>NC_053017.2:21362011-22004162 GCF_016746245.2 Drosophila santomea
GATGTCCCACCTCGCTACAATTGGAAGGTCGGGGCTTACAGCTCCACAGGGTCGTCGAGTCAGGAATATCAAGTGAATATGCAGAGTCACTCTTTGGGATGTCGCCTTCCTGCTCCATGGGCGGGTAGCTATCGCTCTGAAATGTAATAATTTTTGAGATACTCCTCGCGGGTAACTCAAGAAAGTCTTACACTTACGTCTTGAATGGACAGGCTGCGAAATGAGTTAAGCTTAAAACTATTCAATTTCGAGAACATCTTCTTTGGCGTTCCGTTGGGGGAGCCATCGTAGTCATCGTTCTTCCTGGTTCCCTGCTTCAAAAACTGGACGTAGGACTCGGCAGAGCAGCATTTAATGAACTCGGTCCATTTGCCATAAAGGAAGTATATGTTGGTTTCACTAAGTTGATTTCCGGATTCGGATTAGCATTCTGTCGAACTTTTATGCAGTTATATTTACCTGGCATCCTTCACATATCCCTCTACTCGATGCAAGTTTTTGGCTCCAGATCCGGCGGACTTAAAGGTTAGACTTGCCACATGGCCAGTGGCGTAGTTAGTGATCTCCATCTTTCCATACTGCTCAATCCACAGTCTGCCCACAATTATGTTGTGAACGCAGCAATTGACATTAGTCCAGCTGTAACTTTCGTTCCATCTAAAAACACTTAGGTAAGTATACTTTCACAAATCGTATACGGGGGGGAAACCTACTTCGGAAACTCAACGGTCACAGTTCCCTTGGGATTCACCTCAACACTCTTGCCCCAAAACTTGATTTTTGGACTAATCGTGCCGTGAAACTTGAAGTCCTTGGATTCTGCGTGAAATGCAGATACTGGAGGATGGTGGGACACCTGCTCGCAGACGATTCGATAGTCGCCCCTCTGCAGCTCGTATGTTTCCCCAAGAAGAGGGTTAAAAGGTTTTCCCAGGCGCTCCCAGTTGGAGGCTAATGCTGATACGGCAAAGGCTGAAAAATAATTTTTATCAATAAGGAAGATAAATCTTTCAGTCTTGTATAAGATATGTGTATATTTTAAGATATGAAGACTCATTATTGAGTGTGGAAAAGGAATCCATTACCACAGACAATACGTTTTGGCTAGTTCTCAAGAGTAATAGCCTTATCATTAGTGGTCAATAAATAAACCATAACCAGCGAGTACTCTATAAGGCATATCAACTTTTCCAGATACAGACAGTCTATAATAATTTGAACATCACGACAGTTTCAGGGATCGAAGTACTTTTGGAAAATAACGCTGATCAATAACCGGTGGTTTGATACGGCGTAACCCTTGATAACACTCACCCGCCACGTATTTCATCCGGTCTGCCGGGCATTCCTGGTGAGCGGCTTCGGTGAGCAGTTGTGCGTACTCCATGTACTCGCAGAGCCTCTGGATGAAGCTAAGTGGTTCGTTCAGCATGACCGGCATGGTGATTTTGCTCAGGTCCTTGCCGATGCAGTTCTTCAGAATGGCCCAGATGCTAACCTCCTTGCGGGATATCATCGGGGCCGGAAGCTCAGTTCTATGGGTGATAAGATACGGCGGGGATGAGTAATGTCGCCCGGAGTCACTCGAACTACGCACCTTTCCACATGCTCCGCGTAGTCGCCCTCTGCCATGTTGGGTGTGGAATCAGGTGCAACTTTAACCGACTGGAATCAGATTGCTATAGGGTGTCGTTGTGGGTTAATTGACTGCTAGTTGACCCTCTGCTGTGGAGACCAATTAGTTTACGCACGGAAAGACATGTGAGTGGAATTGTTGTGTGTTGCGGGGCCAACGATGGCCAGTCCGATATCTGGGCAGGATTAGACTCTGAAGGTGAAGGTGAGATAAGCCGATAAGTTTGGCTGTGGGAGTGGGTACATAAACACCTGGGCGATTCATACCTTTTATTCTCTCCCTACGTTTTCGTTTTCAATTTCGATGGATTGTAATCTTGTGACCAGGGCTTGTCACTCATTGATTTCTCTGCTGTTAATGAACGCTGGGTTTGTGAGTTATGTGAGTGCGCTGAGATCTGCTTTGCTTCGCCTCACATCGCGACGAAACTGAATTTCCTATTGAGCTAATTGAGGTGTTTGCGTGTTGTACCTAGCACTTACTCTAAGGTATAAGCTGTGCACGAAAATTTAATCAATAGTGATAAGAAAGCTTTCGCCAGCTTTCCAAGAGCGAGCTTTCGCAGGGTTGCTTTCGCTGAATCGATTTGTGATTACTCTTGTTTACCGCTTGGTTATAACTGCCCGTATATGTAAATATAGTAGGCACTCCTTTAAAAAAATAATTTATGACGAAGTAAAACTAAAATATACAGCAAAATCATTAAGAGTGGACTGAATTCCAGATTAAGCTTACAGTTAGTATATGTTTTACTTAAATGCAATTGCCGTTATGCAGTTCTATAATATTAGAGTTTGGAGACTATACTGTACAAAAAATTCAAAAATATTTGGGAGCTTTGGATTTCGGCGCTTTCCAACACCGCAATCCGTTAAGAGTCCGCGAGATATTTATCGCCATTGCAATTAAAAGTGTCTAATAATTTAAATGTTTTAAAGTTTGTGAATCATCAGAGAATGTTCTTATAGACGCAAACAGAAAATGTTTATTACGCCCACCGGAAAAGTTATTTTTATAAATACCCGAAAACGGTATGCTATATATAGCCACCGAAGGCCATTTCCATTTGATTGATTCCATGGAGCGTGATTGAATTTGAATAGTTTCGCTTTAATTAACCAGATAATATATTTATATATATAGAATTTGCATGTTGTACACTTATATATATTCCATATATACAAGAAATAAAAACAACATCTCTCTTAACATTACTTCGCAGCTAATTGACTAAAATGTTGTGAGCAGTTCCTCCTGGATGCTATTCGATCGAAGTAGTTGAGTTGGGGTAGGTCCGCCGGCGACCGTGTTCAGGACCTTGGACGACGTGGCCGAGGCGTTCTTGAGGTCGTGGTACTCGTCGCAGAACGTCTGGTGGAGGAACGGAGATAGGATTACGCCAAACATGGATTACTTGCACTCCTTACCTTGAGACGGCTGCCCAGAAAGATGGCACGTTCGCGCTTCCTGACCATGTAGTCCGACGACATGAGCCACCTGTGCTCCAAGCAATCCTCGGTGTATGGCCGTTTGCTGAATTTGTAAAAGAAAAGAGTTGGTGATCCTGGTCATGGATGAGGAAGATGACAGATAAGTGTACTCACGTGGGATGGCGCTTGAAGAGGAGCATGATGAAGCGCGTGGCCTCGGGCGTGACCTCCTTGAAAAGATTCTCGAACCTGTAGCGGACGAAGGAGATGTTTTGTTTGGTCTCGTACTCGTCGGCTCCGCGGAATGGACTGCATCCGGACAGGAGCAAGTAAGTGAGCGCTCCCAGCGACCAGATGTCGCTCTGCGGGAATATGGGCTCGTCGTTGATCATCTCGGGTGGCTGGAAGTCCAGGGAGCCGCAGGGCGTGACCTTCATGCCCAGCTTGTTAACCTTCTTGGCCGATCCAAAGTCGACCAGTTTCACCTGAATGGAGCGCACGGAGGCCATGACCACGTTGTCCGGCTGGATGTTCAGGTGGCAGTAGCCACGCCAGTGCAAATACTGGAGGGCATCCAGCAGCTGGGTCACCACAGTGGCCACCATCTGCTCGGAGTACTCGTGCCGGCTGCTGAAATAGGTCAACACGTCGGCGCCCTGGAGCTTCTCCATCACAAAGATGGCAATGGGCACATTCAGCGGCTTGTAGGCACTGAATAGAGCCGGGATCCGTTCGTGGCGGAGCGTTTTGAAGTTGTCGAACTCTGCCACCACATTGTCCTCGTTCTCGTCGGTCACCTCCAGGATCTTGGCCACCACCACGGTGTCGGTGGACTTCTGGATGCCCTTCACTATGGTGCTGAACTCGCCGCGGGCAATCTCCGAGATGAAGCTGTACTTGTCGCTGACGGAGGAGTCGGTCACCCAGTTAGGGGGTTCCCGCTCACAGTGGTAGTCGGTGTGGACGCGCTCCTCCTCGGGAACCACTTGATGCCCGTTCTCGGTGAGCTGCTGTAAATGCTTCATGGCCTTGGTGATGTGGATTTTGGGTGCATCTCCGCCCACCGTCGAGGCGCTCACTGGGATGCCCATCTCGCTCCAGCCGATGCGGTTCTTGGAGGCCAGGCGGAACTGGTAGTTTGTATTGGGCTGCAAGTCGTGCAGCAAATAGAACTCGTGGTCAATGTTGTCCGCCACCGTGGTCCAGGCATCGCAGTTGCTCAACTTGTACTGCAGACTGTAGCAGAGGACTGTGGAGTGGCCGTCGTCGCGTGGCTGCTTCCAGCGGAGCAGGATCTCGGTGCCGCTGTTGGCAGAAATCTCGGGCGAGTCGGGGGCATCGGGCAGGGTGGCCACCACAATGCGGCAACGGGCCACGGTTTGACCCACCTTGTTCCTGGCCACCACCTTGTAGACGCCCACGTCGAAGTGAAGGGCCGGCTCGAAGCGCAGGATGGAGCGACCGTCCTCGTCCACCGATATCTTGATCCTCTTGCTCTCGGTCAGCACCATGTCGTTCTTGAACCACTGCACACACGGCTTGGGATCTCCCACGGCGAAGCAGTGGATGTGGCTGGGCTGGTTCTCGGTTATGGCGATGGTCTGCGGCTTCTCCCGGAAGAAGGGCGGATAGCCCTCCCGCTGGGTCTCGATCATGGCGTCCGCCTCGGTGTACTCATCCAGCCGGGGTCCCAGCTCGGTGCGCAGTCGTCTGATGGAGTAGGATTCGTTGGCCGCGTACATGCTGATGCGACTGCGTGTGCGTTCGTCGTCGATCTCCTCGTCCATGATGTCGGTGAAACGGCGTCGCTCGCGGATCACGGGCAGCTGCTCGGATACATTCTCAATTAGACACTTTCAGACATGGATCTATTCCCATTTTACTCACCGACCAATCCACTGAATCGTTCAAAGCAAAGGACGGCGATCGGCGATGGGCCACCTTCATATACTCTCGCAATCTCACCGGGAAGTTGACATCTCGCAGTTGCAGTAGATAGGTGTCCGGTCCGTATTGGTAGCTGGAATCAAGCAGAGAGCGGATTCGAGATGATGCATCTTCATTTTAAACCTATACTTACTGACTCTCCGATTGAATGAGTCCCAGTTCGTAGTCGGGATGCAAATACTTGGAGACCACTTCCTCGCGCTTGGCCCTGATCCTTGGCTCAGGCAGGGGTTCCGGGGTGTTCTCCGGCGTGTAAACATGACCCGGGGGATAGACCATCTTGGACGGATGCTGGAAGCAGCCGCTGAGGCGACGGCGGCGGAAGTAGTTCTTGCAGGAGGCGTTGGCATACCAGTCCCTGAAGTGGTCGTAGTAGTTGCGCAGCCGGTCGGTTCCGATCTGGTAGTCGTGGTCGTACACTTGGCGATCGAGCATGAAGAACCAGGGGTGCTTCAAGGCGGTCTTCACATCCATGCGTTCCTCGGGACTGTAGAGCAGCAAGCGGCTGATGAAGTCGCGGCCATCGTCCGAAATGTGGGTCCAAATCTCGTCCTTGAAGTCCCAGCGACCCTCGCGTATCTTGGTCAGAGTTTCCCTGTCGTCAATGCCCAGGAATGGATTGTGACCGCCAAGAAGCACGTAGGTGATCAGGCCGACAGTCCACATGTCGTGGGAGAAATTGACTCCCTCCTTGTTCACAACCTCGGGCGAAACAAACTCGGGCATTCCGTAGTCCAGCGTGGACAGATTGTGCCTGTTGATCTTCCTCGACAGTCCGAAGTCAGACACCTTGATGATATCACCACCAACCACGGAGATCAGCAGATCCTTGATCTGCAAATTTGCAAGAAAAGATCGATGTAGTTGAACTTATGGCACTATCTCTGTGTAGAATCTCTTACCGTTAGACCCATGTGGCCCACTCCCATTTCGTGCATGTGCTCCAAGCCCCACAGAGTCTGCCTGATGTAGTGGGCAATATCACGCTCCGTGTAATAGTCGCGTCGCAGGAGGTTGTCCCTGACCAGCTCCCCGCCGGCAGCCAGTTCCATGATCAGGGTCACACTGCGATCGGTGTCGTAGGCATCGTATGGACGGATCAGGTTCTTGTGGTTGAACGTGTTCATCATCTCCAGTTCGTTCAGCATGAATGGCCGCAGCTCGGGTCTTCCGTACATGATCTTGGCCGCGTAGTTGTCGCCGGAGGATCGCTCCACGGCGTGGTAGGTGATGCCCTGGGTTCCACGACCCAGTTCATCTCCAATGTCGTATTTATCCTGGTAACGCAGCTGCTTGGAGCGCACGTAAGGATGTCTGCCGTAGGTCTTGTAGATATACTGATCCTCGTTCTCCTCGATGTGCACGGTGACCGATGTGCTAATGGATCCGGCAATGTTCCTGGCACTGATGGAGTACAAGCCGCCGTCCTTGATGATCGAGTCGTGGATTGAGAGCACGTAGATATCGGGGTCATATGAGCTAATCTGTAAATACAACAATTAAAAGTTAAATTTGGCAGAGAGATAAAAGGTGTATTCACTTCGTTTTACCTTGATGCGGGAAGAGTCGGCAATCGGCTTCCAGTCCTTGAACCAATGCACCTCTGGCAGCGGAATGCCCACCAACTTCGCCTCGATCCTGCCATTCTTGCGGGCCATGATGAAGGTCTCATCTGGGCGTTTGAGGAACCTGGGGTGCTCGGCAATCTCCAGTCTGACACGTTGCCTAGCCTCGCCATGTTCGTTTGTGGCCACAGCTTCGTACCAGCCAACATCACGATCCAGCATTCTGGGGGATTATAGGAATCAGATGTTACAATGCTCAAAGGTATCCCTTTCCAACCCACTTGTTAATGAAGAGCGTGGCCTGTCCATTGCGAGTGTAGCTCTGGTCGAATCTGCCACCCGATTCAATGAGCATGTCATCGAAGTAGTAGGTCATCTTGGGCTTGGGATAGCCATAGACGAACCACATCAGCTCGGTGTTGTGATCCTTGACGCCGTAGCTGATGTCTTGTTCGCGCAGCAGGAATCTAAGTGGAAGAAAAGCTATAGGTGTCACAAAACATAGCTATACACCAATACTCACTGAGGAGCCTGTGCCAGGCCGTCATGTGGAGGCCTCTCGATGTCGAAGTCCTTGGGGAAGTACGGCGAGGTTTCTGGCCTGAAGTCAGTGCCTGGAGGCAGATAGGTGTACGTCTTCGGTGGATCAGGCACTAGTTTTTGCCTGCAAGGAAGAACATTTAGTATGGGAAGCCAAATAACATTCTGCTCTCTCACCTGTAGGTCTGGGTATATGGACTGGGATCGCTCACACCAAACTTGTTCTCCACGCGCACCCTAAACCGATAGTCTCTGAATGGTTCCAGGTTACGGATATCACAGGCACAGCTGCGAACTCCCGTCCTCAGAGTACGCCAATCGCCCTCCGGCAGATCCATCATCTCGATCTGGAGTTTGTCGTTGAAGGATCAGCCTTGTTGGTGTGGGTTAGATGCGTCAGTAACTTACCTGATAAGTGATGGGATAGCGCGGAGTCAGAGGCACAGAGGGATTCCACGTCAGGAGCAGACCGCGATCGGTCATCCGAGAAATAATTGGACCCTCCGACAACGGCGGGGGAGCACCAGACTTCTTGTACTTCTTGAAATCGGTGTACTGGTCCTCCAGGGGCTTCTGCTGACTATCCAGAGCTGCAATGGGAGGGTGTTAGTTATGGCTGATAGAGGATTTCTTATGACCTACAGTCGTAGAACAGCTCAGCATGGCAGATGTCGTCGCCGTAGGGGTTGAAAATGCGGCAGGAGTAGCGACCCACATCGTACTCGGTCACATTCTTGATGGTCAGCCTGAGGAGGCCGTTGGGCTCCACATCGATCAAAAAGCGGTCCGAGGGGAAGAGCTTCTGGTCGTTCTTGAACCACTCGACCTCCGGCTCTGGGTATCCGGTGGCGCATGCCGTGAACTTGGCCACCATACCCTCGTAGATGTCGCAGTCGCCGATTTTCTTCAGAAACACTGGTGGCTCCGATCGGGAGTGTTTCTTACTGCAAAGCAGAGAGTGATAGTAAAGTATCCCTATACCTCAGAGGCCCGGAGAATTACTTACATCTCATTGACGATGTCGAGGCGTCCTTGGGTGATGTCCTTGCCCTCCCTGTTGCTGGCGATGCACTTGTACACGCCCTGGTCGCCCTTCTCACAGTTGTTCACAATCAGCATGTGGTGGTCGCCGTCGTTCTTGATGCTGTACTTGTCCGACTTGGGGATGGGCTTGTCCTGGAAGTACCACTCCAGGTCCGGATAGGGGACGCCGGAAACAGTCACGGGGATCTTGGCGTTGTTGCCGAACACCTGCTGCTGGTCGGATATCTTCTGCGTGAAGACCGGCGGCTTGTAGACCTTCCTGACATTGGCGTTGCAGGCGGAGGAGTCCTCGCCCAGCGGGTTGGCCAGCAGGCAGGTGTAGTTTCCTGAGTCGGCAGCTTCGGCCGGCTTGATGGTCAGTCCAATGTGCTTGCCGTCGCAGGTCATCAGCAGGCGCTCGTTGGGAGTCAGGGTTACGCCATCCTTTGACCAAATCACCTCGGGCATGGGGTTCGAAATAAACGGAGCGGAGAGCACCAGCTCCTGACCCTCATCAGCGTTCACATCCCGCAGAGCGGACACGAATTGTGGTGCCTCCTCTGTAGCTGTTTCATCAGCCTTGGGAGCCACGTAGAGCTTCGCCTTGGAGGCGGTCGATCCCTCGGGATTCTGGGCAATCACCTCGTACAGTCCGGAGTCACCGGGTACTGTCTTCTCGATGATAAGGCTCGTACTGTTGTCCGGATTCTCCACAATGGCAATGTGGCTGGGATCGGGCTTGATTTCGTGGCCGTTGTGGAACCACTGAAGTTTCGGCTTCGGGTTGCCAACCACCTTGATGTCCATCTTCACGGGGAAGCCCTCAATGCTGGAGGCATCCTGCAGCTCGGCCACAAACACGGGCTTCGACTCCTTGGGCACAATCTCCACCTTGGACACGCCCTCGATCTCGCCACCCTTGTTGGCAATCACGCACTTGTAGACTCCGGCGTCCAATGGCTGAGCAGCATCGATGCTGAAGTGAGAATATCCTGGGATGAGTACCATTCTGAGTTCATATTGCTTGTACTTACATCAAGCCAACTTGACCATTGGGACTGTTGATAAAGTTGATCTCCGGACTTGGGCGCAGCAGCATGCCATCCTTGTACCACTTGACCTCCGGTGCTGGGAATCCAGTGACCTGGGCTTCCAGCTTCAGGGGCTCGCCGACGACGACGGTTTGGCCGGTGATGGGCTTGAGGAACTTGGGCTGCATCTCCTCAGCTGAAGGTGTCGGAAATGATTGTATGTTCTTTTTGAAGTGAACTTTCTTTGAATCTTACGTTTAACGGCCACCGCGCACAGAGCCACCTTCTCGCCATGAGGATTGGATATAATCAGCTTGTATGCTCCCGAATCATTGGGCTGGCAGCTGTTGATCTCCAGCTTCACCAGGCCATCCGGATTGGTAGAAATCTTAATACTATTGTAGAGGTTTAGCAGGATTCCGAATATGAATATGACATGATATGAACTACCTTTCGCTAGGCTTGACTTCATCGCCGTCCTTGAGCCACTGGACAGTGGGCAGAGGGCTTCCATCCACACAGCACTCCAGCACAAGAGGTTCACCCTGCAGCACATCCAGAGCGTTGTCCAGCTTCTTCAGGAAGCTGGGTGCGAGGGCCAGCAGAGCCAGCTTGAAGGGCGCCTTGGTCACTCCGATTTCATTGGTGGCCACACAGGTGTACTGGTGGGTTCAATCCATTAGCTAACTGATTAGGTCACCAATCGAGTGAGGTCTTACCGCTCCCACATCGTTTTCCCTGAAGGATTTGATGTCCAGCACACTTTCGATTTGGTCGGAGGCCTTCTTGGTGTCCTCCTTGGCGTACAGCTTGTCCTTGCCGGGCTTGTTGATGGCTTCATAGTTGATGGGCTTGTCGTCCTTGAACCACTCAATTGTGGGCAGTGGAACACCATGCACCAGAACCTTCGTGGAAACGGGCCTGTAGTCGTGGATGCTTTGGCTCTCGGGCTGCACTATGAAAGTGGGTTTCTCCACTGAAAAGAAATATATCATGAATGAAGGGGTTTGAAGATTCCACTTTGATGTTGAGTCCATACCCAGTACTGCCAAGTTAAAGTCCACGGCGGCCCTTCCCTCGCTGTTGGTGGCTGTGATGGTGTACTTGCCGTCCTCGCTGGGTGAGACAGACTGGAACACAAGGCGGTACTTATCGGCATCCACGTCCGCGATGACCTCGCAGTTCTCATGGTTGCAGAGGTTCTCGTTGCCGCGAGTCCAGGAAACCTTTGGTTTCGGATTGGCCTGGACCAGAGCCTCGAAGCAAATGGTGTCGCCGGGCAGACACTTGGTGTCGTTCAGGCCAGAGATCTCCGGCTTGGCCAGCACGTCGATCCATCCGCTAGTGGCCAGCTCACCGTACTTGTTCTTCACCTTCAGTTCATAGCGTCCGGAATCCTTGATCTCAGCTGCAATTTATTCAGTTGTATATATTCCTCACGAGACTCTAGTTCAGCTATTACCTTCCAAGATGTTCAGGGTGCAGCTGTACTGAACCAATCCGTTCTCTGCGTCCTTCTTTTCCACCTTCAGCTTGAGGTTATTGCTCTCCACGACGGGCTGACCATCCTTGAGCAGGACTATTTCAGGAGCGGGATCAGCTGTGAACACAACTGGCTCGCAGACCTTGTCGCCCTTGTTCACCTTTATGTCCTTCAGTCCAGGACCTTGGGTCAGAATGGGCTTGCGATATTCAGCGATGCCTACGATACAAGGATGTGTACGATTTCAACTGAAATATAGCAATATATATATGTAGTCCTCTTACCCGACAGAGAAAGCTCTCCCTGATGCGACTTCTCGCCAACCTTGTTCTGCACAACCACCTTGTATTCGCCCGCGTCCACCAGATCCAGGGACTGCACCTCCAGCTTGTAGTGGTCCTGCGAGATTGCGATATTCAAAGTAAGTCGCAGCTTAAGAAGTAAAGTGTTTGATAAGAACAAACCCCATCGACGGTGATAGCGGTGTGCTTGTCGGGCGTGATGGGCTTTCCATCGTGGTACCAAATCGCTTCCGGCTTGGGAATGCCCGTGGCAATGACCTCGTACTTGAGGGGCACACTTTCGTAGCTGTGCTGCTGGAAGACATCGACGTGGACGATCTCCGGAACGGCTATAAGACGAGATTTGTGTCAATATCTGTGTGTATGCAGAGGTGTGTGCTATTAGAATTCTGTACAGGGTGCATAGATCATTCGTAGGATTAGTTTCGGCAGTGCAGCACTTACAACATCTTCAGTAATTGGTATCTTATAGGCCAGATAGGACCCCAAGGACCTAGTGACCAGCTAACCATCTTATCGTAGTGTATTACAGATGTGAGATATCTTATCAAGTCAACTGTACAAGTTCAAAGTAGATTGAGAAACTTAAGGATCGGTTTTCAGTTCCCCAATGGTCGTGCAATTATTAAAATCAGTCCACTTAAATGCTAATTTCATTCACGATGCTCACAAATTCGCGTTTCTTACATCTTGTTAAAGGCCGCCGTTCGATTTATATTCTCTGTACACTTTGAGTTAGGTGGTTGTGTTAAATGTGACATGAAATGCTTTTATATGTGATATGTACAATGGGCGTGCATATGAAATTATTGCGACATCTTCTTGGTTATTTGTCATTTCAGGGTTAATTCGTTTATATTTAGAATTATTTCGATTCGTTCTCATTCATGGCATTCCCCAAGTATTTATATTTTTAGTGGTGCTTATAGTGATGCTTAATTGATGCATTGGAAATGGTTTGGTTTACCCCCTTCTTCAGGTTCTTCGGTGGTCGCAATCATAGTTTTTGTCACGGTCTGTTCCAGAGACAAAGCCTCGCTAGCTGCATCAGAATTTCATATTGGAGACAGGAGATTAGGTTTAGTGACATATTCGGGGGTCGGGAATACATATGGGTATCACTCCTTGGCTACCTTGGGTATCACACCCTGCTCTTTTTTTCACCTTCTTAAAGAACCCTGTGGTTTTTTGCATAACTATACTTACTTAGAACGGCCACCTTGCAAGTGGAGGTGGTCTCGCCAATAAAGTTGGTGGCCTTCATCTCATAGGTGCCCGCATCTTCGGTCCTGGCCAGATTCAAGGTGAGATAGTAGTTCTCAATGCGCTGAGTGTCCCGAGAGATTTTAATACGCGCATCTTCATAAATTTCATGACCATCCTTGAACCTGATCAAAGCAGCAGATTAATAAAGTTTTGAACTAGGATTTCTCACTTGCTTACCATTTAATTTTAGCCTCCGGTTCACTGTATACTTCCACCTCCAAAGTGAAGGACTTGCCCTCCTGAACCTCAACGTTCTTGAGTCCGCGCTTGACCTTGGGTTTGCCTGAAATTACAGTAGAGATCAGATATATGCGATATATGAAGTTCCTACAACTCACAGTTGACGGTCACCACGCAGTTGTCCTCCAGTTTTCCATAGTCATTCATGATCTTGCAGGTGTAGTTGCCCTGCATGTTGGTGGCCACCTTGTTCATGATCAGCTTGAAGTCGTTGCCCTCCTCCACGTGACGGAAGTCGTTCCTCTTCTCGTCGATCTCGATGCCATCGATGTACCACTTGGCGTGCGGCCGAGGATAGGCATCCACACCCACCACGAGCTCCACATTGGAGTCGCCCTCGGCCACAGTAATGTTCTTCAGCTTGTGAGTGAATTCAGGAGCGCACTTGATGAGCAGCTGGGTGGAGCTGGTGGCCGATCCGTGCTCATTGGTGGCCTTCACGGTGTACTTTCCAGCATCCACACGGGTGGCTCCGGTAATCTTCAGGGTGTAGGCATTGCCGTCGCTGCTAACCGTGTACTTCGCGTCGGTTATCTTGATCTCGGTCTCGTCGTGGTACCAAGTCAACTTGGCCTCCGGATAGGCATCGATCCGCACCGTCATCTGGACGTTCTCCTTCTCTCCGTGGATGTACTCGCTCTCGAAGTTCTTCACAATCACCGGCTTCGACTTCACCGTGCAGCTCCAGTACTCCGAGGTCTGGCTAAGATCGTTGGTGGCCTTGATGGAGTAGTTGCCCGCTTGGGACAGCTTGATCTCCTTCACCTCGACAACGACCTTCTCCAGACTCTTGCCAATGGAACTCGAGGAGATCTTGACGTTGCTCTCGGCGGTCACGTCCTTGCCATTATTGGTCACCTGGACGGTGGGCTGCGGGAAGCCCTCCACTTCGATTTCCATCTTGATGGTCTCGCCGGCCGAGCAAGTGATGTCCGTGATCTTCTTGATTTTAGGTGGAGCTTAATGGGGGTTTAGGATTAGTACGCGGCATATAATTGATATGAGCTTAATAAATAATAAAAATAAAGCGATACCAACGGACTTTCCCTTGGGAATGTTTTAGTTATTACCTTTTACTACCAAGTTAATGGACGACTCGTCCTGGCCCAGCTCATTGATGGCCTCAATGGTGTACACTCCGGCGTCGACGGTGTCGACGTTCTTGATCACCAGCGACATGCTCTCCTCATCCTCGTACATGAACTTGTGCCTGTCGTCCACCTGGATGACCTCACCGTCGTGCTTCCACTGCACCGCCGGCTTGGGGAAGCCCTTGCACTGGAGCTCCAGGATGGCCGAGCCGCCGATGCTTGCGTTCGCCTCGCGGTGCTCGATCACCAGGGTGGGCTTCTCGGGCTCCCGGTTTAGGGTCTGAATGGCACCCTGAACCGAGAGCTCGGCACTGCACGAGATGTTGCCGGTGGAGGTCTGGGCCACGCAGGTGTAGATGCCCGCATCCTCGGGCTTCACATGCTGGAAGACCAGGGCCAGAGAGTCCTCGTCCTCCCCGAAGAGCACCTTGAACCGCTCCTCGGGATCGAACTCCTCGCCGTTGCGCTTCCATTGGAAGACCGGCTTCTCTCCAGCTGGCAGAATTTGCCCGCTTAGTGCGCCAAATGGATTCTTATCCTCTGTTGAAGTTACAAACTGGTAACTACGTGATATTTATTGGACAATCTTTATGGGACTCACCCACTGTGGTGGCGACAGCCTCGCAGTTGGCTTCGCCGTGCTTGTTGGTGGCCTTGCAGGAGTAGGTTCCCGCGTCGGTCTTCTGCACGTCGGCAATCACCAGCTCATAGAAACCGAGGTAGTCCTTGTCCCGAATAATTTGGATCCTGTCATTGGTTTCGAGTATCTCCTTTTCATCCTTGTAGCTGTGGAGGAATAAGAAAATCAATTTACCATATAGCTTGTAACTATTTACAAGTAACTTGTAAACTCACAATTTAACCCGTGGTTTGGGGTCTCCTATAATCTTGATCATGAAGCGGAAGAGAGTGTTCTCGATCATCTCGGCATCTTTCAAGCTCACCAGAAAGGCTGGCTCCGTATTGGTTTTGGTTTCATCATGACCAGGAGCTGCATGGCAAAGAGCTAGTCATCTTATGGCTTCAAACCCTACTTATATACATTCTTACCTTGACCAACCGCCAGTTGCGCCGACACAGTTGTCGTTTCGGATGCGGACTGGGCCCGAATGGTGTAGGTACCCGCATCGGTCTCGCTGGAAACAGTTTGAAAAAGCATTTAAATGAATTTAATTGGATAAAACGATGATGTTACCCACCTGCAGTTCTTGATGTCCAAGCGGTAGGAGTTCATGGGCGCGGCAGTTTGGGTGATTCTGTCGGCCAAACGATCCTCCAGCGGCTTGTTGTCCTTCAGCCAAGTAACCAGTCCTGGCTGATCCTTGAATTGGATCTCAAAGTGGGCAGTCTCTCCAGCTAATCGGGCAGTAAACATAATCGCTTAAAACCTTATCCTTGAACATAGAAGTCAAACAAACTTACGTTCCACTTGCACGCTCTTCAACATCTTGACCACCACTGGCTTGTCGACGGAGCGCAGGGGTCGATCCTCTTGGAGACGGGACGATGACCGGATTCCGGCACGCGATTCTGCCACAGAGTAGGAGGCACGGCTCTCGGCTCGGCTTTCGGCGCGACTTGCAGCACGGCTCTCTGTGCGTCCGGTGGCCAGAAGAGAGGAACGGGCTTCGACCTTGTCGACGGAACTGCGATCCCGCCTGGAGCTTATGCCATACTGCGATCGCTCAACGGTGCTGTCATAGGAGGTTCCCCGGTCGTAGTCCCGAGATTTGGCTTTACGGATGGCCAGAGGCGGAAAGGTTTATTAGATGTGGGTCGAGTTGGAACTGATCATTCAATTTTAGACAGAGGTGTTCCTGAGATCTCGACAGTCCAGAGATTCCAGGAACCCCTCTTCGGAAACCAATTCTCATTCTGAACAGGAACTAGCAAGGATGGGATAGATTTTGGATTCAATGTAGGAAAAGAGGTAGACACATAAGGTGTTATTTGTAAAGTAAACAACGTGTGTAAACAATGAAGAGTAAAATGTGAAGAATAGTTTAAAACAAAGTTATTTACGATTAACTCAACGGATTTATGTGCGGATGATAGACGTGAATCACATGAAGTAAACCGATGTTGTCTTGCAAGAAGTCGCACGGAGTCACACTGAAAGATCAGTGGGGTTTCGGTTGATTATGGAGTAAGTAACGACATCCCAGACATTGAGTTTAACTGGCTTCAGAGCACATTAGAGCACATTTAACACGGGCATCCGACGATGGATTCCAAAAACCGATCAATACATAACTATTCCAGACCGATGGGTCGGATCGGTCTTACTTTCGAACTTACTTTCATAGCGACGTGTTGAAGCCCTCGAGTAGCCAGAATAATAATCATCCATACCACCGACGCTTTGGCCCCTGGCTTCGAAATCGGCACTTGGCTCTCTGAAATCGTCAGCAATAGACTCGGTATAGTCGCCTTCAAGCTCAAAGATATTAACGGGCTCCTCAACGATCTCGTAAATGGGTCGTTTCTTAACAGGCGGGGTGAAAATGTGCAGAAAGTCGCGTGCCTTGGCCTTCTGCACGGTGTCTTGGGCATAGTTGGTGGAGTCCTTCGACTTGAGCACCGTGCTCTTGATGCTGCGGATCTTCTGCTTGGCATTGCGAAGCGATGTGTCCGAGGAGGCCGCATCATAGATGCCCTCGAAGAAGTTCTGCGTCCGCTGCTCTAGACTCTCAGTATGGACTAGGAGGCGCTTGATGGTGGGCGGCGGCGGAGGCGGCGGTGAGGGGGGGCGTGCCTTGACTATTAGTATCTCGATGGTGGTCTCGTAAGCGATTAGTGGAAGCGGTTGGAAGAAGCCGGGCATGCGCGTGAAGTTGGGCGGAATGGGCGGCGGCGGGGGACCAGACTGCTGCAGGTGCTGGTTGGCCCCGCTGCGATCGCCGGCGATGTTGGCTAGCCGGTTATTCCATATGGTTAGTGAAGCGTGGTCGGTTATGTTGGCGCTGTACCCCTGCTGGCGGCCCTGCGATCCCCCCGGAGGAGCGGTGTCTCCATCGCGGAGGGACTCGCTGTAGCCAACAATGTCTTTCAGCTCGATGGGCTTGTGCTTGGTTACCACAGGGTTTTCGCATTCTACGGGTCGGTATACTTGGATCTTTGGAATCGAACATGGTGACGGTTCTCGCTCGAGATCTTCGGCTTGCTTACCGGCTAAGGAGCTCTCTTCTTCTGTGACTAATATCTGCTCTCGGATCTCACTTGACTGGCCTGATTCGACTACAGTTGACCTGGTCTCGGTTACAGATTCACGAATCTCTGTCGCCGCTAAAGCTTCGACTTCCTTGGAATGTGAAGCTAACGAGGACACTTCTTTTTGGACTTCCTTGGCAGGAGAGGCAGCCTGGGCAGGCTCGGGCTGCGAAGGAGTTACCTCCTTAACAGGAGAAGCGACCGCTGGAGGCTGAGGTGGAGCAGCAACCTCTTTTACTGGAGAAGTAACCACTTGCGGCGGTGGTGGAGGAGTCACTACCTTTGCAGGAGTAACCTCCTTCGGTGGCGGTGGAGGTGTCACTACCTTCACTGGCGTAACCTCCTTCACTTGAGCTTGTGGTGGAGGAGGAGGAGATACCACTTTGGCAGGAGCCTCTTTACGGACTTCCGAGGTAGTTTTGACCTGGGAGCTAGAGATCTCTACAGACTCGGTCTTGGAGGAGATGGACTTGGAAGACTGCTGCTTCTTGTACAGCTCAATGGCCTCCTGCTCTAGCTTCAGCAGCTCCTGCTGCTCGTGCTGAAGGCGCTCCTTGGTCTCCTTGCTCAGGAAGTAGTTCTCGGCCACGTCCGAGGGACGGACACTGAGATTCGGATCGTGGGCCTCGGCCCGTTGCGGAAGATGGAGGATTAGCTCGCTTTCGGAAGCGATTTGGGACGCGTCGACCTTGAGGTCATCGGCGGTGTGCTCTTGCAAGGTGACGTCCTGGTTGATGTGGCTAGAGATCTCGTTGAACCAGGTCAAATGAGCCTCTGGGCCGTGGGGCTTAATGTCAATGGGTAGAAAGGAGTTGGCCTCCGGCGCCTTGAGACTCAAGTGGATCTGCTTCTCGTCGGCCTTGAGCTCGATGTTGCAGAGGGGCAGCTTCACGATGTTCTGCAGTATGAACACGGATCGGTTCTCGGATATCTTGCGCACCTTGGTCACCAGAATGCGCGACTTGAACAGGAAGCAGTAGCGATCGTGCGCCTTGCCCTCCTTGTCGACCACGTTGCACCAGGCGTGGAGGAGCAGGCGGCCCAACTTGTAGATGTTACCACGACAGCCCTCGATGCTGGAAAGAAACCTATTGTCGTACGCTCTACTGGGCACACTAAGCATTAACTCTAAGGCCCTCTCCAAGTCTTTAACGTTCTCTTTCAAGCTTAGCGAGTACTTAATGAAGTCCTGCGAAAACAAATTATTATCAAGGTCTTTAGCAACTTGGCGGTCAAGCGTGGCACGGGGATGAGCTTAACTAAGATCGAAGCGGAGCGGACTAACACTAAACAGGTGAATGAAACAGGTGTATGGGTACGGATATGTCGGCAAACCTTGAACAGAAGCTGGTAGTCGTTTATTCTCTGGATGGGGAGCTTGAGGTGTTCTGCCAGAGATTTGTCGTCTCCGAGCTGTTTCGAAAGTTCCTGCAAGGTAAGAACAGGTGCTTTAGTACTGGCTACAGATACAGATACATTTACAGATGCTGCAAGGTCACTGGACTATCTGCCCATTCCAATTCCCAATCCCAAAGTTCGAAATGAAATAACAACACTTTTGGTGGGTCGCGGACTTGGTGGTTTTCTGCATCCGCTTGCCCACCGCCTGGCGAACATATACATTCTCGATCCCTCTCGCGTTTGGGGTTATTTTTGGAACGATGTTTAAAAATTTATCACTTGTTGCAAAAACGGATACGTGTGCGTGCGTCGGTGAATGATTGTCTATAGTCTATATATGCATGTAGTACTGTGGTTTGGAAGGCTATACGCGTGTGTGTATGTACACCATGTACGCATTCGAATACTGAAATGTTTGTTCACTTTTATTCACTCTGTGAATGAGCTGTGTGCTTATGCTCATGTTCATATTCATATTCACCAACCACGAATATTCACTGCTGAACCAATTTCGAAACGAGCAAGTAGAAGTGAACTCATTAAAGTCAATGTTACAATATTTTCGCCAGTATATATTTAAACACTTTTAGATCTGAGGTCGGAATATGTGGGCTGAGGAAAAATTGCTCGCATGCATATATTTATAAATGTATACGTATTGGCGTATCTTTTAATAAATATATATACTCTCGCACAGTAAAATTTCGGAAATGTTGCATAACGGGCGAAAAGTCACAAATATCCACGGATCGATTTGAGAATGCTCTTTCTCCAGCCACTCGATTGATAGGCTGCGGAGTCACTCCACGTCAGGTGAATTCACCTGAATGGGCTTTCACAGCTTCCAGGATTTCACTGACTCAAGGGGTTTCGTTATGCGGAGATAGTAAATTGGGAGAGGAAGGGGGACTAGATGGAGATGGGTCCAGTTAGGGGCTAAACTTCAAGTACCTAGGGCGAAACGGTTACGTATGTGAATAATTAGCACGACACGACCGCGAACACTACTCGGAAGCAACTGAAAACTGCAAAAGCTTTGGATTCGAAAGCGTCTGCCTTTAAAAATAAACCGATTCCGATTCTCGCACACAGCGCACGCATAATATTTGAAGACGATTCCACACTTGCTCAGCCTCGCAGTTTATTCGATTCTCAATTGCTTTTGATTTCTGCCCACAATTGCAGCAAACGGGGGAGCATTTGGCTTTGCGGACTACATGGTACTTTGGATACTTTGGATACCTTTGATACCTGGATACCCGGATACCTGGATGCTTTGGATACCTAGATACCCGGATACCTTAGATACTTACTTGAAAGTACTTCTTGGCATCGGGATTCGAGCCCAGATAGTCCTGGGCCAAAGGCTCGTTCTGGCAGTACACCACATGCTTGTCGAAGTCCCTTTCCAGGCGCAGGAAGGTCTTGGCCACCATGTTCGGCTGGTTGCTGTAGCACTTCAGGCCCTCCTTCAGCACGCTGCAAACCCAAGTGTTAACTGCCTTTACTCCTGTCCACCTGTTTATATCCAAGATGCTTACTTGTTGTGAAACTCGGCGATTTGCAAAAAGTTGCAGAATATGATGTCCTTGTTGTCCCGCACGGAGCGCGGCACCACCGGCTTGTCGATGCCCTTGATGTACTTCTCCACCACGTGGAGCAGATCCCTGGAGAACTCCTCCTCGGTTTCCACCAGCTCCCTGAGAATGGTTCTATAACGGCCATAACAACTAGTATCGAACTGTCCAACTGGATGGAGTGAGTTGATAGCCCTTACAGTTTCCTAAACTCCGCATCGCCACTCTCCTTGCCATTCGAACCACTCATGGTGGGATTGAACTCAAGTATCTCAATGGGCACCCAGCCTTCCTTGGGGGAGTCCCCGCTATCGAACATTCGCACAAAGCATCTGGAAAACTCGCCCCTTTAGTGTCATACCGCATTCTGTGTACCAAAGTACCACAGTACCACAGTACCATCACTCACCTTGACTTCTCGGAAGCCTTCGAACTTATCAGCTCGACCAGATCCCCGCGAGAAACGCTGATCTCGTCCGAGGCCAGCGACTGGGCCTGGTAGTCCCGACTCACAAACACGATATCCGCCACCTGCTGGGTAAAACCAACATCTTATGTATGAACTTTCTTTTTAAAGCTATCTTCCACAGTCACACACATTTCTTTCACCCATTGCGCTTCTTTGCCACTAAAAGAGCACCTATAGATCGTTATTTTCAGTGACCGGAAGTTTAGGGGCTTTATGCAATCCGTCAAATAGGAGCTGTATATCGATTTGATCTTTCAACGCGTTCGACTTCGGTGTTTCACAAACAAAAGTGCCTGAGCAATATTTAGCCCGCTAGCTGAAAGTCTATTTTGCGTTGACATAGACACGCGGGCTCGGCTATTTATTTCGATGTCCAATTTTACTGAGTGCAAAGCTTGTGCAGCCGAATCAGCCGAATCAGCTGATCCCCCGATTTTCTCCCTCGAACTGGGTTCTTCACTTCGGGCCAATGATCCGAGACCACAGTGGAACCGGCTACGATGGACTCCCACCCACTTCGCAGCACTTTCGCAGCACTTTCGTAGCACTTTCCACTTTTCAAATTCAAGAAATATCTCTTCACCGAGTATAAGATACTATTAGGTCTTTTGGTTTTAAGGTCACTAGAATCATTTTATTATGGGGTGCACATTTCTTTGCCTTTCTTCAAGCACTCAAACTGAAAAACAAAATTCCACTTTAATTCTCACTAGCTGGTTAACCAGTTACGATCTGGTGACACATCCATACTTGCAAGTAGCAAACATCCATTAACTAGGATCTATTCTCTAGCAGGACGACCACTGTAGCTTTTATCTCACACATCTATGTGTACATCTGGTTGGCCAGAAGTATTAATAAGTACATTTGGCACATGTTCATAGACCGATTTATGGTGTATTTTCCGGACGGACACGCATAACTTACGGCATCCATTCCGGCTGATTTGATTATTTTGACTTCGAATCACTCGATTCACTCGACTTCGCACACAATTGATTAACTCACGCACATTGGCACGAATTCGAAAATGTATTGCATAACTTATTACTGGGGCGATTTCGAATTTTCTATTTCCAATACACTATTTGCACTGGATTTGAGGCATTATGGGCAGGATTAGCCCAGTATCGAACACTACGCACACTAGTCTAGGCTACGGGGCACTCGAGTTCGTTTGTCATAACTGAAAAGTCGAGGAATTTTCCGCTTTTCCGCGGGCCAGTCCGATTCAAAAGTGGAATAGGTTTAAATTTAAACTGCGGTCGCGTGAAATATATTGGCTACTGCGTGCGGATACCAATGATTTTAACTGCATCCCGACAACTGTACGACTGATCGATATTCGCTGATCACAACAAAAGCTTCCCTCGAACATCGTTTCACAATTTAAAAATAATGCACATGCACCTCGGACTCGCCATCGCCATCGCCATCCGCATCCCCACCTTCATCCCCATCCGCATCTGCATCTGCATTTGTATCTGCATCTGCATCTGCATGTGTATAGCCATGTGCTTAGATGCCGAACACAGTGGACGGTCGAAAAGTTTGTGGCTGTCAGAGGAGTGCATATAGATTTCGGCACCCAGAGTGCGCCAGCATACATATTTAATTAAGTATTATAATATATACGCGGGCACGAAGTTATTTATACGTTATTCTGCCCAAACGTTATTCGCCATGTTTATGGTCTGAAATATTGGCTTGTTTAATTAATTTGCACTGCACTTCCTCCTGTCACCTGAAATGAATTCATAAATGGGGCCACAAGTGGGGGATGGCACTCATCAAAGGGTCAAATTGGCCTACAAAGTAGAGATGATTAGTCACCAATTAGAGCATCCGAAAGTGGTAGTTACTAACACCTCCCTACTGAATATTTATGCCAATGCTAGACTAGAGCTTTCCACTTGGGAGCTTTGTTACTTGTTGGAAGCATCTTAATTTAGTGCAACAATAGAATCTATTGTAAACTTTACAGATTCCCAGCCCACGAAGCCTAAAACTAGGCAATCCGAATGAAATATGCACACAGCTTCTAGGGACTAATGGGTTTAATGGTAGTAATAAGTTAATAAGTTACAGTATCAGTGCAATCAGTGGTAGCCAACAGTTTCCCTGGGCAGGAAGAAGCAGGCTATGGAGGCCAGCAGGCCCACGATTGCGTATGTGGACATGGCTTGCACCCTGGATGAGTCCATCAGCACCTGCGCCACAAAGGGGGTCAGCATGGCGCCGAGTCTGGCCAGCACGGAACAGCCCGAAACTCCCACGGATCTCAGGGCGGCGGGGTAAATTTCCGGAGTGTACACGTAAATGGCCTGGAAGATGCCGGATATCGTGCCTCGCGCAATGAAGAGAGTCACGGAAGTTGAGAAGCGACTGGAATTGGAAGAAAGTGATTATGGTTTTCATCACAGAGTGTGCACCACACCTACCTTTCCACCGACATCAAGACCAAGGTGCACAGTACCAGGAGCAGATACTGCAGGACAATGGTTTTCTTCTTGCCAAACAGCTTGACCACCTTGATGGTCAGCAATATCCCGGGAAATTCTGACAGAGTGATCCACAGCAGGTCCATAAAGTCGGCGGTCATGAAGGTCACGCACTCATTGGGATGGCTTTCCTTGTTCCTGGCCACCAGCAGCTCCGTCGTAACCAGCACCAAGCCGTAGTAGCAGAAGGCCGAGGCCAGCCATAGGAACCACAGTAGGATGGTCGTCCTGTACAGACTCGGGCTGAGCAGTGATCTGAAGCTCTCCGAGGAACTGGGCTCGTCGTCGGCCATCAGGCGACCCATGAGCATATGGCGCTTGTTGTTATGAGCAATCTGCAATCGGAGGTTCTTGGAGTTTGCTTGATATACATCTCAAAGGCATTGCTCACCTGCTCCAGAACCTTAATGGCCTTGTCATTGTGCCCGTTGTAGGAGTAATAGCGAGCGGATTCGCTGAGCCACTGTAGTTGATAAGAGATACATTTGATAAGAGCAGTTTCTTAAGCACGAGGTATATCTACCGGTGATAGGATGGTGAAAATCAGTAGGGGTGTAGCCGAAAGAGCCAAGAGACCACGCCATCCGTAATAGGGGTAGACGACCAGGGCCAAGACCACTTCAAAGCAAGCTCCCAGGGCCCAGAAGCACTGAAACCAGTAAAAAAAATGTTGTGATATAAAGGTTCCACACATAGGGGCACGTACTCACGTCCATCAATACGACGCACTTTCCCTTGTGTTTGGTGGGCAGAAACTCCGCGTACAAGGTAACTCTTTTGGGTGAAAGAAAGTTTTAGGTGGCGAGGCACTTCCTAGCCCATGGAACTACTCACGACTGTGGAACGCAGCCGATGGCAAAGCCCACGAGACCCCTGAGGGTCAAGAGCCAGGCGTAACTGGGAGCCACCGAGCTCAGAATGCTGTACAGAACCAATAGTACTCCAAACAAGGTGAGGGCCTGCAAAGGTGGTATTAGCGTAGATTAGCTGAGCACCTGCCAGTCTTACCGACTTTCGGCCATATCTGTTGCTCAGCTGCGTCCAAAAACTGGAACTCAACATCATGCCCAAAAACACAACCGTAGTGACGGATGCTTGCTGGAATTTGGTGACATTCCACTCACAGAACAGAGCCGGACCCAAGATGCTCAGGATGGCCATTTCCATGGAGTCGGACATCCAGCAAAGGCCCACCAAGAGCGACAGTTTCACGTGAAACCATCCGAAACCGAAGGCATTGATCGCCTGCTGAACAGTGTAGGTATCTGTGAAAGGTGCGCTTGTTACCCGAAATGTGTGAAATTTTTCGGACCACTTACCATCCGGATTTATAGACACCGTCTTCAGCTCCAAGGTGGATGAGTGCACCTCCCGAGGGGCGGTGTTTCCAGGAGAGGAATGTGCGGCTGGCTCGTTGCTCAGATAGTACATCTTGCGTTCTAGAATCACTAAGGAAAGTCACTGGGTTAATGAACTGTAACTTCTTGATTTAGATTATAATTCAACTATTTACAATATCATATTTATGAACCCTTTTTTGTAGTACTTTATGATATTTATGATATTGGTATGCACAAGCGTATTTTACCTTCCTCAACCGTAAAGAAAGTTGTTCTCGATTTTAAGACTGCGATTTATGTCTTCGAATGCAGATACACCGAGTTTTATCCATTTTATTCGAACAAATCCGATTTGGCGAACTTGAATTTAGTTCTGATTAGGGAAACACAAGAATGTAGTACCACAACAAAAACTTTCTCAAGCACTTTCTTTTCGCTGGTAAGCAACTGAGAATCAGAAGCAATGTAAACAACTAGCATACAACACCACCGATTCTCCCAAACTGGTTTTAAGGTAACGACTGAAGACTGTCTTCCAAACTCTGGGATCGATAACGATAGAAAGCGCGCAATTCCAAAGGTTTTTAAATTTTACAAGATTATTATTAAACATCTTCAATACAAGCTAATATTATTTGAATGCAATCTCTAAAATAACTTAATAGGCTGCTTGTCAAAGCATTATAGCTACAACTATTAGGTTTCCCCAAGCCAAACAACACATGTTTTTAAGGACTATAGATCAGAGTCCCACTATCACATCGCGATGGACCTCGATTCCTGCCAAAATTTCTCATTAGACTCCACGAGCAGTTCGCACTTTGCTCCTCCACCAGTTTGCGTTCCCAGGAGGAAGAAGCCGGAAAAGCCCGCAGCTGAGGAGGCATCTCCCGAATGCTCCAACGTGGTCACATCGTCGTCCTCGTCCTCGACAACCACCATATCCATAGGCGCCTTTGATTCGCAGTGCAACCTCCACAATGCCCGCAATCCCGAGGCCCCGAATATTGGCTATGAGTTGAACGTGGCCAAGTCCATATTGCAGAAGTATAGCACTCTCAGTGGGGACAATTTGTGAGTATCCTTCATAAAGATGAAGATCTTATAAGATATCGTCATACACCTTTACCCATGTCGGCTATCATCCGCACAGGTTTGATCATCTTAGTGATATCATAAAGCGCGTGATTGACGAACGTCCGCCGAATGTAATAGACTTCTTCGAGGAATTCAGCCGAAATGTTCGCGAACAGAAGTTCCACCTGCCAGAACGCTTTCCTCCCAGCGGAGTGTTCGATGAGGTTCGTTCCTTCCGGGTGGCCAAGAAAATTCTCCAATCCATGAAGGTTAGTAACTTGATATGTATATAAGCATCTGCGCCATGTAACCCAACTCACATAGCTGCCCTACATCGTTGAAGGAGAGGATATGATGGGCGAGGACATGTCCGTTGAGGATTTGAGGACGAACGAGGAGATGCGCATTGTCATCGACGACTCCATGCGATACTTCGTCACTTTCAACGAACGAGTGCAGCAGCTGCAGTTCTACTGGGCACAGTGCGGCTTTAGCATCAGCAACGACGACATCTTCCAGCTGGCCAGCGCCATGAACCGGCTGCAGACCCATCCCTCGATCATGCAGTGCAGATTCTGGGGCTGCATCAACGGGCTGAAGGCCTCCTACTACATAGTGGAGGCTTCGCTGACCCGCGAGGAGATCGCCTCGCGCCTGGTCATGATGGAGGACGAGATGCGCCAGAAGCAGATTCCGCTCCAGATGCGCAAGGACAGGGAGGACAAGCCTCTGCCGCCGCACATTGGACCCGAGCTCACGCCGGGCATCTATGGCTGGGAGGAATTTCCGCCAGAGGAGCTGGAGAAGATGAGGCCCCAGGCTGCACCCGTTCCCCTGGTGGAGGAGATGGAGTTCTACGACATTCCACCGGAGTTCATTGGCAAGGGGTGCAATAGGTACTCCTATTTCGTCGTGAATTCGCTCTTCGACGACTGGATCGAGCTCCCCATAGTGACTCCGCGGCAGATTGTCGTGTCACGGCAGATCAAGAAGTTCCTAACTGGCGATCTGGAGGCGGATGTCATTTCCTACCCCTGCTTTCCTGGAAAGGAGAAGCATTACCTGCGGGCCCTGATTGGTCGCATCACCGCGGGTACCTACATCGCTCCTGTGGGCTACTACAGGCGGATGACCAAGAAGGAGAAGCGGATGTTCGATGGCGAGGAAGAGGACGAGGGTGAGGAGGAGGAGGAGGAAGAAGAGGAGGAGGAGTTCAACGAAGGCGAGGAGGAGCAAATAGAAGGTGGGCATGCAACATATTCACTATTCGCATAGCAATAATTTCCAATATTTTGCAGATAACGACGTCATGCTCCTGAAAAACGAGAAGTACGAGGTAGAACCACTGGGATCGCTGGCCACTCCAGTGGCCTGGGTTCACGTCCGGTCGAATATTCTCAACCAACAGGGCCGCGTTGTCTGGTACGACGAGGAGAAGGCCCGCAAGGAGCGGGAAAAGGCGTTGGCCCTGTACCTGAAAATGCAAGTGCTGGGCGAGATGGAAGAGGAGATGGAGGAGGAGGAGGAAGAGGAGGAAGGCGAGGAGGAGGGCGAGGAAGAGGGCATGATCGAGGGCTTCAATCAACCCGAACTGGGTCCCAGTATCCTCTCCTCCTGTGCCAATGACATGAACCCCGAGATTCCCGTTTCCTGGCTCGTCCGCATGACCAGCAAGTATACGAATCAGAAGGAGCGAATGCTCGTGATGCAGTCGAACATCTGGCCAGGCGCCTACACGTTCATCTTTGAGAAGACCTGCGAATCGATATACTTGGGCTGGGGCCACAAGTACTACGCCCGCAACATTCCCTTCAAGCACTTGCCGACGGTGCAGGAGGAGTTCCCCCACAACGCGGAGGACTTCATCGAGGCCAATGATCCGACTGTCGAGGATGAGGAAGCGTACAAGGCGTGGCTCCTCAGGAAGCAGCAGAAGGCCGAGTATGTGGCTGAAGACATCGAGGATTACGATGATGACGAGTTCGCCGATCAGTATGACGATGACTGAATTAAATTAAATTTATTGTTTATGTGTTCCCTTTCAAGTTCTGCAATAAAATGTATTAGCTGCGTTTACGTTGTGAGCTTTAGTTTGATTTATTACTTGCAAATAAAATACATATCGTGTATCTAAAGTGAATAAAGTTGGACTTACACTTACTTCGCTCCCTTATGTACATTTACTCATTCTAAACGGACTTTTAAAAGTAAACTTAACTGCTTAACTGAAATCACACGTGCACATCGTCATCCTATAAATTGTCATTAAGTTAAATAGCTCTTCGAACCATATGTACATTGCAGTTTTCGTGTGTAATAAATGTAAATGTAATTTAGTTATCGTTGGCTGTAACTCCGACACATGGAACCCATGAGGTCTTAATGGCTAATTACGGAATCGAACAAATTTGGTAATACAACGGGCATCACTAGGCAATGCAGCAGCTTACAGCTTCAGGGGTTCCTGGAGCTTCACTGTGGCATTTGCAGACGGCTTTATGACTTCCTGCTTGGCGGCAATCGCTTCGGGCTGTAATCAAACATTGAAACTCTATAGAAGATAAGCAATCATACGCATACTATAATATATACCTTGGGAACTACGGAGCCTTCTTCGCCGCTGGGTGCTTTAATACTACCCATGCTCTGAATGCAAAAGTTCTTCAGCTGATCCACGGAAGCAGCCAGCATATTATTCTTGCTGTTTGCCAGCGTTATCTGGAGTTAATCAACTTTAGTATATATTCACCAATAAACACGTTCGCCGGACCTACCTCTTTTTCAATTTTCTCCAAAGACTCATCGAAACTGGTTACTTTCTGCTTGTATTCCGGCCAGCTGTTACTTATGGTGGCCACATGGGACGTAATGTTTTCAGATCGATCCAGCAGGTCGTCTATTTTCGTCTGCAATAAATAACGCAAATTAGAGCTGATAACGTCACCGACTGTGGAAGAGATTACCTTGTGCAGAGATATTTCCTCGCTGAGGATTTTCGTTGTTTGACTTAGGGTATTATTCACATTCTTCAGATCGTTGGCCAGTAGTTTAAATGAATTGAAAGTGGTTTTGTTCAGCGCAGCAATATCATCCGTTATGTTTGCGGGCAAAGCGTTGGACTGAAGCGTCGGTAGTTGGGAGAGATTGAGCTGAAGAAGTTTCACATTTATTACTGAGTTGATACTCAAAGTAACAAATTTAAGGACTTACCTTTAAGGCTTCTGTGTCGGCCTGCAGTGTTTTCTGCGCCTCGGTGTACTTATTGTAGTGCTCCTTGATGGCCTCTATGTCGGTGGCCACGGCTTCTATCTTGGCCCCGAAGTCAGCCACCAACTTCTCGTCCTTTCCGTGGTTTCTCTGAGCAGCCACGGCCGCCTCCAGATTGCTGAAGTTGTTACGCAGGCTCTCCATGGATTTCTGCAGCTCATTTATTTCCGAAATGACGGCTGTTTGGTTCTTCAGCAGGTAGGACGAAGTCTCGTGCCATCTTTGGAGGGTGTCCGGGAAGTTCTTGCTCATGGCAGACACTGAAAGATTACATAATTGAGGACGCACCGTACGCAGCAATCTGTATATATAGCATACCCTCTTCGATCTTCTGGCGATAGTCGGTGAGTTGCTGGCGCAGATCGAAGTAGAGCCAGTACAAAATGCCCACAATCAGAATGCCCGTAATGCCGAATAAAAGCGGGCCGCACATGCGGAAATATGCAATTTTCCGATGGCTGCGGCGACTGCCAGCGACATTTGTCTGAAAAGAACGCAATATTATTGGGTTGCTACATATTTCGCTCTTTGTACATATGTAAGTATAAATTCCCAATGAATGTGTATCTTTGGATACGCGTTAGCTGGGAAAGTTCAATTGGGCAGGTTCAGATACATAGATACAAATACAGCTAACCTTGTACTTGATCGAGTATGTAAGTGGCTGTGGATGTAAGCAGCACGTATCGTAACCGTAAAAATACCTTACCCATGCGTAATCCTCAGGGTCGTCGGTCGAGACGGAGAGCAGCTTGTCCTGGGAGTTGTTGGCTCCGGGGACTCTCCGGTTGGCTCTCTTGCCCGAGGACGACTGGGAGGCTATCAGGGCGTCCAGCTCCCGACGCTTCTTCATTTTCTTTCCGGCCCGGAGGGGCACTTCAATGCGATGGTGGCAGTCCATGGGGTCGTCTTCTAGAAACTCTGGTCTCCAGTGGAATTCTTGCAATCGGTCGCAAGCCCAAGCTATTACATTTTCTCAGCGTAGTCCAGTGGCTTTTGTAATTCTGGAGCAACCATAACATGTACTTATACTGATAAAAAAGATACTTCTGCGCATGATTTCAGATTACGGTGATTATGATTAATCGCTGGTTATCGATAGGCAGATTCAAATTATTTTGGAAATAAAACTGAATGCCTATGCTATTTATCCCCTTAAAATGCGCTGTTTTTTTCCTCTGTTTACCTCTGAACTCCGTTGTGGGTCCAACATTTTGACCCAAAAAGTGGTGGGCGTTCGATAGGTTTGGCAATTTCCGGATTCTTAATAACGGTCTCACTGCCCCCAAAAGACTTGCATTGATTTTTACGCCGTGCTCGCTTTATCGATCTAGTTTAATTAAGTTCATAGCCGTCAAAAATGTTCTGTGCGCTTCTGCTCGTC
The DNA here is from genome assembly GCF_016746245.2 of Drosophila santomea. Taxonomy (NCBI): domain Eukaryota; kingdom Metazoa; phylum Arthropoda; class Insecta; order Diptera; family Drosophilidae; genus Drosophila; species Drosophila santomea. Next base: position 21,391,792 of record NC_053017.2, read on the forward strand.
TGCTCAGAGTTTCCGTTTAGTGTTTTCTAACGTTGGGCTCCGTATGGGATATATGTTCGTTGATGCTGACGTACTTGGTGCTTGGTTGCAATAGGTGCTCCTCCGCTGATTTCGAAATGGCCAAGAACAGCTTTAAGACTTTAATCAGCCAGAAACACAAAACGTTTCCGGCGGACCTCAATATGTACGGAATGAAGTGTAAATCGCAGCTGCTGGAGGATCAGGAGAACGTGACCCTGATCATCAATCGGCGGAACTCAATCCGCCAGAAGCCGAAGAGTTGGGCTTGGACCCTGCTGCGTTGCAGGTGGCAAAAGAAGCTAGTTCTCTTGTTAATATTTATTTGTGTGTGCGTTCTGATTGTTTTCGCCAACACGCATCTCTTGGTTCGCGGCAACATCCTCTCGGCCTTCCTCTCAAACCGGCTCACCAAGCATTCGCACGCGGAGAAGCAGGAGGCGAGATATCCCGACATCCAGGCCACGACCCCGGCCGTTCCCCCGGTGCTGAGGCCCACGCACTACCTGCTCAACTACTCCGCCACCCAGCTGGAGCTGGGTTCGCACTTAAACGGCCTATCCTCGGACTACAACATATTCGTCATCTACACCCGGGAGAACTACCACCTGAACCTCAAGTTCGACCTGTTCGCCCACAGCTTGCTGAAGCACACCAGTGCCCAGTTGCACCTGCACGTGATCACGGACAGTGAGAGCCAGCCCTCGGTGCTGGAGATTCTGCAGCGGCAGATCCGGCGGTTCCGGCGGACGGTAATATACACCATATACGACGTGAAGGTCTGCTCCAGCATCATACAGGACATAGCCGCCAAGTTGTCCCCGTACTTCAGCTCAGCCCCGAACTCGTACTACAGCGACTCCCTCTTTTTCCTGTCCCTCGGCCTACACAGGATCGCCGACCAGAGCCTGAACAGAGCCATTCTGCTAGATTGTGATATAGTCTTCCGATCCGATGTCCGACTGCTGTTCAACGAGTTCGACAACTTTCTGCCGCACCAGCTTTACGGACTGGCACCGGAACTGACCCCCGTCTATCGCCACATCCTTTACCGCTACCGCGTGCGGTATCCGAAGACCAGCTTCGGAAATCCCTACTATCCGATAAACAACGAAGGGAGCAACCAACACAGCCGTGTCCACCACGGTTATCCTGGCCTGAACTCCGGCGTGGTCCTGCTGCTCCTCAACCGCATCCGGAACTCAAAGTCCTACCTGGAGAAGCTGACCCACACGGAGGTGCACACCCTAGTCGCCAAGTACTCCTTCAAGGGCCACCTCGGCGACCAGGACTTCTTCACTTTGCTGGGATACGAGTACCCAAACTTAATCTACAGACTGGACTGCATTTGGAACCGCCAGCTGTGCACCTGGTGGAAGGATCACGGATACTCACAGATATTCGACGCTTATTTCCGATGCGAGGGCAATATTAAAATGTACCACGGCAACTGTAATACGCGAATTCCAGAATAAATAAAATTGTTATAGGAATATTAAATAAATTAACTCTAAACGTTTTTTTATTGCCGGAATATTGAGATGCGGGTATAGAGGATGGCAGATAAACAATAAATACATTTTTATATAAAAGGAACGGAAAAACCAACCCTACTACCAATATATTAATAGATATTTTTCAAATATTTAAGCGATGTAACAATGTTATCGATAGGCGAGAAGCAAGAGAGTGGAAACACGCCGATTTCGTAGTCACGCTCACACAGGGTGCTTCGTGTGAGTGATTTCTCCTAGCGTTTCTTATCTTTAACCTTCATTTCTGGCTCCGTTTAGCTATGAATTAGGAGCAGACCCGAAGAATCAGTCGAGCATATACAGTTAACGATGGCGCCGAATGCAGCAGTACCAGTGGAGCGATATGAGCCCCAGAACATCGGGATCAACGCTATTCTCCTGGGGCCACCGGGCTCCGGCAAAGGAACGCAGGTGGGTCCAAAGTTACATAATGATGTGTTATTGGTGACACGGACGCCATATAGTCTATAAATAAATACAACGTGTTCAAGTGCGCGGCTTTTGTTTGCAAATATGCCATGAAACTAGTTAATTCTTTTGAAAGAGAATTAAAACTAGTGAAGTTATATAAGACGATGTGTGTATGGAAATTTGGATGTATGTATCCATGTACTAAATATGTACATATGCGTCAAGTGGTGTCTTTCTCTTGACCCTGAATGAAATCAAAACCTTGGCGAGATGTGGCGAATTAAGTGGGACAATTTTAAGCAATCAATTGGGTGTTATGCAGACCATCTATTAAAAGCCGACCAGAACATTCCCGGCCACAAGAAATGCATCTTATCTAGCCGATCGTTAATTGCTTACCTTCCGATGTGGTGCTAAATTGATTAGCTTCAACTGAAACTTATCAATGTTTTTAATTATGCCATTTTAGGCTCCCCTGCTGAAGGAGAAGTTCTGCGTGTGCCACCTGTCCACTGGCGACATGCTGCGCGCGGAGATTTCATCCGGCTCCAAGCTGGGAGCCGAGTTGAAGAAGGTCATGGATGCCGGCAAACTGGTCTCCGACGAACTGGTCGTGGACATGATCGACTCCAACCTGGATAAGCCCGAGTGCAAGAACGGATTCCTCCTCGACGGATTCCCCAGGACTGTCGTTCAAGCTGAGAAGGTAGTCGCACGCGTTCAGCGCTTTGTACTATAGGGTCTAATTCGATGTATACTTTCCAGCTCGACACATTGCTGGACAAGAGGAAAACCAACTTGGATGCCGTCATCGAGTTTGCCATCGACGACAGTCTGTTGGTGAGGCGTATCACTGGCCGCTTGATCCACCAGGCCAGCGGGCGTTCGTATCACGAAGAGTTTGCTCCTCCAAAGAAGCCAATGACGGACGATGTAAGTACCTCTATAAGACACTCTCCAAGAACTCTAAATGAAATACCACTTTGCGCACTTGCAGGTCACTGGAGAACCCCTAATCCGTCGCAGCGATGACAACGCCGAGGCTCTAAAGAAGCGACTCGAAGCATATCACAAGCAGACAAAGCCACTGGTCGACTACTACGGCCTGAGGGGTCTGCACTTCAAGGTCGACGCCGCCAAGAAGTCCAGCGACGTCTTCTCCACCATCGACTCTATATTCCAAAACAAGCGTCCTGCCCAGATCCAGTTATGATTTGTTCCTGCGCAATGATCAACTACTGATAACTGCCTCCTGACAATTTATTTTGAGACACACACAACGTTAAGCCTAAAGTTGCATCCGGGAATCCTGAACAGACGAAATTACCTTTGCAGGTCGACTACTTTCCTTGTACAGATTTCTAAAATGTATAAGTGTTTGTTACTTTTTACATTTCACTATTTGTAACTACAATACAACTTAATAAAAAGAAAAGAAAACTAAATTTTACTAAACATGACTGCCTTAAACTGGGCTGCGTTCAAATGAGGGATGACTTTCGGTCAACAACATCAAGTTTAAACATCCCACAATTGTTTTCCGGTTAGCTTCTGGAATATAATACGTCTGACTCAGTTTGGAATCGAGGCTTTAGCGTGTGATGGAAAGTCACTAATTGTTCGGAGAACTATTATTGCAATCAAGTTCAAAACGTCAATCGAAGGGTCATTTAGCGCGATCTCAAGTGTAATAAATGAGAAATTCGCTAATGGAAATCGTTAACGAGATCGTTAAATTTGGTAAACAAATAATATTTTATCAAGTTTGCCCGTCAATTGTGGTTGCGAATCCCTTATAGACCAACTTTCGATCGCCGTTTAGTACTCAGACGTCACCTGGCTAATGTTAATGTAAAATTAAGTGTGTATAACTATCGCACATATATTATATAAATTAATAACGACGATTGACTAATCACTGGGTTGACTTTTCAGCAATAGCGATTTGCGCTTCAAAGTCTAAAGTGTGTGCAATCCTATATGGATACGAGCTGAGCCCGAACACAGGCTCACAGCGCTGTGTGTGTTACACTTGAAGTTCAATCCCAGGTAAAAAGTGGGCCCAGGTATAAAAGCCCACTTCATAGAAACATTTCTCAGTTAGTTCCAGCAGGTGAATTGCTTCACATCTACTCGCTTCAAGTCGCCATAAGTCGAGCTCCATTGTAAGACCGCCGTTCATAGTTTTTGGAGCCGATCGGTTCGGGTGGCTAGTGGCTGGTGGTATTCCACACACTCATGGACGAAGCCAGACGGGCAACCAGTTTCATTGTGTGCAAACAGTGACATCTTTTCAGTCAACGAATGTGTTTCAGATACGCATAAAAAGTGGGCTTGCTATGCATTAATTTGCATACATATCTGATATGTCCCATAGACACATTTTGCGAATGCAGTCAGCTCAGTAGCTAGTTAAAATATTTCCATCGCCCATTAAAATCCCCCGCTCACAAAACTGGTTGCCCGACCGACAGACCCACTAAGCCACAAACGTATACGAAGTCGCCGAAAAGTGCTGATTAATCATACACACTTACCCCAATTCGCCCACAGCAAACTCCACAATGAAGATGATAATTGCGCTTTTCGTCCTTGGACTGGTGCTGGTTGCCGCCGAAGATAAGTACACCACCAAGTACGACAACATCGATGTGGACGAGATCCTGAAGTCGGACCGCCTCTTCGGAAACTACTTCAAGTGCCTGGTGGACACCGGAAAGTGCACGCCCGAGGGTCGCGAGCTGAAGAAGTCCCTGCCCGATGCCCTGAAGACCGAGTGCAGCAAGTGCAGCGAGAGGCAGCGCCAGAACACCGACAAGGTCATCCGCTACATCATCGACAACAAGCCTGAGGAGTGGAAGCAGCTCCAGGCCAAGTTCGATCCTGAGGAGATCTACATTAAGCGCTACCGCGCCACCGCCGAGTCCTCCGGAATCAAGGTGTAATTGCGATCCCAGTTCAGGAAGCAATTTGTTATGTGCACTGTTAATTAGGTCTACGTCTATCTGTTCATCAAAATTATTTCTACGATCGTGCTCCGAATAAAGAGATTTGTTTTTTACTATACACCTGCATAGTATATCGTTCCAATCGTATCAAAGGGGGATTTACCAGGTTTCACTAAGCACATCAATTGAGTATGACAAACGTAGCACTTTAGTCTACATTCTTGCTTCTATAAAGATGATTAATCTAAGAACAATTAAGGTCTTAGAAAAAACATTCACAAGATTACGACTAGACCATAATAAGACGCTTATATTATATATGGCGGACGTTTTGCATTAACATTGACAGAAAAGGCAGCTACGTTAGTTGGCAAAAACATCGCGTGCTTGTCTTGGTTCTGAGTTATTACTTATATTATTACTTATTCTTAAAAGGGGCAATGAATCGAATCCGATGGACGCAAGTACTCAACCATGAAAACCGTCCTTCAAAGAACAAACAATGTACAGTGAATTATTAATGTCAGGGCAAATTCACATCGTGAAATTAATTATTATATCAGTATTTTAATTACTTATAAATGTACAAAGCTTAATGTAAGATTGTTGGCAGCGTTTACGTTAATGTTTCCCCCTGGGCGACACACGCCTCCAGATAGTCTATGCGTCGCTCCAGGATAGTAAGTTTTTCGTTCAGCACCGCCAGACGCGAGCGACAAGACATATCTGAAAAGGAATGGTAGGACATGATGATAAAATAAAGAACATTATACTTCAATTATTTTAGGGAAACTTTTTAATTAGACCCATTTAGATTGGTATACACATTCTAGTAATATTCTTCTTGTTTTGAGCGATACTTTCCATCGCTGGACAGAATATAATTTACTGATTTAGTTATACTGTATAATATTTGCATTTACAACCTACAAAGGTTGCCTATAAAGCTGGGCTGCTGTAGGAAAAATTAGGCCGCATTTGCATGACTTGCCGAATCCAACTACCTCGCACTCTTTGGCTTATCATTTATCACAGTATTTAGCGTGCTTTAAATTATTCATAGAAGAGCCGAGAGAGCTTACCCAAATTAAGTGACTAATACGGGTAGTTTATCTCTATCTCCCCGACTTCTCGTTTTGAGCCCTATCCAAGATACAAATCCGTATGTAGATACATATATTGTTATTCATACATACTAATCGCAGCAACCAATGTGTGTTTCTATTGACTTAAGACTCGAGTAAATAAAGTCAGTGTCACTGATGAATATTTGTTAGCAATATTATTTATGCGTTCACCCACAATCCCAGTGTGAATAAAACTCGCACACACACACACACACATGCGAGGAAGTGGGTGCTTCGTGAGGAGATTGCTTACCGAAAGAGTTCAGAAAGTCGGTGATTCGCTTTATGCTGGCAGTTATCACTTCGATATACTCCCTGTTCGCCCAGTCCTGGTGGATTTGCTTTTGGATCGCCTCTCTGTGAGCCCCACTCATCTTTATTTATCCTAATTGTTTCTGTTCGTTTTAATAGTGTTTATCTAGAGAGGAGAGATGAGATGGGCCGGGACATTTATCGACTTTATTGGCACTATCGATAACTACAATATATTGATAATGTCACAGTATTTCTCCTTTCACAAACAATCGTTTATTCTCCTCGGTGATTCTCGGTAATTCCTACTCCACCAACTAAATTCTTTAATTCTTAATATACCTTTAATTAATGTACAAAACATGATAAACAGAATTTTTACATATCAGCAATTAAAGGTAAGTAACATTAGGCGCCAATGTTCAACGGCGTTTTACAACACTCCGTAAGCTCTTTTATGTTGAGCAGTACTACTATTTAAATATTGGGCGGGAAAGCGCGAGGAAAGCAAGAATTTTAATATTTGTTCGCCCACAATAACGGGTAAATATGAATAATGAAATAAAAATATATATATTTCCTTTTACTTCATTTTGTATATAACGTGGGTTTTGTGGGGTGATTAATTGCTATGAAGGAATAACGGCAAGCAAGCAAAGTATGTACCCATTTTGCGTTCCGATTCCGCGTGTGCCAATCGGAACGTACCGAACGAAACGATAGCTATTGATGCCACTCACGCACACACACACAAACATAAACTAGGTGGCCCCGTAAACTACAGTGTTTTTCATTTGGTAAACAAAAAATGGACTTTATCGACGACTTCATCGAGGAATACAAAAGCAATCCATGCTTGTGGAAGGCGGACTCAGCGGACTTCAGGAACCGCAGCCGCCGGCAGGAGGCCTACGCGAAGCTCATCGAGGTAGCCACCAAGCACGGCGAGATGTACAATGTGGAGCGAACAAAGCAAAAGATAAACAATCTGCGCTGTGCATTTCGTCATCAGCTGAGGAAGTACAACGAGGTCAAGAAAAAGGGCGAGAAGTATGAGCCCTACTGCCCCAAGCGCCGCTACTTCGAGTCCCTAATGTTCCTGAAGGACGAGGAGATCCCCGCCGACAAGAAGTGCAAACGCGAACAGTCGTCGGTTTGCCTGGAGAGCTCCGTGCAGCTAGTGGCGCCAGAGAACTGCGACGAGTTCTCCGACGCCGAGAGCCTGTCCAAGCCACCGAAGTCGTCGGTAGATCCGAGCAAGCTGTCACCCAACAACAGCGCCAACGAATTCTGTGCCAACATCTTCGAGGAGGCCACCGCCGCCGTTGACCCCGTTATCAGTATTAAGACAGTCAACAACACCAACAGCCATGCAAGTGGCGCTACCATCAAAGAGGTCGAAATCGTGGTGCCTGCTAACAACAGGCTGCTGTCCGCCCGCAGAAAATCCGTGCCCGACGCCATAAAGTCTCCGCCCGGCGACTCAGAATCGCCGCAGTGCAAGCGCGTCGGCGCCCAGAACCAGAATAAACTGATCAGTAATCTGAGCCCGATCTTGAAAACCAATCACATCATCCGGAAAAGGTCCTCCTCGGTCTCGTCGCAGATTTCAGAGGACAACGAGCCGCCGCCAGGTAAATTCCGGGCGGACATTTCAACCATTGACTTTGAGCGTCTCTTTTCGCTGGCCCTGAAGAGTGCGGACAGCCAGCTAGACGACCACTTCTCCAACTTTGGAAAAATTATCGCCCACAAGCTTCGCTCCATGGACGGAACACAGGCTATCTATGCGGAAAAGATCATCGCCGATGTGCTGTATCAGGGCCAGATGAAAATGTTGTCCTCACTGAGTATACACCAGTTTATGGCCATGGACAATACAACAGTTTACCTAGAGAGCCACAGTAAATGATGGCCTGGCTTCTTTAAAGACGTACTTTTAGAGTTTATGTAATAATAAGATGTAAAGAGACAGTCATGTGTACAAAGCCATGTTTTATTTAAAGAAGGGATTTCTTTCAGCCGCCTAATCCTTAGAAAGTCCCCTAAGCTACAAAACCAAATGCTAGGGATGATGTCGAGACTAGTTTATTATATTCGATGCATGTGAATAACATTTAAATGCCATTTAGGCACTGTCGTACTTTCTTAGAAGCATTGCCCAAACGTCCGGGTATCTAGTTTGCAGAAATGTGGTCAGCTTTTGCGCTTTTTGAGCCTGTTGAGGCGAGCAGTTCCTGCATTTCCTGGTTATAACTTCTGGCAGGGCAGCTGTAAGTAAGAAATACAAAATTATTACATGGATGTGTTTGACTCTTTACAAGCTTAATTGGAACTATGACTATGTTTATTACCTTTAAGTTGAAGGCCCAGTTGGTCGCATTCGCTCTTGCCGAGGATGCACATAATCTGGCGGCTGACCACCACCTGGTTGTTCAGCAGCTTGTTTATGTTTCTCTCATCTGCTTGGACGCTCGATGAAATGAGAATGATAAGAAAAATAAAATTAACGACCAAAGAAAGCACTCGGTTTTTATTGAGAAATAGCATCCTTCCTGAACGCGCTACGGTATAGTATAACTGAATGTGGAGCAGAAACTGTGTATCTGTATCCCGCAGATATTCGTGCATGCGCAAAGGAGCTGGACTTGGCAAAATCACGGTAAGGGTAAGGATTTGTAAGCAATTGGACTCTAATCCGAATATCTGATGAGATGCCACGTACCACACGTCAATCTGCTGTAAATGATAGCATTCCTTGATACTCCATCTCTGGATTCTGATTTCTTAGAAGCATCTGAGATATGTCTAAAGCATTCTTGTACCCAATTTGTAAGACAGCACCTGCTGTTCCATGCGATAAGAAGGTAAATAAAGAGCTTTCAATGTTTTTGCGTTGTGCTTAAAAGTTATGTTTTACTAAAACAACACATTAAGTACTTTGCAAGGCAGTCAAGACAAGAACAGAAGTATCCTACGGTTTAATTATATAATAGATAGTGTATAGAGTAGACGACTTAAAGTACAATTATATAGATTTAATATGTATGTATGTCTTATATACATTTCCTAAAACTTGAAAGCTTTATTTAAATATTTTTACATGCAAGTATGAAAATACATTTGACAATATAGCGAAATATTATGTTTTATTAAGTTCTATTGCGATACAATGGGGCTCTTTTTATCTATGTCAGATATATTCGCGTTATTCTGCGGGGCAGCTCCGTTCCCAGGGCTGGCCGGGATGGCTCCCGCCCGGTCGATGCTCCACGGATTCGAGCCGGAGATGGGCGAGTCGGCGTGTCCGAAGCCGGTGTGATTATCGTGCTCCACGGCATTGGTTCCGTCGTATTGCGTGTTCTCAAGCCGGGTGATCAGCCGCTCGTCCTCCTCACCAAACTCGCCGCCCATAAGCGTCGGCTCGCCCACCACCATCACGTCCTGGGAGGAGAGGGAGAAACTGGGACCGGAGGGGGAACGCTTCTGGTTCGTCACAGGCGGCGTGTTCGAGTTGTTGCCACCACCCGAGTTGGAGCCCTTCCGTTTGCGCCTCTTATTTGGTGGTCGTTGTGGATCCTTCTTGCCGGGCGGAGCCACCATGCGCTGCCACTTCTGGAACAACGTTGTCTTTAGACAGTCGCGCGGACTCAGGGCGTACGCCTTGTGCCGCGACATCAGCTCCTGCATCGGCTCGAGGATGACGCAAAGGCGCAGATAGTTGAGGGTGGAGTTGGTTATGCCAGCCCGCGTGATGTTCTTGGTTATTTGATCTAGCAGCATCGGGTCAGGAGGCAGACTGGTGCCGATGACGGACCTTGGAATGAGCTCGCGGTGTCCCTTGATGGTCATGTGCCATGACTTGATGCGCATGTAGTCGTCGTACATGAACTCCAAGATCAGTCTTGCGTCGGCGCAGACTTTCGTGAAGAAGGGCTTGCCGTGCTGCGTGATCACCGTACACTGGTCACAGTCCAACGTGATGGATGTGTTGTGGAACGACTCCTTAGCATGCTTCAGCTGAAAGTACAGATCCGAAACGCCGCCCTCGTATATGCTGCGGAAGAAGCGCGGGATGAGCGTGCGCCCGATGGTGTACCGCTTCGGTCCGTCCTCCAGGCAAAACAGAATGGTCAGCCGGGCGTCGTCCTCGAAGAACTCCGTGGTAAACGAGTCCCACCAGCAGTTGTCGCTCTCCTCGTTGCGCTGCTGCAGCCGCTTGTTTAGCTCAAAGACGCGGTGTTCCGTATGGCTGAAGTAGGAATTGTGCCGCCTGAAGCCCTGGTCGATGCGTTCCATCTGTTGCGGCCCTCCCATCATCGGATGATTGCCACCGTGACCGAATGGGGACGCTGGCGGCATCGGATTAAACTGCCCGCCAACGCCAAAGACTGTGGGCGATGAGAAGTGCCCGGCCTGACCGCTGTTAAACGGAGTGCCCGAGCTGGCCGGCCGGCTAAACTGGCCGAGTCCAGAGGAGGGCGATCCGAAGGGGCCGCCAACTGGACCATTGAAATTTCCCGCCGTCGCCGACTGCGGGTAGTTGCCGGGAATGTTCTGCGCACCAACAGGTCCGGGTGTCGATGAGCCCGAGGGAGCAGGTGAGGAGGTATACTGAGGTGTGTTCGACCCAGGCTGGTTGGAGTTCTGGAACACGATGGACTGGTTGCCGGCTGGCGAGGATTGGCCGGCGGGCGGGTACGGATTCCCGCCCGAGTTGTACGGCAGACCGCCCTGCGCGAAACCGCTCTGGTTGCTTCCGTCCGGATTGAGGACCGCCGAGTTGGACGCGGGCAGCATTGATCCGCCTTCGTTGACCGCCTTCCAGCTGCCGTCGTCAATGTTCGCTTGAGAAGTCATCGTATTGCCAGCGTTCAAACCCCTACGATTCATGCCTGTTGTCGGTTCTATCGGGCATTCGCGTCGGCCTATGAAAGGAGAGAAATCCATTAGTTTAAACCCATTATTATTTCGTTTCGGCGTTTCGGGTTCTTTATATTTTTATGGTGCCCATGCGTATGTGTATGCACTTGTCTGTATGTCGCACTGCATTTACAAAATATGTGTGTACACACACACACTTTTCACGGCCCGTTCGCATTCGAAATGGAAAACGCTGCGGAGGACCGCATCGTCCGGATTTCAGTGCAGGCAGTCTGCTTTCGTATACGCACCTTGCAAAAGGCATACAATATTTTAATTCTTAAAGCACAAACACATATAAATGTATCTACAATTTAAGAAAACTGATTGGCCTCCACCGATAGTTTTGCCATCGCTTTCCAAATAGCAGATTTCGATACGTGAGAACGCAAGCGTGGGTTTGTTTCGCATTTGGAACGAGCGGGAGGAAGACCTATCGCCTTGAGGGTTTCCATGTTCTTAAACCAATATTTCTTATTGTGATAAATAAAACTAACGCTTCAATACTGTTTGTAGTTTTTCAATACGGCAATAGCACCGTAATCGTAATGTACATATAATGTATTTTAAATATGTGATTAATTGTATAAAAAACCTATCGATATATCTTAGCGACTCTATCCTATTCCATTTTCACATTATCCCACGCCGCACCCTTGACTTAATAATTTAGTATGTGCCGTGCCGTAAAAATTTGTAATCAAAATATGGTTGTAAGACTGTTGCTTTAACGTTGGTAGTTTATTTTATATTTATGTAATTTCGGCCTGTGACATTGCAAACCCATGGTGTGGTGCGAAAGTGTTGGACTTTTATATATTAAAGTACTTGTTTAGGTATGTTAGGTATTTATAAAATGCAACTATTTCGCACATTTTCTTGTGTCAGTTGAATTGTAAACATACTTTTTCGTGATTTATTAATCTGCCCTAACCGGAAACTTATTGGCTAACAGCCACCGAAACCCGAAAACCCTATGCTTATTTTCAAGGGCTTGTGAAAATGTGCTTTGCTATGCAGTTATATATGCACATTCCTGTGTATGCATATGTGTGCTGCAGTTTGTCCTACACTCTAAAAAAATGTTGTTTTATTTGCAGAGCGAGAAAAATGTCAACCGAGAGCTTGAACAGTTTGAGCGACAAGGAGCTGCATAGAAAGCTAATCCAGAGCGGCTTCCCCAGCACTCCGGTGACGGAAACAACGAGAGCGGTTCTCATCGAAAAGTTGAGAAAGCACACCCGCGCCGACAAGCTGAAAAAGAGGAGCAACAAGTACGTTCTGTACTCCAAGGAGCAACAAGAGTCGCCTCCATTTCCACAGTACCACCAGTACCACGCCCCCCAACCACCCCCAAGCTATGCCAATGGCCTTGACAACAATAACGACTTGGACCTCACCGGAGGCTCCTCAGCTTTCAATCGCAGCTTCGATGAGAACGACTCGAGCCCGCTTCAGTTGTCCGCCTCCAAGATGTACGCCCCACCACCGGTTGTGGCTTCCAATTACGATGGGGACTGCTCACCCCACAGCTTGGGACTAAATGGAAAATACCGGCAGCCATGCTCCATGCCGTACGCCATAGACACGTCAAATAACTATGGAAAACCGAGCGGAAAAGCTAAGCTATCCGATGGAGGCGTGGTAAATAGACTGCTCAGCTTTCGGGACACCACAATCCAGCGGAAGTTCAACTATCCCACTGGCCAGGCGTCGAGAATCCCGCCTAGGAACGAAAGGCTTACTCGATTCGCTTTGTCGGACCTTAAATCCTTCATCAAGAATCCCGACATCAGGCCCTATGTGATACCACGAGTGCTGATTTCGCTATTCTTAATATTTTTGACAATAATCACTGTCCTCTATGTGGGCAAGAGGTTCGAGCAGAGTCCCATCGATAAGACCGCTCTGAAGTATACATTATGTAACCCCAACGATGTGCAAGTGTTCAGCGAAAGGGTGAATTGCATAGCAAAAGATTCGCTAAGGGGTGCGCTGGATTTGAGCGAGGAGCTTTTTAAGCATCTAAACGAGCGAGCCAGGCTCCATTATTGCAAAGATGCCAGTTTGTCGCCTGCTTTGGAAATGGGAGAGTTTGTGAAGGAAATGGTCAGCAACCCAAAGACTCACAGGGGAAATCTGCACAGTAACTTGATGGCTGCCAAATATCTGATTACCGAAAATCCGCAGTGGAGCATCCAAGTGGTCGATTCCTCAAAGCACTTTGGAAAGACCTTACACTTCGAGCTCTCTGAGCCCAATCTGCCGCTCAAATGCATTGTGTTGAAGAAAATAACCCGATTTTTCACCGTAATCGGTACGCTTCTCTTGATAGTCGCTGGATTTCTCATCGTATACATTGCGGTGGTAATTTATCGTGTTAAACAGAAGGAAGCCCTGCTGACGGTCGACCAGTTCCAAAAGGACATAATCAACGAGCTAATTTACTTAAGCTCCCAGTCCGAGAGTCCCGAGGTGATCATAAACCAGCTGCAGGAGAAGTTTCTGCCGGCCAAGAAGCGCTCAAAGCACATGTCTTCTTGGAACAAGGCGCTCAAGCAGTTGGAGAAAAACGATAGTCGTGTGCTGTTCGGAATGGTGAATCGTGACGGGAAAGCAATGCGCACAATTGCGTGGAACAGGAACGTTGACAAAAAGGATGTGGGCCTGGTTAAGAAGTGGCAGAGTCCCGCCTTCGACAACTCGAACAAGATAGCCAACCCGCCGACTCCCTGCCTAAAGATTAGGCACATGTTCGACTCCTCAGAAGTGGATCAGGCCAACCTAAAGCAGTCCATCGTTGAGTCGATTATCGAGAAGGTTGGATCACGCTGCAAGATCTGCGATGTCCAACTGGACGTCCAGTCCTGCTGCGTGTACATCCGCTGCGCCAGCGAGGAAGACGCCGGCACGATTCACAACGAGATCAACGGCTGGTGGTTTGACAAGCGCCTGATTTCGATTAAATTCTTAAGACTGGAACGCTACCTGAGCCGTTTCCCCAAGCCCTCGGCCGAGCCACTTTACTTTCACACCAACGAGGCAGCCAACACTCACTCATAAAACACACAACTCTACATTAGATACTTAAGTTATTAAATGCGAATTTGTTTTACATGTACATCTGGAGTTGTCGCTTTAATTGGTTAATTATGAACTAGTTTTAAACTTAAAAAGCTGCTAAACTCTACTTTGCTAGTGAATTGGACGATAGAGCACTCTCCCCTGTTTCCAAGTGTTTGATGAGTCGGTACAAGGCAGCAGCTTCCTTGATTTTGCTGAAGCCCACGCAGAATGCTTCGATCTCAATGAACAGTTCCTAAAAATAACAATCTAGTTACTAAGCACAATCACGGAAATGATAGTAGAGCATACCCTAACATTCACAATCTTGTTCCTAATTAAGGACTGGAGAAATACGCAAACCAGTCGCACCAGACGAGACTGCATGTACTTGTCTTTGACTGTTTCGCAAGTGGAGATGCAATTGCTGATGTACAGGTGGATAAACTCAGTGGGCAAGGGTCCGGAGGTGGTTAGTCTGGAATAAGAGCTCAAGCACGTTAAAGAAGGCTCAAATACTCGATGTTTTGGATTCGTACCGGTTTACCACTTCCATGGAGTGAAGTGTTATGTCCATGTTAACCAGTACGTTGAAGTATTCAGTTATGTCAGAGGTCGTCATCAGTCGTAGCAGAATCTCGATGGAGATCAGAGGATTGTTTTCCACGAGCAGAGGCAGCTGAGGTGGAGAAAGCAAAGATGCACTGTTATAAGACCTATATCGAGGAATGCCTTCGGGTCTTACCTTGTCCGGAGTCAGTCCATATTGGCGCGCAATGTCCGTGTTCTGCTTGAGCAGATCGTCGAAGAGGATGTGCTGATTCTGCAGACTGAGTGGCTGCAGGAAAGCCTGCTCGATGAGGTGCTTTGTGTTGGGGGTAACGTAGTTGGATTTGTCGTAGATTATCTCCACCTTGTCGCTGTTCGACTGGTTTATCCAGAGGAGTTCGTCCTCGAAGTCCATTAGGGGCGGGGCGATGGACAGGAACATGGTGGTTCGCTGATTTTAATTTAAAATTACCAGACTTAATGTTTGCCACAAAATTTTGTAAACAATTTTAGTGTGACCTTTCTAGCACGTTCTTAAAAACAATCTGGACATTAAAATAAAACAAAAGAAAAACGATGGATTCAAATGTGTGCTTATGGGTGTTGCGTTACACACTTGCAAAAAATAGGAAAATAAAATGTAAAATCAGTTTTATGTTTTATATTTAAGCATGTTTCTAAACTTCCATCGTTCCCAATCAAAGCAATACCACCGACGCCTCTGTGCGTTAGCCGCCGAAAGCATGCATGTGCAGTCTGGCCACACTGCAACTGTTGCACGGTTGTAAATCGCAAAGCAAAATAGAATGCGCCGCGCTTGAATTATCCATCTTTATGGACGGAAAATAACTTAATTTGCGAACAGATTACACTAAATGGATCGCGGGAAAGGAAGCGGATCCAACCGATCGCAGAAGAAGGTTCCGCTGGGCGGAGAACTTTTCGCGCTCGGCAAGAGCGTACGCGATGACTCCAAATCAAAGATCCTGCCCATTAAGGGCATGTCCTCGTCGGACCGCAAGCGGGAAGCCTCCTCCGCACTCGCCAGCTCGAGCAAGCGGTTCCGGGGCAACCTGAAAGATGCGGGCGCCCCGGACATCTCCGCCGGCAGCAGTCAGTGCGAGACCTGGGAGCAGTTCGCCGTCGATTGCGATCTGGAGACCGTGGTCGGTACCATATACGCGGCCTTGGAGCAAAATGACAGCGAGACTGTGGGTCGCCTCGTATGCGGCGTTATAAAGCAGACAACGACGAGCTCCTCGCGCTCCAAGGTGGACAACATAGCCCTGCTGGCCCTTATCTACGTGGCCAAGTTGCAACCGAGTATATTCTGCACGGACATAGTGGCCTGCGCGCTGCTATCCTTCCTGCGGCGGGAGGCCAACGTGAAAATGCGGTACAACACCAACCTGCACATCCTGTTTGCCAATCTGCTGACCCGTGGCTTTATGGAGATTTCCCAGTGGCCGGAGGTACTGCTCCGCATCTACATTGACGATGCGGTTAATGAACGCTACTGGGCGGACAATGAACTATGTGCTCCGCTCGTGAAGAATATATGCGCTGCTTTTAAAACCCGCACTCCACACATTAGTCTCCTCCGCTGGGATGTGAGCACGGCCCTGCCTTCCGGGCAAGCACACAGGGACAGCATGACCGTGGATGATGATTCCGGGGACAATTCCACTCAGAGCTTGGATGCAAGTCCCTTAAATACTGAATCGGAACCAGTTTCCGACGCCATGTGCACTACTAAATCCAGATTCAGCGATGCTGTGGTGCAGAAGCATGTCAGCGACGCCATTCGCGATCAGCTCAACAAGCGACAGCAGCAGGATAACTACACCAGGAACTTCCTAAAGTTCCTGTGCACCACTTCCGGCATTGCAGAGGTACGATGTCTGAGCATTTCCCGCTTGGAGTTGTGGATCCACAACGGGAAACTGGTGAAGTTCGCCCAGCAACTGCTCTCGTACATCTGCTTTAACATCAAGGGACGCAACACGCAGGACAACGAAGTGCTCTTGGTCCTGGTGAAGATGCGGCTCAAAACCAAGCCCCTAATAAACCACTATATGTCCTGCTTAAAGGAGATGATATTTCTGCAGCCGGAAATCTTGAGTACTGTTATGAAACTGGTCGTGCAAAATGAGCTGTCTAACACCAGGAATCCAAACAATATGGGGATGCTGGGTAAGTGAAAAAAATTCTTTCTAAAATTGCAATATTAATCATTTACTTATACTTGCCAGCCACAATGTTTCAAACATCTGCTGATCAGTCAGCTGCGAATTTGGCTGAGATATACCAGGAATTTTTACTTCAGCGGGACGACTGCCTGCGCACCCTGCGCGTTTTCTTAAGGGAGCTGGTGCGGATGCTGCGCTTCGATGTGAACCTGGTCAAGTTTTGCAAGACGTTTCTTAGTGAACGTGAAGATCTGACTCCGCAAATCGAAATGTTCGAGTTTAAGGAGCGAATCTTTAACTCCATGGTGGACATTGTGTGCCTTTGCATGTTTCTGTCGGCCACTCCACAAGCCAGGGAAGCCAGCTTGTCCCTCAAAACAAATCGGGACACCAAAAACAACCATGCTCTACTCAAGCTGTACAATCAGATGTCGCAGATTCAACTGGACACAGTGTCCTGGATGTACGAAACAGTGCCCACGGTCTTCAAGATTCCGGCAGCGGAATATCACCAGGCGCTGCACAAGCTGCTACTGCTGGACAGTCCGGAGCAGTATTCACGCTGCGATCAGTGGCCTTCAGAGCCGGAGCGAGGGGCAATCCTGAGGATTATCTCTGAGACGCCGATTCACGAGGAGACGCTGCTGCGAATCATATTGATTGGCATTACCAAGGATATTCCCTTCTCTATTGCAAACACCTTTGATGTCCTGCTGCTAGTCATAAAGCGAGTTTCCGGCATGAAGGCCACCAATATTCCGGCTGTGCAAGCCAACAAATTCGACATCATCGACTTCCTGTTCAGCATGTCGGAGTACCATCATCCGGAGAACATTCGATTGCCTTCCGATTACGAGCCACCAAAGCTGGCCATCATTGCATTTTACTGGAAGGCGTGGCTTATTTTGCTCATGATATCCGCACACAATCCCTCCTCGTTTGGAGCCTTTTGTTGGGATCACTATCCCACAATGAAGATGATGATGGAAATTTGTATAACAAATCAGTTTAACAACTCAGCGGCCACCAAGGATGAGCTGCAGGTGCGTGTTTAATATATAAACAATTTGATGGTTCTAAAGTGAAGATTTTTCAGATAATAACCATGGAAAGGGATCACATTCTGCAGTTCGAGACGTACTTGGCTGCCCAAACATCACCGCATGCCGTTATCACCGAGGAAACTGCGATTCTGATCACTCAACTCATGCTGATGGATCCGATGGGCACTCCGCGCAAAGTGCCGTCCATGGTGTTGGATCAGCTTAAGTTCCTTAATCAGACTTACAAGCTGGGCCACTTGTTCTGTCGCTGCCGCAAGCCGGACTTGCTGCTGGACATAATTCAGCGGCAGGGCACCACGCAATCTATGCCCTGGCTTTCCGACTTGGTGCAGAACAGCGAGGGCGATTTCAGCCATCTTCCAGTGCAATGCCTGTGCGAATTTCTGCTCTTCAATGCGCACATCATTAACGAGGAGAATAGCCGCGACGCCGAATTGGTCAATTTCCTGCGAAACTTGATATTTGACGGGAATCTCAGCCACCAAATCGTTTGCGAGCTGTTGGACTATATATTTAGACGCTTGTCGTCCACCGTTAAGCAATCGCGAGTCGCTGCTCTTTCGGGTCTGAAAATAATCTTCAGGCACTCTGGGGACTTTGAAAACGAATGGCTCTTGAAGTCGCTCCAGCAAATTCCCCACTTCTTCGAGGTCAAACCCTTCATAATTCCCCAGCTGCGAGCTGCCTGCCAGGTGGAGAATTGCCCGGAACTGATTATGGCCTACATTCAGTTCATCACGGCGCACACGCTTAACGATCCGGTGAACGAAATGCTGGATCATGTCATCGATATGGCGCAGCTGATTGTAGAGCGTAGCACAATGTTTCAGCACATTATAATTTCCCAGGAAGACTACGATTATGTGCCCGACGAGAACCGCATTCAGACACTGAAATGCCTCTTCGTCATGTTCAACAACTATATAATTAAGCTGAGGGAGTACCACGAACCGTACGAGTGGACCGAGTATCCAGACCTGCTGATGGTTCAGTTTGACGATGGAGTACAGCTGCCGCTCCACATTAACATCATCCACGCCTTTATTATCCTGCTCACATATTCCAACAGCAACATGCCCGAATCGATACCTATATTGGACTATTGGTTTCCGCCTGGACGACCGGCGCCTGTGGCCTTTCTACCGAGCATGCCGCAGGAACAGGTCCAACTGCTGCCCGACTGGCTGAAGCTGAAGATGATCCGCTCCTCGGTGGACAGACTAATTGAGGCAGCTCTCAATGACCTAACGCCTGATCAGATTGTGCTCTTTGTGCAAAACTTTGGCACGCCGGTCAACTCGATGTCCAAGCTGCTGGCAATGCTGGACACCGCTGTGCTGGAGCAGTTTGATCTGGTAAAGAATGCCATACTGAACAAGGCCTATCTGGCCCAGCTAATTGAGATTCAGCAGGCGCGGGGTGCAAAGAATGGGCATTACACCGTACAGGCACTTGATCTGCACTCCCACTCGCAGACGGTGCCAGATCTGCCCAGGATCAGTGTGGTCATTCAGGAGACCGTGGAAATCGGTGATTACGATTCCTCGGACTCGGATAGCAGTCCCACTAACTTCCTGGCCACCAAGGAGGTGGCCCAAACCATTCTCACGCAGCCCGACCAATTGACTGAGTCGAGAAGTGACTGCCGATCCTTGATTCAAAAACTGTTAGACATGCTAGCTAACCCGCACAGCAATAGAGCGGATGTGGTTAACGCCATAACAGAGGTGCTAGCCGTGGGTTGCAAAGTCACAATGAGCCGTCACGCCTGCACATTTTTAAGGACCTTCTTCAGCTGCATGCTGCACAGCGACAAGTACCACATACTAGAGAACGCTCTGCAAAAGAACTTTAGTGTGTTTAAGCACTCATTCGCCGACTCTAGTCTGCTTCAGAAATCCGAACTCTACCATGAGAGCTTGGTGTTCATGCTGAGAAACTCGCGCGAGATTTATGTGCAGCAGTTCAAGGCGAATACCGCCTTGGTGGCAAGAAAGCGGATCGTCAGGGGAATCGTTCAAAGCTTCGATCAGACCAAGGACTGCAAGACTGTGGCTAAGTCCAAGAGCGACCAGCTCTTCCACAACGGACTCTTCATCGACTGGCTGTCCGAAATGGATCCTGAGATTGTTTCAACGCAGCTGATGAAGGAGCGCTTCCTGTTCTCAAAGTCCTGTAGCGAGTTTAGGTTCTATCTGCTGTCCCTGATCAACCACCAAACCAACTGGGACACGATTGAAAGGATTGCCGAGTACTTGTTCAAGAATTTCC
The DNA here is from genome assembly GCF_016746245.2 of Drosophila santomea. NCBI lineage: Eukaryota > Metazoa > Arthropoda > Insecta > Diptera > Drosophilidae > Drosophila > Drosophila santomea. The sequence continues at coordinate 21,412,142 of NC_053017.2, forward strand.
ACGAAGACTACGACTACGCCACGGTCCTCAACTATTTCGAGGCACTGACCACCAATCCGAAGCTGTGGAAGGGCCGTGAGAAGTACATGTCGAAGAACGTACGGCCAGATGCCTTCTTCATGCTGAGGACCTCTGAACTGGAGCCGTTTTCCCACTTTATCCTGCACGAAGGGCTTTCCGAGGTCAAGCTGGATAGCAAAAACTATGATTTTAAGCTCTGCTCGCGAATGAACCTACTGTTTAAGCTTACGGAGAAGCGAAGAGACCTCATGGTCAAGGTGATGGAGCACGTAGAGAACAGTTCGGTGTCCGACTACTTGAAACTGCAGGTCCTCCAGCAGATGTACATTATGTATCCGCGCATCAAGTTCCTGAAACCCAGCAAAACCGGCGAGCAGGCGTACAAATTGCAGAATCTGAAGGGCTGTCAGGCCGACAAGGTGTCCAACAATCTAATCACCTGCTTGGGTAGCCTGGTGGGTAAAAAGGACTTTGAAACCCTGTCAACGGACACCGAGCTGCTTCTCCGCAAGCTGGCTGCCTCCCACCCGCTGTTGTTCCTTCGCCAGCTGGGCGTGCTGTCGTCCATTATGCAGGGTCGGGCCCAGCTCAGCATGAAGGCCCTGCGCGAAGAGCACCACTTCCACCGATTTGTACAGATCCTGAGGACTCTGGAACTGCTGCAACCAACCATCTTCGAGGAGGCGTACAAGAACGAGATCCAAAACACGCTATCGTGCTACTTCAACTTCTTTAAGCACCACAGCAACGTAAAGGAGGCATTGCAAATGCTAAATAAGTTTGTGCAGATGCTCCAGGCCTACATCAACTACAATCCCTCAAGTGCTCTCCTCTTCATCGAACAGTACGTGGGCATCCTCAAGGAACTGGCTGCCAAATACACCTCACTGGGCAAACTCCAGGTTTTAGTCCAGGCCGTTGCCCTGCTGCAGCACAAGTCGCACTCGGCCACGGAGTTGGACGACGAGGAGGTTAAGTACGAGTACGATCTGGATGAGCATTTCGATGTAAAGCCAACGGTCAGCAAGCCCGTGGTAGCTGAGGAACCAATAGAAGTGCTCCCGCAAACACCCATCGATGCGAGCAGCAGTAGGGGTCCTTTATCGGTTCTTACCCTGGGCTCGTACAGTCGATCGAACTACACGGACATATCGCCGCACTTCCTCGATCTGGTCAAGATCATTAAGCAGGCCAACACGGAGGATGTGGTCTTGGGTCCTATGCAGGAGCTAGAGTGCCTAACTTCCAAGAGATTTGTGTTTATCAACGAGCTGTTCGAACGACTGCTCAACCTTATATTCTCGCCAAGTGCCCAGATTCGCTCCATCGCCTTCATCATCCTGATCAGACATCTCAAGCACAATCCTGGCAACTCGGACATCAACCTGTGCACCCTGAATGCCTATATTCAGTGCCTGCGGGACGAGAACTCCTCGGTGGCAGCGACGGCCATCGACAATCTGCCGGAGATGTCGGTGCTGCTGCAGGAACACGCAATCGACATCCTTACGGTGGCCTTCTCGCTGGGCTTGAAGTCGTGCCTGAACACGGGCCACCAGATTCGCAAGGTTCTCCAAACTCTAGTGATTCAGCATGGCTATTAAGCGTTCGGTTTATAGGTTATAAGAACCGTCATCGTATGTATATTGTAATCTTAGCTCTTAATAATAAAGTGTATCTGCGGTACGAGATTTTTACCACATTGGAAACGCGACTTGGTCAAGTTAAATATTTCATTCTTTATTTCTACTGAAAATACAAATTATGTAGAAAATTCTCATACAAATTGGCGATCTCAACAGGATACGTGTTTCCATCGCTGTTTCATGCATGCCTTGTTTGTTAAATGCAATGCACAGTGCTCGTACAGTTTATTGGCGGTCGGTGGCCCGGAGTTTCTCCTCGACGGCTTCCCGGGAGGCTTCGGAAAGATCAGTGGCTTGTATGTACTTTTGCACGCCCACGAGCGACTTCTTGAGAGCATCGAAGGAGCTGGAGTACAACATCTTCTTCTTGACCTGTGGATGGAATCGAAATGAGTTCTGTGCCCTGTCTTGTCTACGATGATTCACATACCTTGGCAGTATCGGGACACCACGACATAAGGAACAGCTTTTGCTTTTTTGAACTCTCAGAGGTGCCTTGACACTGGTGCATGTACTCAAAGTCGAACAGTCCGTACCTGCGCAAGCGAATAGATGATAAGTTAGATGATTCATTTAGTTTGGTTTGCTTTGGGGGTCTCCAAGCTGGCGAAACTTACCGGCACTCTCCGGGTCCGCATTTCTGGATATCTTCTAGAAACTGGTCGTACTCGGCGTTGCGATCTGCCACAGTCTCCACATCAATCTGCTTCTCATCGCGAATGTAGAAAATCACATAGCGATGTTTTTTGTCCTTCTTTATTTCCTCGTATGTAGTCTTGCAGACATCAGACACAGTTACACCAGAAGCCTTTAAAAAAAATTAACGTAAAGATAGAAATCAAAGAATGTATTTGAATGTTCAATGCGCGCCAAACTGTCTTCGGCAATGATACAGGGTGCTCTAACTGTATTAACTTTAAGTAAATCTTCACGAAACGCCCAGTACTTTGAATTGTAAAAACAATAAGTGCAGTTGTGGTTCAACATAAGACTCGAGGCACCCTATACCTCACTGATGTACATATGTACGTGTGTGCGTATGTAACTGACTGGCAGACATAACTGCCCACTTTCAGCTGACAGTATTGCCGTCCCTTTTCGGCTTTGCAATTTTACTTCTTTGATTGCCGGCAATAACAAACATAAAGGTAAATAATTTATGCTACTTATTTGCACTGCTACCGCAGAAGTTTTACCGGTGAAAGCGTGCGCACACTTGGCACACCGATTTGGCTCTTGGGAGTGGTGGGCGTGGCACCATTTACAGCCCGATTTTCCTTTCTTTTTTCCCGGCGTTCGGAAAGTTCAAGGGTAAGTTCACAAGTGCCGGTAAGTTTAAGGGTGAGAACAAGCCGACAAAAGGGAGAAGGAAAACCAAAAGGGAGGTGGCTTTTTCCCCAACGCTTTTGTTGCGCTCAAAATCGAAGGAAAATGCCCGATTTTCCATAATATTCGGAAAATGCCGAGAAAATCAAAATCGTCACACATGCAAACAGCCGTCTGCTGACACACACAACAAGACATCACACGTACTTATGTATGTATGTACATCCGCAAGGCGGCAAGGAAACGATCACACCTTAAATATGTATGCCTGCGGAACATGTATGGATATATATTTATACATATTTCTGTATGGTAATATGGACGTACATACACACATTTTGCGTCTGCGAGAAAATAAGCATTAAGCATTGCCCCGCAGATACATACATACGCACATATTTATAGCCATCGAATTATAAAAAAAGCGGTATACCCACACACGCTCAAGTGTGTAAAAATATATATATGTATAGACATGAAAATCCAATGTGTGTGCATTTCTCTTTCCAACATTTCAATTTTTAATCGCTCCATTTTTCCAGCTGCCACTTTTAAGCATTCTTTCGCGATTGCCTTTCGCGAATTTGCCATTTATGAGTGTGAGTGTCGGCGGAGATGTATGAAACACTCCAATAAATGAGTAATATCCGCTGCTACCAATGACTAATTTGGTATATATGTATACGCACACAATCATGACCATGTATATGCCCGAATATGGCCAACGAACATATAGGCAAAAAAAAAGTGGAAATATATGTATGATTGATATATACACACTTATCTAAATGTATGTATATACAGATTTCAAAGGAGAGATGCTTATATGATTCATCAAATAGAAGACATTATTCGCACTCCACATCGCTCCCCATAATTCAATGACCGTACGCTTTTCCCACCGAATTTGAATTAGAGTCCCAAGTGTACGTACCATTTTTCCTGTAGTTTTTTGCTTTCACAATTCTCAAATTGCTGCCTCGCCGAGTATATATTTTACAAATACTGTTTAACCTTCCGCCTTCTTTCACGAACAACCGGACGAATCAATTTGGTCGGTTATTTCGCACAGGTTAGGGTTGCCAGGCCACTGCAAAATATCAACATGCGTCGTGACGCGCCGCATCGTTTGCTTAGCCTTTGGAACGTTGGAATGGTACTCATTTGCCTTTTCAAATAATAATCAAATGGTTTAGCGCGCTATAAAACACTAATTGTTTGCGTAATTAAGTTCCAAGTCATGAGTATGTATTTATTCATATTAATATATTGTACTATAATATCGTGTAATAATCCTGTGGAATTACAAATTTGAATCTTAATACATTCGCTGTTTTGGAACACAGGAAATTAAATCGTACATAATTAAACTTTTCGTAGCAACAATTGATTAGTATATTTTTTCTGCAATATCCACATTTCCCCAAGCTAATGGTATTCTCTTTTATATTGTATTGATCTTAGTATTTATTAATTAGTACAACGATTGCGATGAAATTTGTATTTAACAGTTAATATAATATTTAAAAGCGTTATTGTTAAAGATATATATATTTTGACTAACAAGCAGACCAAACATTAAGAAATTTAGCACAAGCCACCTTCGTCTTCGGCGTCGTTGGTTTCCTGCAAAAGAGAAAATACGAAATTCTTGTTAGCTTTTTGGGGGTCCTAGCAATGCTCCTATCGATTACTCAAAAATAGCTTTTAACCACCTATCGATAACATCATAATAAGAGCCAAATTTACAAAACAAAAATCATAGCATAGTAGTACTCACAACAGCATTTTCGCCAGCCTTCTTCTCCAGCTGTATACCCTGAGGTAGTGGAATGTTTTTGGATAGAATAGCGTACTCAACATCCATGTGTCGGATAAATGGGGATGCCAGCATCCTGGCAGCTAACTCGGGATCCTCGTCATCGAAGGCTTGCAAAAGGGTTTGCAGGGTGGACACTTCTTCCGGCTCGCAGCAGTTTCCCCACTCTCTAAAGGTCTTTTCTGCTTCCACGGAATCCCCGCGAGCCAATTGGACCATCACCAAGGCCACAACTAGGCGTCCAATTTGTCCGTATGATTCTGTTTGCTGATTCAAACTGATCTCTTTTTTGAGCGCATTTGTGGCTTCGTCGTACCTGGAGTGATAATATGATATAAGTTAAGAATCCACAGAGTAATATGTGGCGAAAATATGTACATACATCCTAAGTTTGACCAGTATCCTGGATACTTTTGATGCATACTCAGCTGCTTGACGGACGGAATCCTCAATCTGTCGGGTAAGAATGCAATAACTAGTTAAAGAATGGGCGCTTAAAGTTGTGGAAAATAGCACGTACCATTATAACTTCTAAAGCATGCTGATAGAACCGCAAGGCCATGTCAGGATGCTTGGATTCAGTTAACTTAGCGGCTTTATCCAAGGCGGATGCAGCTGCCTCGGGGGAACCATGCTGTTGATACAGACTTGCCGATTTGTTGGCGTATTCCTCAACTTCGTGCAGCTTATCGGCATCCTTGGACAGCAAAATTATCTAGAATATGTGCACATTTAGAGGTCTTAAACTTATATATTAACGTCAATTTAAGCTCACCTGCTCGTATGCCTTTGCAGCATGGAACCAGGACTTGTTGTTTTTATAGGCGTCGATGGCCTTTAGAAAACACTCCTTGCTCTTATCATAACTCTTAGCTATTCGATATGCAGTGGCTGGAATTAAAAATTCACAACAAATATTAAGATACGTATGTACACCAATATGTGTGTATCTTGAAAGTTACGGATGCTCTAGGAAAAACGTTGCTGGAAATACATAGTATCTATAAATCTTATTGCTGTCATAATGATTTCATAGATATGTAGATACTGTGGATGACATTAGTCACAGCTACTTTGTGAAACTTACCAGCTTTGGAATACTCATCCGCAGCACTATCGTAATCAGGAACCCATTTCAGCATGGACAACTTCAAGCTGCAAAGACACATTGGTTGTATTTGGGAACCTCTTTGTAAGAATGTTTCTGTTGGGAATACCTCTTCTCGGCCTGCTTCACCAGGTCCTCCGCTTCGGCAATCTTTTTTGCAGCTATTCCCGACATTTTCAACAATTTTTGCTTAGCAGGAAAAATCAATTGTTTACGTTTGAATTTAGTGTGACCGAATGCGAGAAGTAAAATAACAATGGTTCGGGAATCACGGTGGTTTCGAAACTTTCAAAACCGAAAGCAGTACGCATGCCCAAACATTTTAAAAAAGCAAAGCCTGATTACACTGGTAATAAATAGTTGTTCTATAATGCAAGTGACTTTGAAATGAAAATGGAGTGTAGTAACATATATTAATTTAGATATTTAATTTATCTAGAATCTTTCACTAAAGTATAAGAATATGTAACGACAAATATCGAATTGATGTGCTTTTAATGCATTATACATTAATTTAAACTTCTGATTTTTTCGTGTGCATGCCATACCTGTTCTGTTTTGATTTGCGAGTAAATAGGAAAGTGCATTAGGTAAGCAATCGCAGTTTTCGCCAATTTCAATCTAGAGTAAGTGGAAATATCCGATTTCGTGCTTTTTTAAGCGAAGATCTATTTAAATTTGCTTCCAAATCCGCATATTCTGAGCTTTGCGAATGTTTGATTATAATTTGCAATACTTTTTCGTTTTCATATTTTGCAGAATTAAAAATGTCCCACAAATCTTGCGTGGAACTGAGCGAAATTCGAAAATTGGATAAAATAGTGCAGCAATGCGAGCTGTACATGTCCAACAACAATTTAAACGATACAGCCGCTAAGAAACCGCCTTTGAAGGAATTCAAACGAAATTGTCCTGCAAAATCGAACAAATTTGTGGAGAGGGAACTCTTCTCGCTCATGTGCAACCTGAACAAGATTGAAAAAAAGCAGGTTTTCGTTTCAGATATCCTGATTAACGCCAGCATGTTCGACGACAAAAAGGAGAGTTTGACCAGATTTCCAAAGAACGTGTCCGACCACAACACTCTGGTGTACCACAAATTCCTCAGGACTCGACCCACTAACGATGATGAAGCACTAAAACTAAAGGCTGGTGCGAAATCAAAGGAAAGACCGTTCCCGAAAACCACTGCAGATTGCTTTTTTTCGCCTCTACTGTTCAAAATCAACAATAAAAGGGAGTGCTTGAAGAAAGTTAAGCCCATCAAGGGGGAAAATGCAGTTGAAACTAATAGTATCCCAATCGAACCCAAGCCAAGTCAGCACAAGAAGCAGAAAACGTTCAAAAAATGCATCAAGTGCGACAAAAAGAAGCTGTATATCAAGAACTATCAGGTGTCCGCCAGGCGGGACTGCGATCTCCATTGCTCGTATGATCCACTGCGCAAAAACAACGCCGATCTCTTCCAGACCCACAAAGGCACTTCCTACGAGTGCATGTTCAAGAACCTGAAATACGGCCAGGCCGAAAAAGCGACCGACAACGTGCTGGGGAGCTCATACGACGACATGCTGGACAAGGAGGCTCTGCTCGGATCGAAGAGCGAGCCCAAGGGAGGGCAAGATCCCAACGACATGGTATATCTGAGTCAGCCGAGTGAAGTACCATACTCATGAGTTATTATCCTGTATCAGATTACCTCCCTGGGGGGAAACATACTGCTGGACCAGAAGCTGCAGAACAACTACTACCACAAGTGGACTCTCCTTCATTACTCGCCCTTCAAGGCTGTGTGGGACTGGATAATACTGATCCTAGTGATGTACACGGCCATTTTCACGCCGTACGTGGCTGCCTTTTTGCTGGGCGAACAGGATTACCAGAGGCGGAACAACAAGTACATCAACTCCGACCCAATTGTCATCATTGATTTGATTGGTAAGCACTAGTGATGCAATGATGCCTTATATGAGTTTAGCTATCAATGGAACTTTTCAGTGGATGTTACCTTCATTGTCGACATCATAATAAACTTTCGAACGACCTTTGTCAACTCGCAGGACGAAGTGGTCAGCTCGGTGAAGAAGTTAAATTGGAAGTTGAAGTAATCCACACTCGTTCTAGGTATCCCATCCTGGGCGCATAGCCGTTCACTACTTGAGCGGCTGGTTCCTAATCGATCTGGTCGCCGCTGTTCCATTCGATTTGCTCCTGGTGGGCAGTGACACCGACGAGGTGAGATCCATCTATGCACTCCTACGTGGAATTGATTAATGCCTGCACTCCGCATTTCAGACAACTACCTTAATAGGACTTTTAAAAACAGCTCGACTCTTAAGACTCGTTCGCGTGGCCCGAAAAATAGATCGTTATTCGGAATACGGAGCTGCAGTTCTTATTTTGTTGATGGCGACCTTTATTTTAATTGCCCATTGGTTGGCATGCATTTGGTAAACTAGCCTGATATTAGTCGATTTGTTTTTGGAATTGCTTAACTCTATTTAAGGTATGCGATTGGAAATGCGGAAAAGTCTATCGCTTCCAAGAACATCGGTTGGCTCAATTCGTTGGCCTACGATATTCAAGAACCCTATTTCGACAACCGAACTGGTGGTCCCTCTATAAAGGTAGAGCTTCCCTTCGACCACCTAAACGATCCGCATGACTCTAAAACGATCCTCTTTCAGTCGCGCTATATCACAGCTTTGTATTTCACGTTCACCTCGCTCACTTCCGTGGGATTTGGCAATGTGGCACCGAATACTGATGCTGAAAAGGCATTCACTATTTGCGTGATGCTCGTTGGATGTAGGCAACCTCGATATATTTCTCTAAATACGTGTATTGAGACCTTTAATTTCCTCTTCAAGCTCTTATGTATGCAAGTATTTTTGGAAACGTATCTGCCATTATTCAAAGGCTATACTCTGGAACCGCCAGATATCACACCCAAATGCTGCGCGTTAGGGAGTTTATTCGCTTCCACCAGGTACCAAGCACGCACATCCTTATATAGCATAGTATAGCATAGAACTGAGCACCTTCCTCTTCTGCAGATTCCCAACCCGCTCAGGCAGCGACTGGAGGAGTACTTTCAGCACGCGTGGACCTGTAATCATTATTTATCATTTTATCATATCTTTTCCCATGCTAATGCACTGCCTTCTAGATACGAATGGCATCGACATGAACTCGCTGCTCAAGGGATTCCCCGAGTGCCTGCAAGCCGACATTTGCCTGCACCTGAACCGAAAGTTGCTGACGACGTGCGCGGCTTTCTCGGAGGCAAGTCCTGGTTGCCTACGGTGAGTTTGCGTGCCAGGACATTCGCAAGGAAGAGGAACTAGTTTTTCAAATTGCAGAGCGTTCTCCCTCAAGTTTAAAACAACCCATGCTCCGCCTGGTGATATTCTAGTCCACCGGGGAGATGTGCTCACCTCCTTGTTTTTCATAGCCAGGGGGTCCATAGAAATCCAGAGAGCCGGCAATATTGTTGTACTAGGTGAGTTAAGCGAGCTCAGTGATCAACTGATAGCTAAATTAAAACTATTGTTGCTTAAGGTAAAAACGATATATTCGGCGAGAATCCGTGTATATACCCAACGGTCGGGAAGTCGAACGGTGTGGTGAGAGCACTGACATATTGTGATATCCATAAACTGCACAGGGACGACTTGCTGGACGTACTGGATTCTTATCCGGAATTCCTGGAGAGCTTCGTCAACAACTTGGTAATAACCTACAACATGAGAGATGTGAGTAAACGGACATCAATCCAGAGCTTAACTAAGTGGAGTCCATATGCTGTTCCTTTGCAGGATGAACATTCTGGCGTCGATATTAAGCACCGCTACCTGAGAGCAAAGTCCTCCGACAAAATGAGGAGCTCTCCTGACATACCCTCCATAAGAATGTAAGCAAATGCCACGTTGCGGAAGAATGCTGTCTTATGTTCTTCTTTTCAGAGTTGGGCTGCGTTATAAGAAACAAAATGTTAACACCTCTGTGCATAAAGTTAAGAATGATAACTCCCGAGACCTAAATATCTTTATAGAAAACGAAATCGCTAACTATCACCTTGATTTGTTCGATAATAATAATTAGGGCTCACATATGATTGCCCGCCCACCAAGCGGAATTATTTTATTCATTTGTGCACAAGCTGTTGCGAAGTTGAAGAGCGAAAATCAATAAAGGTCCTAACCAAAAACCATAGTCTTGACCGTCTTTATGAAGTACGATATGATCTCCAAGAGGTTCAGCAGGGATGCGCCGAAGAAGAGTCCTACCACACTTCCGATGCCAACTAAAAAAGCGGTTTGGAAATTAGTCCCATGTGTGCCGACTACTGGGTAGTCATACCTATTAGATCCAGTTTGGTCTGGGTGACTGTTCGGTGATACCTCGCTGTGGGTGGAGAGGCTATTTGAATATCGACGACATTTTCTTGATTCTTGTATGAGCTGTTTTTATCTAGTTGGGACCTATAAAAGAAGGGGTATTACCAGGGAAATAAACCAGTTCGGGGACGGGGCCTTTACCCCACTAGACTTATCTGCTGCTCCACGCAGGATGGCAAGCAAGCCATGTTCTGTCCAACGTAATCCTTCACTCTAGATGCCAACTTTGCTAAAATTGTACGATTACAACGATTTCCTTCTCATCTGCCAAAGTAATCTAAATTACCGTTGTCCAAGCATTGGAGATCCAACATTCCGCAAAAGATACTTTCGTCTACAAATGAAAGGGGTCAATGAAGTCTTCATATTGAAGTGGCTAACGTACTGCGATTCTGGGGGCTGAATATAGAGCAGTTGCACAGTTCCATCTCAAACTTACTCCGGATGATGGACATGCAGGTCGAGAAGCTGGGGGAACATTAGGTGGTAACTCCGGTTAAGGACTCCTCTACTCACCCACTCACCTGTAAGGAAACCCTTCGACGGAACTTTCGCTTGGGAACTTGCACTTTCTTTGGGAAACAGGCTCGTCGATGACGCCTTCGTGATTGTCAATCTCCTCGACGTTGAAGGCGTGTACTTGGGGCTCGTGTGAGATGCTGTAGGACAAGGCATTGAAGAAGGGAAGATCCTCAGGGCTGTTGACGTACAACTAATGAAATTAAATTAAATTGTAGCCCATACCAGCTATTTGTGAACTTGGAGCTTAGCACACCTCATACCCATATATTGGAGATCGTCGTAAAATTAATCGCAGATTTCGGTGTTTTTCCAACGAAGAATACCTGAGAGGCATCTCTTCGATAGACTTACTGCAGGAGGAATAAATTATTTATGATTCGAACTACTTATGAAACTTACTAGTCCAATAGATTGTTTGCCAGAAAGCAGTAGCCCATTTCCGTCTCATGAAACTTGAATATCTCTTCGCAATCTGGCTGCAATTCTTCACGAAAGTATACTTTCTCAAAGATCCCAGTGCAATTTGTTGGAAAGAACTAGAAGTACATAAATTGTTTTAGTTAACATACAATCAAAATGGCGTTCCATGCGACACCTCTCTTCTTAATTCAAAGATATCAAAATCGCACGAGTTCGGCTTCTTGCAAGCGGTTGATGCTGCGTTTATGTTGTTAGGGTTAACAAAAATATATGAGTATAAACTTCTTATTATGACGTAGGGTATTTTTGGACCAAAACGTTTCTTTATTGCGTCCTGGAATTCGCTTCCCGATTGCGTTTTTGTCAAACAGATTGCAATCGATGGGAAGGTGTTTGTCCAGCGAAGATATGCAGTCGACAGCCCTATGGTCGTGGAGTCCGTTTCGTATCTGTTTTTTAAAAGAACCAATATGGTAACCGTGCTCCATCCAGAAATGGCGAGCACAAAAATCCAAAGCAGCCTGCAAAGAAATGCTGGTTTTGCGAACCGTAGACAACATCCTTAAACTGATAAAAGTTACCCTTTTTTTTGCACAAAAGTCCTTATAAATCCACAAAAGGTCGTTGGAAAAGTCCTTATAAATCCACAAAAGTTCGTCACAAAAGTCCTTATAAATCCACGAAAGGTCGTCGGCAAAGTCCTTATAAATTCACGAAACATCGCCACTGCCTTCCGCCACATTTCGTATTCATGAAATACGTCCCACAATTTCTTCATGACTATTTCGAATATATGTGTCCATCCTTTATTTAAATGCCGAGGGATGCACGCAAAGTTGAGAGCGTCCTAAAGCGCAAAATGTCATCAAGATTAATGGAAAGATAAGAAGAAAACATAGCTTATAATTGTTGCATACATTTATACTTTACACATTTTACTGGGAATGAAGCACGCAAACTGCAGCTGCATTAATGGGTATCAAGAATTGCTTTGCTTGGGAAACTTGGAAAGTGTGCATACCTTTTGAAAGTGTGCTCAATCATATAGATGCAACAATTATAACAGAAGATGAGCTTGTCCAAGCGTTGAGTTTTATGCTCCATAGCACACACGCCAACATTTGGATGCAGCATCTGGGCACTGACTTGGCCACAATCATTCACTCGGCAGCCTGGGCGGATATAATGCTAGAATATCAAAAAGTTTCCAAGGACCTTTTGGGACCCCTTCTTTGAAGAACATCAGGCAATAGAGTTAGAAAAATAAATGCACTCATACCGCAACCAAAGATATATTCAGCACCACAAACGTGAGTGATCTGGCAGGTGTATATCGCCGTGAAAAGCCCCAATCTCTTTGATTCCCAGCCAAGTACCAAGTAGTTTGGATGGAAAACTAATGCTAGTAGTCTTGAATTGTCTGCAGCCAAAAGTATTCGTTCAAGATGTTGGGGAAAGTGAAAAGCAGCATTATTGTCATTTACATGACCACTGGTATGGAGGTTAAACTCAACTAAATTCCCATTAAGCTCACCTGCTCTGCTTCAGGACTGCTCTACATACTGCTCAGCATCAAGGCATCCTCCACCTTCATGAGGCCGAAGCGCCAGGTAAGTATTCCAAGCGGATTTCGCGCCAGGAAAAGCGAAAGTTTGAACGCTCGTCTCGAGTTTCAGATGTGGCCCGTGGATCATCCGTCGATTGTCCTCTATAGACAGCATCCGAACGCCATGCGAAAGTTCTACTGGTACAACACCAGGACCCCCATTTTGGTGGGCAAAATGCGGCTAAAAAACTACATGCGCAACATGCAGATGCTGCCCAGATACGTCCACTCACCTGTCCAGTTCCACGAGGCCTATGCGAATTCCAAGAGGTCTCTATCAGCACATCCTCCATATGCGCACATGTGTAATCCTGCTGCATTTCTTTCAGGAGCATCTTCAGGGACTTGAGCAATGTGAATGGGTTCAAAGCCCAATCCCCGCCCACTGCCACTGCCACTTCCCCAGTGGACTTCGTGGCGGCCCCGCTTAACACGATTGAGTACAGCTCCGCCCCGGTAAACCCACCCGTTGCTTTCAGTGTAGCCCCTGTCAACGCGTTCGTGCCCCTGACGGCGGGAACGCTGCCAAGCGCAGAACGCCTACTTGGCCCTCCGAGTCACTGGAACCACTCCGAATCCCAATCCTCCAACGACGGCTGGAAGAAGTGTCGCGAAAACTGCCTCCAAGTTCCGTACCAGGAGTATGCTAAGGACCAATATGGCTCGCAGAGCATGACCAGTGACCTGCCGGTGACCACGACCACTACTTTGCCCTACTTCAACTACGTGGCGCACACCTACTTCACCCTGGACGACGTCATTCTGCCCCATTCCGCATCGAAACTACCGAAATCTCCGGCACCAGACCAGCAGTTTCGCCCCAGTATTCAAGTGCTCACAACGGAAAGGCCCCAGCAGCTTTTCACCGAGCTATTCCAGCCCACTACGCCGCCTCCAACGGCCACAACCACAACCACGACCACTGCATTCACTTTTCCGGGGAGAACTACGGTGTTGGACATGGAGTACAGATATAGCACCCGACCAAGCTGGTTCAGCCCCACTACCTCCAGCACCACAACAACCGAGGCTGCAGTGTCGGAGGATCCCCCGAAGTGGACAACACCGCAACCCGTACAGAGCGTCTATTCTACTTCTACGGCGAATGTTACAAAAGGATCCTATAAGCATAGACTGAAGTCCCTGAAGGCGACCAAAAACTTTTCCTCGAGTATTGAAACCAAACTGAAACTTTTAAAGCTGCACCTCAAGAACCTAGTTACTACTAAGGAAACGCCAAAGAACGATCAGAATCTAACAACTCCCGCTATACTCGACAACATCACCAAGTTGCCGGAAACGACGACAACAACAACAGCGCCCACGCCAAGAAGAAGAACCAGCGTCAATAGAAAACTGAGAAAGCTGCGAGTTTTGGCTTCCACCAAACAGGTTCCGGTGCAGATTTCGAGGAATTCTACAGACTCCAGCAAAGCCAAGAAAGAATTTAAAAAGACTTTACCGAAAAGAATTTACCAACGGCGCAAACACTTGAACACCACTGCAATGCCAGAACCCACGAAAAACACAACAGTTGGTTCCGAATCAATAAACAAGCTTAGGCGCCGAACAACAGCAAGCACACGGAAATCGACGAACGTCGATGACAGCGTTATCATTCGAAACGCAACGCAGGCGATAAGTCACACTTTGCCAAAATCTCGCGCTGATGGTATAGCTGAGGAAAAGCACGCTTTAGTCACGGAGTCGGCAATCATGACAATTTCCAGTGGAACCTTAAAAATGAGACAGCCCCATATTAAGGCAAGGGCAAAGCCGCAGAGGTCCAGAAAAATTGCGCACCTGGAAAACGATAATTTCATACCGTCGCTGCCCATCGAGGTATTTTTTAAAAAAGTAAATCAGCAGTAAATTGCAATAGCCTTCAAGTTATACATATACCTTGTGTAAATGAACTGAGCAAATTAAAGTCGTAAACATTATTTATACTTACAGAGACATTTTAAGCACCAAATACATAATAATACATATATAAATAAACCAAAAGTGTTTACAATTTGCAGATACATCACATATGTATATTGATTTTATTTCAAATTCAGACTGAGTTGGCAGTCCATTTAAAGTTTTGCAAAAAAATTGCACCGATTTTCTCGTTCCACTTCCACCGTTCCTAAACTTGGCATAGCAACCGGCGCTAAAAATCCGGGTGCTAAGATGCAGCACTGCGCGTTTCTTATTATAGACCGGAAACAAAACGTGGGTTTGATTCGATAGCAGGGTTCTTTCATTTTACATCTTCGGTTGGAACAGTCACTGGACTTTGCAAGTAGGTTAGTAATTTTGCATTTTTGCGGATAAAAAAATTGCAAATTCGCCCGAGAAGCGGAGGGCGAGCTTAAGGGCACTTACAGACGGGCGAAACAGTCAAAATTTGCGTGGAAGCTAGAATTAACCTCCGCTCGTCTCGGCACATTCAGTAATGTGCGAAAGAAAGTATTAACACACACACAAACATGCATACACACACACACATGTGCAAATATGCAGTACACAACTTTCGAGTGCCGTGTCTCGATGACTTTGCCAAATTAAATGTTTGAACATTAAAGTGCCTGGGTGTGCAATTTGGCATACGACATTTCGGATACATACATTCGCCGACACGTATATATATATACATACATATGAATGCATTTTTTCGGCTTGCACACAATCGCACTTACATACATATGTGCGAATCTGTCTGTGTCTGTATGTACCCATAGAACGCCGAGGTATATAATGTGCTTTTTACACCAGCTAGTGTCTTTGTGCCTAAGTGTGAATGCATTTAAGTCGCCAAATCAATCAATCGACAAATAATTAATACAATCATTTCTTGTGCGGTAGATATGGCTGAGTTGGACGATCAATTTGAGACGGCGGATTCCGGCGCATCGTCGACCTATCCCATGCAATGTTCGGCATTGCGCAAAAACGGATTCGTCATGCTGAAGTCGCGGCCATGCAAGATTGTCGAGATGTCTACTTCAAAGACTGGAAAGCACGGACACGCCAAGGTTCACATGGTTGGCATTGATATTTTCTCCAACAAGAAGTGAGTATACTCGTATATTGTACGAATATTCTTGTGACAGCAGCATTTGTGGAGAACACAAAGGAAGCTTTGCTGCGTTGCGCTGCTCTCGAATGTAATCAACGGAAAGTGTGCGCAAGTAATCTTATCTTGGACCAAATTTATCAATAAATTTATGAAGAAAAAGTGTACACCGCGGCGACGCCACCTCAAGCCAAATCCAGATCCTGTTACTTAACACCTTCTGTGTCTATCGTCTTTGCAGATATGAAGATATTTGCCCATCTACTCATAACATGGATGTGCCCAATGTCAAAAGGGAGGACTTTCAGTTGATTGCTATTAGTGACGATAGCTTCCTTACTTTGATGAACGAGGGCGGAGATTTGCGTGAAGACTTGAAGGTTCCAGACGGCGAATTGGGTGATCAATTGCGTTCAGATTTTGAGAGTGGCAAGGACTTACTGGTAAGTTTGCTTTGACACCCTATTATATTTTCGGAAATTAATTGTACTATTCTTTTTCAGTGCACCGTTCTCAGGGCGTGCGGAGAGGAGTGCGTTATCGCAATTAAAACCAATACTGCTCTGGACAAATAGGCAAAATGTGTCGCTGTAAATTTCTGTTGCATTTACATCTGAAACAAATTTATTCAAAGATGCTGTTATAGGCTAGTTGGCTCTACATCTTAAATCTGGTTCTAACGATTGTAATTAATATAACAGAAACTCGAAGCATCCATGTTTGAATAACTAAGTAACAAGATACACGTTTGCCAATAAAATTTTTTACCTAAACGTCATCCGTAAAACTATGATACGCCTGCTTTCATTGCGTCTAAACTCCATATTTAAGCGAGCTTAATTCGCACAGCCAGATGGGGAAAGTAAACAAATTGCGCTGGACGGTCGAATGAATGGCGTCACTTAGCATGAAGGTGGTAAACGGCGGGAACCAGGTGGGGTGACGCTACCGGTTTTGAATGGGTTTAAGAAAAACTTGTATTATTAACAATGCTACTGAGAATTACTACATTGCTTTTGAAATTGTAGTGTATCCTCAACAAAATGAGAAACTGGGATACAGTAAATGCAGGCAAATTTTTTGAGACAGGTCGACATTTCGTATAGTACCAAACCATGATATGTGTATGGTCCTAATGCAAAATGCTATGAATAATATTACAAAATTGATGTACCGGCTTTCTGAAAAGCTATGTATAGGGGAGCATAACAACAAAAACTATTTTCATAAGTTGAAAGATAAGAAGATGAACCGATGTTTTTATAAGCCGTGTTGAGCAATCGATATACAAATGGTATCGGAAATTGGTTCTGTAAGTTTTTAAACCTAATTTAAATACACATTGATTCAGTTAGCAAATAAAATATACATAAATGCCATACAAATATATTTAAGTTCTTTACAGCAATATTAAATATCAAATACTATACAATATTAGATACAAAACTACCCCTGAGCAAATGTAGACGAAAAAAGATTTCAATCAGAATTGTAATATTAAATCTTTAAACATGTATAACAAATAAACTTGTTTTAAATTTAAATAAAAAATATTCTATCTTTAAAATATATAAGAAATCGTTAAATTTGTTTCAATTCCGCGTTTCAGTTTTTACAGTTTTTATTCCGATAGCACTGGGCGATACATCACTTGCAAACGGTCCTCCCGGAAATCGATAGCTTCTTTTTTCTTTTTCTGTGTGTCTTTTTTGCGGTAAAGTACATGAGCTGAAAATGTCTCAAATAAAATCTCCGAAAACTAATGTAATCTTTGCCTTACAGCGACTGTTCAAGCCAAGATACCGCAATGCCTCCCAAATTCGACCCGACGGAAGTTAAATTGGGTAAGTAAACCATTGTTAGTGTGAGGAGTTGAGCTTTGAACAAACTGAAGTTCGAAATAGAGGATTGCCTACTATAACAATTTTCTGCATCCACATTACAGTGTACCTGCGTTGCGTGGGCGGAGAAGTCGGTGCCACATCCTCCCTGGCCCCCAAGATCGGTCCCCTCGGTCTGGTAAGCATGCAAATCGGTTTGTTTACCTGTGCCATTCGCGCTAACAAAAGCATTTCCCTGTAGTCGCCCAAGAAAATCGGTGATGACATCGCCAAGGCCACCTCCGACTGGAAGGGTCTGAAGATCACCGTCTGCCTGACCATCCAGAACCGACAGGCTGCCATCTCCGTGGTTCCCTCCGCCGCCTCGCTGATCATCAAGGCTCTGAAGGAACCCCCACGTGACCGCAAGAAGCAGAAGAACAGTGAGTATTACCCGCGAATCCTGGACTTCAGCTGCCTGTGCCGGCGTTTGGTGGAGCATGTATTATGCTCCCACCGCACTGCCCACATGCAATGTATGGTTCTGTGCTTGTTCACCCCACTAACAGGAGATATTCCTCATTCACAGTCAAGCACAGTGGAAACATCGGTTTCGAAGACATTCTGGCCATCGCCCGCGTGATGAGGCCCAGGTCCATGGCCCGTGAGCTGAAGGGAACCTGCAAGGAAGTTCTGGGAACCGCCCAGAGCGTCGGCTGCACCGTTGACGGAAAGCACCCTCACGATGTTATTGACGAACTGAACGAGGGATCCATTGAAGTCCCCGCGGAATAAACAGTTTTTGATACAGAATTAATAAATTGTACGCGATACAGTCTGTAATAATTGACCCAATCGGACAGAATTTTACTTTCGAGCCGACTTTGGTAGCGAACGTGATAATGGATATGCTAGTGAAATGTTGTTGATCAACAGGAAAATTGGGAAGTGCAAAGGATGCATCGAAACCACGGAGGAGCATTGACAATTTGGAAATGCAACAGGAAAATCTTTTAGTAGTTCGGTTCAGCTGTTGAATTACTTTTAGGCATAAGAAAAGGTCGAAAGCGCAGAACTCTTGCGTACATTAATGCAACATTTGCATTTGTTACCCCGATATATATTTAGAAGCTCTATGCTCAAAAATCCATGAGACGTAAACAATTCGCACATGCCGCATAAAAAGCACATGCTTGATAAGAAACTTTCCAGTTTTCGTTAAGGGAGGATGCCATCTTTCACATTTTCGCCAAATGTTGATTTAAGCCCGTTTGCATTTGTATATGCATGATCCCACCCACTGCGCAAGATTCAAATAAAACGGGCTGTTTAATCCGTATATTGTAGACGAATTTATTATTTCATATTCTCGAAAAGATCTTCAGCATTCCACAAAGTTGCGGAGCTCCTGGAATCAACAGCTACAGCTTACAGCTTCAACTTGGTACGCCTCCAGTGACGGCGCTTAGCGTTGTAACTGAAATAAAAACGGAAAGTTTTAGTTAGAATGGCTAATTAGCTATCCTAGTGGACTAAGAGAATGTTGCACAAAGGTTCTTAATGTTATCAAGGCTAACCAATAGATGCGTGCAAATTGCGCTAGTGACAACGCACTTAACAATTGAAGGCAATTGATTTGGGAAACTTTGCCCGCAACATTCAAATTTTAATAGAAAATCAACGACGAGCTTACCGAATAGTGTTGCCAGTACGTAGGCGAACCCATTGGGGAACAGATCTGTTCTGCTTCAGCTTCTTAGCCAGCTTCTGCTTTATTCTGAACGACTTGTGTGCAGCCTGGTGGAGAAAGAAGTTACGACATATTTAGTATCTCGAAACATTCAAAACATTTAATCAAAAACAAATAAAAAATGATTTCCCACCATTTCGTCCAATCTTTTCAACGAGCCACACCGGAAAGAAAGAACCAAACCGGAAAGGAAGAAGCATTGGTGCTGGGTAGGTATCGATAAATTCACGGTTCCAAAAGATGATGGTATTCGGAACGATGAGAGAGAACAAAAAATGTTTTGTAAAATGTACATTTTATTATTGTCGTGATAGGGCTTAAAAATGTATATTAATGCTAAAGTAGCTTTATTCATTTATTTCTTTTTCCTTAAGTTTAATATTTTCCAAACTTAGGTTAAACCCGATAAGATACACCAAGCATATAATATTTTAATTAGGCTGAGACTACAATGTATTATTTTTTTATATAAAATTGATATAACTTTGCATCCGTTTCATCGATATATTTTTCCTAAAAGGACCATCTTAATGTCCAGTGAAGATACATCACAAAAATAGTAACTGCTTACAAAATGAATAATAGAAAAATATTAACACGGAAAACATACAACTTGGTACAATTTAATTTGAAAGTGGAGCAATTATCGTTGTTATGTTTGAATTCGGTCATGTTCCTTTATAATCGGTGTCGAATAAATATTTTTTTAATATCAAGTACTTAATTAAATATCATTATGTTATTAGTTTCTTTTCGACATTCCGATTAGAGGCCTATCGATAGCGGTTTCAATAGTCGTGTGTATCTGCCCCTAACATTTTTGTTCTAAAACCATTATTTCATTTCCTCTATACATATGCATCGTTCCATTTTCCCATAAGTGTCAGTGTCATCATTTATCAATTATCATTTGATTATTATATTTTACAATATAATATGTGTTTAAGAAAAGTAAAAAACGCTTCCTGCTGAGGACGAGGCACAAACAGAGCGCAGTTTTGTCACCGAACTTCCGTGCATTACGTGCGAATCGAAACGCAATGTCAACCCATACATAATATTTTGCTTTGTAAACGGTTTTTGAGTTGAAATACATACACACAGTGGTGTTAAATATAAACACGTACAGCAGACTCATTTGCATCTATATTGCACGCATCGAATAACACAAAAAGCTGATTTAACAATGCGCGAATTCAAAGTTGTTGTGCTCGGGTCGGGGGGAGTTGGTAAATCGGCCCTCACGGTGCAATTCGTCTCGGGATGCTTTATTGAAAAGTACGATCCCACCATCGAGGACTTCTACCGCAAGGAAATCGAGGTATGTACATAAAACATCGACTTGGGCCTACATATGCACGGGATATCGGCCAGACATAATCAATTTACAAACGCAGCCACACGCACATACAGATCTACATAAATATTTATGTATGTACTAAGCGTAATCACGCGCATACATACGAACGTCTGTAAGCACAGCAGGCACAGACGGTCGTACATACGGATGTATGTCCGTTTGTATGTATGTATGTGCACATATGTAGATACATATAATGGGCGATTAATTGTACATTCATACATACATACATATACGTATGTACGAACGGCCACATATAGATTCATAAATTCACTGGCGTCTGTGCATCCAAATGTGCATATTTGAGCATAGGCGTGGGTGTTGCTGCAAGGATTAATGGCCAAGCCAGTTTTCAGCCCGCAAACATGATTCATAGGCGTTCGCATCCGCTGTCGGTGGGGGGGGGTTTATTAAATAGGGAGCGGACTGATAACGCCAGCCGACTCCGAAACCTGCATTTTCATTCCCTTGCAGTGCAATTCTCGTTTCGGCCTGCCTGCCAAACTAGTTCCCAAGCTACAATGTGCATTCTACGCCGAGCAGGGTGCCATTCGTATCGCAGCCCGAGCAAAAGTTCACAGTTTGTCATCGCTGGCAAAGCAGCCCATGTATTTAAAGAATGAATCAATCAGCTGGAACCGAATACTGCGAACCATTTGGGCGTAGATCCATCCGGCCATGCTTTCCTCCTTTGAGAACTGCATTACTGCCGCCGAAGCGAAAGCAAAATGGCTCGCATTAACTGCGACGTGAGTTCGTTTTTTGCCATGGAATCAGTAGCTGAGTGACACATGCGTGTGTGCTCACTCGCAGCTACAAGTTCGTCGGATATCTGATACTGCATGAATCTCGGAAACGAGTCTGATACAGGCGCATAAGAGCCGCCTTCGGCAAATAAAATATATCTAATGATGTTGAAAGACAAAGGCGAGCATTTCTTCCGCATTCGCACATGCCCGCACCCGCACCCGCCATCGTGTGTACCACCCCGTTTTGTGGGCAGCACTTGTACAACCCCTAATACTGCAGCTTTGCTGGCAGAGCAAATAACTATTTCAATTAATCCCACCCGGGCCAAGAGAACGACTGTTTGCCCACGTTCTTGGGGCCATCTCCTTCTCCTCCTTTGGGTTCAACGCCCCAAGACAATGTACTAATGCACTTTACCCTACGCTCTCTTGCAGGTGGACAGCTCGCCGTGCGTCTTGGAAATCTTGGACACCGCGGGCACAGAGCAATTCGCATCCATGAGAGATCTCTACATCAAAAATGGTCATGGTTTTATTGTAATGTATTCACTTACGAACCATCAAACATTTCAGGTATGAACGCCGCAAGCTCCTGCGCGGTCATCATTGTGTTTGCCCAACTTTTTGTTCCCCAAACGCTTTCACGTACTCCCACTAATGCCAACTAATTGTCTCGCTCTGCTCCACAGGATATTTCTAGTATGAAAAATGTGATCACTCGAGTTAAAGGAAGTCAGCCAGCACCCATCCTACTAGTCGCGAACAAATTCGATTTAGATTGCCAAAGAGAGGTATCCACCGCTGAAGGTACGTACCGATATCCCATATCCAGACCAGACTTATACGCCATACTTATGCTCCTGTTTTCTCCGCTTTCACAGGCAATGCCTTGGCACAACTGTGGGACTGTCCATTTATCGAAGCATCAGCTAAGGATCGGATAAACGTAAACGAAGTATTCGCCACCATCGTTCGAGAGATGAATTTGACGCAAGAGAATCGGCAAAAAAAAAATTACTGTTGTTGTACGCTTTTATAGAAATTTTGTAAAATTGTAAGATTATTATAGTTAAAAATAAAATTACTAATATTTAATAGATAACGAAAACTGGACGGACTTTTTATTGTCTCGACTCTGTAGTTCTGTTGAAAATACGCAAGTCTAAACTCTTATCATCTATGAAAGCTGCTGAAAAAATTCGAACGATGACTGTTTTGACATCTCGAAAATAAGTAATTCAAGGGTAAATTAGAAGACTTATACTACTGACTCATGGTTTAGTATATATCATGGTATATGGATGAATTTGGCGCCACGTAAAGCTGAATCTGCGAACTGTGCGCTTGAATCGTAAATTCTGGTCCAAACGCAAGCTCACGCTGCTTACTTCTTGGCTTGCACTTTACAAAAGTCGGGGCTATTCGGCTTTCAGCATGAGTCATCACAGCTGACCACACCTTCCATCCACCTGAACTCTCTCTTAGTGGTTCGAAAGTCATCTGAATTAGTTGGCCCATCCAATTTCTTCTTTTCAATCAGCGCGTTGATGTCGAAGCCCTGAAACCCCAATAAGAAGGCGCCCACGAATGAGAAACACACAAACTTCGTTATGTAAAGAAATACTATAAAATTTGAAAAATATTTAATTTAGAATAATACAAAATATAAAACTTTTAGGTCTAATACAGATGTATACATTGAATTAATTAATTTTATACCATTCCAAATCGTCAGGTTTGTGGGAAGACGGCGGATTTACAATGGCCTGTGCGTCATTGAACAAGTTACTGCAAAGATTATCCTCAATCTGAAAGCAGTAAAGTGGTGAATGGGTGGAGTGCAACTCGGTAATCCAACTGGCAACTGCGAATGCTTACCTGGAGGGAAGACACTAAGTTATCTGGGCAGTCGAGCACGCTAAGCCCAGATTCTGCAAAGATATACGGCAAAGATGGAGGCGTTAATAAAGGCATGGTTAAGGCAAGGCGTGGAAAGATAAGGAGTGTGGAGTGTTCGGCCTCTATCTCAAGATCAGTACTATGTATAGTGAAAGCAGAGATGCCATGGGAATTACGTGATCGGCCCCCCGCCCACTGCGCACTCAATGTTATCTAGCGATATCTGTACGATATCTGTGTGTGTCTCGTGGTCTTACGCTAGTCGGGGTGTTGGAGCGAGACTTACGCATTCTGGGATCGTTCCATGAAGTCGTTCGATCAATGTGATTTATAAAGTAAAGATCTCCGGACTCGGTAACTGCCTGCTCCCAACCATCCGGCAGTGGACCCAAATTGTTAGCAATGGTCGATGTGGTAGTTTGTTTTGTAGTTTGCAAAACATCTATCGAACAAAAACAATGAATTACAAACCAAAGTAAATAAAAACAAATTAAAATATGTCTTCAACGTAATGCTGCAGTGAAAGCGGATGATAACTGAGGGGCATTTGCGCCCAGCATGCAGCACAATTCAATTCAAAATCAATTAGGGAGTACTCCTCAAAGCAAATTCAATCAAACTTCCACTTCCGATTGCCAAAATGATCAGACTCCAACCCTATCCCGAAAAGTGCATTGACACGTTCAAATAGACGGAATGGACTCCCTCAAATCGGTTGCGTATGCTGTTCATGCGTTAGATGAAATGAGTTAGAGCCTATTTGGTCCCTGCCTGGTCTCTAGCATAAATTAGTCCTCTGATTTAGGTGAGTTAAGTGGGTTAACAATGAGACGCAGCCACAGGCAGTTAACGACTTACATATCTAAGGCATGAAATCACAGAGGGAACCTACCATTCTGCTTTATTCGCTCGGCCATCAAGATTTGCTGCTGTTGGCGATATTGGATTCTGGGATCCTCCCACTGCGTAGATTTTGTAGTATGACTGCAAGTAGAGAACACCATTTTTGAGCGTGCTGTTTTAGGTATAGTTAAGCAAGTAATTTTTAAGAGATAAGTTTTAAGCGAAGTCAAGTGATTTCTGTGACTCATGCGAAAGTCTTACGAGAAGAAATCTTAAGATTGTGCATAAAGTTAATTTTGGGTTCTTTATTTACTCAATGGTATCGATACTCGAAGACCTAGTATTAACAAATGCTACTACAGCTATTCCTAAAGTAGTCTATACTCACTTCAAGTAGTAGATCTGGCCATCGTTGGTCTTAGCTTGCTCCCATCCTGGTGGCAAGGCGCCTAGCTGGCGGTTCAACTGAATGGGGCTGATGACGTCGTAGGAGCGCTGCTTCTTGTGCACTGTCTGCATGGACATGGGAATGTCCTGCGACATGCAGGTGTTCATGGCGTCCAGATCGATGGCCGAGCTGGCCGGGGCGCCGCTTGGGAACTCTTGGGCACTGTTCTCTGGGAAAGTGGGCCCAGCGGGCTGCTGTTGGCTGCTCGGATTGGCATTCGGATTGTTGGCTGCTGCTGCGTCGCTCCGGGCGCGCACGTTGTAGTTCTGCTGCAGCGAGGCGGGGCTGCTGCGGGCTCGGGAGTGATGTATCGCCAGGCGGCTGTGCTGGGGAGACGGCTGGATCTGGAGCTGGGGTATGGCGGCGTTGGGCGACTGGCCATCCGGCTGCTGAACGATGGACGCCTTGTTCCCGATGTTGATGCTCGACTGGGAGCCTGCGTCGTAGGTGGAGTCGGCGCTGTTGGCCCGCGAGTGCGAGGGCGCCGGGGGCGTGAAGAAGGAGTTGGGCAGCTTCCGCATGCGCAGGGGCAGCTGCAGCGGGCGCTTGGCGTCACCCGGATTCAGGACGCTGTCGAACAGCGCTTGCAGGTTGTCGTCCGTGTCCTGGTTGACCCGCACCACCAGGTTGTTGGACTTCATCAGCGACAACATGTCCTCGTCCTCGATCTCCTTCTCGATCAGGCTGTTTGTATTGCTGCTGGCTGACATCGTCGTTAACATATAAAAGGCACTTATTGTATACAAACGAAAACTACATAGAATTATCTTAGCGATTAGGCACGCGCACATATATGTTCTTCCATATACGTATCACTCCATCGCGCTGCGCGAAACTATAACATTAAGGTGTTAAAAACTAAACTTCGTTGCAATAAATAATAGTAATAATAATAATTACGGAACTGCCAACATAAAATAAAATTAGCCCAGTGTTGCCAGATAGGTAGCCCCATCCACTTGTCCATTCCGTTTCCAGCATACCCTGTGTAATCGGCTTCGTGGCTGCACCTGCGGAATGTCAGGGGTATTCCGCAAACCGATGACGATTTTTGCCAAATTTTCTTAGCTTTTGCTAAGATTTATTATTTACTCTGTAATTATTAGGGCAAAAAACTTATGAGATGTGTAATAAATGTGCAAAAGTGTTAGATTATTATGCTTACCATAATTATTTTTTGGCATAAGTGAACTGTTTGCTAAGTGAATATAAGTTCATCCAGAGTTTTGACGAAGGTGAGCCATGAACGCATACTTAATTACTACAAAGCTAAATGTAAACTACCTTTGTTGTTTTCAGTGTATGGTTCCTCAACCCCTTCGAAACGATTAACAATGGAACAAGCCGTACCGTCTCCTGCCTGACCGGAATCGTCCCATTTTCGTCTGTTCCCGGCAGAGATAGGGATGAACGCGGGCCAGGTCTGCAAGCACGAGACAGGTTTTCGACACAGCCAAGTTCCATCTCTAGTTCGCCGTACAGCAAAAAAGTATTTTAACATTGTATATATTGGCACGACACAATTCGGAGGCATTTTGCGCTTGACAATAACTAATGTCCCATGAACCAAATGTAAAATGATCGACGTGCTATTGGACATATTCTGGATCCCCCTCGGGGGCTTCCTCTCATTTCTGATATTTATTTCCGCCATAAACAAATCAATCGGCGTCCGAAAAGCGTACGTGAACCTCCTCCTAAGGATATTCGAGGTAAATATTGCTTGGTTTTGGTTTGCAGATTGGCATCAACCGATTTGAGGTGCTCCAAGGCAACGGCGGTCTTGGAAAGGTGCTGTCTGGCCAATAGTTAAGCTATTCCAAAGTCCATAAATATAGTCAGCTTTTGGAGTACATCAAACTACGTCTGCCCTACGCATTAACTGCAATACAGACGAGTTCCAAAAAACATTGCTTAGCCAGTAGTTTCGAGTAGTTCTCCGGCTATCCTTCAAGAATCCGTGAGTCAGAAGTGCCCAAGTTCACATTTGCCACTCCGCTGACACATGCAAAGTGCCAGTCATTACCTCGTTCGATGATATGCTTGCGATACCCTTATCTGCAGATAATCCCCTACTGGACCTCGTTAACAACTAATCACATATATTTTCAGTACGGTCGAGTTAGTATAGAGACAGCATCCAAAGAAAACCAACACGTTCAAAATCCTAAGACTGATGACAAACAGGGAGTGCAAATAGTGGACGACGCCGATTCCAAAGAAGGCACAAATGGAGCCACCTTGATCACCAGGGACGCTGTGCTGCTGCCCCAGGCGCAGGAGCCCGCTCCAGAGAAACCAGTTTCCTCCACAAAGGTAAGAAGTCATTTTTGTAGATGGGCATCTAATCCAAGAACCATTACCCAATTGCAGGATGAAATCAATTTCGATTTTGAGAAATGCTTGGACTACGTAAAGTCTGGCGTGGAGGCCATCATCGAGGACGATGTTACGTCGCGCTTCGAGGCGGAGGAGCTCAAGAGCTGGAACATGCTGACACGCACCAATAGGCACTACGAGTTCATTTCCTGGAAAATAACCTCCATCTGGGTGTTTGGCTTCTTCATCCGATACGTCATCCTGATGCCCCTCCGAGTACTGGTCTGCTTCGTTGGTGTGAGTACATTTGGTTCATTTAGTGGCTTTTCCACAACTACCCGACCGTCCCGATTCCCATGCATGCGACAAATTACCCCAAAGGATGCGCTTAAATAATGTATTCCTCTTCAGACGTTTAACTAGCAACATGCATAGGGATTGGGCGGTCGAGTAGTTATCTTACAGGATGAAAAGAAAGGGACCCAACGGACAAGAACTGGTGAAACTTTTCCTGCCAGTAAAGGAATGTTTTCCTCAGTAGATTACATTTCAGCGAAGAGCTCTTCAGAGAAATAACTTTGGGCAAACAGTAGAGTATCGGACGACCCCCAATGGCGCGTTTTGTTATCTAAATTTGCTTGCACTAACGTTCACTAGAAGATCGCAGTACCGCGATCTTGTGATTAACAATTGTTCATTTTCCCATAATTTACCACCATTTATTTGTTTTGTGTGCGTCTTTTAATTTACTTCTCTAATAAAAACTATTTAATTCCTAGGTTTTATTTGCAGTTTTATCAAACTCTATTGTGGCTTGTTTACCTTTTCGATTTGTACGGCTTTCTCTAGCGAGCTTGTCATTCAAAATTACGTTCCGCCTTATTTCAAGTTCTATGTCCTCCTTTATCAAGTTCCACAATAAGCAATATAAGCCCACAATTTCTGGGTTCTGTGTAGCCAACCACACCTCTCCCTTGGATGTGGCTATATTATCGACCGATTGTACCTACTCTTTGGTGAGAAAGAAATTTTATCTTAAATTCGTCACATAAACTGGTTTCATTTAAGTTAAAATGCATGCATGTAACAGCCGAAATAGCACATTTTGTAATCCGTTCTTGTACCTAAACATACTAAATCCTGGCGCTCTAACTTATCAGTTCGATCATTTTATCCCATAAAGAGAAACTTTTGGGCCTCAGACTTGGGTAGCAGCCTGGTAACTGCCGATAAATTTCGCAATGGGTTTATTGGTTTCCATTCGCCCAAACTTATCAAAGAGTTCCCATGTGAACGCCCTGGCAGATAGCCATTATCTCTGTGTGTACATGGAGTTTAGACCCGACGCATATTAACATACCTACAGGCATCGATAAGTTTCGGCCAACCTTGCTGACATGAATTACTCCATACTATTATCGCCTGATAAGTCGGAGCTGTTCCGAGTCCAGGCAGAACGTCGATTCGAGAATGCATGCATGAATTTTTGATTTGGAGGTGCAGTTTTCCATGTGGTCCTAGTTTATGTTGCAGTACTGGCTTTTGTTTCGTCCCCGCCTAATGTGTGTCCTTTGCAAAGTAGTTTGCTGATTCTAGCTTATTCGTTCGTGCCGCGCAGGAGTATTGAGTGTATCCAAGAACGCGAATCAGGTAAGATAAGCGCCATGGGTATGAAATTCACTTATTTATAACTTGGTTTATGACTCCCACGGTGCCGCGGTCTATTACGTCTGTCGATTAGCTTCAGCTGTTTTCCGTGGTTTCCCCGGTGAATTTTGTTTGCGGGGTGCGCTTCACGGAACGGAAGTGCAAATGATGACCTTTAGATTACGCCTAGGAGCAGCCTAGTAGGAACACGGTATACCAGTGGGTCACAGAGTTAATTCCCAGTCAAAAGTGTGAACATAATGTCCCAAAGACGAGTGGAGATGAAGCCCGATGATTTTGAAGAAGACCGCCTATCCAGAACTTGAAGCTCTAAGTAACTGAACCCCCTCACTGTTCCCATTCTCGTTTTGTGCCATCTTAGGTAGTGTGGTTAACAGTGTGCACGGCTGCAGTGGGATACTTGAAGGATGGGCCCTTCAAGCGGGATCTCGTGCACAAGGTGCTCGGCATGTGCTTCGGCGTTTTGTCCAGCGCGATATCGGCGGTTATCACCTACCACAATGAGGATAATCGCCCGTCATCCGGTATTTGTGTTGCCAATCACACCAGTCCCATTGATGTGCTGGTCCTGATGTGCGACTCGACCTACTCGCTGGTAAGGCAACGTTTGGAACCCGAAGCTACTAACCCCCGTATGGAAATAATCACAATCTTTGGTTTTTAACATCTTACTTTCTCAGTTTCCTGTAGTACATAGAATCACACAAACATATAACCCGTTTAAAGTGGTGAAACGCTTGAATGCTTTTTTATTTTTCCCTATGACATCAATAAGGGAAAGGGACTAGCTCTATATTTAGATAATTCTTTCAGTTTTCGAGTCACAAAGAAAAATTAAATTCAATTACATAGTATTTAGACATAAGAAACCACTGGTGTCAGAATTCAAGCCCATCTGGAAATGCTCTAAAAAATCAACTAGGCCGTTAAAAAGAAATGACACTTACCGAAAATTTGCACGTGCAGGTACTAACCCGAATTTAAGCTTGCTGTGGTGATGGTTTTTGTTTTGCATGTTTAATGTTTTGGCTTTTTGTGTTTGCGGTAGCACCAAGCATCTTCCAAAGCCAGATAATAAGAGTTTTGTCCGACTTTCTAGATTGGCCAACGCCATGGAGGCTTCTTGGGTGTGCTGCAAAGGGCTTTGGCCAGAGCATCTCCCCACATTTGGTTCGAGCGTGGCGAGGCCAAGGATCGCCATTTGGTGGCTGAGCGGCTCAAGCAGCACGTTTCCGATCCGAACAACCCACCGATCCTCATCTTCCCGGAGGGCACTTGCATCAACAACACGTCGGTCATGCAGTTCAAGAAGGGCAGCTTCGAAGTTGGCGGCGTCATCTACCCGGTGGCCATTAAGTGAGTACTGGATGTTTTGGCGCGCAAGTTATATCTCATCCATCCATCTCTCCGTCTCCCTCTTGAAGGTACGATCCGCGGTTCGGCGATGCCTTCTGGAACAGCGCAAAGTACTCGATGATGCAGTATCTGTACATGATGATGACCTCGTGGGCCATCGTCTGCGACGTGTGGTACCTGCCCCCGATGTACAGGCAGGAGGGAGAGTCGGCGATCGACTTTGCGAACCGCGTGAAGAGCGTCATCGCCAAGCAGGGAGGCTTGATTGATCTGGTCTGGGACGGGCAGCTGAAGCGCATGAAGCCAAAGAAGGAGTGGAGGGAGATCCAGCAAGTCGAGTTTGCCAATCGGCTGAAGTCGGACTCCACCTAAATTACCATATTTCTGCAGTGACTGTAAATGATATACATTATTTTGCATAATTTGTATTGCAGCGACTGTAATTTGTATAAATTACGATTAACAATTGGATGGTTAAATAAACGATGAAGTCACATGTACAATTATAATAATTATTTGTATATTAATTAATTTATCTATTTTGTAAAAATAAACGATATCTGATAAGCTGATTATCACAACATCTGGACTCGACTCGCTGTAAATTCATTTCTTTGTCATGCAAAACCACACGAGCCACACTCTGGCGAAGAATGGGCTTGAAGGTGAGGCCACTTAGCTGGATGGAGCGAGACCAGGTCAGCAACCTATTGATGTGGGGATGCTTTTGGCCAGCTGCATATCATACATACCTAAATGGAGCTAAGCGAAGCCAAAGAGATGGCTAATAAATGGATTACATATTCATAATTATGCGCCGCGCGGCTAATAATACGAGTGACTCAGAGCTGTGCCAGTATGTATGTATCTATTTTGCACTAATTGTCCACCCATACAGGTAATTAAGATACACTTCCGTATATCGCTCGTTTCCGAGCTTGAGGCGATCGATCGGATTGAGTGGTTAATTCCCGACATTCTGGCATTCTGGCGAGGTGAGGCGAGCTAACCCTGAACTGTCGCCAAAACTGATGGTGGTATCGGATAAACAATGCTGGCAAAGCAAACCCCATATCGTCAGATTTGTCGAGTCAATGGGCCTGGGCCTGGCCTTCATAAATTGTTAGGCTCATTGCCAATCGCAAGTGAGCGATTTACAATTAACAAATACCCAGTGCCCCTCTATTTATAGATATGTTTATACATGGGCATCGCCTGCGATGATGAAAAGATGCTTCACTCCATCCCATCCACATTCATGTGCATATTCATGTGGCCCCCCTAATGAAACACTTGTGGCTACTCGATCCACTCTCGAAAGCGCTTTTTCGAAAACTGGAACCTATTTTCGAGCATTTTATGGCGTGTAAATCCGATTCCAATTCCAATTCCGCTTCCAATTCCAATAGATTTGAGATCGAAGAGCGATCAAGAGACGAATGCGTAATGTGCTTATTTATGGATTTGGGTTGAGCAGTTATGAGCTATTTTCGAATTTCTAAGACTAAAATAAGGCCATGAATGTACTTTGATACACATCGCATGGGTGTGCATATATTTTTAGACTACAAACATACATATTTACATCTGCGCGGATCTCGGTGTGCGTGTCGAAAGCTAATAAATTAATTGTTGCGTAAAATCAGATTACATATGGCTGATGGCGGGGTGGTTGGTTGGTAATATGGGTAGTACAGAACCTTCGTGAGAAGCCGCCCATTATATATTTCGATTTTTACCCAAATCTTGCATGCCTCGCACTTGAGAGTGCACTAAAACAAAGTACTTAAAGCCAAGGCAAGGCAAATTCTTGGTGGGGGGCATATAGTAATCCAAGTTAGGCCAACTGGGCGGTTACCAGCCAGCCAAGAAATGAGACATCGGCGTGGATATAGCCGCATAGAGTACACATACACAGAGCCGTGGGCATTGCATGATAAATAAATGATATATTCAGAAAGTGCTGTTTTTATTACGCAAACTGTATTTTCTTAGTTGTGCCGTGTGCATCCACAAATATAGACTACCTGTGTACAGAATCTTTCCAGTCTAGTCCGCGGCATTTCCGACGAATAGGAACTACTTCACAGAGTACCTCCGAGGTATATATCCCAAGGATTATATTTATATGTATATAATTCGATCGCGCCGATCCATACACGCATCCACGCATCCACGCATCCACGCATTGCCGCTGCAGTTAGCCATAATCACAGTTTTTTGCCCCCGCAGACACACACGCACACACACAGAACAAAATGCCTTTCGTTCCCGTTGAAACCCCCAAGTGCCCCGCGTGCGGCAAGTCGGTCTACGCTGCCGAGGAGCGCGTTGCCGGAGGCTACAAATTCCACAAGACCTGCTTCAAGTGCAGTAAGTATTGTTGGTCCCTCGAGCCGGATCCCCTTGCTCCTTTCGAGGTCCTTTGTGGCGGATAAATAACGAGCTAATGCAAACTAATGCCCGTTTCAGGCATGTGCAATAAGGCCCTGGACTCGACCAACTGCACGGAGCACGAGAAGGAGCTTTTCTGCAAAAACTGCCATGGTCGCAAATACGGTCCCAAGGGATACGGTTTCGGTGGTGGTGCCGGCTGCCTGTCCACGGACACTGGCGCCCACTTAAACAGAGAGTAAGGACTAATTAAGAACAACTATGTTTTGTATGAAAATTGTGTAAAATTCCTTGAATTAAATGTGTAGTTTTGCTTTCTATTAGAACCTGTATGTTTTAAATGTTTCCACGCCCCTGAAAATCAGACCCCTCACCTAACTTTCTGGGCAAAAGCCACCCGGGATATCCAGTTTCCGATTCCCTGGAAAATTCCACTAACGCTACCGATTGTTAATGTTCAACACACAAACACACATTGTGGTCTTTGGTGAAATAATTCTTGTATCTTTGTTTACAACGTCCACCGACTGTAAATTGATAAAATAAATGTACAATAAAACAAAGTAGTCGTAGGCTTATTCACGTGCTATTAATAGGTTTCTATTCCCATCTCCTCGTCGCTGTCTATGTGGATTTCGTGTACTCCCCCGATTCGTTTTCTGTTCGGGCACAACGACCGACCTTTGAGTGTGTTCCTTGTGTTTCTCGCCAAGTGGGTGACTAAGATGTCCCACCACCAATGAGTGTCCATCCAGAGCGGTATGATTGAGGGGGGTTGGAATCTTTCTAGCTTCGTTCC
The DNA here is from genome assembly GCF_016746245.2 of Drosophila santomea. NCBI lineage: Eukaryota > Metazoa > Arthropoda > Insecta > Diptera > Drosophilidae > Drosophila > Drosophila santomea. The sequence continues at coordinate 21,445,479 of NC_053017.2, forward strand.
GCCGAAGATTCCCCCAAAAGCACCCGACGGACTGGGCTGCCCACGGTGTGGCATATATGTGTATGCCGCCGAGCAGATGCTGGCCAGAGGAAAGGTGAACTATTGGGGTCTTCTGGGTTCGTCGGCCCTTCGCTTAAGTGCTCTTCCTTATCGCAGGGCTATCACCGGAGGTGCTTCAAGTGCGTGCAATGCAACAAGACGCTGGACTCGACTCTTCACTGTGATGGTCCGGACAAGGACATTTACTGTAGAGGTACATTTTGAACCCCCCGAGTTTAGATAAATGGGATCTTTAGAAGCATTGGCATTGCAGGATGTTATGCTCAGAAGTTTGGGGCCAGGGGCTACGGGCACATCGGCATTTCGTCCTTGGGCTTGATGTCCGACATCAAGGATTGCGAGTGGCAAAGGTGAGATCAGTACCATCACCAAAATGAGGTAATTACATTGGTGCTTTCAGCGACATGGCTCCCAAGTCCTCCGCCATTAATGTGGAGCAGATCCAGGCGCCCATCGGTGAGGGATGTCCACGCTGTGGAGGCGTGGTCTTTGCCGCGGAACAAGTTCTCTCCAAGGGAAGGCCCTGGCACCGGAAGTGCTTCAAGTGTCGGGACTGCACCAAAACCCTGGACTCCATTATCGCGTGCGATGGTCCGGATAATGAGGTCTACTGCAAGACTTGCTACGGCAAGAAGTGGGGACCCCATGGCTACGGATTCGCCTGTGGATCCAGTTTCTTGCAAACCGACGGCATTACGTAAGCGTGTTTCTCCTCCAAGGAACCCATCTTCCTCAAAATCTAATCCCCGATTCTTGCAGTGAGGAGAACTTGGCATCCGAGCGACCTTTCGTGGCTCCGGACACCACTTCGATCATGGCTCCGGACGGCGAGGGATGTCCCCGATGCGGTGGCGCGGTCTTTGCAGCCGAGCTGCAGTTGTCCAAGGGAAAGATGTACCACCGAAAGTGCTTCAAATGCGAGAGGTGCACCCGACCCTTAGACTCGGTACTCGCCTGCGACGGTCCGGATGACAACATCTACTGCAAGCTCTGCTACGCGAAGTTGTTTGGCCCCAAAGGAGTTGGGTACGGACACACTCCCACTCTGGTGTCCACCAACTACGAGTACACGCCCAGCTGGTAAGCACTTCTCCTGCATCCGTGAATCCATGGTTGCTAAAGATCGTCAAACCTTCTGATTGCCTCTTGCAGCTGGGGAACCATCGATCGCAACGGGCAGAAGTCGGAGAACGGGTGTCCGCGATGCGGATTCATGGTCTTCGCCGCGGAACAGGTGAAGAGCGCGAAGAACGTGTGGCACAAGCTCTGCTTCTACTGCATGGAGTGCCGGAAGTACCTGGACTCGACCAACTTGAACGACGGACCCGATGGCGGCATCTATTGCCGCTCCTGCTACGGCAAGTTCTACGGACCCAAGGGCGTGGGCTACGGCATCGGAGCTGGCACACTGACAATGGCTTAAGAACTCGACCAAAAAAGCGCATTCAAGAACTAATCTTCCCCCGGTATGCAATAAGCTCCAAGATTCGTATTGGGGTTTCTAGTCCTTGGGTGCCCACATTTTTGAGGCTGACGAATAGGTGTAGTATTGCATTTCCACTAAAGGGTACTTTTAGCTCCAAAACAACGACATTTAGTAATGAACATTTAGTATCGAGGGCGAATCAGTTGGCGGTGGTTAGTATAGAAATTGTATAAGTCTCGAAGATAAGTACCGAAAAATGCATTCTGACCTCCGACTTGAACTTCATTGTTCCACCTGCGAAAACGAATTTCCAAACTTTACTGGGGATGCCTCAGGAATCCACAGGATAGGTGGCACTCCTATGATATGATATGTATGGCAGTCGTAGCAACAACAACCAGTATCCTATAAGTTTCGAACGACCAATAAACGACAAGTGGTAACTTTGTACATGGGGTTCTGCTGTTTTCAAGTATTTATTCATATAATAATAAGTAACGGTAGGACAGATTGCTTGGAGAGGGTCAAAGCGGCATCTATTGCAGGATCTCTTTATTCAAAATATATTAACGATAATGCGATAATGCTAAGGGTACATAGTATTGGAACGGAAGTGGAAGTGGCCATCACCAGGCCGCCGCCCGAGAATGTGGAGTTGCAGCAGTCGGCGGAGTAGACGAGGATCTTCGGGTACAGCGATCGCCAGAAGTTGATACGCTGGTTGTTCAGCAGGTTGTCCGTGTTGAAGCTCTCGTCGACGAGGAGCACCGAGTCATTGTTGGGCGTCATGGCGTTCCACTTCACGTACACATTCGACTTCGTGGGGTTCGAGGTCTTCGCGAAGTTCGCCCACAGGGTCATGATGATGTCGGCGATTTTCTTGTCGGTCGACTTCCAGTCCACGGAGTTGGTCATGTAGGGATTGCCCCACACGAAGACCTGGTCGAAGTGCTTGGGCACACTTATCCAACTGGGCAGATCCTGGAGCACCGACCGCGGCCGCATCCTGAACAGGTAGCTGTAGACTTGGCTGTCGTTACTGATCAGATCGGCGAACGTCTGCATGGGCGTGATGTAGAACTTCTCGGTGTGGGCACTGATGATGTGCCTGTTCGACTTCTTGGCGTCCGTATCCGAGTCGTTTGCGTACATGAAGTTGATGGCATCGGATATCAACTCGTAGTTGGAGCACCACTCGTAGTTGCGCACCAGCTTGTGCATGTCGTTCACGGCGATGTCGTTGAAGAATCCCTCCAGATCGGCGGCGCTGATGTCCGTGTCGAGGTTGTCCTTGAACAGGGTCAGCACCTCCTCCATATCGGTCACTCCAATGATCACGGGCACCCTGTGGTAGCTGCCCTTCTTGAACAGGATCTCCGGCTGGTTCTCGATGAACGGATAGGAGGTGTTGCTCAGCCCAAAGTCCACCACAGGGCCCCAGCTCACCGAGGGCAGGTTCTCCGAGAGCCGCTTGGCATCGATCCTCTTCAGGCACTGGATGAACATCGAGGTCGGCCTGCGCGGACAGCCAAAGGTGCTGGACACCTGGTCCAGCGACCCCTCGTACTCGTACGGCATCTTGACGGGACTCAGCGGATTGCCCGACATGATGATGGCCTTGTGGAAGCCACCCTTCGACCACTCACCCGACGTCATGTGCAGCGCCACACTCACCGCACCCGCATCATGGCCCATCAGGGTGATGCGGTTCGAGTCGCCGCCAAAGAAGTTGATGTTCTTCTTCACCCAGTAGAGCGCGGCCGACTGGTCCATGAGGCCATAGTTACCCTGGGCCTCGCCGTCGTCGGTGGTGAAGAAGCCGAAGATGTTTAGCCGATACGAAAAGGTCACCACAATCACCTTCTGCTTGAAGACCAACTGAAATGGCTCCACATCCGCCGGACTGCCGGTGGAGAAGTCGCCGGAATGGATCCACACCACAACTGCGTATCCATTGATTTCGGGCAGTCCTGGTCGAGAAACATAAGTATAATGCCAAATTAACCTTTTTAAAATGATTATCTTTACATCAACAAGGTCGTTTTGTGGGGGTGACCCAGAAATACCGACGGTTGATATTCGATATGAATGCATTTGCATTCAAATTTCAACCTAAATCCCGCCCGAGAGATTTCTATGCCAACCCCATTGTGTTTAGATTCATTATGATAGCCGACCAATATTAAACTATAAATTCAAAACTAACAAGAGACACATATTTACATAAACAGAGAGCCTAAAAAAGGTAACAAGCGAAGATATACGAGGATCCCCAATGGATTGATCCAAAGACCAAAGGTACAAAATACATACCATCAGGTACAAAGACGTTCAGATACAGGCAGTTCTCCTCAAACTTCCTCTCCCCATCCTGGGCACTCGAGTCGGACTGTATGATTTTGAGGATCTGCTCCGTTTCCCTGCCCACGGAGGGCATGGCGTTCTGCCAGCAGTCCGGCTGGAAGACGGTCGCGTTGAAAATGCCCTTCCACGGTGTTAGTTCGATATCCGGCGGCTGAAATCTCCGGGCATGTGCGTAGCGAATGCCCAGGTAGGCCTTGATGTTTTGGGTCCGGAACATCTTCAGATAGGTGCCGGATATGACTCCGTTGCCCGGAATGTGTATAAAGGGTGCGTCCACACATTGCACAGGTGCGAAACAGTAATCGCTGAGTAGGTGAAAAAACACGGCCAAGAAGGCCAGGAAGTTCGCTCTGCAATCCATGCTCCGTCCGGTTGCTTCACATCTTTCCCTGTTTTGAACTTGGGCGACACTGCTCGCAATCTTTCGAGGCACGCGAGCCCTTCGTTGCCATGGCGAAAATACACAAAAATATTGTTGCCTAGGATTTTGTAACTATGGCTATGGCACTTATCCATCTCCTTGCGCTGAGGTTGTATTTATTTATTCAGCCTACGTCACCGTCGGAATGCTGTTAACCCCAGATGGCCCCATTTCAAAGCTACAGCATACATATATTTTAGAAATATTGAAATCAGCTGTCATTGCAGCTAGGAATCTTCAAAGCTCGAATTTTCGAATATAATAATATATATGAAACCCTATTAATGAGCTTCATATATTTCCCAAATTCCAAATGTCATGTGTTCGGCTTAAACGTCAATTTCCCCGACAAGTAACATATACACCTCGAAATTTTTGAATATTGCTTCCAAGATCGAAGATGACCCATGAACCGCAGAAGCCCGTCAAGCCGGCAGCCAAGGAGACTCCGGCTGTGAGCGAGGAGACGAGAACCACGGACAAGTGCCTGGCGGACTTTTGCATGAAGGGCGGAAGTGGCCTGATCGTCGGCTGCGCCTTCACCTTGTTCTTCACGAGACCACAAACCTATCCCATTTGGCTGGGACTGGGCATCGGAATGGGCGTGGCCTACGACTGCTGCCAGAGCCGCTGGAATCAGCAGTGAATCATCAAGAGTAAATGAAACGGGGTCTTTTGTAAACTTTTTAAAGATATTCCTGGCAATTTCCCCTCTTAATTACTTGTATTACATTAAACTGAACACAATCCGAGCTACTTACTTCGCAAAGCCTGTTCGAGAGCGTTTTGGAAAAAGGGTTTTTCAAAACTCTTCGGCTAGCTGAAGCTGAAGCTGAAACAGCCGCTGCAAGTGGCGCAAAGTTGGTCTTTGGCCACCGAAAGTTTAGTTATTCCCACGGCGTCTCGCAGCGGAAAAGCAAGAGTGGCAAACTGGTTTGGGGATCGGCGCGAGTAACCCTACTCTTCGCCAGCCACAATTACCATTACCATCGCCGATGTGGCCGTTCTCTTCGGCAGTCCGACACTGCGCATGTGTGCATGGGCCATGGTAGCTGCGGGTATCGGACTCGGGCTCGGATTCAGATTCACATCCACATTCAGATTCAGATACGTTCGGATTCGGTTTGGATTCGGATTCGGATTCGTTGCCACTCCAGCTGTATGCTTCGCGTTGGACCCACCGATAGCTTGGCTTGCTGCTACAGTTTCATAATTGTCTCGGCCAGCAGCGGCGGAGTTCATGATTTCGCTCGGAATATGTTTTAGCCAGATCAGTGCAGTGTTGGCCCGAATAAGTGCTTAAAAAAATGCACTTTTGAGCGTGCTGTATATGTACTATACGTGTATGTGGCAAGTTGCTGGCGAACGAAAATACGTGAATGAAAATATGAGCTGCCAATGAAAACCCACTGAGAAAAGCCCACTCTTGAGCCTGAAGTGCAAGTGAGTTGTGCCGCGGAAGAAAAGAAACTGAATCGATTACCTTTCGCGGCAACGGGAACTAAAGTCGAAAAACTAAAAACCAAATACCAAATACCAAAGACCCAAAGACACAAGACCCAAGACTGAAGCTTAAGTTGGAGCCTTTCTCTATTCAATGTTTCTCAATGACCTAATGCTTTCGATTGTCTTTGTGCTTGCGAGTGTGCGTGTGCATTAGTTACATACAGTGGGTGCGAAAACTACTCGTTTCAATGTTTTGCTGCCACAAAAAGTGATCTGACCAGTTCTGTGGGAGCCAAGGCATTTGGCACGGCGCCTTCCAAAGACCAAAGTGTTCCGCCGCCGCGAAAGATCGCCAGATAATGTATAGTAATACATACATCGTGCACATATCTGCTCCATCATTAGGGGCCACCCTACCCAGTTTTACCCACTCCACATATGTAGTTTACCCATTCAATGCCAAAAGTTAGCGGTCGATGGCTGAATATGCTTAACGATACACCAGTTGGCTGTCAGCAAATTGGCTCAACTTCATTTTGTAACTAATGATCGATCGATCGCAATGCGAGCATACGAAATCCAAACAAAGCTGGCCCAACTCCTCCTTGCCTTCTCGCCTTCTCGCCGAGTACTTGGAATCTTACATAACCAGTGGCCACTTGCATAGATAACCCCGAATTGAGTACAACACACTGGCTTTCAAGCCCACATCCACATGCTGGCCCCAAGTGCTCACGAGTGGCCAATTTAATTGTTTATGGCCTCAATTAAGCCCTACGCAACGATTTGGACCAAGAAGTTATAGCAATGGTCCAGTCTTCACAGCGCTAATTACACGTTGTGTGTTACACCTGTATCCATAACAGCTTAATTGAAGGGCAGTTCATTATTCAAATCGGTTCGGCGGGAGAAAGCCTTTTAATTGCCTCACAACTGCCAGTAATTATCGCAATATTAACTTCTTCAGTTTTCAGATCTTATCAAACCTTTCTACGCTTTTCACCCGTTGAGTTTTACAATACAAAAAACATGCTGCGCTACCTGCTCATTCTTTGCGCCCTCGGAAGCGGTGAGTTTATAGAGTTAAGATCAACTTTCTAACACCTCCTTGTAGGGGGGAGAAACCAGCAAACTGTCCCCAACTGTCGCATATATTATACCTTAGATTTGCTGCCGGACCTACAGCGTTCGGCCTATTGTTTACCCTATTGTTTTGGCAGTAACATATCTTAATCACAATCGCTTCGATCTTTGTCATCTTATTAATAAATTGAATGTATATTTTCTTGAGTAATTGCGCCTGCCAACCAGAAAAACTTTTTCAGAAAACCAGTTTACAAAGAAATTTCGCGCTTGTACTTTACGAGAGCGCCTTGCCTTGAATTCATATTTACGAGTATGTGTATATTTGTAAGCCTAATACAAAAAGTCATTCTATGGCTTACGAACACCTATGGTAAACTCAACTGAACACCGAATTCGGATACCTTTCCCCAGCTACTTGCGGCGATGTAGAGCTGCTAACTCAGACTGTTTATGGCTTCCTGGACTTCACCACCACCATTGGGAACACCGTCATGGTCTTCTCGCCCCAAAGCTCTCCAGCCTTCGGTAAGTGCATCACTACCACTCCAAGATTATAGCGAATCTATTTTCGTTTGTTTTAATATTTTAGAGCTCAAGTCCAACGACACACACGAGATAGTGAATATTATAGAGACCAAGCCGAAAGAAACCAAGAAAGAAAAGGAGAAGGTCGGCATCAAGCCAACGCCTTTGATTGTGACTCACTCGAATGTCATGCCCGAGACCGAAACATCCCAGATTGAATCTTACAACATAAGTCTCTCCAACTCGCCCATTCAGACCCTCCTGAATACCCCTGAATACGATCTGCTGTCCCGCCAGCCGGAGCAGTTTGCCGAGGAAACCTACCGCCTGGTGAACTTTAAGTCCAAGAACGAGGCCGACCGCCAACGGGTATATGCGTCCAAGAAGGAGCCCGTCCATGGCTACCAAACGAGATCCAGCGAGTTCAGGAGCATCGTGACGGCGACCAAGGACTCTGGGAAATTCTCAAAGGTCTCCCAGGTCTCGCATGTCCACGCAGTTTCAAGTGTGGAGAAGAAGAGCAAGCCGCGACAGACGCGGACCAACAAACCAGTCACGCCCTCGATCCAGCCGAGCAGGACTCTCAAGGAGTTCTCCACCCAGACCCAGCTTTCCAGCAAGCCACCCAGGAAGAGCCACCAAAGTGGCCGCGACAACCGAGGATCATCGGGCACCAGGAAGCCCTCTCGACCCAAGGGAAAGCGGTATTACAAGCCTATTTCAAAGGTATCTTAGTGTTTTTTACAAACTTGGTCCACTTCCATTGCAGGAGGAACAAGCACACGCAGAGTGCCAAGCCGGCGGTAGCTCCATCAGCAACTGAAACCACCTCGCGTCCCTCTTACCGAACGAAAGCCAACGCGAATGCTGTGCAGGAGGAACCAGTGTCGGTGGTGAGTCCCAACGCCTTCAAGCTCAACAGGCGTCCTGGACGATGGCAGTACAAGTCCTCGCCGAAGCCCAAAGTAAACATCAGGAAGAACGCCAACCCCAATCTGCCCAGCGCCATCCAAAACGACACTTCGCCAAGTGAGGAGATACCCGTGGACATCATCACCAACCAGGCCATAAACAATGGCAGGGATCTAGAGGCGTCCGGCTCCCAAAACGGACCCGTTGCGAACAACAACAACGACGATCCCAACTCCAAATACTTTGTGCAGACGCTGAACGTGGAAATATCTACACCCCAACCATTTATAGACACCTATTACGAAATTGCAACCATCAAGACTCCGTTTATATTCCAGGTAATTATGCTGTGTGTTTTTTCCATTTCAAAGAAACTCAGTTTCTTTGTTTGAAGTTCCCACGACCATAAACCCCATTAATGGCATACTTACCTTTGATTGCAGGCTGGAGTGGTTAAGAAAACGCGCTTCCTGACCGTCACCTCCACCATAGAGAAGGTGATCCAGGAGGAGCACACCAAGGAGTACTCCGAAGACGATGGTCCGTTGACGGAGAACATTTTGGAGGCCACCGCCAGTACGAATGACCTTAAGACCTTAACGGGCAGCGTTACGACCTTGAAACCCATCTATCTGGGCGAGGAGACGGAGACCCCCAGCCTCGAGACCATAACGGAGTCCTTTTCCATAACGCACACTAAGCTGAAAACCCAGATCCTCCCCGTTGTGTACGCGAAAAGAAACGAAACCATCCAAGTTACCCTGGTTCAGACTTACGACTACACCAGTCTCATCACTGTGACCCAGACCATTTCCCCCTTGAGCGACGACTTCAATCCCTCGAAGAACTTCAAGGATTTCGAAGGAAGTTTGGACGAGGCCGGGTCGGAAATCAACCTGGACCTGGAGTTCGGAGACGAAGACAATACGGGCAAATTCGACGCAAAGATAAAGCCGAAACTCAAAGTTGAGGCAAAGAGTAATGTTACCAGTCCACTGATCCCCCTGATCCCGGAACCGATTAGTTTCCCGGAAACGCTGCAAAACAGCTTAATAACTTCTACGCGACCCGTTATCAAACTGGAGACCATCTGGGAGTCCCATGTGGTGCCGTTGGTCAGAGGAACCGATACCATCATGAGAACGCTCTCCAAGTCCGTGGGTGTCGTCGAGAAGACGGAATACGTCACTGATGTCGCCACCATTTCCATGCCAACGCCATCCTCGCAGTATCCCTTCTCGATCAACCCATTCAATCCCTTCAACCCACTACTGCCCATTCCCCCCCAGCAGTTCATCACCTCCACCGAGGTTCAGCAGTCCATGGTGACGGAAACGAGTTCCAAGGTCTTGAAACTGACTTTCGGCGCCAGAACCGCCTACACCACCATCTTCTCCACCTCCGTCGTTCCCACAGCCGTCACTAGGTTAATAACCGCCACGATTCCCGGCCAGCCAGGTCAATCCTTCCCCAACTACTATCCGCCTCCCTACAATCCATTTGCCTATGTTGGTTAGTTTTTAGAACTGATCTGCGTGACCCCATTACTTCTTTGTAACTAGAAATCCTGTATTATATTTAAGAACACGTGCAAATATCGAAAAGGCGGTGATACAAAAAGCAGTAGATTTTATTAGATTATATGAGCACTTTGTCGCAAAAGTTGTTAATGTAAATACTCGAATTAAGACTAAATTAAAATTGCATCGAATTTGTTTGGATCTAAGATAAGCAAAATATGGTTGTAGTTCGGTTTAACTGCTGTTAATAAATTTTTGAACCTTTTTATCCCCTAAATTAGATTTCTGCTACCGTTTTATTTACTCTTTATTCACTTCACTTTATTTACTGCAGCTTAACAGTTATTTGATTTGTAAATGATCGATAGTAATATGTCTGCACTGCATTCCATTCCATCGTTTCATGCAAAAAAGAACCGTTTATCTGCTTGCCTTGCAAACAACTGATCAAAAATTCATTCCGGACAATTCGACTTTTACCAAATGTTTACCTTTACATCACTTAAAATCAATAATTTACATTTTTTTAAAACTTTCACTTTGCAATATAAATCACACTCTACCATCGATATAGATAGCTTGGCTCTTATCGATACCCGCGTGTGTGTCCGCATTTCACATCTCTAGTGCTTTTGCGGCACTTACGCATCTCTAGAAAATTGGAAAAAAATAAAATCGTCGGGGTTTTTATGTGCTTGCAAAGTAGTGTAAGTACTTGCTATTTTTGTGCCCGCTACTAGCCGGTAGTAAACAACACGCGTGAACAGCGATGCCTTGCAATCCTCAACACAATTCAAGTGCGGCTTAAGCTCGAACAACCCATTATCTCGGAAGAAAACCGATGTGTACGTACATATGTATGTTTTCGCGTGTGTATTTTTATGCACATGCAATTTTATGCTGCTGCCATGCAAAGGTGCACAAAATGCGTAACGCTCTTCGAAGAAAGATCATGGATTTGATCGGATTCTAGGCGGTACATACATTTGCATATCAGCAGATTGTTCCCGGAATTGTGCAACTTCGCATACGTACCATACGTACGTACGTATGATCTTATGTTGGCATAATTATCCGTGTTTCAAGTGAAGTGCTTGGTGCAATTTGGAAATCTATATTCGGCATAATTTGGTAAAAGGCCAATAAAATCGTATTTGTAACATATTTGGTCCGCCGCTGTATTTATAGCATAGCTCCTATAATGAAGTTCCCACTTTCACCTTATCCAATGCAATCAACTATGATTTCAGAACTTGCAGGGACTTATGTTGTTTGAAACCTATTCAAGTGATCTTTTGATACTTTATGCAATCTCATGCTTCCCACAAATCGAATAATGGCATGCTATCAGTTTAAGACAGACCAGTAAGCGTGTCAAGCAGGTTTTTAGAATTGCAGCGCACCCCCACACGTTTTTAGCTGTTTACTCTAGCTTTGTAAACGTTATGTAAACAGCTTTATCTGTTTGCTTATTAAGATATTTATGAAGCATATTCTGTACATATTCTCTGATAACCCAATTGCCTTGGACACTATATGATAATCGTATTTAATCTCTTCATCGCAGATTTCTTTCGTGTGCAACCATGTCGGTACACTATAAATTTAAGAGTACCCTCAATTTTGATACAATTACGTTTGATGGACTTCACATTTCTGTCGGGGACCTGAAAAGGGAGATTGTGCAGCAGAAGCGACTGGGCAAAATAATCGACTTTGATCTTCAGATCACAAATGCGCAGAGTAAAGAAGGTATGTCCACCACAATCCGCAGTGTTTGCCCTTGCTACATGATATTCTTTGCCTCCCCAGAGTACAAGGACGATGGAGTGCTCATTCCCAAGAACACAACGCTGATCATATCGCGCATTCCCATTGCCCATCCTGCAAAAAAGGGCTGGGAGCCACCAGCTGCAGAAAATGCTTTTTCGGCGGCTCCTGCCAAGCAGGACAACTTCAACATGGACCTTTCCAAAATGCAAGGCACCGAGGAGGACAAAATCCAGGCAATGATGATGCAGAGCACCGTCGACTATGATCCCAAGACGTATGTAGTTTAAAATCTTTACAAAAGCTCATATCTAATGTATTTTCTGTTTAGGTACCATCGTATTAAAGGGCAATCGCAAGTGGGCGAAGTTCCCGCATCCTACCGATGCAACAAATGCAAGAAGAGCGGTCACTGGATCAAGAACTGTCCATTTGTAACGGGAAAGGACCAGCAAGAGGTGAAAAGAAACACTGGAATTCCGCGCTCTTTCCGGGACAAGCCAGACGCGGCTGAGAATGAATCATCCGATTTTGTGCTGCCTGCTGTACAAAACCAGGAGATACCGGATGATCTGATTTGCGGCATTTGCCGAGATATATTCGTCGATGCTGTCATGATACCATGCTGCGGAAGTTCCTTTTGTGACGACTGCGTGCGAACTTCCTTATTGGAGTCAGAGGATAGTGAGTGCCCCGACTGCAAGGAGAAGAACTGTTCCCCTGGCTCCCTTATACCTAATCGGTTCTTGAGAAATTCAGTGAACGCCTTTAAAAACGAGACTGGGTACAACAAAAGCGCGGCTAAGCCAGCTGCAGCAAAAACTGAGGAAAAACCTCCTGTTGAAAAAGAAGTGGAGGAAAAGCAGGTCGCGGAGGAGGAACCAGAAAAGACTGAGGTGAAACCTGGAAAGCAACAAGAATCCGAAACCAATGGCAGCAATCCGCCAAAATCGGAATCTCCCGAACCTCCTGCAACCACAGAACCATCACAAAAGGAGAAAGATAAATATGATTCGGACTACGAGGATAACATTACTATAAAAATGCCCCAGCCTGCTGCCGATTCCGCATCAGTTCCAAGCAAGGTGAGACCTACATCTTTAACACAGGTGCAATATAGATACTAATTAGTTATTTATCGTTTCAGAGATCCCCCAGTTATTCCCAAAGAAGTGAATCCTCTCACCGCCGGGACAGGTCAGATTATGTTTCCGAACACGATCTCAAGCACCACCGTCCATCGAAATCGGAGTCTGCTAACAAGGACCGGAGTCTCCTGCCCACGCCCATTGGCACCGTGCCCAGCTACCAGGGACATATGATGGGCGAATCGGAAGAGGCTCGTCGATCGAGTGCCTATAAGCCCCCTTATATGCAAATGCAGCGCGGCCCACCTCCGATGCACATGATGGGTCACCACATGCCAGCCTACAACAACGGGTATAACAACATGGGACAGAGGCCTCCCCTAAGGTAGGTTTCTTTTCCACCCGTCTGGATCCCGCCACCACGTGGACTGAGTCAAGTGTCGAAGCCACTGGAACTCCGAGGTGTTGACGAATCCATACGCAGCCGGTCCTGCCTGATCTCACTATTTTTAAGTTCCAACAGAGACTATACACACACTAGTTAAGAGTATTTTTAGCTCTGGGCTAACGAGCCTTTATGCTTTGTTGAATATTGGTTATTCCTAATTAAAACAGTATTGCTTACAATCAACGTTAAGCTTTTTGAATTGTAATTAACTTCTAAAATTGCAGCTATGTGCCGTATCAAAACCAGGCCGTACACCCAATGCGTACGCCGTACGGAGCTGCAGGCGGAGGTATGAATATGAATATGTCACAACCATTTCAGTCCCCCAATTTAGCCTCGATATACCAAGGCGTGGCAGCGAAGGTCGGTTCCGGGTGAGTATCTCTTAGGCATGGCAGAAGCCTGGGATAATAAGTAATGTAAATGTCTTGCAGTCTCATTGACGATCCGTTGGAGGCCTTCAATCGCATCATGAAGGAGAAGGAGCGGAAGAAAGTTGACCGGTTTCGCAGTTCTGACCGCCACCGATCAAGGTCCCCGGATAGACAGCGGCATCGCTTTAAATCGCCCATGTACGACAAGGACAACTCCAGGGATAATCTCAAGGACAAGAGACCGCGATCTCGGGAAAGAAAGCGAGAACATAGCTATGAACGGCATATACGTCACCCTCGTTCTAGTCGCCAGCCGAATGATGGCTCTAAGTCACCAGGTGGCAGAATCAAAAGGTAGTTTTACAACCCGCCTTTTCTGTGCTAATGTCTTAATTGATTATCTACTCTCTTCTTCTAAGATCTGGCCATCGTCGCTCTGCGTCTCCAAAGCCGGGTTACAAGAGTGATTACCGGGACAAGCCGTATAACAAGCCCAGTGCCCCAAAGCCGGAGCCAGTTGAGCCGCCTCCCCCCGGATTCGAGCCGTTGCAGCTGACGGATGAAGACGGCTACAGGAACAAGCACCCGACCACTTCGGAAGCATCGCAAAGCAGCAAGGCGGAAAGCATCAAGAAGAGGGACAACCGACACGAAGAGGCGCCACGAAAAAGGCACAGGTCGCGCAGCAAGAGCAAGGAGCCGAAGCCGACCGACAGCAGCTATAGGAGCCTGACTCCGCCAGCAAAGATCACCACACCGAAAATGACTGCTGCCCAGTTGAGGGAACGCGAATGTACGCCGAAAACGCCGGAAAGGGCTCACGACGATTATCTGCCTGCAAGGGCCAGAATTATGGCCTCCCAGCCCGACATCAACGACTCTGAAATGGAGACCAATGTGGGCAAGGAGAACAAGGCAAAGAGTCCATTGTCAAAGGATCGCAAGAAGAAGAAGAAGGACAAGGACAAGGCTGACCGCAAGAAAAGCAAGAAGGATAAGCGCGCGAGGAAGGAGAAAGGGGATCGTCAGAAGAAGAGCTCCTCTGTTAACCGATCCGACTCTGATATTAACAACAGCTCATTGGTGAATGAGCCAAATTATAAAGTTTCATCTCCCAGGACCAGTTCCAATTTTGAGATAAACGCGGCTCAGCTTTCACCTGCTCACAACGCTACTGAAAACGTTAATCCGAAGAAGAGCCATTCCTTCCTAAATGCGAGTGTTGCTAGCGACGATAATCTCGGCCCAAGAAGCAAACTCAGCGAGGCTAATTCTGTCAATCTATCCAAATGGGAAATGGAGGAAAATATTTTAAGTTTGGAGGATGCCACCAAAAAATCGACCGGAGTCTCCGACGATCCGTCGGAAATCACTTCAGACGTCCTGCGAAAGGCTGAAAACGCAATATTTGCCAAGGCCATTAACGCCATCAGGCCCGTGGAATTTCAGGTTATTATCAACTCCAAGGACAACAGCAAGGACCGCTCCGTAATTCGGAATGACAAGGATCGCTCCCCTTCACCCAGGCGTACCAGCAGCAAGTCGGTAAAGGAGAGGCTGGGCAACAAGATTTCCAATGACAGGAGCCGTTCGCCGGACAAGTCAAAGGGCAGGCGACGGGAGGCGGTCACAAAGAGCTCCGACGACGATGCGAATCGAGGCAGGTCAGATCGTCATGGCAGCCGGAAGAGGGACAACAGATCCCGCGACCGGACGGCGCCTTCAGAAAAGAGGCAAGAGCGTTCGTCGTATAAACGAAGAACTCCGGAGGATGACAGAATTAGGCGCCAGAACAAGGAGCGCTCCGACTCAAAGCACGGAAAACATGATCAAATCAATAGCGACGACTCGGATCGAAGGGCGGCCAGGAACACCAGGTCCAGCGACAGCCGAGTGGTCTCCTCTGTAACGGCCGTGGCTGCTCCTCCCAAGCCCTGTCGTCCGGACAACCCGTTCCGGAAGTTCGTCGACAATAGTTCGTCGAGCAGTTTAGTTGTAAAATATGATAATACGATACAGAATGATGGAGCGTCCTCGGACAACGGCATGGAACACAGGAAGCAGAGGGATAAGAAGCTGAAGAAACATTCTAAATATTCGTCAACCGAGTCGTTGAGAAGCGAAAAACGCAAGGATTTGAAGAGCAAAAAGAAGAGCAAGATTTTGAAAAAGAAGAAAAAATCAAAGAAGTAGGTTACGGTAGGCTACGAGATAAGAAGAATATAAATATTGAAGATTTCTGTGTACAAATCAAAGATTTTTAATGTATGTATTTATCATGCAACTAAGTAAACAAATAAAACAGAACTACTCAAGGAAATGTAAATCGAATGGCTTGCTTGCTATGATCTAAAGTTAAGAGATGAAAAACGGTGGATTGATATTCGAGAAATTAAATATGTTTATTACAAACAGTTATCTTAAAAAATCGATTACATTACACGTGTAGAGATTGACTGAAGTTAATCATTATTGCTTAAGCCGTCCATGAAGGAAGATGCCATTGGACTGGGGGTTCTGGAGATTATGTTATCATTGCCGTAGTCATCGGAGTTTGCATCCACTGAAAGCACAGAAATATAATTGGCATTAGGCAAAACACACAACACATTCATGTATCAAATGCTGCTTGCCTTGTTCTAGAAAATTAGATTTTCTACTCTGGGGTATGCAACTCAGCGAATGTATTATTGGACTGCAGGCTTGATCGGCTGTTTCGAGCGTTGTTGGTAAGTCTAGGAGTCGTTGATTTTGAATGCCATCCCCTGGCCCCATATGAGAAATGTGGTTGAAATTAGTCGGTGCCGATATCATCTTTGATCTACGATCACTACAAATAAAAAGCAAATAATGAGGATTCGAATTGATTGCGCCAATGTGTTAACTGAACCCCAACCTTTTGATGGTCTTGTTTATCTCTCGGATGGAGAATCTCCGCTTTATGCTCGGAAGTCCCTTTCGATTTCCATCACGGTATTGCAAAAGGCCCTCTGCAAAGAAAGCATGTGTTTTATGACCCTGATAAAGAAATGTTGATTTAGCTTACTTGTGTGAATATTGGATAGGTAAACAATGAGGGGAGTGTCATTGACTGAGGACAGCACCACGTTTCCCAGATTGTTTAAGGGAAGTGATTGCTTCAGTCCAATCGACTGCACCCATTCGGCAGTCTGCGTATTGAATATATCCAAATGTGTATCCGAAAACACCAGCAAGTGACCATCACAAAAGGCTAGAATGGATCCACAAAAGAATTATACAGTGTGAGTCATAACAAGATCTCGTTTTTACTCACTTATATACGTAGGGAAGGCTGGGTACATAATTTCCCTATCCCGAGACTTCCGCCCTTGCAGGTCCACGTATATGGCCAGAGTTTGGAACACCAGTAAGTACTCGCCAAAGTTGCCACCGCTTGGGCACAGAATTTCAATGACCCTGACCGCATCCACTCCGGAGTAGTTCAAGAATGCACATAACTGGTTCTCCGGGTGAACCAAAGCTGTTTTGGAAAGATGCCAATAAGTTACAAAAACACACACAAAACGCAAGCCATTACTACTCACACATTGCAGTTGCTTCTCCGCGCAGGAAGTATGCGGTGAATCCGCTTTGGTGAGCTACAACCAATCGCATGTCGGACAGAATCTGCAGGTGCTGCGCCATATAGCCAATGGTGAATTCGCAAGTCTTCTGGTGTCTTGTGCGCGTTCTATTTATTTCGTAAACTACGATTTGTGTGTGGTTGTTCGGCCGCTTCAGAGCGATGATAAATGAATAGACGATGTTGGGAAAACGGCGAATTATTCCAGTGCAAGCAGATATGCAGTTCTTTGATTCGACCACCTTGATCCACTCGACATCACTAGCCTCTAATGCCCTAATAGGTAATAAACGCAAGTTGCGTTGCTTGCCGCAAAGAATAACGAGGATCTGCTCCTCTTCAATGTACCATAGCTGAAGAATCTTCTTGCTTTCTCCAATACGAGCGATCTCTGAAAAGGGTTGTTAGCAATTAGATGTGCCCTCAGTTGTCACTTTTAATCAAATCTGATTGCTTACCGTACTGGTCTAGATTAATGTAGAACAGGCCGTCTTCGGTGCCCAACAATATTTGATTTGGATATATGATGACGGAACACAATGCGTTTCTTATTAAAGACAGGGTATTGTCCAGAATCTCGTTAACTTTAAATATAGCAGTATTTGGTAAGCTGTTTCGTTTTAATATTCGATGTAGTTCGCCCAGGGCAATGACCCACTTGGACTTCTCCGACTCGTTGTCGGCGAGCATAAGCGTGTTCAGCGAGAGACCGCCATCAATAAGGGCGGTTTTTATCTGCAATGGGGAAGATGTATGTTTAGTCTGGGGAGATGGTGCGATGGCAGTCTGTTTACCTTGAAAATACATGGCACATCTTTCTTGGCGGCATGGATGACGTCACTTTCGCGCACACTTCCCACCGAGAACTCGGGATCCCTCATATCCAGCACTTGGGACACACTCACGCTGGGCAATGCACACCGATCCGGCGAAATGTCGTAGAGGAACAACTTAAAGTCGCAGACAACTACAAACTGCCGAATCCATCCACGCTTAATCACCCCTGATTTTGGGACCTTTACATAGCCCTCGTATGCCGTGCCGATTCCCCTGGTGGGATCGATTCCCAGCGGCCGCTTCGTCTGATCCATGGGCACGGGGCACGTGGTGGGAACCTTCTGGCAGCAGATCGTATGGCAGGCGAACCCGCAGATCTCGCACACAACGCCCTGCCGTGTCAGTCCCACCATCAGCGATGTGCAGTGATTGCATTTTGTGGGACTACTGAATGTGCGCACCAGAAACTGATGAATGGCCGTGTTGCCGGGCACTTTCTTCTGAGATTCCTTTACCAGCTGGTCACTCTCCTCGCGCGACAAGTCGCTGACCGAAGCTTCCTTCATGGACGAAAGGTCCTTGCTGTTTTTACCCGCATACTTTGGCTCGTAGTTGAAGAGCATGCCCGAGTTGCCGGACTGGAAGAAGTTGGGAGTGAAATTGTCGCTGGATTCGTTGCCAAAGCTCTCGGCGGAATCTATAATTTCGGAGTTCTTCGACATGTCCCGGAAGAAGGCGCTGCTTAGGCCATGATGGCTTGATTTGTTCAAGAACGACTCGGAGTACTCCAAGCCTCCCTTTTGCAAGTCCCGCAGTTCGGTTTCCTTCTTCTGGAAGTCGTGCAGGATGGAGTCGTATCGTTTTTTGTAGTCCCGAACCTCTTTCTGTGTGGATATGAGGTCCGATCTGGTCTGACTCAGCTCATCCGATATCATGTTCTTGGCCTGAATCTCCCTTTGCAGCGCGCTCTGCAGGTTGAGCAGCTCCATCTTGTCCAGCTTCTGGGAGCGACGATTCCTCCAGTTCTTATTGTCCACGCCGTTGTTGTTGAAGGTGCCCACATGCTTCAGATACTCCAACTCCTCCGTCATTTTGGTGGCCAAGGCCTGCAAGTAGCCACGCGCGTCTTTTTCATCGGACACCCATTGAATAATCTCCGCCATTTGCCGCTCCCACAAGGTAATTGCCTCCCGTTTCATTCGCAACTCCTTGAAGATCTCGTCATCCTCCGCTTGAAGTTCCTTGAGACTCTTTGATTTGAGATTCACCTCGGAGCTTAACCTCTGCTTCTCCTCGAACCAGGAGGTCTTCTCCAAATCATGCTGCTTCTTCAATTCCAATAGCGTTTCGGCGGAATCGGTAATCGACTCCAATTGAGTGTACTTCAGCCTTTCCTGTGTTTGTTGCAACTCCTTGGTGAGTGCCAAATTCGAGTTCTCTAACTCGCTGAACTGCTCGCGTAGTGTTTCCAACTCCATATTGTGACGCGTCTGCTGATGACTTAGCTTTTCAGAGAACTGAAGTTCAAGGCGTTCGATCTCGTACGATGACATCTCGGAGGAAATGCTGAGTGGCATAGTTGTCTCCACACTCGAGGAGCCCTTCCGCAGCTCCATCTGCAGCTGCCTGCAGCAATCTTCTGCGTGCTCCCGCAGCTTCTTTTCTTTGGCAGCCTCGATGACGGCATCCTCAATGTGCAGCTCAAGTTCCCTCCGCGTCTTGTCCGACTTTCGCAGTTCGTTGCGCAGGCTGTCGTTCTTCTGCATGGCACCATCAAGCTCCTCCTCCTTGTCCCTGACTTGCCGGGAGAGCTTCTGCTTCTGGTTTCGCAGCTCCGAGAGTTTCTCGGTGACCTCCGAGTACTCCATCATGGCGATGTTTCGCTGAGAGATGGCGTCCTGGAGTTCAGAGTCTTGAGTTTTGAGCCGCTCGAAAACCTCGTTGTGTTGCTTTGACAATTCGACCTTTTCCTGCTTCAAAGCCGCTAGCTGATCGTTCAGTGCCTTGAGCTGCGCTGAGTCTACCGGTGTCTCCGAGTTGTTGCTCGGCAGAATGGCCAGCTGCGGACTGCTTATTGTATCCAAGGTGTCATCACCGAAGCCCGAGCTCTGGTTCTTCTTCGAGTCCAAAGCGGAGCTGCTGGTCAGCGAGAAGGTAAACCCAATGAACGGTAAGTGAAATCCAGAGAAGGCAGGATTGGCTGACGGTGGAATGGAGTCCGTTAACCGGACGTCGTTGTCGTCCACATCAAAGTTGGAGGTATCCGTCGGACTTGACACTTCCGGCACATACGGTGCTGGTCCCTGCCTTATGTTCTTCCAGTCGATGCCCACAAACCAGGGGTGATCCATGAAGTCTTGGATGCCGTTCTGACCCAGTCGGTTCTCGGGTATACATATCAGTTTGCAGAGCAAGTCCTGAGATGTCTCCGATACCTTGTAATTCAGGGTTTCCTGTGACGGCAAGTTGAAGCAGTTCTGGTGGTTCATGATCTTGCCGTAGGTTTCCACCAAACTTTCTGCGTAGAAGGGCGTCTCTCCGTAGAGCATTTCGTACATGCACACTCCGAGTGACCACCAATCACACTCCGTTCCGTAGCGTCCCTTTCCATCCTCCATGGCCCGCAAAATTTCCGGGGAAATGTAGTCGGGAGTGCCTACCGCCACGTTGGACTGAACGGTGCCATCCTTCTCCAGTCGCAGGCAGGATCCAAAGTCAGCCAGGCGCACGTGACCACGCTTATCGAGCAGTACATTATCCGGCTTGATGTCCCTGTGCACGTACCTAATCTGGTGAATACTGTTGATGGCCAGGATCATCTCTGTGATGTAGAACTTGGCCATGTCCTCGGGGAGCTTGTCCTCGAATTTGCTGA
Source organism: Drosophila santomea (assembly GCF_016746245.2). Classification (NCBI taxonomy): domain Eukaryota; kingdom Metazoa; phylum Arthropoda; class Insecta; order Diptera; family Drosophilidae; genus Drosophila; species Drosophila santomea. Next base: position 21,466,175 of record NC_053017.2, read on the forward strand.
GCAGCGTAAGCAGGTCTCCGCCGCAGTAATAGTCCATTACCAGATACTGAAAGAAAGGTGTTAACAACGAAGGTGATGGTAGATGAGTGCTGACATACCAGGTTAATATTGTCTTGAAAGGCATAGTGAAGGTTGGTGATCCACTGCCGGTCCCCAAAAACCAACACATCCCGCTCCTCACGAAAGCAGGCCGTCTCCGCCCTCTTGAGCATCTCCCACTTGTTCAGAATCTTCATGGCATACACCTTTTCGGTGGATATCATCTGAACCACGCAGACTTCTCCAAAGGCACCGCGTCCGATGATCTTGAGTATGTCGAAGTCATCTCGACTTAGTCGAAGCTTTCGCACTATGTGCACGAAGGGTTTGGCTGCGGGGTAAGTCTGGTTTTAAGTACTTCATGACATAAGGTTCGTAATAAGCATAGTTACATAGTTTGAGAAAATCAGAGACACCCTTCTCTCTGCGCAGAGAAGAGTTACTACACTCGTCATAGAGGACGATAAAGGTGTCCAGCAGGTAATCCAACGAAAACTGATGCCCTTCCGTGTCCTCGCCGAACTCGGCCGCCCATTTTTGATCGCTTGTGGTGTCGCTTAGAATGTACTTTAGAAATGTGAGCCTTTTCTTGCAGCTTCCTGTGGTTATATCTGCAATGAAGAATTTGTTGCTTGAGTCACTGAAAGATATGAATGCATGAAAGTACGGATTTGGCTGCTTAAGTAACCTTAACTTTAAAAGTATTTACTAAGTAGGTACTTTGTTTTAACTCAACGCTAGCTATTTAAAAAAAAAGTACTATGTTTAAAGTACTAAAATTTATATTAAATGAAGAAATAAGAAAGGGTATAAAACGTTCTGCAGAAGAGCATATAAACCTAGACTGTAAGTATCGTTGGCATCAATAAAAAACAAATATGTAACGGGTGTTTTTTTTAGAGGTATAGAACTTTAAGTTGGCATTACTGTTCAAGATGGCGACCGATTTAACAGCTGTCAAGTGATTTATTCTCAGTTTGGTTTGGCAATTCGTCATGCGTGCTTACAAAATCCAACTCGTGCAAGAATTGAAACCAAACGATCATCAAGCAAGGCGTAGATTCGTCGAATGGGCCCAAAACGAGATTGCTGTTGTTCCCGATTTTTCATAAGCCTCCAAGATCTTGTGATTTAACACCGCTAGACTACTTTTTGTGGGGCTATGTAAAGTCATTGGTCTATGCGGATAAGCCACAAACGCTAAACCATTTGGAAGACAACATTCGCCGTGTTATTGCCGATATACGGCCAAATATTGGAAAAAGTCATTGCAAATTGGACGTCCAGATTGGACTACATCCGAGCCAGCCGTGGCGGTCATATGCCAGAAATCATATTTAAAATGTAATGCCACAAGATTATCTTTCATGTCAATAAAATTCATGTCAATCGAATAATCCATCGTTGTTTTATTGCAATTTAAAGTTCTATACCTCTAAAAAAAACACCCTATATAAGCAGATAGCAGTTAAAAACTCGGCTAAGAACGCGTGCAATTGTTATATTAGCCCAAAAAGCCGACCAACACATGCATCGCAAGCATCAGCCAGCCCGCAGCAATGCCGCACCCACTGACGTCGCCGTCACCTGGCTCCTTCCAACTCGGAAATGCGGCTCGGGGGGCAGAAATCAGCTCAAACGGGTGGGTTTGCTTATGGTTATGGCTGTAATTGTGGAGGCCCGAGCCGAAACGTGGGGGGACGTAGACCCGGACTTGTGCTTCTCGACACAGTGACTGGGCCGGAGAACAATGGGTTCCGAGTAGAAGGCCGTACTCCTAATAGATTCCACTATGTTTCCATGCATTCACGGCTTTCCCATATTTTCCATTCTCCTATTGGCCACCACTATTTACGACTCATATTCGGGCCATTTCGATTTTTCAATATGTATGCGGGGCTTGCATGTGTGTTAGACCGACCCCCCGTGCAGGAGGATATATTAGGTATGGAACCGTACCCTACGCCCAATATACCCTATATACCCAACACAAACAAGTCTCGGCTATATGCTCGCTGGTTCTCCGCACAGATATAAATAAATAATTGTTTATATGCGTATGTATGTAATGTATGTACGGTTGGCAGAGTGCGAAAAAAACAAATGGTCAACAAGGAAACAAACACAGCCGCTGCTGTGCCGATTTTGGTGTCACCGAACCGCGCGTATTACCACTGATCTCGGAAGATTCGTATTCCATCTTAGTTGTTGTTCCGTCTGGCCTAAACCATATTTATCAGAAATAGTGCAAAAAGAAAAGCCGAACTGTTGTCGAATTGTAGTGTTCCGTATCGTTGGGAAAACAGAGTGACCCTTCTACGGTCTCAAGGTAGCCTATGGGTACCGCGTTTCGAATTGATATTTTGGCTTTTCCCAGAGCGACCACACTGCGTGGATCAGCTGAACTTTTTGCAAATAACGTAAAAAACTAAATATTTATTATAGATACAAACATTTATGAAAGATTCAAGCTACAGAAAATAGCTTCTTGCTCATGACATTAAAATATATATTTCCAGCTATTCAATCTAAGATTATGACAAGTTTCATGTAAACCTGTAGATGGCTAATAAAAGTTAGTAAACTTAAGATATTTCTTCAAGAACGCATTAACATTGTCATAGGATTACATTTTTTTAAGTAAATAAATTTAATTTAACGGGCCCCATTCCTATTCCATTCCACCGTTCCAAATGCGTTGCTGCGGCATTTAGCCGCGTTTTTGTTGTGGCGCAGTGCACATAGGCCCTCAATAAAGCCTTCTAATACTCAGTAGCGATCAAACTTCATTGCAAAATTAATATTTGTTATTGTTTGCGAGATACTAAATGCCTTCAGATGCGTTCTTCGCCAAACGTGTAACGCGAAGCTGAGATATATTCGCGCATCGGATTAGAATTGCGCCTACTTTCACCGCACTCGAAATAATAAACGTATGTACACACGAGCGTACTGGCTCGCATATGTATCTGGATATGTGTGTATGCAGCAGATAGTTTTTGTAAAGTGGATACGTACATAAAATGGGATAGTTGTGCGGAAACTGCTCGGAATACTCGATTTGCGCGAATTACGGCCGCAAAGTGTTTTTCTCTGTAGCGTTTCGAGTTCCAATTGAATGAACTCTAAAGGCCGGGGGCTATTCATTTCAGAAGTGCAAATAGCCCATTGCTTATTACTCGACTTCTTATAATACAATCGAATTATAAGCACGTATGTTTTGACAGTAGAATGAAAGATATACATAGGTTCTTAAAGGTTGCTTCCTTGAGATGCATCCAGCTTCGAGCAGTTAAAGTACCTTAATTTGTGTATCTTGAAATCCGCTACCTATTGAATACCAATATAGACTTACATGAAAACAGATTTACAAATTGAATAAGGCAGAGTTATCTACTGTGCATCCACTAACCAAATGTATACCTCCTTTTAGTAAGCCATGATGAGGGAATCGGCGCACGATATCAACATGGATACCTGGAAGCAGTGGATCCTCGAGGCCATATCGAAGATCAGGTCCCAGAAACAGAGGCCCTCCGTGCAGAGGATTTGCCAGGCAATCGGCACACACCACAAGTTCCACGAGGATATTGTGGCCGAGAAGCTGGAAAAAGCTGTCGAGTCGGGAGCCGTCATCAAGGTCTACAACAAGGGACTGCACTCCTACAAGGCCCCGATGGCCAAGCGTCGCGTCAAGGTGGACAAGAACACCAATCTGTACAAGCTGGTGGCCAAGGCGGTTCACGACCTGGGCGAATGCGAGGGGTCCACCATCAAGAGCATTGAGAACTACATTCAAAAGTTCAACTGCATCGATTTGTCGCCCAATGTGGACTTCAAGGCCGTCATTAAGGCATCCATCAAGAAGGCCGTGGATGCCGGCTTTCTCATCCAGGAGGGAAAGCTATACAAGAAGGGCAAATCCTTGACAACTCCACGGAAATGTGCACCCGTCTCGGATGTGGTCATAAAAGGCGAGGAGTCCTGCACCCACTGCTCGGGAAATTCGCAGAAGAACCTCAACGGTATCCCAGAGCCCTTGAGCTCCTGCAAGCAGTGTGGGATCTCGTTGCACACCACCTGCGCGAATATCGCCGGCAGGTGCAAGTCGCAATCCTACGTGCTGCTCTACATGCTCGTCACCAAGGGCACGATCTGGGATTGCCAGAACTGCGCGGATTGTGCCGTCTGCAAAATGCGAAACCGGGGCCCTTGTCTGCTGCAGTGCTTCGTGTGCAAGGACCACTTTCACTTAACTTGCCTTGATACGATTCCAGACAAGAAGCCGAAGCATCCATACAGGTGAGTCATCCATACGTTGTGAGCTCTACAGGATTTTACCCTTTTCTTTCCCCCTTCAGGTGTAAAACGTGCTGCAAACAAGGCCTAGATACGCCGAAGTTGGTTAAGAAAGACAATTCAAGAATAAAAATGGAAACTGAGAGGTAATCTTAATTACATTTAAACCAAACTATTTATACTGAAAAGGGAACTCTATTATTTTAGAATCACCCCCTCGGATAAATATGCCTCCAATAAGCGCCAATCCATCAAAAGGGACGGCAACATCGAGAGTCCTTCGACCTCAAAACTTTGCGTCTACAACGATGGCAACGGCCAGAGAAGAAAAATGCCCGCCAGCATGAGCTCTAGGAAACTGAACCACAGTGAGGACCAGTTCGAGTTCCCCAGCAAGCAAAAGAGGTCGCAAATATTACAGGGAGGCTACTTGGCTAGCCAGGAAACGCGGAAGCGAACCTTTTCGGATCTGTCATCCACGAGTTCGTCCAGCGAGAGTGAAGACGAAGACGATGAGGACGACGACAGGAACAGAAATGGCGATGACAACGATCAAGACGAGAGCACGTCCTCGGACTCGTGCACTTCATCCAGCTCAGACTCGGACTCCAGCGAGAGTTCCAGCGACAGTTCCGAATGCGATGACGAAAACGACGAGGAAGACTACGACACAGATCGCAGCACGCTGAAGGGAAAGATCTTTGAGAATGACAAGCAGAGCTGCGCTAAACTCAATACCGGCGATGGCCTAGGCTCCCCGCAAAACAATGAATTGGGCAGTGAGAATTGGGGGTTTGCTGCCGTGGCTAAAAACCCCATTGACATATTTGTGAAATCTAAGAACAATAGCAGTGTCAAAGGAATCGGTTACTCCAAGCCAACAGCAAGCACGTTTGCCACGTCCCCCGCAGCAAATAGAGCGCAAAAGAGCACTCCAGTAGCTTCGTCTACTCCCGAGAAGAACTCTACACCAATTGGCGGCATGACCATCAAGCGTCAGACTGCCAATGGGCAGAAGAAAAAGATTGTTCCCTTGAAGAGCATGCCCCTGGAAGCGGGCAAGTCGTACGAAAAGTGCGAGGACGACATTCCGTATCTAACAGAGGAGACTGTTATGAAAGTTCAACTGCTGGAGGAGATTGAACGATGCAGAGAAACCCACAGCGAAGCTGATGGGAAGCGGGAAAATAACAACGATGAGGAAGTGCCTGAGGAAAGCACAAAGCGGACCAATCCCTTTGAGAACCAGCCCCTTCCGCCTGGCGTCACCGCCACGGACGTGGAATTGTATCAAGAAGTTCTCCACAAGGCCGTCGTTCAAATGTCCAATAATCATATAGAGAAGGTAAACGATGTCAGCCTGAAATCCGGTCAGCACACCCAGAGTCCCAAGTCGATCCAAATTGGAAAGTGGGACATTGAAACCTGGTACTCCAGCCCATTTCCGCAAGAGTACGCCAGGCTACTGAAGTTGTTTTTGTGCGAGTTCTGCCTCAAGTACACAAAGAGTCGTTCTGTGCTGGACAGACATCAGAACAAGTGCATTTGGAAGCAGCCCCCAGGCACTGAAATATTCAGACAGGGAAACATATCGGTGTTCGAGGTGGATGGCAATGTCAACAAGATATATTGCCAGAACTTGTGCCTGCTGGCCAAGTTCTTTCTCGACCATAAAACACTTTACTACGACGTAGAACCTTTTCTGTTCTATATTCTTACGAAGAATGATCAAAGCGGTTGCCATTTGGTTGGCTACTTCTCGAAGGAAAAGCACTGCACCCAAAAATACAATGTGTCCTGCATCCTGACGATGCCGCAGTACCAGAGGCAAGGCTACGGTCGGTTTCTGATCGACTTCAGTTACCTGCTGAGCCGTGAGGAGGGACAGCTGGGCACTCCGGAGAAGCCACTTTCGGATCTGGGTCGGCTTTCCTACTTTTCCTACTGGAAGTCAGTCGTGTTGGAGTACTTGTACAAGCATCGCAACTACACAAAGATCACCTTCAAGGACATAGCCATTAAAACGGGGCTGGCTATCTCCGACATCGCCCTGGCCTTCGAGCTGTTGAACTTCATCAAGCTGAGGAAGAACGATGGCGACATCAGGTATCAGATTAATGTGAAAATTGACTGGAAAAAGGTTGTGGCCCACCATAACAAAATGGCGAGCAGTAAGACTCGAATAATCATAGAACCCGACTGCTTAAGGTGGAGTCCGTTGCTGTCGGTGTCCAAATTACCCAACATAATCAAGCCCATTTCCAATCGGGAATATTTGAACAACCAAATAGAGAAAAAGTCAGATTTCCAGGAAACTAATGAAGACAAAAGCAGCGTTAAGCAGAGTGTTCCCACCTCTTCGAAGGTGAATCAGGAACCTCCCGAGTTTCCGGCGAAGAATCGGGGACCCAGCTCTGAAAAGTTACTGGATGAAAGGGAAAACCAGCGAAAACGTGCATATCCGGAGGAGTTCTTAAAGTCGGCGTCTAATGAGGCGAAAAAACCCAAGTTGACTGCACCTCAGCCGACCATTGAGGATCAGTCCTTTGGCGAGCTCTCCGACTCTTCGGACTGCAAATCTTCTAAAGAACTTTCGGAACAGTTGACCAAAAGAGCGCAAAGGTTGGCCAAGCGCAACGACGTGATTCCCCACACCAACAAAAGGAAGCATTTCGACCGGCCGCTTGAGAGCAATGCCAATTCAAGTGACCAGAATCCGCCAGCTCAAAGTCAAGCGGAAACTTTGGGCACCGATAGCGGCCCGAAATTGGAAGAAGCTGCTGCCAAGGAGATCTGCAAGAGTGTTGTGGAAAAGGAGCATGTCGACAAACCAGTGAACATTGTGCCCAAACTGCGGGGAAAGCAGTCCAATGGTAAGCGCTCCGAGGAGCCTCAGTTCAATGAAAATCCAGTCGCAGTTGCGTCGACGAGTCCAGCCAAGGAAACAACCAGAGAGTTGGTTAAAGTGGCAAAAACGGAGAGTCCTGTCAAAAACCAGGAGTCGGCAAAGCACGATGCTGAGCCCAACAGCGTCAGCGACCAAGTGCTCGATGCAGTGGCCAAGAAAACAAAAAAGACCTTGTTCTCCGATGTTACATCATACAACACTGAGGATGTGAAATATAATACAGAGGACAAGCCAAAGGCCATCGCACCGCAGCCAAAAGAAAGTCCCAAAGAGGCTATCATAAAGGAGACCAAGCCGCTTGAAGTTCCCGAGCAAAAGCCCAAGGCTAAGACTCCGGAGAAGCCGGCGGCACCGGATGCGGTGGCTGCGGAGACAGTATTGCAGCGCGTACATGCTCCTGTGGTTACGGAAAAGATCCATTCCACGGAAGAGAGTAAACTGGAGTTGGATGTGAACTACTTGAAACTTTCGCCGGACTCTGCGCTCAATCCACCAGTGGTTCCAGTGCAGAAACCAGTGGCCGAGCCTCCAGTTGCAAGTGTTCAGAAGGAAAAACCTAAGGAACCTCTGCCCGCTCAGCCAAGCGAGGTTTCACAGAAGCCACCAGAAATAGAGAGGGTAAAGAAAACCGAAACCCCACTATCTAATCCGCCATCAAACCGTACTGATTCCGCTCATGTGGAGCAACCAGCACAGCCACCAGTCAAGGCTGCGCCAGAAAAGGTGGAGCAGCCGATGGCCAAAGAAGCTGTCGACATCAAAGATAAGGCAATTAAAAAAGCTGTGCCAGAGGTGCCTGTCGTAAAGCCTGAGGCTTCTAGCTGCGAAAAGAAAATCGATCCCAGCAAGACTAAGGTGGTACTCGAAAAGGAATGTATCAAAAGCGATCAACAATTGGTGCAGGTCAAGGAGGAGGAAAAGTTAAATGCAAGGGCGCCATCTGCACCCATTCCCATCCGGGACAAGATCCAACTAAAGGGTAACGAGCACGCCCAGTTACAGAACTCCATTCCCTCCCAGTTCCCACTCAATCAGATGCCCAACTATCACACCTCGCAGTACTGGCAGTGGGAGTACTATGGCTACAACCTCTCGCATCTGGACGCATCGCAGAAGGGACAGAAGCAGTTCCACAAGGACCTGGCCACGACCATGGCGTACACGCACAACTTTACGCAGAACCTCTATCAGTCCGCCAATCTGGCCATGCACGCCCATCACCAGATGCACCAGACCAAGGAGAAGCACAAGGTGGAGCGCAAGAACAGTGGCAAGAAGGAGGAGCAGCCCAAGGTAGTGTCCAGTGTCAATGTGGTCAGCACAGCTCGCGAGGATGCCCATGTACAGCATTGCAACGAGTACGCGGCCAACAATCAGGCCTTGTACAATCAGAAATGCGTAACTCAGCAGAAGCAGGCTCAGCAAATGAAGTCTCTGGCCAATGTCCAAAACCCAGTGCTCCGGCAGAGCAACTCCAACGCGACAGAGTCCACGGTTCTGATGCCCAATCCAGTCATTTCCCAGGCGGGATCTGTGCCGGCCAAGCAAAAAGTCGAACACGGCGTCAACTCGACATCGGTCATTTCGCGCGAGGGAAAGCTCAACAAGATTGGGCATTCCAACATCCACGCCACTGCCCAGCATGCTAATATTCAAGTGGGAGGCGGCCAGTCCGACGTCAATCCGAACATGGTTTACAACACGGAGTCCTCGACGAATTCGGCCATGCAGCACTACGATTGCGGAATCAGTGCCCAGATAAACATGGAATCGCCGGCCAACATTGGCACCGCCATCGCGCACGGTCCTCAGGAGATCTCAGCCACGTCCAATGTGCATATGCATCAGCCGCACAGGCAGTTCTCCGACTGCTCCATGCAGAACCAGCCGGTTACCACGCCCATGCACATGTCCATCCAGAACTCCCACATGCAGCAGCAGAATAACTTGAATTTGAATCTGGCGCCAGAAGGCTCGTCAAATATTAACCTCTTAAGTAATCCACAGCACCAGCACCAGAGCAGGAAACTGAATGCCCAGGTAATGGATACCACTTTCTATATGCTAGTGTTATGTATTAATTTCTATAAACTTCACTCTACAGGCGGATATTGCAGTTAGTTCACCGACACCTTCGCACCGAGCCACCACGCCCAAGCAAATACGCAGCGGAAATACCCAGCAACGCGACGCTAAGAACGCGGCGCCACCCACAACCACAACAAATACTCATCATCAGATTCCCCAGGGCGGAGCGGCGCCAAATATTTCCAAGTCGCACCACGACTCTCTGCACAACCTGCAGTTCTCGCAGCACGGACACCAGCAGAACATGCAGCCCATCGACTACGTGCCCATCCCGCAACTCAGTCAGAACTTCTCGGCAAATCCCTCGAACTATGACATTGTGGGCATGCCGGCGGTCATCCAACAGCGGATGTCACTAAACGGTTCCGTGCACTCGCTGGCTAACACGCACCAGCGCATCGAGCAGCCATCGTCAGCGTGTGCCGTCAATAACTTTTACTTGCAAAACAACATGCCGGCAACCGAGAATGCGCCGCGAGTGCCGGTCTCCAGTTCTCTAGGCGGTCCGCCGACGGCGGGTAACAATGATCAGCGGCAGGCAGGTCAGGACTCGATAACCACGGCAAACAGTGCTGGCGCACCAGCTTCGCTGGCGGGAAATCTGTGCAGCCTGTCAAAGCTGCAGCAGCTAACCAATTGCCTGGAGAGCCAGCCGTGTAACACGTCACCGGGTGCCCAGGTTAATCTGGCCCCCTCTCCGCACCATCCTATTACGCCTAACTCCATGACCCCTCCGCCGCATCTGCTCATGCAGAACAGGAACATCTCGACGCCACCCAACATGCTGCAAACGCAGGTGACGCCGCTGCAGTACAAGTACTATCCGGGCAACATGAACATCCCGCCAATCTCTTCGGCGCAAAATACGAGTCGGAACACCCGCAACACGCCCTCTGCCCCGGTGCAGCACACCTCGGCGCCCATGGGCAGCGGCAACAACAGGACCGCCAATGTCCACATCAGTCCGAATTTGATGGCACCCTACGGAGCGATCAACAGCTACCGGATGTCGCCGCAGCAATCCCCGCCCACTGGAAGCTATAGCTCGGGGAGCGAGTACCCCAACTCGCAGATTCCGATGCAGATGATGAATATGCAATCTCAGTACCCGGATGCCTGCGTGCTGCAGCGAGGCACTCCATCCAACCCGATGTATTCCACGTATCCCCCCTACTTACCTCTCAACGGTTCTATTCGCAGATAATAGATGCGCACATTTTATATGTTACTTTATTAAGTATGCTTGTACATAAATGTGTGCTGTAAATAAATATATATTACGTCAATTTAACAATCCGATCCGCTGGCTGTTTCCCTCAACCAACCATCCCTCGGTTAAAAATGATTCAGCGTCGTGAGCGTGTCTGTTGTTTAATACTTTTCTTTATTGCTTAGATCTAACATTGTTTAATCAAAGCTTGTTTATTATATCGAATCTGCTATTATCTAGACTAATGTCAATGTGTGTTTAGTGTCCTTCTGGGCATGGCTGCCCTTAACAAAAAGAGACCAATCTTCGAATGTTATTCCGTATGAGTTTTTCTATTCGTGGGTTTTATGTTAAATACAATTGGGTAGAACGATTGCTTAGACAGTATGTTACGATCTATGAATATTTATTTAGATTTTGTTTGTTTTTCAGAATGAAAACTAACAACTTAGCGTAATTATGCGTTTAAAAGGAATTCACTATGATACGATAATAATAATAAATAAATAAGAGAAAAATAATGGTAAGGAATAAAGGCCGAGCTCTGTTTGTCCAGTCAAGGTGGCACCTAAACGACAAGGTAAAAATGAAATGTGTTCGCAAGCATTTCTGATTTGCAAGCCGCAGGAAATAGAAAGTTAATAAGTATAGGAAGCATTTAGTGGTTTATTGATCACATATATGATCTTATTAATTGTCTAATATAATTAAGTTTACTTCTTGGGCGATTCTAACTCGGAAAACACAGAATAAATATCATCGCCCACACAAATAACGCTTTTTAAATACATTCTAAAATGTAAGAGAAACAATTTGAAAACTGCCTTTCGACCAATCATCTATACAGTACATGCACATGCACAAACATCGTTACAACTCAAATGTAATGTGAGTCAAAGCAATAAAATGATCAGTAACTAATATTCTGAGTATATTTGAGCTCGTTATGGCGGCTTCGCCCTGAACTGGACACGGAGATATTGGACCATAGTCTATTTACACTCGCTATTGCGACGACCATTCGTTGATGGGGTAAGTACTACCGATGTACGATGGCTGTCGAATAGACTCGCTTGACGCTGGTGAGTTTACAACCGAACTCCAATGCTGCCGGGGGAAAACATTTGAGTTGACGTAAGACGACGGAGCGCCGATGTAAGACGCCGGTGGATGCAGGTTGGAATGGTACGGTGCGAAGTTCAGATTGCCGTAGGAGGTGTAGTTATTGATGTGGTAGCTGGAAGCGGGTGGTGCGGACTTGTGCTTATTGTCGTAGTAATCGTAGTACTGGGGAGGATATGTGTGCTGAAAGGGCTTAGGCTGGAAGTACGAACTATCCGCTGGCGGCGGTGCCTCGCTGTTCGGAGCTCCTGGATGCGGTGGGAGCGCGGCATTGGGCTGAATACTATTGGCGTTGCTGTAACCTTCGCCGGCAGCCGGCACGTGGTTCTGATGTTTGTATGCCGGTGGAGGTGGCTGCTGCGCCGGTTGCTGCTGCGATGACTGTGGCTGCGACTGTTGATGCGACTGCTGCTGTGAGTGTGTCTGCGACGGCTGTGGGTAGCTTAAGTCAGAAGGCATCTGATGATGATTGGATGGGGTGGCTAAAGTAGTATTTGGTTGTGTCTGCGGCTTAAAATGCACGTTCTCCGTGGATTTTCTCTCCTTTGTAGGCATTTCTGTTCGGCTAGTTGTCGCCGGAGTGGATTCCTTGCTCTTCACTACACGTGGCTCGTCATCAGCAGTCAGATCTTTCACATCTGAAAGAAGATATTAACTTTTAACCAAAGGCAATTTTACAATTCGTACCTTCTTCTGGAGATTGAGGCTTCGCGGTATCGGTGTCACCATCGTCAGTTATGTCAATCACATCGTCCTTGTTTGTCTTTTCTGGTTCTGTTTTGGCCGTGGTCCTTATAGCTATGATCTTCCCGCTGTCCAACTGCATGTAAATTCCCTTTGCCGACTTCAGAACCATAACTCTCTGACCAGCCTTTAGAATGATATTGGCCTTATCGGCCGAATTTGTGGGAATGACAACATCTGAAATAAATGCGTATTATATATCTGAAGTTCATTTAGAATCAACAGCGTTTTACCAAGAGGCAAGGTCATTTCTTGGGCAGTCATCCCCTGTCTTTGCCAAACGTCAGCCGGAATCCATCGAGTGGATCGGCCTCCAGTTGAGGACGATGTATTGGTTTTTATTTGCTATGGGTTAGAAAAACATTAACAAATGTCCGATGCAATACTGCATCTAGATGTAAGTGACTTACCTGGTTCATTGGTTTGGTAATCACCGTTCCATCGTTGTTCACAATTTTGTAATGCATCTTCGCAGGTGCATAGGTGAATCTCTGATTGACGGCAGCTTTCTTTTCCAGCTCGTAGCTTCGATGAGCTTGTCTTTTTTCCGCTTGCGACAGCTTTCTGTCCTTCTGATCGACCAATAAACTCTCGTGCAAGAAGGGCTCCTTTGTAACACAGTGCCTATGCATGTCGAGAATAGTGTTTATTATAGCGTCGAAATGAACAGTATGTTCCTGGCCATCGTTCTTTTCGTTCTTGATTGGCGAGTGAGAGGCACCGTTTGGTGATTTAGGCTCAAGTTGATCGTCTAGTGGCTTCGAGGGTCCATTATTTGATTTATTAGACGACTCCTCTGGCGACATATTTGTATCTACCTCAATCTTAATTTTTGCACTTCCTGGCTTGCTTCCATCCTCGGACGGCGAGCCTGGCTTACTCAAATCGCCTGCAGATTTATTTACCTCCTCGACTGTGTCTTCATCAGAGTCATAATCGTGGCACAGATTGGTAATATCCTTCATGGAGAGATGTGCCTCGGGATTGCATTCATCGACGATTCTATCGGACATTCCTTGTTTCTTGATCTGCCGATCGTAGATCTTTTTCTCCAGACACCTGTCCATCACGATTCTGTACACAAAGCACGGCTTTGTCTGACCATACCTGGAAAATAGAGTATATTTAATTGAACATTGTAGTGAGAAAATAGGCCTATTAATCTCGTACCTATAAATCCTATATACAGCTTGAGTATCGTGACAGGGGTTCCAACTAGCATCGAATATGATTACGCGATTCGCTCCGGTGAGGTTTATTCCCAACGAGCCGGCTCTTGTTGATATTAAAAAAAGCTTAACATTACTATTTGCATTAAATTCATTGACTAGCCTTTCCCTTTCCTGCGAGGAAGTGGAACCATCCAAACCTGAAACAGGAGCAAACGGTTAAAGAACTTCCAATAAGCGGATGTCCATACTTACGAAAATAAGAGCTGTTTTTAGTCCACAGTTGATTGCTTCCAGGAACATAGCTGGATTTTAGATAGACTTCGAGTAAGTTTAAGGTTAATAGGCTTTGGCTAAACAACAGAATACGATCTCCCAACTGCAGGCTCTCCTTTAAGATGCAGAAGAATATCTCCATTTTGGGCGAATTCGATATAAGGCCCGACACATAGTTCTTCATCAAGTCCACAGCCCACGAACACGAGAATTCATCGTTTCGCTGCTTGCTCTTGAGTAGCTTTTTAAACGGCTCGGCAGCAGCAACGCCACCAACGTTTTTACTGCCTGCGGCGTTCCATTCACTTGTCTTGCTTGCATTGCACCCATTATCTAGTTGATTGTTGGTACACGGCGCTTGTATCGTCGTTTCGACGGTCTTTATTTCGTTTGTGTCCAGATCCACGATCTCTGAAGACCCCGTAATACTTTCAAAGTTGCTCGACATGTTTGTGTCCGTTTGCTTAATAACTTCCACGCATCCCGGTTTGGGTAGAATACTGGAATCCATCCAGTAGTTGTTCTTAGCCTCACTACCGAACGATCCATAGTTAAGTGGCTCAGGTTTTTCGTCATAGAAGCTGGGACTGCAATAAAATATTTATATAAATGATCTGAATATATTGAAAGTGTTATCTAATACCATACCTCTTATTTAAATATTTAGCATTCAAATCCGATGATGCGGGGATGTTGAATAGAGTTTGATTCTCGGCTTTGGAAAACGTTTCGATACTATTGATCGGATCCCCGGATCCATTGATTTTCTTCTCGAGAGGCGATGCCAAACTCAAGGAAGAATCTGCACTTGGCTCCACAATGGGCGTGGCAGCGCCCTTGGTAACGTCCTCGTCAATTTCTAAATCTAAGTCAGTCTCACATTTTTTCAGAAAATTATACAGAACATCTGGATGGTTCCAGATTTTGCAGCAAACGGCAAAGGCCTTTAGCGGGTTGGGAAAAGCTTTTGTGCGCACCACATCCGTCATAAAGGTGTCGTAGAGCTTGCGTTGGAAGGCGGTCATTTTGACCAGGATGACGTACTCGTACTTCTGAGGCAGCGTCAGCTGCAGCACAGTGTGCGATCGCCGCTGAACGAAGCCCAGCAGCAGGGAGTGCAGCACGTGCGCCCTGTAGCGCATGAGCTTGATGTCATCCGGCGTGGAGTCCACGCACTGGCCATTCTGGATGGGCCGCTCGAACATGTTGCAGAACTCCGTGCGAGTGCCCAGGTAGTTGGGTCGCACAAAGTCCACCATGCACCAGTACTCGAGCAGGTTGTTTTGCAAGGGGTAGCCGGTGAGCACAATACGGCGCCGCGTCCTGATCTGCTTCAGGGCCAGCGAGATGCCGGCGTGGGAGTTCTTGATCCGGTGCCCCTCATCGCAGATTACCAGGTCAGGTCCTGGCTTCACCAAGGCCTCGTACACCAGATTCATGAGATCGCTGCTGGAGTCCATGCCGTCGGGCCGGATGACGCTGCCCTTTCGCTTGCGCGTCTTGACCAGCTTGAGGGCCAGCAATCGAAACAGCTCGTAGCCGATGAGAAGCACACCGCCTTCATGCACCCAGTTGAGAATCACCTTCGCCCGAGCCGTCAGCGTCTTCTGCTGGTCGTTCAGCACGAAGATGTCAAAGTTGCGGGCGCGAACATTGCCGTCCGCCGAGTAGCGCGGCACCCACATGTTAAACTCGCTTAGCCAATTCTGCAGCGTGTTGATGGGCATCACACACAACACCGTCTTTGCCGAGGTATGTCTCAGGAAAATATCACAGAAGGAAACAACCTGCAACGTCTTGCCCAGGCCCATGGAGTGGGCCAGAATGCAGCCGAAACCGCTCGATTTGTTGTACCTCCGTGTGGATTCGATGATGTTGTCGTACAGAAAGCGGACGCCGCCGATCTGGTGCGGCTTTATCACTTTCGCTATCTGCGGGGCCAGGTACAGGGTCTCCTCGCCCTCCGGATGCGCCATGTTGACAACCACTTGTCCGTTCTCATCTGGAACATTGTATATATCTTTGACATGCATCCCGCTGTTAGTGGCGTCGTCCGACTCGTTTAAGTCCTCGTCATCTTCCTCCTCCTCCTCCTCTGAGAGGAGAATGCAGTCGTCGTCGGAGCTATCATCTATTGTGACCACCTCGCTGGGCTGCTGCACGCTGGCCTCCTTGTGTAGCACATCCTCAATGCTGCCGCCACTCAGGCTGCTGCTGTTCGACTCGTCAAACGTGTCCGAGGCAATCTCCTCCTCCGGAAAGTCGACGGGCTGGTGGTGTTCGACGGTGTTGGCCACCGCACAGCTCTCGATGCCCTCGCTTTCGTCCAGTTGCAGGATGCGAAAGATCTGTTTGTGCACCACCTGCTTCTGGATCTCGCGCATTGACTTTTGTTGACCAGCAACGCGAGCCAAGCGTTCCGATTCCTCCCGCTGGGCCGCCAGCGTGGTTGAGTCCAGATTGTCCTCGTTCATCACGTCGCGGATGTTTTTCCGCAGGTGACTGTTCTTTTTCTCCTCGGCGGCCGCCGCCAGACTGAGCTTCTTGTTCGCCGCCTGATCCTCTGCCGACGAGTTCTTGCGTTTGTGGCCGTAAGGTACTGTGTTCTTGGCTACCTCGGCCAGGGGATTTATGACCCGGTCGGGGTCGACGGGCTGGCTAATCTCGGGGCAGTATTCTGGCATCTTAACGGGCACTTCCATTGCTCCTTCCATGGGTGTGGGTATGGGTATGGGTAAGGAAATTGGAGGCTGTATATGTGGCTGTAGTGGCGGTTGTTGCTGTGGATGTTGCTGCTGCTGATGATGCGGATGTTGGTGCGGCTGCTGATGCGGATGTGGCTGGGGCTGCTGTTGCGGATGTTGCTGCGGTAGTGGCTGCGGTAGTGGCTGCGGCTGGTGTTGCGGATGATGCTGCGGATGTGGCTGCGGCTGAAGCTGTGGCTCTGTGGGGGCATTGTGGAAGTACCGCCTGGGATCCTCCGGATACATCATGGAGGGATGGAATTCATTGACATTGGGCCATCCCTCCGGCTTTTGTAGTCTTTGGTTAACATCGGGATGGTAATTTGGGTTTGACTCTTCCATGTTGGCTTCTGGATTATCCCTGTGGAAGCGAGAGAAAAAGACTATTATAATACTAGCTACAAATTTGAGTTTCCACACCTAAGTGGCAGATAAGCAATAGAAAACCCGACTTATCCCATCGCTAACAGAGGTCACGAAACCCATTAACAACTCTTTGGGGACAGGGGCGTTGTAATGAACTGGATCTGCTTAATTCGTGGTATCCACTACGCAGGGAGGTCTGTATGTGTATCGGAAGCTATCAACTCACTGGGCAGACTCCTATTTACTTGGCATGGATAAACTCTTGGCTGTTGACACTTTCAGAAGCACTTTTGCACACTTACATACATACAGGTGTAATACCTGTCCGACTTTTGATGGATTATACTAAGTAGGTTCGACTTACAGGTGCTATATAGCAACCTGAGTGGTAACTGGACGATCGTGGTCCTGCATTTGCATCCTGGAGAAGATCTTTAGACCACGATTTGACTTTTGCAGTCCACACATGCATGCACATTACATACTCACATACCAAGTACATACTGAAATCGTAACCGGGCCGGATTTTAGTCTCTTAATGGCCCATAAGTGGGCTATTAGAGGCCTCCTCAAGAGAGGCCCTTTCAACGATCAGGACAAGTCAAGGACAACCCAAATGAAATCGGTTTGGGGGAGTTATTATTATAAATACTAATTCAATTATATATGCACATTACGGGGGGGAATGTTTCCTGAATTACAAGCAGAATTTTTCGTTTTCAGTTCGGACAACAGCAATCTTACGTACATTTACATGCAGCCGGCGAACAGGGTTTTTAGATAAAATAATTAACAACGCAGGTTCTTAATTATTGTTATTTTATACATATGGATGTTTTTCTATATGCACGATTGGGAGGTTCTCTTAATTGGTGAACGTTCTTGAGATTCTCGGCTTATCGCGTGCGCCACTTTGATTGCGAGGACCAGGTCCTTCCGATTGTTATTATATTAATTTAAAATGTTATTCTCGATTTATTTTCTCGCTGTTTTCAACATGTACGTTTGTATATAATGTATACATTACTCTACATAGATATGAACAAAGTTTTGCCCAGCTGAACGGTCAGACTGCACGATGAATGACCGATTTGTGGGGCTCTCTGCACGACTCATGGGCGATAGTTATCGAAACAAGGAGGAAACTGAACAGTGAAACTGTTAAATTCAAAGTGTGCATTTATTACTGGGAAGTGTTGATATGACTCATTAAAAAAATATGATGAATTCGCATTTCCTTATATAAGAATCGAACATAACAAAGAGATAAGAAACATATCGATATACGATACAAAGATGGGATGGAATGAACCAGTTACTCGACGAATAACGGCCAGTTATTCTTGTTAAGGCGAATACGGTCACACTGCAAGGACATTTCTAAGTATATATTTTATGTGTTATTAAGGTTGTGTTTTCCTGATAGATAACTGCATTGTGATACTCGATTGCTCGAATGATGGTAGCTATAAGATTGCATTTAAAGGATATAGTATTTAATCTTTCGTCCCTTCTGCCAGTGCCACATATCAAACTGGAGTTCGCTGAAAATAGTGCTGGCCTTCCTCTCGGTCAACATCTTTTGGCTTCTGAAGGTGTATCCTCCGGCGGGAGATGCTCCGCAGAGGTGTCCGCCCACTCCTGAAAGTCCCGCGGCCATAGAGTGTCCCTAGCATTCGGATATCGCCTATGCGCTGCTCCAGCCACTCAACAACATGGACGGCTTCGTAGTTCCGAACAATTCCGCTTCCCTGGCCTTTGATAACATCGACCTGAGCTTCGGCCGCTGGGACAACCAGCAGCTGTACAGGATCAAGGACTTTGCTCTGCTGGGCGAACAGTACGCGAGCACCACGGAGAGCAGTTTGGTGTGCCTGGCCACCCAGACTTCAGTGGAGCGCCTCAACTCGTTGCCCCAGGTGGCTGCCAATTGGCAGGGCAAGATGTCCGTGGCCCTGTTTGCAGCTGGTCCTGAGGAGTTTGTAGTCCTGCAGTACTTTGTTACCTACATGCGCCTGTGCTTCGCCAACATTCGCGAGAATGCCACCTTTCACCTACTCACACCGAGGGACTTTGACAAGTTGCCCCGCATGTCCGCCCTTCCCCCTAACATGAAGGGCAAATTCGACTGCCAGTACCCGGATAGAACGCTCAAGGCCCTGCTCAAGTTTCGCTCCTTAAAAACCCTGCAGTGGCGGCAGAGGAACACATATCCCCAAAACCATATGAGGAACCTGGCACGCAAGGGATGCCAGACGAAGTACGTCTTTCTCACCGACATCGACATTGTTCCCAGCACGAACAGTGTGCCCCAGCTGAACCACTTCTTCAGGACAGCCAATTGCACCAAGAGCTGTGCCTACGTAATCCCCACATTTGAAATAGACGTTAGGGCTACGTTTCCCCGCTCCAAGACTGCGTTGGTGCGCCTGATAAGGAAGGGACTAGCTAGGCCTTTTCACGAAAAGGTTTTTATCTACAACCAATATGCAACTAACTTCTCCAAGTACGATTATCCAATTAGACTTATTAAATCAATTGTAATAAATGTACTTGTACTACAGATGGCTGTCCCCAAACACAAATGAGACGGAAGTATCTGTCAGTCACATCGTAACGAACTTTGAGTTCCTCTATGAACCATTTTACATATCTGTGGACAACGCACCAGCGCACGACGAACGATTTCTGGGTTATGGGTTCACCAGGAACTCCCAGGTGAGTACAAATAGAACGCAGAAACCGCCCATTGCTCAAAGACTTCCTACTTGCAGGTATATGAGATGCATATAGCTGGCTATCAGTTCTACGTCCTTACTCCTGTTTTCACCGGCCATTGGGGATTGCAAAGGAAGCAGGCCAGACCAGCTTGGCGAGAGCAGCAGAATAATGCGAATCGTCGGAAGTTTGACGTTTTCAAAAGTGAGATATTCGTGCGGTACAAAAACGATCCACGCCTGCTGTTGAAAGCCAAGAAGAATCAAATCCTAGTGAAATAAATAAAATAGTTAATAATGTAAGTCCTATTGATGCGTCTTTGTTCACTACGGAAAAGCAAGGATTAACTTTAAACTAGACAAATAAAACTATTTTAAGCAAGTGATCTACAAGATATCAGAATATGAAGACGAATAAAAGCCAATGGATTTGTAGACAGTAAAGTATTAAAAATGCGGAATACATTCCCGACTTTAGAAGTACTTTGATCGTTGTTTCTGGGGATTGGAGGTCCTTGAAAGGGGTGTTAGTGCCGGAGGACTGTCATCTGCGGACTTCCACGCGAATTTAACGCCCAAAGCAGAGGGCGCGAGGATGGACCGTGTGAAGGAAAAGCGTGGAGGTCGAACGCCGGAAGGAGCAGAGCGCCGGCGCAGGACTTTCGCAAGCTGCGTGCTCCGCCAAAAAGCTGCCGTCGCCTTCGCAGGACAATAAAAGCTCGCTCCATCGGCCAGCTTTCCGCAGTCTGTGGCAATCAGAGGGCCCAGTGGATTATTTATTGTGAGTGCTGAGAAAAAGAAAAACGAAAAGAATCGCAACGCGCA
The DNA here is from genome assembly GCF_016746245.2 of Drosophila santomea. Classification (NCBI taxonomy): domain Eukaryota; kingdom Metazoa; phylum Arthropoda; class Insecta; order Diptera; family Drosophilidae; genus Drosophila; species Drosophila santomea. The sequence goes on from NC_053017.2 coordinate 21,486,682, forward strand.
ATGAGGCAAGGTGATTCCCGTGCGAGCAGCAAAGAAGTCGGGAATAGCCAGAAGAACTTGATTAATCCCCATCCGATCCGGCTGTAAGTCCGCCGCAGGTGAGTCCTTCATCCTTCGCTGTTCGGCGCTCCAAGGCTGCCCAGTCGGTTCGTCCGTGTTTTCGATTTTTCGTAACGGGCAGGACACAAAGGAAAAATGCGAATAATGGGGAAAAAACAAGCATCGACTGACCCACCCATCTATCCAACCATCCATCCAACCATTCATCCAACCATTCAACCATCCATCCATCCAACGACTTGAAGCCCCCGGCTGTTTGCCCAATTAGGTATCAGTTTTCCAGCGACAGACGCATTATCCTGCGACGCCTGCAATATCTGTCCCAATGTCGATGATGCCATTGCCCAGGCGTTCCATCATCGCCACCACCTCAATATCGATATCCGGCGCGAAGGACACCCTTATCAGGCCTCCTCCTTCCGCCCCGAGGCGCATTTGTTTACCTGGGCGCCCTTCGATGGCCACTAATTGCGCTGCGAGTGTCAGCGGCGGACTTAGGAGCAGGCACATGTACAGGTTCGGGAGCAGCCAATTAATATCCAATTTGTGTAATTGTGCCGCACCCGCTTGCCATTCGAGTGCCATTGCCAGTGGCAGTGCCCCAAAATCCACAAAGCACTTCGATGGGCACTTGGGCGTAAAAAACGCAGCTAAAATATTCATTTCTCGCCGATAATGGCAAAGAGCTCACTTTCCGACTGATTTTATGGCCCGCAATTCGACTTTAATGCGGAGAAAAAACGTTGTCTCGCTTGAAATGCAAAGCGACTTTGAAAAAAGTTTTTGAAGTTTAATTTCAACCAACCAGATAAGCAGCATTTCTAGAAGTTGCTCTATTCTATATATATTTGGCTTAAAAATGAGTTTTTTTTAAGTATACCAGAAAATTTTTGAAATTGATTTGGCTTACATTGATAGTGATGATTTCTGTAAGGACTACAAGGACATGCCTTCTTGCAAAACGTCTTCGCTCAGTGTACTTTTTATGCTGATGGTCACAAAGTGGGAAGCGTTTTAATCAGGAGGGGGGGTAAAAAGGACTTGGCGAAAGAGGACATTTAAATATCGTGACCAGATATCCAGAAAGTGGCTACAGGCTAAGCCCGGGATGAGAAGTGACCTTGCTTCCGTCAATTGCACGGCAAACGGGCTGCACTTGCTGGTTGGCTTCTGGTTCTGGCTGTGCTTCTGGTTGTGACTTGGATCTGGTCCTGGTAGCAGGATGGAAAAGGAACAGGAACGGGGGGAGTGCAACTGGGTCAAGCCACTATTAATACATTGGCATTGGCCGAATATGCCGGGGCAAGCTGAGTTCCACGGCCGTCAAGTCAAGCCGAAGCCAGTCAAGTCAACTTTTTAATGTCCCTGTTTACGACAGGAGCAGGGAAAAACAATTTACTGCAGGATGACACCACCACGTAACCAACAACCAACTGTCCGGGCCGTAAAACTAGGAGCCCGTCTGCTGCGAAATTAATGAGAATGTCAAATGCGCTCTGCCATTGCTCAAAGTCAAAGCGAAAAGTCGAAAGCGCAAAGTTTCGATTAAAGATTAAGCTGGCTGCCATATCAGAGCGACTCCGTGTCCCCCGTCTCATGTTCAATTCATAGTCCACTTCCCGGAATGCATATGCATCCGAGCAGCGAGTGGCCCCCACCCAGCGCCAGCTGTTGATCCGATGGCCGCCAATCCTGGTCAGATTGAGGCTTTCTCATGATGAATGCTTGCTGCATTCATTAAAGTCAATCCAATTAAAAGGAAACGCTCTTTGGAAATGTGTTATCTCTTGAGTATCCAGACTTTCGAGCTCATGGAGCACCGATACCCAAGCAGATACATCCTCCCCGTCGCTGGAATCAAACGCTTCCCAAGCGAGGATAATTCGCACACAAAATACTTGGCATATGGGAGGTTGACAGGGAGTGGGAACTGAGCAAATGACTCACCTCCTGCCAGGATTGTGTGGCCTTCGGGTGGGTTGGGTTGGGTTGGGTTTGGGGTGAGTGGGGATGCGCCTGCACCCAATCAGCAGTTCCATATGATTTCGCTTGCGGAGTCAACAGCGGCAATTGGCAGTTTATTGTCGGCAAATATGCCAACATTCGAATGTTTGTCGAATTATGTGGAGCCAATCCCGCCCAGCTCGGCGGATGGGTTATCAATCAGCAGCTGATGGGCATCGGCATGCAAATAGGCGGAGCACGGCTGGCTTAATTGGGATGCAGACACCCACATGGGGCACAGGCAGAGGCAGAGGCACTAGTATATCCTTCAAGGACGCCTCCATGCGAGACTTAATGAGCTTCCTCGGCGCAATAAGCATAATAATAGTTCGCCTGCAACCGAGACAGACTTTGTGCAGCTCGCATCCTTTGGATGGGCATGCAAAAGTGGGTTTCGGTGCAATCTGCATAATAATGACAAGGGGGCGTAGAGGGGGGTGGTTACCTGGATTTCCAACCACTTGTCGTGCCCTAATGAAACCACAAACAGCCCAGGTGTGTGGGTGTGGCCAAAGACGGTGGCGATGGCGATGGCGATCTCCTTGTGGAGAGCAGATGGATATGGAAATTGGGAACAAGGCCATTTGGGGAATGGAAAGCGGTTCCCTTTAAACTTTTAGTTATTCGTTGTGAGCGATTGTTATACTTGATTGAACTATGATATATTATGTTGCATACTTTATGACACCTTTAAATTTCTTTCAATTACAGGTCACTGCTTTTGAACATCCAGGTAATTTAGGCTGTAAGCTTGATGACTATGAATAATCAAGATAATTGCATGCCACTAATCAAAAATCGAGAAGAGCTGAAAACGGAGACTTAAATCCGCTCGTATTTATACTCGTATCGGCGTAAATCCGATGGAAATCTGTGTTTATTACTCTTTTTATTCGTACTCAAGTCACCAATTCTGAAATAGAAGCGTATTGTAAAGCTGTTTCTGTCTCCCTCCCTCTCCCTCTCGTCACCTCTCTCACTCGCTCTCGCTCTCGTTCTTCTTGTGTAATTTCCGTAATCCTTGTAACTCTTCCGTACTCTTGGTGTTGTCAAGTCTGCCGCAGCACCCATGCCCGTTCGAATAGAAAAGGTATCGCAGTAGAAAGGTAACCACAAGCCAGCGGCAGCAGGAGGAGCAGGCGGAGCAGGAAGAGCAGGAGGAGCAGGTGGACCCGACCCCATGGCGCCCTTCAAGCTCAAGTTCCGGATGGGCAGCTCGCGCAGCACCTCGCAGGAGCACGACCCCGACCCGCAGGTGAACGAGGCGCTCCTGGGCGCCCAGAGCCAGCAGCAGAACACGCAGCCGCTCCAGGAGGCGGTGGAGGCCAGCAGCAGCTCCAGCCTCGACCTCGCGGACTCCAGCAGCCTCGGCCAGCTGAGCAGCGAGCGCAAGCTGCTCCTGCCGCCCACCAGCAGCACCATGCGATTGGGTAAGGACGACACTGTAGCATCCTGCACACAAAGAAATCCAGAGTGGGTATCCCGAACAACATCTTTTAAGTAAAATTAGGCTTTTGGGAAAAACAAGGAATCATTTTAAGATCCAGGAATAGGACACATCAGATAAGAACTAGCTTTAAGTTGAGAACAGAGACTTTTCTTATGATGTTCGTAGTTCGACAGCCTTTGTACCTCTTTTTTTTTCTGTGTAGTACATCGCATGCATAAGCACATACTCGTATGTAAATGACTGGGTAAAATGGTAGTTACAGATCCTACATTTCTCCACGCACGAATATTTACCCTACTGTTGCACCTCCTTCTATCCTGGAAAAGTTCAAGTCAAGCTTATTGGGCATTTCCCCTTCGGTGTTCCATCGTTCTTCTAAAAACGCATTTCGCCAAACTTATTGCAGGATACCTTAACCAGAACCGCACTCCGTGCATCAACGAGTCGTTGGCGGACACGGATGCGGACACAGTGCCCACCACCCCACCGCCTTCCTACGAGCATGTTCTAGAGGAGGTAAGTCCAAGTCTGGTGCGGATACCAGATGCTGCTCTATAAACTCTGGCTGTTTCCATCCCATTCAGAACACGCGCTTGTCCCAGCACCAGCGACAGTTGTCCCTGGACAGCGCCACTCCCAACCAGAACAGCCGGCGCAGCTCGGCGAACAGCTCGCGGCACAGTGCCGCCCAGCTGAGTGCCGCCTTGGAGCAGCTGGCCGGGAATGGGGGCGCCGGCGAGTTCTGCAACGACCCGGACTGCAGGCAGAACCTGAACAACAACGGAGCCACCAGCCACGGCAACCACATCCAGAACACGAACAACAACAACGACGGCGAGCAGATCTTCGAGGGCGTCACGGAACTGGAGCTGCGCAGCGACAACGAGGAGCAGCTGAGCATCAACGAGTTCCTGCTGGAAACTGAGATGGCGGCCTCACCATCCCGCCGACTGGAGGATCGGTACGCGGGCGGAGCAGGAGCGGATGAGGATCAGGGTGGCCAGTGCCAGGACGAGCAGTGCGTGCAGTGCAGCGAGGAGCGGGCCAGCGGCGAGGACAGGGATGCGGCCAGCACCAGCAGTCAGGCGGCGGCGTCGTCCGGCGGTGGCCACAACTTTTACGATCCGCTCCTGAATCGGGGCAGCTACGCCAACTACAGTGAAGGTAGGATCTACATCTTCAGTTCCATAGGGATGACCACTTTATCGACTTCTAGGTGGCACTGCGAGTTCGGGACCTGGTTCGGCCAACGGCCAGATGTGCCAGGAGGCGTGTTGCAGCGGATCTGCATCCGGATCGGGATCTGCGTCCAGGAGCGGGCGAAGTGGAAGGCGGCAGAACCAGCAGGGTCAGCCGCCCAACTGCCACACCAGCCTGCTCACGCCGGAGATGATGAGCAACAAGACGAGCAAGGAGATCTACAAGGACCTGGCCAAGCAGTGGGGCATCACCTGCAAGATGTCCGAGAGCTGTCGTTGCATGGACTGTCAGAGTCACTACTTCGACTGCGACTACGATGATGTGAGTTGCCATTGGAGTGTCCAGTAATCCTTGTCCGTAATCTTGAATCTCGAATCTTCTCGGATTCTTGCAGAACGAGCACCAGAAGACGGACGGAGGATTGGGCGCTGGCACGCCCATGTTTATCAGCGAGGTGATGCACGGATCTGGGTGCAACATTTTGTAGGGGACGACATCCGGACGCGGATTCCCCCAAGGATTTGCTGAACAACTACAATTATTTATCCGTATTGTACATGTTATGAGGGAGACGTCTTTTCACGTACTTAGCACTGAGTGTTTGCACATTATTTTAAGGTAATGCTGCACCGATACTGATATATGTTACATAGAGGGAATCGGGGAGTATCACGTGTGGAACGCCAATTGGCCAGCCGCTTTAGGGGCTTTAAAAGTGGGAATCGGGGGAAAGTGGGAAACTGGGAAACTGGGGGATCACTACCAGCGCACCGGCATCGGCGGTAGGAGTATATTTTTGGTCTTAGCCGTAGGACTTAGGGGAATCGAAAATCGAATTGGAAACGGAAACGGAAACGAAATCGGACAATGAGGAGCACTACGAAGTTAATTGATAGGTCAAGTTACCCACCTTGCAGATGAACATCTAAATATCCTTGAGTGTGTTCTTTGGCCGCCGCTTTACCGGCGAATATTTCGAGATCTATATAGTCCTTGAGCTTGTCATCCCTGCAACTTCTGCATCAGTACTCCCCAGCTGCTTTGCCCCTCGTATTTATATGTATTTTTCTAAGTGTAGAGTGTGAGTGGAGCAGAAGGCTTGAGCCCTGAGGAGGATTAGAGGATGAGCGGCATTCCAGTGCCCTTTCCAATCAGAACACTTGGCTGCAGTTGGTGATGGAGTTGGTGATCGAGAGTTCCCGCATAGATGACACCACTAGTCACATGTTATCCACAGCAGCGAACCCTAGAATAAGCTAGTCGGCACTTTTGTGCGCGTTTTAGGCCCAAATCAATGGTGAAGTGAAGGGGCAACCTGCAGGGCGAAACCAAGTTAACTCCATCGAATACTTACTCGAACTAACGAATATGCAAAACGCAAACTTAGTCTGAAGGTCAATTGGTCCTCGTTTAGAGTCGTTGAATGTTCAATATTTGCTTATCTCGTACGCTAACGACATTTTCCGAAGATGAAGCTGGTTTCACTCGACAAATCCCCCCTCGATTCTGACTCGAAGATCGCAGATAGACAAACGATAGTGAGGCACAACCGACTAAGTCTGTTAGCTGTTAGATGGAAGTAGAGAATTACATGTAAGCCGCGTAGGAAATTGGAAACCCAGTACATTTTCCAAGTAGCTGTGTAAGAAGAGAGCCCGAACTCGCATCAGCATAGAAACTAATTCGAAACGGATCGTAGGAAATGTAAGGATTGTATTTCGGGTTCTGGGAGGTTTTCTAAGTCGGACTCCTGTGCTTGAAAAACATATATAAATGTACGAATATACTAAACACCTCACCATCCGACTTTCACTCAACGCGATCGCCCTGATCCTGCGGAACGGAGTAAGGATTAAAGTGGGTGTGGGTGGCAGTGCTAGAGTGTGTGCAGCCTGAACTCACGTGGGGGAAAATCTCGCCGCTGTTCTTGCAGAGATTCGCAAACTTATCAGAGCTAACAACGCCCCAGTCGTCGCAGGAGGAGGTGGGATCCCCGGCCTTGTACACATACGAGCCAGCCAGGTTGCTGAAGTCGAAGTAGCAGGTCACGAAGTGGCAGAACCTGGTGGAGCAGCGGGTTCGGGGGAAAACACACTCGCTACCAGAACACCAGCGTACTCACTTGAAGGATGGATGGCAGTCGGAGCCCACGGCAATGCCACATCCCACGCGTGACACTCGGTCGCTGATGAGGTTGGTGAAGTAGTGCACCTTGGAGTCCCTGTGGCAGCGAAGGATCACCACAGGTGCGGGGTAACCATATTTTCCAGCTCACCTGGTAGGTTCAAAGGCCTGGAGGAGACCGTCTGGATCAACGACATCCCGGTACTCGGCGAACATCGAGTTGAACGCCATCGAATATATCTCCTTTAGATTGACCTTCTCTCTGCGGGTCACCAGGGCAATGGCCTCGCCGACGTGGGGGAACCGCAGGGTGGACCGGCACGGCGACGGCATCAGGGACAAGGTGGACGCATGGTTGTGACCCATGTAGGCCAGCTCCTTGTCCCACAAGAGCCGACGCATCCGCCTGGCCCTCGCGAACTTCTTGTTGCCCTTCGTCGTCAGTTCTCCGCCCGCAAACTCGTTTCGCTTTTGGTTGAGGATGTCCAGTACTATCCTCTGCATCCTCAAGTTGTTCGGAACTGAGGCAAAGAACTTGGTGTCGTTCCCGTAGATGGGGAAGTCCTGAAGATGGCACATGAAGTGCTTTTTGTTCTCCAGCACACACTTGTGCGTCTTGTTGTTGCAGTAGTTGTAGCCGGAGGCCATTGGCAGGAGCAGTATCAAAGGTACCAAAAACCTCCCGATCATCATTACTTCGAATTTATACGGTGCTGAATGGAAAGCAGTCAGTTACTAGCTAGACGATTGGATTAGATCTGATTTTAAAGGAAACGAACTGCCGATTACCCAGAACAAAAACTCAAATTCCTCTAGGCCCCATTAATGATCCTGTGGAGAAGCTATCTTGAGGGAGTCTAGTTGGAACTGGAGTTGCTTGTACTTACAGCGGGAAAAAGGTTACCATTGTTACTGCACAGATGCGCGAACTCCTTGGACCTGCCTGTGCCCCAATCCTTGCAGGAGGAGACAGGCTTACCTGCCTTATAGACATACGATCCGTTCACGTTGTCGAAGTCGAAGTGGCAGGTCAGGAAGTAGCAGAAGCTGGGGAAACAGGAGGATGCATCAGTTAGCAAGCCGGCCAGGATGCAGCCGCTTACTTGGAGGTGGACCCTTGGCGACAGTTGGTTCCCACGGCAACGCCACAACCCACGCGCGATACCCGATCGCTGATGAAGATGGTGAAGTGTGCGCAGATGTAATCCCTGTGGGAGCACTTCGTGATTATGCAAGTTGTGGGATCCCAGGAGTCCCTGGCTCACCTGATGGGATGGAAGCCCTCGAGAAGAGCATCTGGATCCTTAATGTTGAGATGCTCGTCGAACATAAGTTTAAACAACTTATGCAATGCCTCGCGAAGAGTGTGCTTGTACTTGGGCACCATCATGGACAGGCACTCGCCCACCTCAGGGAACCGCAGGGTGGAGCGGCACAGGGTGTGCTTGAAGGACACGGTGGAGGCGTGGGCGCGGGCCATGTACGCCAGCTCGCTGTCCCACATGACTTGGCGCAACCGTCTGGCCGGCGCGAAAGTCATGTTCTTCTTCGTCCTGAATCCGCCGCCCGCAAACTGGTTGCGAAAATGGTTTATGATCTGCAGAATCTCCGATCGCAGGTTAGGGGTATCCGGCGCAACGGCATAGTACCGCGTACCACCCAGCGAGGGAATCTTGTCCAGTTTGCACATGAAGTGCACGTTATTCTCCAGGATGCACCTGTGGGTCCTGTTGTTGCAGTAGTTGTAGCCGTAAGCCAAGGGCAAAAGCAAAATCACAGGCAGCACGGCACTCAACATCATTTTACTAGGAATTTAAACAGTTTGGGAAACTTCTAACTTGAACGAGTTGTGAAGTAAAGGGAAAAGGACCTTCGATTGCTGGAGGGTCCTTGAATATCTAAAGTTCGTTTTATGAATAAGAACGATGAGGTAAAACAAATGAAATGAATTGTCAATGAGTTCGGCAAATTAAAGGACTAACGTCGCTAATCTTCCTGCAAGTATACACGTTATAGCAAAGGAATCAGAGGAGGAGTATCCTCTCACCAGGGGAAAGATTTCGCCAGTGTTTTCGCATAGATTCGCATACTTGATGTTGGCGGTGCTCTTCCAGTCGTTGCAGCCAGTGGCAGCTTTGCCCGTCTTGTAGACAAAGGTTCCGTTCACGTTCGTGCGATCAAAGTGGCAGGTGAGGAAGTGGCAGAAGCTGGGGGAGCAGATTATCAGGGGAGGATCAGTGGAAAGATCCTGGGTCTCACCCGACTTCGCCGTCCCTTTCGCAGTTGGAACCCACGGAGATCCCACAACCCACTCGAGACATCCGATCGTTGACGATGAGGGAGAAGTGCCCCGCGCGGTAGTGCCTAAATCAGTTGAGAGTTATCCAAGCTCCAAGCTCCAAGAACTCTTGCTCACCTTTCGGAATCAAGGGCTCTGGGGAAATTCTGCGGATCCTTAACAGTCTTGTGTTCTTCGAAAACCTGGCCGAAGACAATGCCCAGCAACTCCGTTAGACTGAACTTGTGCTTGGTAGGAGGCGACAGGACCAGGATCTCACCCGTCATCGGGAATCGCACGGTAGCGCGGCACTCGGAGTGCATGAAGGACACGGTGGCGGCGTGGGTGCGTGCCATGTAGGCCAGCTCACTGTCCCAAATGAGCACTCTCATCCGCTTGGCGCTGGGGAATGTCTTGTTCTCGGGTAGGTCCAGTTCCCCGCCGGCGAACATGTTCCGGAAGGTGTTGAGCACGCCCAGCATTTCCTTGCGCACCTTCTGGGTGTCCGGAATGCTGATGTGGTACTTGGTCCGGCCTCCGTAGGGCTTCAGGTCCTCCAGCTTGCACATGAAGTGCTTACTCTCGGCCAGGTCGCACAGATGGGTTCTGTTGTTGCAGTAGTTGTACCCGGCAGCCATGGGCAGCAGCAGCACCAGCATCAGCATCACCATCAGCATCACGGCGAGCAGCAGATTGGAGGTCATTTGGAGCACGGAGCAGGAGCTTTAATTTAATCAGTATTCGGGTGAGGTGGGGTTGAGTAAAGTGGAATGTTCCCCCATTCAAACGAGGCTTGGATATGTCAAAATTGTATTTTATTGTTATTTTTTCGTTAGGGAGTTTAGGAAGAGCTGCCGCTAAATTCATTCGGTAATAGTATGCAAAGTTATGTAATAAAATGGTTTGAGCGAAGGTTGTGCCTAAATGGCCATGGTGAAATTTCTTGGTTTCATTCATCAACGATTCATCGATTCTTAATCCTTAGTCGGTCTAAAGTCTAGATATATTCCTTCGGTTTGCTGGCAATGGCATACACAGATAGGCGTTTGGAACTCGAAACGTTAACGGAGGTGTACAAAAAATACAATAAACTATTCAACATAGAGCAATAGGTACGTGGTATCGCTTACAAAAATATCTCGAGTGCTTTCGATTCTACTACGGGGATGCTTCAACAGGAAACAATAGTAACATTTAACATTTAAACAAATGGCTTTGGGAATTGTCACATAGCTTGGGTGGGTGGGATGACGTGGTACTCTGTTCATGTTCTCGTTTTTATTCTCGTAAAATGTGAATCAAAAACTTCAAGTTTACAACCCGTACCAGTTCTGTTCGATTTATTATGTTGCGTTATGCGTAGCTCGGTTCTTCGAATTGAAATCGCTTATGTCGCTTACGGCTATAGGCTATAGGTGTATTATCTATGCAAGATCGGTATATATAACTCTATGTACTCTGATTTACTGTCGGAAATACGTATTGTGAATGCAACTATTAGCATAAGGTATATATTATCAGTTGATTTCCTAGAAAACTTCCAAGTTTGAATTTCACTCTCTCGCTCCCCTCGGCGCATGCACACGTACAAATATATAAATGTCTATATGCTGTATATATATATATATGTATAATATAGATGACTTATACAGGGAGGCACGTAATTTGAAACAGAAGCGCCCTTAACAATGGGAAACAATCTAAAACTAATTAAAGCGTGTGTTTACGAGTAGGGGTAACTAATTAGAATACTTCGTATGTACAGACTGCAGACCCATCTGCATCACCCGTCTGCAGCGCCATCCGCTGATCCAAGGAGCCGAATGCGGATAACATAGGGTTGCCTGCCATCGAACGACGACTTCGAGACTAGATCTTGGAGACACGCGCACAGGCTTACATTGGTCGTATAAAAAATATATGAAGCTATACACTGTTTGTATCACTAACGAGGGTTCCGTTGCACTGCATCCTACACGCAGGTCGAGGATGCGTGCGACACACTGGCCGCTGCCGCCGCCGCAGCAGCCGCCGATGAGGAAGCCGCCGTGGCGGCCTCCAGGTTGAAGTCCTTGCTGCGGCAGCACATCTCGCAGATGCGCTTGGTGTCTGGATTGAGGAAGGTGCAGAAGCTGCAGCTCCACTCGTTCGGACTGGTCACAATCAGCTGCGGGGACACAGTCGGCGGCTGCTTGGGCACAGCTCCCGTGCGGTTCCTTGACCCGGTACCCCGATTGTCCACGACAGCCGTCTTCAAGGCGGATTTGACCTTCTTTACGCCGGCACTGCTGCTATTGGGCAGAGGACTGGGTGCTGGAGCTTGCACCACCTTTGCCTCGCGCCGCCCCGTCCCGGATTTCTTTTCCAGCGTGCGCGCCTTCTCTCCATTTGTGGGTTTCGCGGGCTCGCGGCGCTTTTCCGCCGGAGGAGCTGCACCGCCATTGGTTATGGCCAGCGAATCGAGGTCCAAGCTCTGCACCAGCAAGTCCTCGCGGTCACCCAGATCCTTGGTGTAGCCGGAACGCTCGAGGTTCTTGAATACATAGTTCCAGGACTCGAAACTGCCGACGCCCTCCTGCACTTTGGGCATCAGAGGCGGCGAACCGATGTCCAAGGCCACAAATCCATCCAGACTGGCTGAGTCGTAGCTGTTCATGTCCGAAATGGTGGTGGGTATATCACGTTCGTTGCCGGACCTCTTGGCTGGAGCCGTTCGACTGCCCCGCTCCTTCAATTCCTTGTGCATCTTGCGATTATTGTCCATGGTGTTCTGCTTAGAGAATCAGGCAACCGTAAGAAAAACTATATACGTATGACGATGTTAGATTTAAAACTCACTTGCTTTTCCGCTGATCGCGGGTGTTTCTCAGTCGAATTAATGCCGCCCGCCTCGGCTAAAGCCCGCATACGGCTGCTCTTCGGAACGGGCCGTGCGTAGATGTACATGTCCTGGCCGGTCGGCGGCGGCGCTTGCGGAAGCGTGGTAGGCAGGTCGTAGCCCCCGTAGGTGGCGTACATGGCTGCCGGATTACCCCGCATGCTTGGCTGCACCTGACCCCTCAGCTCGGCATACTGCGGATCGTAGTCGTGCGTCCCAAAGTCATGCTGTGTCAGATGTGCTCGGTCGTCAAAGTCAATGAGGTGGTGATCCGGCGGATAGGTGCTCTGTCGGTGCTGCATGGCCGCCAAGGCAGCGGCGGCAGCTGCAGAAGAACTTGGCTGGCGACGATGGTAGTCGCAGCTGTGGGCAGGACCCGACTTTCCCAGCGTGGCGTACATGTTCGCATGCTGTCCATTGCCATAAGGGTCGCCGGGCGAGGCATACGGTGCATTCAGCTGGCTGGAGATGTTGTACGGCAGCGGATAGCGGTTACCCGGTGCATTGTAGGCTCCAGCCACGGCCGCATAGGAGGCACTGCTGCCCATGCTCAGGCCATCCAGACAGTCATAGGGCGCCTCGTAGACGTGCGGCAGCTGGCACTGCTGCTGCAGTTGCTGGTCGAAGGAGTGGCGGTGAGGCAGATGGGCATGCGGCTCCTGGTAGTGCTCCAGGCTGCGAGAATGCGTCATCAGCGGACCAGGCAGGTGCGGCTGCTGCGGCGGAGGCGCTGGGTAAGGCGGCAGATACTTTCCCGCCTCGTTCAGCCCATTCGGATGCAGGGCGCAAGTGCCGGCGCTGCTAGGATGATGGGCTACGTTGTTGCCGCGCATAGCGCAGGCAGCTGGCGCAACTGACGCCACATTGCTGTATGTGTTTTCCTGCATCGGTGGCTGCTCCTTGCGCACACGCTTCTCACACAGCTGCCTCACCATCTCCTTGATGGTCGTGGAAGTTCCGCCCACATAGCGGTCGCGGAACTGCAGGATGTCCTTCCAAGTGCAGCTGTATCCCGCTGCCGTGACGCCCGCGTAGATGTGCTTCATGATCTGGCACTCCACGTACGCGGCCATTGCGTCGCGCGAGACATTCGTCACCTGATCCGGACAAATGGGACCCTCGAGGACGAAAGTGTCCTCGGCAGTCCGGCGATAGCCCATGGCCAGAAAGAGCTGCTCGGCGTCCAGCAGGCGGGATTGTATGTCGTGCTGAAAGCATCCCGAATAGGTCTGCGGAAGATGGTTTATTCAGTTAGATTTCGGTATTTAATATATATATTCATGTATCCACCTTAAGAGTACGATACTCCTTTCGCCAGGGCTTCGTAAACAGGTTGTTGGCATACTGGCTGATGGTCTCGAAGGCTACGATGGCGTTCTGGGCCGAGAAGTCGGGCAGCTCGAGCACAGACCTCCGCAGGACATGCCCTGTTTCCGGCAGAAAGAACTTGCGATCGTGCTGCACCACGCAGAGGAACTCCTTCAGGCAGCCTGTGAATGCGATTTGCTAAGTTTGCTAAGTTCCATTTGGGACAACGTTAAGGCGACGAACTCACCCTCCAGCTGCTTGCGCTCCTCGAGCTTCTGTATGCTCTCCTCCGTCTCGAGGAACATCCAGTGGCGCCGGAGAATCTCATCCCACAGATCGGGGATGAGGTCGCGCGGCACGAAATCTGACATCTCGGGCTAAGGACTCTCATTCAAGGCGCCTCCGGCTCCTGCAAAACAAAAACGCAAGGTTACACTACGGCAAAAATCTCGAGAGGCCAGAGCACGCCATCATGGCTATTGATTTTCCACCAGGGGGTGGGGATGCACTTCTCTGGCATGAATCACCCGAATCACATCCTTTCCCGCATTCCCCGCACGCGGTCGCCATCGAGGCATGCAGCAAATAAATAAACAACTAACTGGGTTCGAATGGAGTAACAATAACTGGCAGATAAGACCAAACAATGGGCTCCATTTGGGGCCCGTCATCGATAGTGGCATTCGCGACTCCTTATCAATTTCCTCCCAGCCAGCGGAGCACCCAAAGCAACCAGTAGTTGCCCCTCCTCGCCGACAGAATCAGTTGACAACAAAAAGCTCACCTGTGATTACGTTTGCTGTGCTCTAGCAGCCATTCATTCCATTGCAGTGGATGCTGAGTCATTGGCGGGGAAAATCAGTTGGAGGGGGTTTCCCGGAATTTAAGAAACTAGAAGCTGAGTCTGTCCACAATCAATGGTTTTTGTATTCATTAAAAAACAAAAGTCTAACTATCTTCAGGACGAAAAAGTGCGCACAACCCTTTATTATGATTGTACCCATAAAAAACCAAAAAACATAACATTTTATGTCTTACTATGCTATTTTGAGATTGCAAAATTTGTTTATTTATAAAAGCTTATCTAATCTGTGGGCCCCTTTTTGAAACAAAAGATAAGGAAGTGTAAGAAATCAACTAAATGTGGCTGTTCGTTGTATTTCATCGGTGAGTCATAAGGTCGGAAATGCTAATCACGAACGATTTCTAGGCTTACCTATTATACGTGAAAATGAGTGTAGTAAATACAGCAAGTGTAATACGCTTAAGCTGGAGATAATGTCCCCAGGTTCGTCGTTAATAATATGATGATACTAGATAATGCCCAAGCAGGCACTGCTTACTTATAAGATTTCGAGTGCAACCCTCTACTATCTGTGAGCTTCACCTGGCGGATACTCCTCACCAATGGGTATTATCTGCTCGCTGACCCGAAAGAAAGCCCACAAGTGCTCGATAGGAGCCCAGAAGCCCCTCGATGGCATCGCTTGGCCTTATCTCGCCCCTGGCCCCAGAAACTGGAGAACCGAGCCACTTGACTGGCTATCTCGACGATATTGATATCGGCTATCGTGGAGCCAAAGATCGTCCATTGGCCTTTGCCATTCAATGCGGTTGCGAGTGGGAGAAACGGAGAGCCCCAGAGCGGCGCTACGTTGAACAACCTTGGGGAGTGGAGTGACTCACTTGGCGTTCGGCGCTCCAATCAGAATGCGAATGAGCAGCAATGAGGCGGGCGTGGAGAAGCAAGTGCAGTGCAACTGAGTAAACGGCGAAGCGGCAGCAAGAGGAACCGGATAAACGGCGTGTGAAGGAGGACAGCTTGAGGAGTGATAAGAGTATATCACATATATCTTTTGCTCCTCTAGAATTTGATTTACTTATGCAATAATTTCGACGCTACACATACTGACAACTTCCTGTTTAGTTGCTTGTGTTCGGGTCGTATGTATGTACATATATCATTACCACTTAATAATAATGCTATCCCCAAATATAAATGATAAAGGCGGTTTAAACAGTCGACCAATTAATGGGCAGAACACTGCATGTATGATGTGCTCAAATAATGAATCAATTGAATATGCATGCCACTGATAGCTTTCCCAGTCCACTGCGTTTTAATTATTGTTTTCCAGCGCCGAAACAGCACACATTGTTGCTGGGAATGGGAAATGGCAAATGAAAATGGGAAATGGAAATGGAAAAGCGGGCCGAAGAAAGTGGAGCTTTCGTGGGAACCCATAAATTCAGTGGCCAAATGAAGCAAGATGATTGCAGGGCGGATTAAAATCAATAGGCAGCATGCAGGTGCAGCAGGTGTAGCAGGTGAGGTGTAGCAAGGACTGAGTGTGGAATGCATGTAGTTACTTATTTACCATGAGTACCACAGGCATATTCGCACTCAGGCGGTGATAAATTCATGGCATTTCGGCTGCCCGTCCGTCTGCTAATTGAATTTTCAATATTTATTGCCTGGCCAGGACACATGCCACTAGTAAATGCCTGAAGCCGAGTGAAAATGCCTCTCGATGGACCGAGAATTCGTGTGCTGACATTACAATGGACGCAATATGGCAGGGATTTGAGGCGTTTATTGATTCAAGCCAAGGCATCGATTGGCCAGGACGAGGATGGGCCATGCAACAGTTTCGAGCCATGTGCCCTGGCCACAGATCCACGACACCACACTTATGCATATACATATACATACATATACTGGCCATCAGGGGCGATTATGCCTATACATATGTATGTACGTACGAGTATATGAGTCTGCCTACCGGCAACCGATGGCAGGGTGCTCCCATTCTTATTTTCAGCAATGCGGCACTAAATTTAGCAAGTAAAAGCTCACCCGGCTCTTTCCTTGGCAGCCAGAAGGCTAGCCAACGCCAGGGCCTCGAAGCGGGGATACCCTGTGCTGGTGACCAACCTTTTTCCTTTTTTATATATCTAGTCTTTCTACCTAGACTACATTTCCTACACACATCACACACACTTTTCTCTCTGTGCGCTGGTACAGTGAACACTTGTTCATCGAACATCTGGTGTTCACTTTTGAGCTTGCTAGTTCACTCGCCCACGAGAGCGCACGTGATACCCTGTAATCCGAAACCAGGAAGCAGCCGCCTTAGACTTACGCAAATTCCCAGTGGTCTGCTGCTTGCTCGACTCTCATTTTTGCATTTTCCTCCGCAAAAGTCCGCGCGCTGGAAAAGTCAACACAAGTTCACCTCTCCAAATTTGTGCGTGGGTGTGGGCGGGGAAGTGGGCGGGGGAGTGGGCGGAAGGTGGTAGGTGGACGGTGGGCGGGGTGTGGGTGGCGATTCGAGAGGGGGCGGAGCGTGGGTGGGTTTATTTTTAGCCCTGCTGCGACGGAAACGCGATAAGTCGGAGATTCTGCTTCCGCAATGTTGTTGTTTTCGCAGCCGTTATTATTAACAAATATTACGCTGCCCACTGGCTCTTCTTCTTGCTTGTTTGCGTTGACAAATCTCGCTGCGCTTTCACAATCACACAAAATCGGGGAAAACTCGTTTTTCCGCCCGTTTTTCGCGGCACACTACTTCGTTGGTAAATCGTTTGTGGCCGCGGACAATGGGAAGGTCTGTTTTTCACACGCGTTTATCACAACAGTAAATAAAATAGCAATTTATCCAGTTTAATCAGCTCGGAGAGGAGTACTTTTAACCGTGAGAAATAACCGCATACTGAAGTGGCGAAAATCCGGGAGATCGCCACGGAAGACTTTGCGGAAAATACCAAATCCATGGCATGGCATATAAGCTTTATTACCAGAGGCGTAGTAAGAGGGTGTCATCTGTGTGAGCCAATCTCTAAAATTTTCAAATGTTTGCCTTTATTGTGGGGAAAGTAATGAGATTGCGATTATTCCAGATAAATGTAATTATATGAAAATGTTTAAGTTTCTCTTATGTTATTATGCAAATATTCAATAAAGTAAGGAATATTTTATTTGAAATGTGTATCGTATTGGCGAAATTAACAAACAAAACTGTATACATGTAATTGATAACTATTTCTTAATACCGAAATGTGTGATTCCCCCAAATTTCAGTTGGTATTCAAAAGTATTTGGATTTTGTAGAGGCATTTTCTGGCGCTCCACCTGTGGTCACACTGAACACGAGTTTCAATTTATTCTGGAAATGGAGATTGACTTGGGATTTGCGGAGAAAAGCGACGATGGCGCCTGGCTGAGCAACCGCTACTTCCCCAGCAAGCTGGGCGGCCAGCCCGCCTGGCTGGAACTGGAAGCCCTGCCGCCCACGTCGCAGCTGCAGTGCAGCAAGTGCCAGGGGCCCAAATCCTTCCTGGCTCAGCTCTACGCTCCCTTCGACGACGAGTTCAACTTTCACCGGTCCATCTATGTGTTCCTGTGCCGGAATCCCGACTGCCAGGAGGCTCAAAGTGCAGGGTAATCCCTTCCAGCTCTGCTAACCGATTAGAAACCTAACCTTACCCTGATTTCCAGCAATTTCACAGTACTGAGGTCGCAGTTGCCTCGGAAGAACAAGTTCTTTTCGGAGGAAGAGCCGAGCGACGTGGGAGAACCCCTGGTAGCTATAGCAGCCATAATTTCAAAGCACTTTTATTTCAATATGTTCTCTTAGCCCGCCGTTCCCTGCCCGAAGAAGCTGTGCGCCGCCTGTGGTTGCCATGCTCCCCACGTCTGCAGTAAATGCAAGGCCATCCACTACTGCTCATCGGAGCACCAGAGGGCCCACTGGCCGCAGCACAAGCCGAACTGCGGGGCACCAGGTGCAGCCAACGTGAAGCCCTTGACACAAATCGTGTTCCCAGAATTTGAGATTGTAATGGACAGCAATCCCGTGGAATCTGGCGAAGACGACAAGAACGACGAGGCACGTTTGGCGGAGTTCCAGGAGCTGGAGGCCAGTGGAAAGACGGGCGACCTGAGCAATGTTTCCGAGGCGGAGATGGACAAGTACTTTGGAAACTCCGCGGCCGCCGATGACAAGACCTTCAGACAGTTTAAAAAGCAAACGGCAGCCGAACCCGATCAGATTGTGCGCTACAAACGTGGAGGTCAGCCACTCTGGATCACCAATACAGCCAAAACGGTGGAGGACCAACTAAAGAAGCTGCCCAACTGCACCACTTGCGGAGGAAGCCGTCAGTTCGAGTTCCAGATCATGCCGCAAGCACTGACTCTTTTAGAGGACGAAAACCTCGACTGGGGCGTCCTGGCCGTCTACACTTGCGCCAAGAGCTGCCCCATCGATGGCTACGTGGAGGAGCTTCTTATCAAGCAGGACATTGTGGAGGAGGAACAGAGTTGACATTAAAATGCGTACATTTAAATTTTATTCTTGTCAATTACGGAACACGTGAATATTTACTTCAGCTTGATGATGGGGAAGTAGCTGTGTTTGGAGAAGTCGAACTCTGGCTGCCGCTTGACTTCCTTCTGGTGGCCGCGGGCCAGCACATTCATCACCACAAAGTTGGTCCGCGCGATTTGTAGGAGGTCCAGCATCTGCAGGTAACGAAACACATCTTAATCTATGATAATCACTTCAGAAACTCAATTGACCTACCTCCTGATCTGGGTTTTGAATGCTTTCGAGAACATTGCGTGCCTGGTCAAAGTGCTTGGCCGCATAGGTGTACAGATCCTCGACGCTGGGTCGCATCATGTGCTCCCGGATGTTTTTGAACTCAGCGTACGAGACGGGCGGCGGACTGGTGAGAGTGGCGAAGGGCAGGAAGCGTCTGTTGTAGCGGATCTCCTCGTTGTCGAACTTGGACAGCGGCAAGCGCACGCGTCCGTCTTTGGTCAAGGCGCCCATTGCCTTGTACATTCCGCCGCAGAGGCTGAGGAGCGCGTGATAGAAGACGATCTCGGCGCGGTACGGTCTTTGAGTCTTTTTGTTCTTTTTCGGCTTGGCCGCCTTGCGGTTCTTGGCCGCTCCGCCGCCGCCAGACTGAATCTTACTTTGGTGCTCAGCGTACTCCTCCTGAGCCAGGAGGATGTTCTCCGTTCGCGTCAGCGCGGACACTAGGAAGCCAATGAGGAACTCGTACGGGTACCAGTAGATGTAGAGGAACTCATGCACAGCATATAGTTCCAGCTCAAAGCCGGACATCAGGAAGATCAGCATCGCACGAAAACAGTTGTACAGCACCCATGTGGAGAAGTGGGTGCTGTGCTTCAGAGCGGTGGCCATGGGCTCGTTTCCCTCCATGGCTCGTTCGTTGGCCAGTTGGTTCATCATAGAGTCCAGTCGCGCTGCATCCACTTGGATGGTGTCGAAGTTCTCTATCAGACGCGCCAGCTTATCCCGCTGTCTGGCGCGATTGAAGCCGCAGATTCGAATGAACTGCGTGAAGGTGTTCATGTTGAAGCAGTAGCGGAAGAAGTTCTCCAGGTGCTGCTGGACCTTGGGATCGGCTGCCACTGGATGCTTGGCATTCAATACGGGTGGCGAGTTAAAGATCTGAACCGAGTGGCGCAGGAACTGCTTCATGGGAAGCTTTCCATGCGCCATCCTCATGTTGGCGCTGAACAGGCTCTGCAGCACGCTTCTGGACAGGATGCACTGGCCCGACTTTTTGCTGTACTCGATAAAAAAGTTCTGGAAAGCGTGTGTGTTATTATAAATTCTGTTATTAAGTTACAAGTTAACTAGTCACCCACCAGCGCCGAATAGTAATCCTTGTACTTGGTGACTTTGCAGGCGTATTTGAAGCGCGAAATCATTTCCTCCAGAAACTGATAGCTGGCCGGCCGATCCCTGATCTTGATGCTACGCGGAAACGCGGGTGGTTGGCTACGGTCGTGGATGCGTGGAGAGAAACCCATGGGATTGGGAGCGTCAGCTAGAGGTTAAGAATGGAAATACTCAGCATTTACAAACGGAAGTCATGTGTGACCACTTACACCCCTTCTCGGGTTGTGTGCCCCGATCCAACGTGTTCCTTATTCCTGGCAGCATCTCAGAGGCCACAAGCAAGATTTTGTAGATGTCCACCTTGTCATCGACGGTATCGTTGCTGGCCATTTGCTCCACGTGGTAGATCACCTGGAAAAGATGGCGCATGAAGCGCAGCCGGTGAACCACAGCCATCCAGTCCTCCGTGGAAGTCAGCTTTTTGCACTTGCGTATGAGCTCATCCTCCACATCCTTCAGCGAGCTATAAACACTTGCTGGTTGCGCCTTTTCCGCAGCCAGAAGAGCAGAATTTCCGTACAGCTGAAAGTCCTCCTCCTCGTTGACAGCAGCCACGGCAATAATGTTCTTGATGACCACGATTAGATTGCGCACGGCAGTGCAGAAGACGCGTAGCGCCTTGTCCTTGATCTGCGCGGGGGCGTGCAGGTAGAGGCAGGTGAAGAGCACCTGGTCCATGGAGTTGCCCTCCAGCCAGGACACCAGGCAGGAAAACAGAGCATCATAGATGCCAATCAGTTCGGAGGGCGTGAGATCGTCCAGCTTGATGGCGCCCGTCTGCAAAGAGTCCACTATTAAGATACACATAGTTTAACTAGAGCTCAGAAAGGGAAATCTCACGGCAATGGCTGCCTCAAAGGAGGGCGGCGGAAGATCCTGCTTGTCGAACCCCATGCCCACGTCCATCTTGGGGTCCATGATCTCTATGGCTGACATGGCCTCAAAAAGGCCGAACAGCATATCCTGGGCCAGTTCCCCGGGCTGCAGCTCCGCACAGGCGTCGTGGAACTCCTTGGTGACGTCCACCCAGCCGTGCATCGGGTACTGAGTGATGTCCTCGGCGGCACTGCCGCTCCGCATGGTGCGTTGCACCTCGGGGTCCAGGAATCCGCATTCGCCCACGCTCCACTCGTCCTGCTCCAAGCTAAGGGCCCGGGCAGCGGCAGCCGCGGCCGCCGTGACCGCCTGGAAGTCTGGAGGCTCCGCAACGCTGCTGCGGATATGAGTGTATGTAAATTTATATGGTTATGCTCTGTATGTAGGCACATCTGTGGGTTCTTGCCGGTGGTCTTGGGCTCACCTTCCGTTCATGGTGCTCGGATCTGCCTCCGCCGGCAAAGTCGAGGGATACATCTGTTGTACCTATATTCTGCAGGCGGTCAACCTGTAGCTCGATGTGCTACAATTTTTCTTTTATTTATAAAAGTTCTACTTTCTTATGAATAAAAATATGTAACTTCCAGTGTGACCAAGTGCCGAACGGTCAGCCATGCCTTTATGTTGCAAATATACCGCTTCATACCGAGGAAAACATAATTTTCCGTTTCTAATCTAAATCTAAGTCTAATTTATTGTATTTGCGGAGATTGTCGGTGGCTGCATGTTGGTTAGAAGACTGATAACCATTTCATTAATTGAAAGAAGAATATTTCATTGATATAGTCTTAAAGTAGTACATGCTAAAGCGCATTCAGTATTTTTCTGCCCGCCAATATCAAACTTGGCAGCCCTGGCAAAGCTAACAGTGTACTGTTATAATTAGAAAGGTTTTCAAAGCTTTTAAACGAAAGCCAGGAACGATTTTAAGGTTTTTCTCATGATTCCTCTATGTATTCAGCATAGAATTTCTGTAAGTTACCCACAAGTCAAGTGAATTATCATTCAAACTGGGGGAATTGAAGCCTTGGCACATTCTCCAATGCACTGTTATTCTTAACAGCGTCGACCGTTACAACTGTTACCAAGTTCAAATGCTGAGTCAGGTGAAAATGGAGGTAAACAAGAAAAGCGTAGTTCATTGGACTGGCGGCTGGCCCATTAACTAAACAAAATGACTGAAAGTGCAAGCCAGCGTTTTCCGAGACCCAGACGGCGATCCAGACCGATCAGAACAGTTCCGCGGTTCATAAAGCGCGGTTCAGAGTACGAGCTCTTTTTTTCTGCTTAATCTCACTTATGTTCGCCCCAATTTGACTAAAACAGACAAAATATGCCCTGAATCGAAGCATTCAACAACCTTATCAGCCGCGTTTGTGACCGCTCTTATCGGAAGCGGAAAAGCTCGCTCGCGCTTTCACTCCGCGGTTCCACTCCGGATTTCGAGCAACGCGGCGCCCGCCCCACGGATTTTGGGGTTGACCACCACTCCGAGTGTTACAAGTATCCAAGTTGCGAGTGGAAACCGAACCCGAGGGGTTGGATTGGTTTGTTTACCACGGAGGCCCCACTTTCGCTCGCTCGCTCTCCCCAAATCGCTATCTTTCTCTGCCTCGGCTCCCAAATCTCTCTTGCTAGTGGCGATATACTCAAATCAGAACACTCATTTAAACCGAAAGATAAACAGTGGTTTTATTCGTCTCAATAATTTATTTATGTAGAATTATTAAGCTCTAAAATTAGTTAAAATATTTAGAAAGATACGTCTTTAAAAATTATATTTGATTTTTTTTATTAGATTTCTTTAAAATTCAGTTAATTTTAAGTTTTAAACTTTGCTTGAAAATACAACGCCTAGAGTTATGCAACATATTTGGGAGAGTCAATAGAGTTCGATTTTTAGTACGTCAATTTATATAACGTATTTGCACGGATTTCCCCAAATCCCCACTTGAATCCATTGAGTGGTCTGCAGAGAGAACTTGGGAGCCCAAAGAGGAGGAAAACCCACTCAATGAATGAGTAGAACGCAGAACAGATGGGCAGAGAGATTGGGATTGGAAGCGACTGAGTTTCTGAGTTCGACCGGCGAACTATTTAAGCAACGCTCATTTGCTCATTGCAATTCAATGTGTTTTCGTTGGCCATTAAAAAATAACACGAAAACATTGGTCCCAAATCGCGCAAAGAATTCCGGCCGTAATATTCGAATACATATAAGTCTCTCAAGCCTGTAAAAGCTGAGCATCATTGTTTGAAAAACGTGCTAACGGTTCACTTGGTCGGTCGAATCGGAACGAAACGGGCGAGAATCTCCAATACAAATTCCGAAATTCAGCGAATTTAACGCTTCGAAGTATCCAAATCAAAGGAGCGGCGCATTCGGTCCACTTATTAGCCAATTTCACGCGTAAGTTGCCGACGAAAATACATTTTTATTTTAGAAACCAGCGGTGACATTTACGCTCCCGCCGCCGCCAAATGTTTTCCATTTCAAGTTCGCCAAGAATAAAACAAGAAACACTCACTATAAACTATATCTATATCTAAATGTGTACATATAGACCGCAGTGTTTCCCAAACGGCACACACGTCCTAATTAAATGCGAACAGCGAAAACTTAGGCGCCCAAGACGCGACTTTTTGGCAGGCGACCAAATCAAATAGTTTAAATTGCCGAGTTGTTTGGGAACACAGATGTTGACGTGGGCACTTTACATGTTTGTAATTGAAAAAGTGTAGGGATTACGGATGGATATGAGTCAGTACAAGTACTAACTATAAATTATGAATAGCAATATTTCAAAGACACTGACTGCCTAACAAGGCATAAATATCGTTTGAAGTGCTGGCCCCCGATAAGATAGCATTCCTTATCAGCAGCAAAGAAACAGCCCATCCTCCTCACCAATCAAAGAAAACTTTTTCAGTATTTCGCGCTGAGGAGTGCTCCAAACAGAAGTGGAGTGCTGGCCACATCGATCCGGGAACTTGTTTGTGGCTCAACCCGTTGTCAAGGCAAAAACGCAGGGCGGTTTTGAGTCTTCGAGCCCAAAGGGCAGACCATCGCCCACCGCAGGGCGTGACAATTGACCAAATTTAATCGTGGCCCACACGCACGACAGCGCTGCCAATAACAAGCAGACAAGTAAATGAAATACCAGCAAACTGCACACGGGCAATGAAAATCTCGGTCCTTGGACTTTTCCCTTGGGAAAAGCAAATATGTGAAAAACAACTTCTTTTCCCGGCCAACTTCCCCCCAAATCACACACACACAGAGAAACTCACACTGCGAGCCATGTGTATCCTATTTATTTCAATTGATTTGGGGGCAACGTGGCGTATGAGCAACGCCGCAGGCAGCAAAAGGAGGAAAAAGCTGATATTCCCAGCATCTGGCAGCAGGACTCTCCTCCCCCCCTCGAAGTCTCGACTTTTATACAGCATTTTGTATCGATTTGATTGGATTTCATTCCATTTGATGCCCCTGCCGCACGGTTTTGTGGCTTTTCAATGCGCTCCAATAAAGCTGACTGGTCGCTCTGTACGGCTGACTTAATTGCATTTAATTACAGGGTGGCCTCGATAGCTCCAACTACTCACTAGTGCGATGCTTTGAATAATTCCTCTTGCGACTTAAGTTTGCAAAAAAAGGGTGCACTTTTATGGCAGTTTACCCAATTGGCACAGTATAAAAGATCCTTTAGATCGAAGCTAGCGAGGCCGCACTGTAGCTGACCCTTCTGGCCAAACAAGCAATGAGTAAAATGCGGAAAAATCTGTACATTCGATACAAAAGATTTCCCCGACCCAACTGGATGCAAAAGCGAAAAAGTTGTGCCATTTTGCCTAGTTTTTCCTTCTTTGCGCGCTGATTTATGTAGGGTCATTTCTCATTCAATTAAATAAATGAAACTCCATGAATATTGCAGCTCCCATTCAGAGAGTTCATTAAGTCCGTAAGCCCACGGAAAAGCCTTTGTCAATTAGTCAAAGCGCTTCAAGAGCCAACCAATTAGGCTAAAATGTTTGTTGCCTCTTCCAGCGAAGTTGAGTCCCCAAATCAGCGCCGAGCAGCCGGAGATTCGCTTTAAAGGACCCTCAGCCAAACAATAACAATGAAAACACATCAAAATCAATCTGTCAACAAAAGTCGAGCAAAGTGCTGACTACACAGACGCCGTCCCCGGCAAACTGACAAAGCGTCCTGACTACGTGCCACACAAAGCCCCTTCCACGATGATGATGATTACGTTGTGAAGGAGCACGCCACTCCGGACTCCGTTCCACGGTCTCCGGAGTCCCCCAAGTGTTTAAAACACCCTTCAGCCGACCCCCTCCGCCACTCCGAATCCCATTCGAGTATCCCTCCCGAGTCGAGGATGTCGTTTTATTACAAGAGGAAAGACAAACAGCAAAATGGCGCCAACATTGTCAGAGTGTCAGCTTGTTGCCGCTGCTGCTTCTGTTCCCTCTGATGCTTCTGCTGCCCCTGCTGCTCTTGCTGCTTCAGTGGGTTCTGTTGCTCCAGGCAGTCATGTTCCAGGCGGGTGGGTACAGGATGGCGAGGATTCAGTATAATCACGATGGCGGTGACGGTGGCGATGATGATGCCTGTGCACTGGTGCACGGATTTCGCTTGGCTTCCTGCCAGCAATTTGCGCTGCCGTGCGTTTCTTGTGCACTGAGAGAAAGTTGAGGTTCTTATCTGCACTTATGGTTTTCCCAGAAACTCCAGAGAGTGCAAAAGATATTAGATGTGCCAAAAGGCAGGTCTGATTTGATTAAAAGTTCATTAAAATATATCATCAATAGTACTTATAGTACCAGCAAACACAATGTTGATAAGGAAATTAATCAGGTCGCGTACGATGCTATGTCACATCAAGAGCCTGATTAACTAATAACACAACAAATTGATAAGCGAAGAGAGTGTGACTAAACTGTTTCCCAGTGTTTTTGAAGCGCGGTGCACATGGCGTATGCGCAATGTGGCTGGCGTTGCATCCGTTGCCTGGGTGAAAAAAGGGGACAAGGAGTGGGAAGGATACGAATGTGTGTGCCAGCGAGATAGGAGGAGGCCAGAGCTCATTGTTCACTGTTGCTTGCAACAACAGCAGATCCTTTGAATCCTTTTTTCGCCCGGCTTCTGTCCCAGCAGATGGCAGACATTATCCGCTGGCTGGCTGGGATTTTGCATTTCAATGGTAACTAGCCCGGATTGAAATGGTCGGGATTTCAGACATCCCTTTCAGCGGGATGGCTGCTCAGGATGAGGAAATTGCCCGGGCCCGTGATGAATTTAAATGAAGTTTGCTGCTGAAATGGGCAAAATGCAATTTACAACTTAAATGGGTAATTTGCAGATGGAACTGTGTGGTTGGGGGTGCCCGCTCGTTTATGGAAACGAAATGCATCGCATATGCGGCATTTTCCATGTGGAATTAAACGAGCAATTTGCCTCGAATTCAAATGAATTCAAATGAGTCGTGCTCAAGCAGCCAGAGCACTCATATGGCTGGTGTGAATAGCCCGATAATCCATTTGGATCGTTTCCGTTTCACCAGCTCAAACAATTGTGTTTGCCACTCGTGCACTTTTCGCAGATAGCAGCAGATTAATTCTAATGTGTTTAGAATGTCGCATTAGGCTGCACAATAAGCGGATTGCAGAGCTGGGGGCCAACTGATCGACTAGTTCGTACTCAGCAAATGAAGCTGTTACTTTATAGTTTCACATACTCAAAGAGTTGATTGTGGTGACCAAAGTTATGGAAATGTTCTACTCATATTGAATAATTTGCTGCACAAACTGATAATTAACTTCATACAAAAATATTTCTCCCATGAAATGATCATAAATCGTTGGTTGTTACCATGTTGTATGCTTATCTACTTAATTACAGTGTTTGTTGATCTAGCATTTAAGTAAATTTGCATTTCAAATCTTTTTACTAGAGCCAAACAGTACCTATTAAAATATTTTAATAGAAGCATTATATATCATGACCATCCAGGGGTTTTTGGTCGAGCATACCTGTCTGACTTGGCCTGGCTTTCAAAGCTCCACCCACTCCGCGAATCCGGGCAGCCGGACAAGCGGACAAGCGGAGCTAGTGCCTCATTCTCTGGCAATGGATTGGAGTGGGGGCCAAGCTGGCGGAGGAGGAGCGGCTAATCCGATTAGGCGGCTTTTAACTCTATTAAGCTGAATCAAACTTTCAAAGCCTCTGGCCACTGGTGCTGCCCCTGCTCCACTGCAGCTGCATATCGGATGTGGCTCTCGGTTGCCAGTCACGTTCTGCCTTCCGAAGTTGCCTGCCCAGATCCCAGCTCCCAGCTCCACACGGTTGGAGTGGCCATGGGTGGGGTGTCCAAGCCCAAGCGGAGGAAATCGGTTCCGGCTTGTGGCAACTGTCGGAAAAGCTGGTGACAAAGCGGCCAAGTTTATGGTCCGATCACCCAAACCGCCAGCACCGATCCCACAGTGCAGCATTCAAATGATTTATGGCGAATGCAAATGAAAAGTTGTGATTTATATGACAGCGACCACTAATTGTGGGTATGTCTCGGTTCCGTCCCGCAGGTGAAAAGTATTCAATACTGTGAATTCTGGGCAGTATTTGCATATTCAAAGTACGCTAACACGTGTAAGTGCATTTAATCTGTAGCAGCTAATAATATTCTACAATAAATAATTGGGTTTTCAGAAAATGAAAAGGAATCTACTTTTAGTGTGGCTTGATCTTCATAAACTTATATTACCCAAACGAGCCATAAACTAATGAATTCATTTAATCACATTTAGTATTTAAAAAGTTAAGTTGAGTTAATTATACCCGTTACTCGTAGAGAAAAAGGGTATACTAGATTCGTTGAAAAGTATGTAACAGGCAGAAGGAAGCGTTTCCGACCATATAAAGTATATATATTCTTGATCAGGATCAATAGCCGAGTCGATTTGGCCATGTCCGTCTGTCCGTCCGTCTGTCCGTCTGTCCGTCTGTCCGTCTGTCCGTCTGTCCGTCCGTCTGTCCGTCTGTCTGTCCGTATGAACGTCGAGATCTCAGGAACTACAAAAGCTAGAAAGTTGAGATTAAGCATACAGACTCCAGGGACATAGACGCAGCGCAAGTTTGTCGAATCATGCTGCCACGCCCACTCTAACGCCCACAAACCGCCCAAAACTGCCACGCCCACACTTTTGAAAAATGTTTTGATATTTTTTCATTTTTGTATTGGTGTTGTAAATTTCTATCGATTTGTCAAAAAAAATTTTGCCACGCCCACTCTAACGCCCACAAACCGCCCAAAGCTGCCACGCCCACACTTTTGAAAAATGTTTTGATATTTTTTCATTTTTGTATTAGTCTTCCAAATTTCTATCGATTTGCCAAAGAACTTTTTGCCACGCCCACTCTAACGCCCACAAACCTGCACTTCTACTAGCTGAGTAACGGGTATCAGATAGCCGGGGAACTCGACTATAGCGTTCTCTCTTGTTAATTTTATCACTGCCCATGACAGCCTTCATAACTGAAACGTATGACTTTGATTTCAGGCCGTGAAATTACATGACAATTTAATTTAATAACTAATTCATTACCTGCGACACATCAAGTGCCAGCAGATAGCACATAGCAGCTAGCAGATCGGTGGACAAAGATAGATTCTCCAGCTGGCACTGGCTAGTTAGCATATAAATTAGTAGAGGACGCCCACTGGCGACTATCGCATCTTAATCGACTTGGCGTGTTCCTTAAATAATTGTTCAGGCATTACCTGAGTAGTCTACTAATGCTGATAAATGATCCGTGCACTGCAGCTGGTGTGGATTTGCATGGGACCTTGATCTGAGCGGGTTCCACTAGAGATTGAACTGATTGAACCACCACCACACCGAGTGCAGTTCTTTGGGAAAGTTTCACTAGTTTTCTGGTGAAGAGACGCCTTTCATTACAATCATCTTGATTGAACTCACAATTGCCAGCCATCTCGGTGCTCAGCTAAACGGCGTTAATGTGATTTTAATTATCCGTATGCAAACTGAATCGCAACGAGGCGCTGACGGCGTGCAGCTCAGCACTTTGAAGTTAATCGCGCCGCAATATCACTCATTCGCACTGTGGGCCACACAGTGCAACACTCGCGTTGAGTAACTATAAGGTTTCTTTCCGTCTTTTCCATGCCACACTGTCACTTCCGCTGAAATCAGCATTCGGTGTAATTACACCATCAACACTTTAAGCGATTGACTATTCACTTTGTTGACTGAATGAGTAATTTCCAGTACTTAACTTATGCGTGTAACTAAGTTATGGTGCAGTAAACATTTGTATCTGTCAATTAGTGCGATATCGTTGTGCATAATCCGCAGACCCCACAGAATTTGCAAACCCGTTTTGCAGCCGTTCGACAATTTTGGCAGCTCAATCAGCGATCGTCGTTTAAGCTTCAAGATTTAAGACTTTACTTTGCGGCGTATCATTAGGAGCATGATTCGACGCTTTGGACTCGCACTTCGAATGCAAGGGAACCGAGCTACCCACCTACTAAGTCAAAAATATCCACCTAAGTGTGGGTTCATCGGGCGTCTTTACTCACCCACCGGATATGGCAATAAGTGTGGTTTCAAGTGTATTTATACCCCAATTGCACCTGCATCCAACCACAGAGCACTGAGTCATTTGGAGGAAGGTCTTGGAGCCCAGACAATGAAAAGAGGCGCGACTCTGGGCGATTGAGCTAAATTTAGTGCTCCACATCTGAGTGTCACCCAGATCAGACGACCAGAAACGAGTTTCCCAAAAAAACACAGAGATAACAACGTGACTGGATGAGCGGACAAACCGTCCACTAAAATAATAATAATATCGTAAACAAAATTATCCATGAAAAGTTTCCAGCGACTGTCCATGATAAACAGTTTCGTTGACAATTTGCATTTGTTGTCCGCTAATTGCGGTCTGTTTTTATGACCGACTGAATAATCCAAAGGCGTTATATATATAAAATATCAGCCAGATTTGCTGCGAATCGCGGGAGTTAATGGCCGGAATAATTCCGTAATAAAACCGTATTAATCGCGCCGAAGAGCCGGAGAAATAGAGATAGATATTCATGGGTGATAATTCGGAGAGCGCGCGCCAAACCAAACAAACCAGACGGCGAAGAATGTAAATATCCATATAAGCACCCCGCCGATCCGAAGATCCACCAAGCCAACGATCCACCGATTTCTGGGAGAGACCTCCACCTCCACCTCCACCTCCAAAATAGCGTTGTGTTTCTGTTGCTTTTGTCGCATTTTAATTGAGCCAGCGGCGTGCGCTCCGTTTTGCCCGTTTGCACGACCAAAGCAAAAAAGCAAGAAAAAACAAGAAAAAGTAAAAAACACAAGAAAATAAAATACGCGACAGCTGCGAGCGGAAAGTAAACAAAATCGGCACGGGATGATCGGCCAGTCCGCCGTGGGGAAATCATTCACTGCCGTAATAGTACGCATACGCCGTGTGGCTTTTAATTGCGGCCAAAGTTTCGGGGGTGTGCCCCTTCGATTTGTTTACTCGGTATTCTCGAAGGGCTACTGTAGCATTCCACGCTGTAAGCACATCACTCATACGCCCCGTGGTCGGCGATGAGAAAATAGCTGGTGCATACACATTTCACTGCTCATAATGAACTATAAATTCAGTGCGGGAGTGCTGTCTTGTATATAAAATATATGGTTTGGAAATGCTTAGATCGTAAGATAGAAAGACCTGAGCAGAATGGCAATGCGGTGGACACCTTCCTGGTGGAGCAGCCTGCTCCTTCAGCCGATCACCTGGCCAACTGACCTTGCCAGCCGGCACATTTTAGACTCTCGACTTGGTTGCACTAATTTCCAACCAGTTTGCGGTCTAGTTTTTTTTTTTGTCTTACTTTTGTTTAGGCCGAGCCAAGAGGGAAATGTCTAGAACCGCTGACCACAAACACGACGCCCAAGTCCACGTCGGAAGTGTCGTGTGGGGAAAGGCCCATCTTGGAGAGTCCAGGAAACGGCTGCAAACTGGTCGCGCGACTTGGAGGCCCAAGAGAGGGCAAACCTGTCACGATCCGCCGCTCTGCCGTCGATATCCGAGCAAATAGACTGCTATGTGGCCCACAAACCAATGGAATCGACCGGCAAGTGCTGGCTTCATCCAGTGACTCTCTCAGTCGCGAGTGAACAGCCGGCGTGCGGGGCTCAGCGCTTAGACCGATCCGATTTCGATTCCGATTCCCCCATTCAGAATCCGATTCCGAATCCGAGTCCGAATCCAAATCCGATTCCATATACACTCTCTCGCCATATACACTCTCTCCGCTGGCTATATAAAGTGCAAACGGGCCCGACTTCTGGCATTCATTGTTTGCTCGCAGGCCCATCGAGTTCGCGCGCCAGGACGAAGGATTGATCCTTTCATCCAGCACCAATCCCTGGTTCCGAGTGCCAGTCGAAAACCCAAAGATCACCGTGTTTGTGTACCCCACTGTTTATCAAAGCAAAGTAAAATTAAAAGCCAAACAGCGCCAAATACAAACAACGATTTCGTTGGCGGCGAAGTAAACAAAACATCTCAAAACGTGCGCGCCAACAAAAAATTGAAATAAGGGAAAAATTCGCCATAAATTTTCCCGAGAACCCCCGCCCTCCCCGCATTGCCCGTCGCCCCGCAGAAAACTGACCGCCGACGTAGAACAAAAGAAAGCGTTTTGCAATAAACAAAAGCAGCAAGAAAAAAAACCTAGCATGGAAGTGCAGAAGCTGCCGGATCAGTCGCTGCTCTCCAGCATGATGCTGGACTCCAGATGTGGGGTAAGTGTGGCTCTTGCCCAGCGGACACCACCTAGGCACCAACCCAGATCCACCCACTCCTTTTGCGGCCACCGAGGCGCTCTATAAATACCAGTGGGGATCCAATAATAGACCGGATTAATAGTGGTCCCGCTGCGAGTAAACACCACTCAAAGGCCAATGTTCTTGGCCATTTGGGGGGCAAGGCAGCCAGTTCTGTAATTTGGCATGTGCGAATTTCGCAAATGCCTTCTGGATCGGTTTAATGGCCACTCGGCGAGTGCGATCGGCATTTATGGGGCATAAGTGAATGAAACGTGATTTTATGAGGTGCAACTGAACTCGAGAACTCCCCATGTTTATAGGGAAGACTTCTTCCAACCCAACTAACTAATAAATCACTTGACGCCGTTTTAGGCCAGCCTTAAGATAAGTGTGTCCCAAAATATCCCCAAGACAGCTGTACAAACAAACTTGCAACCTTAAGTAGGCTTTATATATAAACACCCTCTTCTCCTCCAATAATTAATTTAAGCAAAATGATATTCAGTGAATTTTGCTACATAGTTCGTATTATAAACCACATCTAGGCTGCTAGTTTCTACCAGTTAACAACTCACAAATGGCTGATCCTGTCCAGATGGCCATGTGCTATATGTTTTTGGAGCACCCTCAAGAACTGCGACCTTAGATTCGCTTCCATGATTAATGGCTCCTGTCGCTGGCGAACATGAAAACAACATTCGCGGAAAATGGAAGTGAAAATTGAAATGGAAATGCACGGCATCGTCATCCATGAGCTACGAAATATTCAAAACAAATTAAGCTGCCTTTCATCTAAGAGCCATAAATAATATTGTTTTCTATGCGCCGCCCCTCTATCCCCTCTATCCACCATCGCATATTCACTATTCACTATCCAATATCCAAAGTATCTGAACGATTTGTTTGTGTGCCATTTCGCAGCTGAACGACTTGTATCCGATTGCCCGGCTGACGCAGAAAATGGAGGACGCCCTGACCGTCTCTGGAAAGGCAGCCGCCGGCGCCGTGGACAAGGATTGTTCCTATACCATCGAACTGATCCAGCCGGAGGATGGGGAGGCGGTGATAGCCATGCTCAAGACCTTTTTCTTCAAGGTAAGTACCGATCCCGACTGCTGCCCATTGTATTGTAATCCGCTTGGGGTGCATATCATGGCAGCCAATCAAGCCGAACACCTGGCTTTCCGATTAGGTGGCTCAGAATTTATAACTTCCATTATACTTGCCAAATAATTTGAATCGAGAGGCAGCGCACAAAAGGTGAATTTGAATAATTTCCAACGAATTTCAATTAACTGCGCACTCGTCTTAATTAGGCTTTAATTCAGATCGAAGTTCGCACACTAAAGTTGACTTAATTGCGCATTTGGGTTGGGCCAATCCCTGGGAACTCCAGCGGGAATTCCGATTTGGGGCAGGTGGCATCTTGTAGAGCGCAGTAGCACAGTATTCGGCTGTCGTGAGCTCTCTTGACATGATCCATGTCAGGGCTAGCTTTCAGCTGGTCTCGCCTCACGACTCTTGGCGATCTGAATCTGAAACTGAATCTGAAACTGAATCTGTATTTGAATCCAATGTGCTCGGTTGATCTTGAGTGGATCAGGTTCCAGTGCGAGATCGGGGCGGCCAATGAGAGGGCTCCCTGCAAAGACCAATTGGGTACTCAAGACCTATATTTATACATACATTGTGCACTGCACATATAAAAAGCCACCGCTGATTAGTATGCATGCCACGCCCGCTGGCCACAGCCGCCCCCCGGCGGCGATGTCGATATGCAAATCGAGTTCCGTTCGCAATTCTCCAGCTGGCTCAAT
Source organism: Drosophila santomea (assembly GCF_016746245.2). Classification (NCBI taxonomy): domain Eukaryota; kingdom Metazoa; phylum Arthropoda; class Insecta; order Diptera; family Drosophilidae; genus Drosophila; species Drosophila santomea. The sequence goes on from NC_053017.2 coordinate 21,520,262, forward strand.
AAATTACTGGAAAATCTTAAGCCACGGCAATGCGTGCATAAATCACCCGAGTGCCTGATCAATTCTACGATCGTGTCGCGTAATAGCGCCGCCAATTTGTCCCGGCCACAAGATCCCCTGATTGATCCCCTGATTGATGAGCAATTGCATCCGAATGGGTGGCCTAGAACTGGCATCTAATCCGCTTCCATTTCCCTCTTTCCGTACAGGATGAACCCCTGAACACGTTCCTCGATCTCGGAGAGTGCAAGGAGCTCGAGAAGTACTCCCTGAAGCCCCTGCCCGACAACTGCTCATACAAGGCGGTCAACAAGAAGGGCGAGATCATTGGTCTGTTCCTAAACGGACTGATGAGGCGTCCGGTAAGTGAACCTACTTAACGAATTCTCACATCCTGCATACCTAATTGTGCTCCTTCCATGAGTAGTCCCCCGATGATGTGCCCGAGAAGGCGGCTGACTCCTGCGATCATCCCAAATTCAAGAAGATCCTCTCGCTGATGGACCACGTGGAGGAGCAGTTCAACATCTTCGACGTGTACCCCGACGAGGAGCTCATCCTGGACGGCAAGATTCTGTCGGTGGACACCAACTACCGGGGCCTGGGCATCGCAGGCCGCCTGACGGAGAGGGCGTACGAGTACATGAGGGAGAACGGCATCAATGTGTACCACGTGCTCTGCTCCAGCCACTACTCCGCCCGGGTGATGGAGAAGCTGGGCTTCCACGAGGTGTACCGCATGCAGTTCGCCGACTACAAGCCAGAGGGAGAGGTGATCTTCAAGCCGGCGGCTCCGCATGTGGGCATCCAGGTGATGGCCAAGGAAGTGGGTCCCGCGAAGGCGCTGCAGACGAAGCTGTAGACGATCTGAGTTCGGATTTTGTACTATGTGATTCTTTAGTTTGTAGTGCGGTGGCGGGTTCCCGGTAGTGTATCCACGTTCGATTCAGAGTAGTGTAAACAAACAGTACAAGTTACGTATTTATCTAATTTAATTTGCCCGTTGCGACGGTAAACTTAAGTGTTTTGTGTTTAGAACGAGCTCAAAATAAAACATTGTCTTTATAACCAACTGGATAACAACTTAGCCCCTGGCGCGGCGGGAGTTTGACTTCCTGTTCTTGCTGGAGCGCTTGGCCTGGGTCTTCTTGGCGTTCAGTTTCCTGTTGCTCCTGGTCCTAGAACTCTTGCTGGTGCTGCTGGTGGTGGTGGTGCCCACACGGATTCTTCTCACAATCGAGTAGGTGAGGTTGCTCAGGTACACTTTCTTAGGCGTGTCTGTATAGGAAGAGCTAGTGGGGGAAGTGGTGGAGTTTGCCGAATTGGAATAATCCAGGCAGCAGAGCACTAGAACCACGATGCACAAGGTGCCCATTTGAATAGTTGACTTCATGATGGTAGTACAATTGATTTGAATATGCTTCGATGGATGCGGCCGGAGTGCTTAAGTAGTCGCCCTGCTTGTTTGCACAGTTTGCAAATCGCCTATGAAGGCCGACGAAACTGTTTAATTTTGGCAAAACACTGTCGCCGTTTGCTTTGCCTTGAACCAAAACAAAATATTCAAAAATAGCTATCTGCTTTCACGTTTAATTTGTCCAAAGTTACTGGGCGAAATGGGATTACTTAGCGGAAGACTGGTTGAAAGGACTCCGCGACATGCGGTCCACCATGCGACGCACTTGCTCCTCATTGCCGTACTTCTGCGCATCGGCCACAACGGCGGCATGGTGGGAATTAGCCTCTGCGGAGATTTCGTCCTGTATCTGCCTACTCAGCTGAAAGGACGACCTGTAGGGAATGGCGGATTTTTAGTGAAATACTTAAGTGGCTCGGTTCATAATCATTCACCTGACGGAGGTGAAGCCAAAAAGTGCCCCGAAGAAGCCAAGAGCCATCAGAACCACTACCACCTGCCAGTTGGAGACCCGCTTGAGACCCCGGATGCCATAATACGGTCCTGGATTGGGATCATAGTTGGGTCTCACGTCCCACGCCTGGCCGGGATTGACCGTCTCGCCCACGGGACTGCGATCCGAGCGCGGTGGCTGCCACAGCAGGCTGTCATCGTAGTCTCTCCTCCGCTGCGGCTTTATCAGGGTCTTGTACGCCTCGGAGATCTGCACAAACCGGGCTGTTCTTTCCGGACTCGCTGCATTGCTCTTAACATCTGGATGGTACTGCGGGAAATGCAATGCTTAGGACGCTCCCTTGGAATCGTGGAGCTACTCACCAATTTGGAGAGCTGGACAAAGGCATTACGGACTTCTCGGCTGCTGCAATCATTGCGAATATTCAAAACTTCATAGTGCGTTTCCGGTTTTCTTGGTTTATCGTGGGAAAAACTGCGCAATAGGCAAATATTTACATAACATAACAACTTTCCTAGACGTGAAGTCCTTACTTACGCACATATCCAGCTCGAGTGGGGAGGCACAGCCTCAGCATTGTGTGCGATATTTGTATTATTTGTGCTCTGTCGGAAAAAGCATAATTTTTAAGTACTTTTCAAAATAAAATCAATCAAAACAAAAACAGCTGATTCGAGGGCTTTTGACCGCAAATACTCTGGCAACCCTAGCAAGCGGCCAGCGACGAAAAAGAGCTGGCAGCGCTGTCCGATGAAACAGCAACTCAACTGAACTATCGACAGCGGGCAGTGCTGCCAGATTGTTGGAGCGCTAGCAACAGAAATAACAAAAATTCATTTAATATTTCTTTAGCCACTTGACAGGGCAACCAGCATGAGTGCACAGGAAAAGGCTTTTGAACTGCAGCGCCAGGTGCGCCAGAACGCGCGGGAGTACGAGAGCTCCGTGAAGGACTTGTACTCCTGGGAGCAAGACATCAAAAACAAAGAGAAAGAACTCCAAAAGGCGCCGCATTCTGCCGCCAATAAGGTGAGCTTTAAATTACCAGAAATTACCAAGTAAACCACACACTTTTAATGCAGGATGTGCCAGTGCGCAGCCATGTCAAGTCAGAGAAGTCGCGGAAGGACAGCCCCTCATCCTCGGCGGCCAGCTCACCCACGGAGAAACAGGACTTGCCAGTGGATCCTGTGGCCCAGCAGCACAAGAAGGCCAACGACATCAAGGATCGTGGTAACACCTACGTCAAGCAGGCGGAGTACGAAAAGGCCATCATCGCATACTCCACTGCCATTGCCGTCTACCCCCACGATCCCATATACCACATAAACAGGGCCCTGTGCTACCTAAAACAGGAGCGGTAGGACTGCTTAGAATGTTCTGGAAACTTGTTTACTACATCTTCTGTATCCTTGCAGCTTTGAGCTCTGCGTGGAGGACTGCGAGGCCGCCATTGCGCTGGACAAGCTGTGCGTGAAGGCTTACTACCGGCGAATGCAGGCCAATGAGTCCCTGGGCAACAACATGGAAGCCCTGAAGGACTGCACCACTGTGCTGGCCATCGAGCCCAAGAACATCGAGGCCAAGAAAAGCCTGGCCAGGATCAACGAACGTCTGCGCAAGATTGGTAACTATAATCCAACAATCGATCATTTACTATAAGATATTACCTAAAGTTAGACAACTTCATTATTTTTAATTACCTAGTAATCTAGTTTTGACTTATACTATGTCCTCGTTTTCATTGGCTTTCTTACAGCCACCAATAGTGGGCCAAACTTTACGCCCGATCGTCCTGGCATGATTGACATCTTGCCAATCGACAAGCCTGTTTATAAGCGCTCCAAGAAGGCAATGCGCCGTGTACCCGTTGTAGACGTGGTATCTCCTCGTGGTACCAGCGATGATAGCAACAAACTACGCATTTCGGATGGGGACATAGACAAGATATTTAATAGTAATTGCGGCGCAATCGAGGAGGTGAAAAGAACAAAACCACAGCCGATGCCAGACAAACCAAGTCCACCCAAAGCTGAGGCCATCTCTGCGACCTCCAAAGAAGCCAAGATTACCAAGCAGTCTGCGGTCAAAGTAGCTCCAGTTGTGGTAGCCCCCAAAGAGATACAGAAGGATACCAAGAATGTGCCTGAATCCGACAACGAGACTAAGCCAAGTTCACCCAAAAAGGCGGCTGTCGAGGTCTCCAAGGTTCAGCCTGCAGTTTCTACACCAAAGACCACACAACAAGGCAGCCCAGAAGTCAAGGCGCCAAAAGTCATTACCATGCAAACTGAAAAAATCGAACAAACATCAAGCAACAACGCAATGCCACTCAGTCCAATAGAGGTAGGTTCGCTTAAAAACAAAGCCAAGCTATTATTAAACCATATCTTTATGATTTAGCGCTCCTTACCGCCTGCACCCACGGGCACCGCACAGTTCCATGTCACCTGGAAGGAGCTGAGTGGTCCGCAGAAATACCAATACCTAAAGTCCATTGACGTGCCGAATCTGTGTAAGATCCTGGGAGCAGGCTTCGATTCGGACACGTTCGCGGACCTGCTGCGCACCATTCACGACTTCTATGTACCAAATAAGGAGCCAACCACGGCGGCTGTGCTGCTGGAGGTCAGCAAAAATGACGAGTTCACCATTTTGGCCATGCTTATGTCCGAAGAAGAGAAGAAAAGTAGGTGGCAAAAGGAACGTTCGCCTAATTTTATTTTGATTTCATGCATTTCCCCCTTTTCATAGTGGTTTCGTCTATCTTCAACGCCATCAAGAATTGGCCAAACAAGAATCCAGCTGTGCTCGACAACCTCTTCAAGGATTACGGAGTAGCCTAAGCCCTGGAAGGTTTCAAGTTTAAATGTACTTATGTTGCTTCAAATTGTTAGCTCAAAAACCAACACTAAACACTAAAATACAACGAGGATGTGTAGATAGGATCCCAATACGTTACGCAGAATGCGAAATGTGTTTAATTCAACGCTTGTTAGATACGCTAAGTTACGCTAGTTACACTCGCTGGGAATTTCTCGGTGTGACTCATGTTTTAGCCTAGTATAAGCCGAAAATTCCATATGCAGAAGACCATTTGAGCAAACAAGCCGTTCTTGCCCGACCAGACCATGAATATTGAATAACCAATTGAGTAATACGAATTACGAATTAGTGTAATTTACATAAATCAGCGCATTAATTCAATCTGCGAAGCCACCTAAAATGGGCCTGCCAGCAAGAACAACAACTCCATTAAGCGACGTTAAGTTGGAAGCGCTGATCAGTCGCTTTATCCGATCCGCGCACATATCATTACAGCGACACCATCATCGCAGGAGCACCAGAAGGGGCCCCCAACACAGCAGAGGAGGGGGGCAATCTCGGCGAGAACCGCGGACCGAGGCACCCGGGCGGCCCACTAATTGCGTGAGAGCTGCTGCACTAAGCACAGGGGCCGGGTTTTACTTAAGCCCATTGTGCCGCCGCTAGTTATAATTTAATTTACATTTTTCTTAACCAACGCGGGCTGCGATTTATCAATTTCTCGCCGCGAGAGAATCCGCGAGAGCGCTTCATCCAGGGTTGTCGCTCCATTTGGCGCCCGGATAGCTGCCAGTCGAGATGGAGCCATTCGAGTGATGGAATGATGTGTACCCTGTCCTGGCTTTTGATTTGCTTTGCTTTCTGATTTGCTGCTCTCTCAATCAATCATCTCTAAGTCAGATACCTATGCCGCATCATTTTGATGTAAGTTATATCTTCATGTTTCTATTTTCGATAAATCCCGCCCAGCTGCCGTTCCACGGAGCACGAAGCTCCGAAGCTGCAAGCTGCGATCTCCAGGCGCAGTGGCAACCCCCGATTGAGCCGCGCTCCGAAGAGACCGATTCCACGAGTCCAAGCGAGCGAGGTGGAACGGGAATCGAGCGAGCTGGGTCTATCGCTCATTCGAGATTTGCTGTCGAACCGACTTGGTGCAGTCGCTCCGCGGATCCGAGATCGCGGTTAATCGGGGGAATCGAAAGAGGCGGCTAGTTGGCGCGACTTTAGAGGCAGTGCATCGAGTATACGGAGCGTAAAACATCGACTATAACCGACAGCGACTATAACACAGTGAAGCCACAGCACAGATTCGTAAACAATCACAGTCGGCGATTCGTGCGAGTGTAAGTGTAAGTGAGTGTGCGGGTGTGCGGGTATGCCAGTGTGTGTGCGTCTAATTGGAAGGCGACTTTAGCTAATCCCAGCTAATCCAAACCAATCGCAGTGATCAAATCTTTTGGCCAATGCATCCCATCCAATAAGCCAGTAATCCATTAATCCAATAGCCATGCAGGTGATTGAGTTCTGAGTGCAACATGTGTGTGTAGAGTGAAGTGGCGATTTCACTGCTGTGACAAGTGTTTGGGCAGCCACTGTGGCGTATACGTAACCCCGAATCTGGCCAAAATCGGTGCACCTATCCACACACATCTGTACATCCGTACAGCGAGACAATGGGCCCAGCCTCCCACTGCAAATCAAATGGCAATCAGCCGTAGTTCCCCCCACGGTGTTCGGTGTTCAATGTTCGGTGGAGTCAAAAAAAAAAAATAATAATAATAAAACAATAAGAATGCGGCAGAAACGGGTTTCATTCTGCATTATTTATCGCTTTTGCTTGCCGTCGCCAAGTGCACGTCTTCATTCCATTAGTTCGATCGTTATGCTCTCGGTAGCCGGAGATTACTCCGATCTGCGATCTCCGATCTGCGACTATATCTTCGGCTCAGCCAGTGCCGAGTACAAAAAGGCCAAAACAGCCAAAAGCAGCAAAACACACGAGAAGATCGGCAAAATAAAGGCAAACAGCTAAAACGTGTCCCATAGCCCAAAAAGACGCTAGCAGCGAGCCATCGGGCCAAGACATAAAGTCAACCGGTTGGTTTGCTTTTCGAGCACCAACCACAGTTACTGAAAACAGAAAAAAAAAACAGAAAAAATACAGAAAAATAAATGGAAAAAACAGAAAATCAGAGAGCAGTATGTAAAATTCAGAAGAAAAAAAGTCAAGTCGAGGTACTTATAAATAACAATCTAGATGGCGAAGAAGTTGGCTCTGGCTGTGACTCTGAAAGCTGTTTAGCATAGTTTATTTTGGCGCTAATGGGCGGGGGAGGGGCCGAGATCCGGCTAACTGGAATCGAAACCGCCGACGAAAAGATGCTAAATATGCGATCAATAACAAATAAGAAATAACAAATGGAATATTCCATGCCATCCCGATCGGGCACCGACTTTCTTTTCGCCTCTCTCACATCCGCCACATTTGCATTCCAAATGAAATCCTAAGCGCACTCCACTCCACATCCAGTTCAGATTTGGGTTTGAGCAGCGTCTTATCACTCCTTGAGTGACTCATGTCAAGTGACGCAGTTCCGACCAGGGATTGAAATACATAGATACATAGATTGAAACATTTGCTCTCGGCCAGATCACGGCTCCCATATTTGAGCACTTGGTTAGGCAGTCGGTGCTAATTCCCTTTATTGCCGACGAACATCTTGATAAACTCATCTGGATGAGATTTTGGGCTGGTCGGCTGGCTGGTCAAATTGAAGTCATGGGTTCCAGATTTTGGCCATAGTCGAGCGGCGGTGTGCTGGCCATAATTGACTTGTTGGCCGAGTGAATCCCATGCCAATCCAGCGGCAATTAGCACAAAAACAACATACCAACAACGTACCAAATACAATTTATTCATATTTATGGCTCAATTTTACCGTCGCTTACGTGCAATCGTGTTTTTGAGCCGCCGCACGCCATTTGAGAGCACTATAGGTCGCTCGCAGATTTGCTTTATTTGTTTATTGAAATGCTAATAAAACGCTAAATGCGCCGGCATGATGAGATGGCCGATTCGGAGTCTCAGAAGCCTCAAGGATGACTTTAGGCCACGACTCTAGTGTATCAGTCGAAAAGCCCAAGAAACCACCAACTTCCGACTCCGTCATAGAGGCGGCGAAGCACCAACAATCAATAGTCGGACAGCAGCTACAGGTTTCTTTGGATTTATTTTGTTTTCATTTCTGCTGGCATCTTCAAGTGAAACTCGAGTCACGATCGCGAGTCTGGTTTGAGTTTGAGTTTGGGTTTCGGTGGGGTTTATTTTTAGTTTGCCCTGCCGCCGACTAAATCAAATCACTTGAGCCATTCATTTTATTGTTATAGGAGGAAGCGTTCTTTATCCGACGGGCAAACAGCCGCGGGACAAGTCTATCCGCACATACACATGAACCTACATGAAAGCCAAGGCGTTAATTCAATCAAAATCATTGCGACAGCCAGCCATGACAAAGCGAAGGCAAAGTCCCGCCTGGTTCAGAAACCACTTTCGGTCATCGGATCGCACGAGCGAAGAGCTATAATCGATCCAAGGCTGGCCACAGACCATTACGAAACCCACAAGTAACCACATGTCACCTGAAGTCACCTAAAGCCACCCGAACTCCTCGATTTCGGCCAACTAACGCAGATCCCTTAAAATTGCGCATACGCCGCGTGTGCCCAAACACCTTTTGTAGCATACATTTTGGCTTATCTGCGCTGCAATGTGGCCGGGCATTCCAGCCACTTTGCTCTCCAAAATACCGGGCTCTGTGTCACTCGGTGCATTCGCATCCACTGCAAATCGGCAGTCACGTGCTCCCTGCAAATTAGCAGACGCTCCACATCGGATGAGCATGAAACGATGATGAAGTCGTGGCGCTCAGTGGCGGATAAGCCCCCTCACAGACGAGTTTCATCGAAATCGCAGTACTTATCTGGCACTGGTTTCTCTTTTTGCGTTGTTCTGATGCCAGACATCCCAGATATCAACTTGCAGTATACACATGTGCCTATATTCTGCATCGCAGCAGTCGCATTTGCACGCGGACCTTGTGTTTTTGTGTACTTTCCGACTTGGGGGAGGATTTCTTTGGGTATTCATGGTGAACTTGTGCCAATTTCCGATTGGGAATCATATAGCCAAGTTCTATAGCTGGAGCAGCCATCTTAAGTAAATTTCATTTCATTTCATTTATGAATATGGGATCCCCTTTGGTATCTGTACTTTTCCTACCGTTCTTAAAATTTCGTTCTGTCGTTTCCTTGAAAATATTTTAGTTTAAAACTTACCACTTCCTGTAGCCTTAAAAAAACATTTGCAAGGGAAACTTTTCGGCGAAATTCTTGAGCTTATCACCGGAAATGAAATTTAAATTTCAAAATCATTTAATCCACACTTTTAATGCGATGAAGCAAGGAATAGGGTCTTTTCTGGGCATTAAAATGCTAGAGTTAAGCTGACTTTGCTCTACTTGGTGAATGCCAGATAACGTTAATCGTTTTGTGCTCAAATCTTTAACATTTCATCACTTCCTTGATGTGCCCAATTGGCACTTGGAACCCAACCATCACCGCCGGCACTTCATGGTCTCATCTCTCTGCTCTTTATAGACCCACCAGACGACCATCAGACATGCTGTAGCCACCGGACAGGATGCTCTGAAGTGACTCGAATATGGACCTTGATTTCTTCGAACTCTGTAAGTAGAAAGCGCCCAAATCGACTGCCAAATCCATTCAATTACCGCAAGTGTTTGAGTGTTTGTGCCCGAATCCAAATGGGGTCCTTGCAGTGGCCCCGCCGAAGGCTGGCCCTGCTCTCCTCGTCATTGACAGCCAAAGTGGATACTAGAAATAGATAAGTTGGGGCAGGGGTGCCTCTTGTCCCACAGCTACTCTTGGCCAGAAAGGGCAACCCACTCTTGAGTGTCAATACATCCATATACCATGAGCTATGAATTCAAACATTTTAAACTGCTTCTAATGAATGTTGACAGCTTTGGCTCTTAAGGAACAAACGAGAAGGGGATTCAGGATTATGGATATATTACCAATGGCGAAATCCCTCATTTCCAGCAAAAGCTATAACACTCTGTTCAGATAATTCAAGAATAAATTTATTTATTTGAATAGCTTAATCAAAGAGTATCCGAAATGAGCAAGTTATGAATCCAAAGTCAAAAGTTCTGTTCTTGTAAACCCACCTACATAGGAGCAGGCGGCCTGAGGCAATCAGGATATATGATAGCTGGAACCGTTTAATATATTCCCATACAATTCCGACTGCATGCCACTTGGGCGGCACACGAAAGGAGCAGGTTGTTTGATCAATAACCCGACTCCGGGGTACGGAAGCCCAAATATTTGCACTCCGGCTATGAATCCTCAGGCCGCAGTCAGTGCTCAGATGTTTCCTGTCCATGTGCGACGTGTCGCGAGTGCCCAGAGTGCCCAGTGACTAAGCAAATACAAGAGATAGCCCATAGCCCAACAACTTGGGAGATTGTGGAAGCAGTTTTTGCCAGAAACAGGAGCATTTGCTAACTAATTTACCGCAGAACAATTGCACAAACAGTAACTGCGATCCAAAGCCCTGAATGCGATGATCTGCTGCTGGAGTTTCGCCGATCCGAGGGCTCCCATTTTCATTCCGAGTAATTAGGTTTCGTTTTCATCGGCTGTTGTTACCATGCCGATCCGCTGGCAGTGGACTCCAAAGTTTGATTATTAGTTTTACGGCCCGTTTCGGGCATTTTCGCTGCTCAGCCAGTTGTGAAGAGTGCATCAACCGTATGCTCGCTCATACGTGCGTTAGATAATTGTTCCATCGGATGCAGCGGATCGCAGCAGCAGCAACATTAGCAGCAGCAGCAGCAGCAACTCAGCAGCAACATCAGCAGCAGAAGCATCGAAGTTGAATTGGGAATCGAATGAGGTCTGCATGGATGCTGGCAGTTAGAGCCAGCTAACTTGGCCATCAGTGCGCGCCAAGTCTCCGAGTGGAGCCAAGCCGCGATTTGGAGTCCTGCAGACGCATCTATTAGCCACCATTAGCTATGGACTATCCCAAGAACCTGAGCGGTAATGCATAAGCATAATAAAGTGAATCCCCCAACCGCAGCACCTGCATAAATTACACAATACAACTCACTTTCGGCACGTCAACAATCCGCTTGGCCAAGTATCGATCAAACACAGAGCGCGAATTTCAGGGCTTATCAGCGGCTGCTCCCCGTTTTCCAGTGCCCCGAAAATGAATATTTTTTTGATTCAACTATAATTATCTGCGGACTGGTGGACTGGTGGACTGGCTGGTAGACGCCCCCTCAGAAACGTGCCACACTTAATTTCCCCATAATTGAAATGTTTTTCTGCCATTCTGATTCGCAGTCTGAGTAGCTCGCGATTCCCGGACTTTGCTCTACTTCGAAAGATAATAAAATATTGGATGTCAATATTTACCCATTTACTCCTTGCCCCCGCAGCACTGCATATAGAATTTGTATATTTCTCCGGAACAAACTGGCTACTTGAGAGCGCAATGGCTCTCTACTCCAAGTAGTAGTAGGTTCCACGTAGTCTTGTAAAATTAAACCACACTTATGCCACTATACCTACTACATCTGAGCTCTACACTCAGAACTATTCAGATTTCTTTAGTTTCCCCAGTAATTCCCAAGTAACACTGTGTTACACTTAGAGAAATGTTTACATTTCCTGAACTAATCAGCACGTTTTGCACGGTTGCAGCTCCCCAAGATCTGGATGACACGGATCTGGATCTGCTGGTGCAGGGGGCCTTCGCCGATGGCATCCAGCTAGGCCACAGTGGCCACAATGGCCACCTGTCTGCCGGAGGAGGAGTACACTCCCACATGGAGTCCCCGCACACACCGCCCATGAACGGCCTAGATGCCCACCTGAGCAACACCAGCCGCGTGGGCAGCACGCCCGTGGCGGCGCAGGCCCAGAGTCACGTGCATCCGCAGCTGCCGGAGAGTCCGCCGGACTCGCAGCCCGCCTACAGTCCGCTGGGCGAGGCCCATGGGATGGCCATGCCGCTCCAGCGAGAGCTGATCTACCCGGGTCTGGCGCCCATGCAGCACCAGGCCAGCATGCTGCAGACGGATCTGGGCCAGTACGCCTCTCCGCCGCAGCAGCAACACCACTTTGCGGCTCCGCAGGCCGATGTGCGGATCAAGCACGAGTCCGAGCTCATCATAAACCCGAGCAACTTGCTCGGCCACCAGCAACAGCAGCAGCAGCAGCAGATGCTGCAGCAACAGCAGCAGCAGCTGAACGAGCAGATGTTCAACCCACACCAGCAGCACCAGGACGGAATCCTCCAGGACCAGATGCTTTACTACGACAATGGAGCCGGAGCGGGGATGTACGCGTCCGGCAGCTACCAGAACCTGTCCACCTGCACCCTGACCTCCGCCCTGGGCCTGGGGGATCGCGTCCAGGTGATCGGCACCAGCCAGTTGTCCCTGAACCGCGTCTCCGCTCCCTCGACGCCCGTGCACTCCTTGTCGCGCAAGCGCAAGATGTCCACGCAGCTGGATTGCCCGGAGTTTGCCAGTGCTCCCAAGGTGGATGCGGGCCTGCAGATGAGTCCCCTGCGCTCCTCCCACCACTCGCTGGCCACGCCCACGCCGGCGCCCTCCCACTGCTCCGCCTCCGTCTCGCCAGCCCTGTCCGCCGTGAACTCCCAGGCGGACAACAGTCTGGACGGACAGCCGAGCGGCGTGGCCACTGGCTCCGGTTCGGGATCGGGTTCGGGATCCGGCAGCGAGGCGGGCGATCCGGCGGGGGGCCAGTGCATCCGGTTCAACGGCTTCCAGCCGGAGAACTGGCACAAGCTGTTCGACCAGAGCCTTCAGGAGCTGTCTGTGATCTACTACCGCGTGGACGCGGACAAGGGCTTCAACTTCAGCGTCTCGGACGACGCGTACGTGTGCCAGAAGAAGAACCACTTCCAGGTTACTTGCCATGCGCGCCTCCAGGGCGATGCCAAATTCGTGAAGACACCGTCCGGCTTCGAGAAAATCAAATCCTTCCACTTGCATTTCTATGGCGTCAAGTTCGAGGCGCCCAACCAGACGATCCGCGTGGAGCAGAGCCAGTCGGATCGCTCCAAGAAGGCCTTCCATCCCGTTCCGTGAGTACATATATTAGTAGTAGAAGCACATATCATATAACAACTCCTTCCACAGCATCGATCTCCAGAAGCACATTGTCAGCAAGATCACCGTGGGTCGTCTGCACTTCTCGGAGACGACGAACAACAACATGCGCAAGAAGGGTCGTCCCAATCCGGAGCAGCGCTTCTTCCAGCTGGTGGTGGGCCTGCATGTGCACACGATCTCCGGTAACTTCCCGGTGGTGAGTCACGGCAGCGAGAAGATCATCGTGCGTGCCTCCAATCCGGGTCAGTTCGAGTCCGACGTGGATCTGTGCTGGCAGCGAGGTCTGACCCCAGAGTCCGTCTTTCACACGGGCCGCGTGGGCATTAACACGGATCGGCCGGACGAGAGCCTGGTGGTGCACGGAAACCTCAAGGTGTCCGGCCACATTGTCCAGCCGAGCGACAGTCGCGCCAAGCAGGAGATCGGCGAGCTGGACACCTCCGTGCAGCTGCGCAACCTGCAGAAGATCCGGATAGTGCGCTACCGCTACATGCCGGAATTCGCCGTGCACTCGGGTCTCCGGCGGGAGAGCGACACCCGGGAGGTGGAGGACACCGGCGTGATTGCGCAGGAGGTGCGCGAGGTCATTCCGGACGCGGTGCAAGAGGCTGGCAGCGTGGTGCTGCCCAACGGAAACGTGATTGAGAAATTCCTGCTGGTCAACAAGGTGGGATCCATTCCCCAATGCCTTTAATCCCCTACTAACCTTCGAACCCTTCTCAAGGACCGCATCCTGATGGAGAACATCGGAGCCGTAAAGGAGCTGTGCAAGGTGACCTGCTCGCTGGAGACGCGCATCGAGCATCTGGAGCGTGCCAACATCGGCCAAAACAGCCAGCAACTGCGTGCCAAGGATCTGCTGGAGCCGCGCTGCATCCTGCCGGAGCGAGCAGCCATCACGTCCTACGGCAGTCGGCGCGACGGCTACGAGGTCTGCTCCAGCCGCTCCCTGCAGATCGTCATCTTCCTGCTGATCATCGTAATGGCAGCCTGGTAAGTTGCAGCTTGAAGCAACATCCTTTAGCATATTAAATAACCACCATTTTCACTTCCTGTAGTCTCGCGGCGGTGTCCACTCTGTACTTTGTGGAGCACAACAAGCAGCAGCAGGCGGACGGCTTCTTTGGCGCCGGCATGTTCCGCCAGGAGGCGGGTCCAACGCACCTGAGCGACGAGGAGCGCCACTACTTCCACAACCTGCACACGCTCTTCAAGAACAAGACGCACGGACCCTGGCCCATTCGACAAATGTACGCCACCAGCACCTCGCGTCCGCCCGGATCCCGCCCAGCCGAGGAGGAGGCGGAGGACCTGGCGGCGGTGCTGACCAAGCCACAGGTGTCCGCTGGCCAGCAGCAGCATCAGAGTCTCAAGCACGGGGTCATTACGACGACGGCACCGCGATTCAGCAACAAGACCATCAGCAGCAAAAAGGGCAAGTGGCCGCCCACCCAGGAGGTGCTGCGTCAGGCGGCGGGTCAGAAGCTGCACCTACCTCAGCCGGTACATGTGGCTCCTGCTGCTCCAGCGAAGGCTCCTCCAGCTGCCCTGAACGACACAGTGGCCTCCACGGAGAAGCCGCCCCAGGCCATTCCGCTGCCTCAGGACTTTGAGAATAACTCTATCGACATCGATGCCCAGCAGAAGCAGTCGCAGCTGAAGCTGCACGAGCACATCGTGGTAGTGGGCACCATCGCCAGTCCCGCCTCCGATGCCTATGATTCCAATTCTCCTTCCGCCGCCGCACATCCCATTCGCAAATTCAATCCTGGAACCGTCTACACCCACGTCTACAAGACGGTATCGCCCCCAACGGCCAATCTGGCACTGACCACCAACAAGGTGAGCACCGAGTCCGCCCAGAGTCCACTAGCCCAAGCTCTGGACGTGCCGCCACCTGCTCTGCCCGTGAGAAACAGCAGCGACAATCCCGATGCCCTGGACCTGCAGAACCTGAGCAACACCAACGAGTCAGTGGACAACCCTATCACCCAGGTGTTCGGATTCGAGTACCAGGAGGCGGGCTTGCGGGAATCCAATCTGGGCCGGCGGTCTGCCAGTCAGCGGAGTCTGGAATGGATCAGGCAGAAGGCCATCAAGACGGCCATCTTCGGGCAGCCGGCGGAGTGCAATGGGGATGAGTCGGTTAGCGACAATTGTCAGGTAAGTTGTTTAGCTGGAATGACGCACATCAAGTGGCTATAACATGCTGTATCCTCTCCAGTCCGTCTGCTTTGAGGAACTGCCGCCGACTCAGCCTCAGCCAGACAACGTGGATGCCAATGTGAAGGAGCAGCACGTGGAGGACGATCTGCAGTCGGCGGAGGAGCAGGAACACGATCCGGACATCGTAGAAACCCAACTCGCTGCCTCGATAGGCAATGAGACCTCCGCCGCTTTGGAGGCGCAGCCGGGATTCCTGGGCAAGAGCTCACACAGCACCGACGCCCTGACCAAGAAGTTTCCCCAGCAGACGGAAACGGTGGCAGCTGACCGAGCCAAGGACGATCCCGTCTACCGCCTGGTGCAGTCCGCCTCTGGGCAGGATCAAGCGCCCAAGCCCGACGACTCCGTGCTGCCGCCCTTCCAGCTGGACTGCTGGAGTGTGTCCAGTTGCGTCCTGGCGGCCCAGTACAACAACACCATTGACGTGGAGCAGTTTTGTCCCACCTTGGGCAGTTACCTCAATGTCAGCTATGTGGTTCCGGTGTCGCGATATCTGCAGGCCAGTAGTCTGGAGCTCCATCTGAGGTTAGTTGATGATTCTATAACAGAAGCATCCGTATTGGCTAAGATAGTATCTTAAAGATACTGTTACTACTCTCCATCACAAATACAAGGACTGTTAATGAATCCTTCACAATCACCTTCTATATCAAACAGCTCCAACAAGCCGCTGCAGTGGTCCATCTGCGTCGATGAGGATCAGGCCAAGCCGAGTGCCAACGCCCAGCTGAACGAGGACGATGAGCCCGAGTCCACCAGCGGAGTGAAGATCCTCAAGCAGCAGGGCAAGAACAAACTGAGCCTGGCCCTGGATCTTCCCGCCCGTGGCTACTTCCTACGGGAGTTCATGCTCCGCGCCAGCCACGACCTGGAGCAGGTGGGTTATCCGGGCTCATTCCCGCAAAATCCAGCGACTCTAGCGTTCTTTTTGTTGCAGCAAAAACTGTGCGACGACAACGCTCACCTGGCAAACCCCATACTCCAGTACAACTTTAGGATCGTAAGAGAATGTGATTAGTATACAGCTTAATTTATGGCACGGACCGAATCTGAACTCCAAAAATATGTGCGTGTGCTGCATGTTTCGATGTTGCGGATGTGTCCTGGCACCCAACGCGGAAAAATCGTTTGAATTAGGAAAATTCGAAAATTAAATAATCAAAAACTGTTGATCAGCGAGCGGAAGTTGAAAATGAATACATTTATACATATAGAAAACAAATCATCAATAAATGCTAAACAATTATCGACCATTTAAATAAAATATGTAGAGAAATCTTTTAAGACCGTCTTTTTAATTCCTAGTAGTCCTATAAAACATTTCTAGGAATCCGAAACTTATATCCCCTACGGAGATATGAAATACTATTATTAAATTGATTAGCCATTTTATAAAAAAAAAACCCAGCAAAATGTGTACGTCATAATAATGCACTTTACTATTAAACAAAAGGAAAACTTAACTGACAAATTGGCGACCGGCGACTCTCTAAACGGCGAACGGCTGGTCCTTGCCATCCTCGTGGTACTTGATGTATGTTTCCCCGTGGGTGAAGTCCTTGGTTCCCTCCAGGCGACCACGGGGCGGGGCCTTCTCGTAGTCGAAGGCCTTCTCGGACTTGCCGAACAGCTGGTTGGCCATCTCGATGTCCTCGCGGTACTTGCCCACGACCACCTTCTTTCCAGTGAGTGGGTCCGTTATGTCACCCAGCGGATAGACCACCTTTTCCACGTTGTGCGTGATGAGGCGGGTGAGGCGCTCGGGAAGTTCCCGTATCAGGACCACGTCCCCGGTTTTGCACACCTTCTGCGGATCGTGGGCGAAGTAGAACTCGTCCTTTTTGAAGTACTGCGTGTAAAGTATATGAAAGTATATGAAATCTCCTGAGGCGAGATCTTATGTATGTTTTGCCGACCATATTCAGGTTCTTGTCCAGCTCCATGCGGCGAATGCGGATCTTGGAGGCATTCTGCTTGATGCAGGGCATGCACTGGCCCATTAAAAGGAGTCCTCGCCTCGACATTACGCTGCAGGACTTTAATCCAAAAGTTTAGAAAAATAAACAACCGGTTGAAAGCGACAGCTGGTCACTCGCGATAGTATCGATATCAATATTTCGATTGAAACTAAAAGTTCTTCTTCTTATGCAGCTGTTTTAGATTTCAAAATTCCCGCCAATTGAAATTGCATGTAAGCTCCTGTTAGAAAGTAGGCAAGGCTGACTTTTCATAATAATAAACAAGTGGATCCTTGGACATAACTGTTGCACTTTATTATAAACAAATAAAGAGCTATGAACAACTTAATTTCGAAATTAAATGATAGTAAGAACGTACTAACCAATAATTAAAAGTGGTTATTCTAAACTAATATGTATTCAAATTTATTTTATTTACAAATAATACAAGCTTTTAATTCAAAATGTATTTAACAAATTGACTCACGAAGACATATCGCAAGATTCTCACGTACGTATCGATATCTGCTTGCACTGCAGTGCTGCGCAAAGCTATCGTAGCACTTATCGATAGACCGCGCGCTCCACGTGTTTTTCGTTCATTTTCTCGCAGCGCGCAACACGTGCGGAGGTTTCTCTCCGTCTATTAGTGGATTTAGCAGAAAACGTAGATAAAATGGCCGACGTGGGTAAGTCTCAAATGTGATTAATTAAAAGAGGCTCCAATTAAACGAATATTGCGCCCACAGAAGTACGCAAGGAGAAGAAAAAGAAGAAGATCAAGGAGGAGCCCTTGGACGGCGATGACATTGGCACGCTGCAGAAGCAGGGCAACTTCCAGATCAAGCCCTCCTCCAAGATCGCCGAGCTGGACACCTCGCAATGGCCGCTGCTCCTGAAGAACTTCGACAAGCTGAACATCCGTTCCAACCACTACACTCCGCTGGCTCACGGATCGTCGCCCCTGAACCGCGACATCAAGGAGTACATGAAGACGGGCTTCATCAACCTGGACAAGCCCTCCAACCCCAGCTCTCACGAGGTGGTGGCCTGGATCAAAAAGATCCTCAAGGTTGAAAAGACGGGCCACTCCGGCACTCTGGATCCCAAAGTCACGGGTAAGTAAACCGCGTGCTCGCCTCCCCCCGTACAAACCTAACCTCATTGTGTGCCGCGTGTTTTTTTTTCTGCCAGGTTGCCTGATTGTTTGCATCGATAGGGCCACCCGGCTGGTAAAGTCCCAGCAGAGCGCCGGTAAGGAGTACGTGGCCATCTTTAAGCTGCACGGAGCCGTGGAGTCGGTGGCCAAGGTGCGTCAAGGCCTGGAGAAACTGCGCGGTGCCCTCTTCCAGCGACCTCCGCTCATCTCCGCCGTAAAGCGTCAGTTGCGCGTTCGTACTGTCTACGACAGCAAGCTGTTGGACTACGATGAAAACCGCAATATGGGTAAGTCTGAAATTTCGTTTGTCTACTTTCGTCAAGAGCTGGTGCGTTGCTGCTGGATTAGTTTATCCTGCAGAGGTGCAGCCCGCTCAAGCCAGTGAAACACCAGTATTTGCCTAACTACGCAAATGCACAATGTAATTGTTAAAACCTCGTCTTTTTCTCTCCTCCAATTCTGCCTACTCACGTGCTCAGGTGTTTTTTGGGTTAGTTGCGAGGCCGGTTCCTATATCCGTACCATGTGCGTCCATTTGGGTCTCGTACTGGGTGTCGGTGGCCAGATGTTGGAGCTCCGTCGTGTCCGCTCGGGCATTCAGTCTGAGCGCGATGGCATGGTGACCATGCACGATGTTTTGGACGCCATGTGGCTGTACGAAAACCACAAGGACGAGTCTATGCTGCGACGTGTGATCAAGCCGCTCGAAGGTCTGCTGGTCAACCACAAGCGCATTATTATGAAGGACAGCTCGGTAAGTTTGGGAACTGGGTTTATACGAACTACCCCATGATATTAAGCCGGCAGGTGCTTGCAATCCCCACGGGCACCTGTGACTATGATTGGGAACAACAAAGCTGCTGATGTGTGTATGTTGGGCAGCGCTGTTATCCTGCGCGCTTGACAAAGATTTTTCGGTCAACATTTTCACCAGAAAAAACTCCCTTAGAATGTCTACTAACAGCCTCTTCTTTCGCCAGGTGAACGCCGTTTGCTATGGTGCCAAGATTACATTGCCAGGTGTCCTGCGCTACGAGGATGGCATCGAGATCGATCAGGAGATCGTCATTTGCACCACTAAGGGCGAGGCCATTTGCCTGGCCATCGCCCTCATGACCACAGCCACCATGGCCTCCTGTGACCATGGTGTGGTGGCTAAGATCAAGCGAGTGATCATGGAGCGCGACACATACCCACGCAAGTGGGGATTGGGCCCAAAGGCGTCGGCCAAGAAGGCGCTCATTGCCGCCGGCAAGCTAGACAAGTTCGGAAGGCCCAATGAAAACACACCGAAGGAGTGGCTGACTGGTTATGTCGACTACAATGCCAAGAAGCCAGCAGCTCAAGAAGTTACCCCCTCGAATGGCTCCAGTGAACCCAGCAAAGTAAGTTTTTGAAATCGATTTCATTCCGCTTTTCAGTTACTAACTAAATGTGTTCCTGCAGCGCAAGTTAAGCACCTCCAGCGTTGAGGAAACTGCGGCGGTCGCGGTATCCGACGAGACTCCTTCCAAGGACAAAAAGAAGAAGAAGAAGAAGCACAAGGGCGATGAGGAGGCCCCAGAAGCTGCTGAGGAGGAGGCAGAGCCAGTAGAGAAGGAGAAGAAAAAGAAGAAGAAGAAGGACAAGGATAGGGAGAAAGACGAAGCTCAGGAATAGAAATCTATAGTTTCTGTAGGATTAGGTTTTAAAGAGAACTCTACGCTTTTTTGTAGAGCCACCTACCAATTGCTAGCTGTTAGGTTTAAGGAGTGTTTTTATGTGTAGAAGTGCATACAAATTACAAATGCATTTAAGTGACATTCGCAATGCAATAAATTGTATATTTTATTGTGGAACTCTTTTGCTAGTTTTTTAAGGACTCGGCTTTTTCCTAGGTTTTTCAGTTAGAAAGGCAGGGCTCTGCAGACTAAAGGTGAGTTTCATATTACATATTTGAGTGCCTTCAAGTTTTACTTGCTTTACTTTGCGTTATCTGATGAGCATTAACTTTCGCCCCTATCTGAAATTGAAACTTCTCATGTTGAATGCGAGATTGGTCTTACTGAAAATAACGCAAAATCGGAAATCTCATTTGAGTTGCTTGATTATCTGCTGACCTCTTATTAACTTAATTTTTGTTTCCATTTCTTGTAGCTTGGAATTCTACTTTAAGGACAAAGTGGAGCGACAGTGAACATAAGGTTAGTATCAATTTCATAATTATTTTTATATTGTAATAGTTCTGATGAGCATTAACTTTCGCCCCTATCTGAAATTGAAACTTCTCTTGTTGAATGCGAGATTGGTCTTACTGAAAAACTAAAAACTATAAAAAATGTGGGCCATCTTCGTCTGAATCCAATATAATTTAAATTCCAATATCTATTTACTTACAGATCAGCGGAACAAAATCTATAAACGTGCCTCGAATAAACATAGGAATTAAGGTGAGAACACATTCATTTAAAATTTAATCTAATTCTTATGATGAGCATTAACTTTCGCCCCTATCTGAAATTGAAACTTCTCCTGTTGAATGCGAGATTGGTCTTACTGAAAAGAATGTCGCTTGAAAACCACGAAAATTTGTTTGAAAGTACTCTAACCCAGTTTTTTGTATCCTCTTTACAGATTGGTTAATCATGTAACGCGATATATGGACTGAATTTTCAATAAAAGAGGTAAATATTAAACTATATTACTTAAAAGTTTTTTAAGTGATGAGCATTAACTTTCGCCCCTATCTGAAATTGAAACTTCTCCTGTTGAATGCGAGATTGGTCTTACTGAAATGCCTCACATTTAAAAACAAGCCTTAATTTTTTCAATTGCATTACTAAAAAGTGTTACTATATATTTTCAGATGGGCTCACAAGAGATTTATTGAAAAACATTAAATACCACAGGAATTCATAAAGGTAAATATACTTAAAACTAACTATTTCTTCTGCGAGAATCTTTCGTTCTGCTATAAAACCTTTAAATCTTTACTGATGTAAAAAAAAAACTGAATTATGTGGCATGATTTTCACATTAACCGCAACAAATCCTACTCCAATAGGTCCTACTGACAATTCTCACAAAATTCTAATGCATTCTGCCCAATATAATAACAACCTTGCCTAACAATTGACTCTCGTTTGCATTTTCAGTTCGCATGGCATGTTGTTGAAACAACAAGGTAAATAAAAAAGCTCGTTTGAAAAGTTTATAGTGAAAATGTTGAAAAGAAAAACCTGAATTATGTGGCATGATTTTCACATTAACCGCAACAAATCCTACTCCAATAGGTCCTACTGAATGTTTTCACAAGAAACTAAATGTGTGATTTAACCAGACATTATTCTAAGTTAAGTATTTCTTCTAATTGCAGTTGTGCTTTTGGCGACTTTCCACTGACTTTGCTACAATTCAATTCCGTTGCACGCACTTTTTCAGGTACAGCACTGTCCAAAACATCATATTGTTAGAATCCTTTGAAAATCAAATAAAAGAAACAAAAGCACGTGACTTCTATTTAATTGGACTAGGTCATGCGTGCTCATAACCTAAAACAGCTGAAATCTTTGGCCTGCTTGTTTTGGGCGGCCAATCGTGGGGCAGGGGTGCAAAAAAAGCGCGCAAGAAGAAGAGGGACGGCCGTTGGATGAAGAACTTAACCACCGACATGTGTGTGTGAAAAATCAAGCACAATATCGATCTTCATATCGTATGGCAATGTTTGATTGTGGTCGGCCTGTTCAGATGTGTAAACACGTTTTTCGCGGACCCGAAAATATCAGCTTGAGTTTTTTCCTACCTAAGCAGCTCTGCGTTCCATTCCGACATCCCTTGCCGCGCTGCCTATCGGACGCCATGTTGGATTTATCGCAGTGTGTTTGTCTGTCACTATTTGTGTGTGTATTCGCCTATGCTTTTTTCCGTCGCGTTGTCAACGAGAACAGCAGGTTAATTGTAAAAATAATTTCAAACTTTGGGGCGCAGTTGCGGATTTACAATTGCCGGCGAACCAACAGACTCCAATTCTTGGCTCTCAGTGCAGGTAAGTGGACCCCAAAAGCTGCTAAATTGCAATGCAGCAGGACATTTGCCGGTGAGCGAGATTTTGTGCGGAGAGTAGAGGGTGCTTTTGAGTGACGCATGCGATCGTGTGCGTTTGTATCCATTGCGCCGCCATGTTGGATTTTCACTTTGAGGTTATTGATTAATTTTCCGCAAGACCGGGAATTGGTTTTAAAATAACCGTTTAGTGTGCAGAATTAATCAAGTGCACTCAATTATTAGGAAACCCAATCCAAAGTTAATATTGTTCGGGCGAGGGTAAATAGTTTAAGGTTTAGGCTCTTTTAACATAAGCAACGTGGCAGGTAGAACATCGCTGCTGTTCAAAAAGCAGGAAGTACTGTACATCGTTTTTGTATTGAAATGATTTGCAATGGTATTCGCTTCAGTTATTTTAGTTTTATTTGCAGTTAATAGTTATCAGAACAGCCTATAGAATTAGTGTTGGGGAAAAAACAGTTTTAAATAAAATAGTTGTCTTTTTACTCTCCCTCTGCAGCATGTTTCTAATCTATGCGCACACATAGACCAGGTATAACCCATTATCAGGTAGCTAAATCTAAATCATATGTTTAGTGTTGTAAAAACAGGACATTTTCCGAAGTTCTCGCCTTCTTTTTCCAACATATTCGCTTAACCCATTTATCGGTAATCGGAAGACGCACGTGCGCCACCCCCTCTCCATACCAATCTTGCTGAAGCAACAACAACAGCCGCTAGTCCATGCCGTTCGTTCCCGCGAAATGTCTGGAAGTAAACAGTGGCCAGGGCTCGTACACGGGCCCACACACACACACACTCGCAAGCACGCATGTGGCGGTGACGCTGAGTCGGAATCGGGATTATTTTGTGATCTGATCGCAGTGCATTGCGTACTTGTGTGTGGCTGACGAACTTCATGGCAACTGGAAGATGAATCCGTCGTGGAACTGATTCACCCGTAGTTTTGACCACAGCTCGCAGTCAGAAAAAGTGCGGAAAGCAAAGCCAACATGTTTTGATGCTGCTCTTCGCATCGCAACGCATCTCGTGTTTGTTTGTGTGGGGGTGCGGCAAAAGGCGCTAAGCCAACAACAACAATCGTGAATACACCGTTTCTGTGATAGAAAGTCTGTTTGCAAAAAGTGCGTAACAAATAAAAATAATAAGCAATTTAGTCATGTATTTTACTGCCAAAAGTAAACTGTAAAATTGCAATTGAGTTGCATATAAAGCACAATTAACCTGTGTGTGTATCTGCTGTTTTTTAGGCAAACTGCCTTAAAATTTGCAGACATAAAATTAGTTTTTTACTCCTAAAATAAGAACCCCATAGTTCATAATAGGAAAATATATGTTTTTCTTGTGAAAATTTGCCATAGATTTTTAGTGTTGAATGGGATCATTATTTTCCGGCCAGTGTTGGTAAACCCGTAGTAATCAAGAGTGCAGTTAGCAGTGCAAATCATCCTGGTTTTTGAGGTTAAAGTTTTGACAACCCGCATTAATGTCTTATTCCGGTTTCCCCACAGCATGACTTACGAACTGCCCCCCATCATATTGAAAGGCAAAGAACTGATCAAATACCGGCACCTCAAGCGAAAATACCCCGTGTCCAAGGGCTTCCTGCAGAGCAACTGGTGGAACGTCGAGAGGTTCATAGTGTACGCCCTCAGTCCCCGCTGCGTCATCAGAAACTATGCCTGGCGCAAGCGGCGCACCCACCGCGTCCGCATCATCCGGCGAGTCCGTATTCTGCTCTTCGATCCGCGTCTCAAGCGGATGATCAAACGCCGTCTGCAGAACGTGCGCCAGTGGTCCAGAAGCCTAGTTGGTTACTACAAGAAGATGGGCAGAATCGTAGAGCATGAAGAGACGGAGGTGTACCGCGTGGCAGAACCTCTGGGAGCCGAGGAGCTGTCCAAGCAGATGAAGCAGCAACTGGAGTTGCTCAAAACGGGCAAGAGAAGTCTGTCGCTCATTGAAGAAACAACTGCCATTGCGGAGGTGCCGCCTAAGAAGCCTAAGCAGATGCCCGATATCACCGAGGAAGCCAGGGTCATTAATGATAGCGATGATCGCCTGGATGCAGCGCCCTCCAAGGAGGCTGCCGAAAGGACACCCACAAAGTCGCCCGCTCAATTTGCCGTCTCCGAGGATGTTCCAACCCCGGCCACGCCCAGCAAGGAGCAAAGTGGCCAGACCAGCACTTGCTCCAGTGCCGAGAAGACAGACAAAACGGAAAAGGCCGGCGGCGGCAGTAAGTTCCTGGACATGCTCATCAGTAAGGTGCGCGTTAAGAACTTTGCGCGTGAGGACAACATGCCCACTGAACCAAGTGCGGTCACATTTTGCACATCCGAGGACGAGGGTAGCGAAGACTTCGTGGGCTTCGACGAGAGCGTTCATCAGCCGGGCATGCTGCTCACGCCGCTGGTGCCGAACAAATGCAAGACCACGGAGGGTAACTCCGCCTTTGTCAGCGAGTCCCTGGATGCCTACATGCGGGAGCATCATATCAATGACTCGGATTCGCAGCAGGACGACAAGGACAAGTTGCTCGAGCCCATGGGACACGATGGTCAGGTCACTTCGCACAGCATGCCGCCACCGATGGACATGCCAGCCGTCCCGGAGGCACTGCAGCGTCTGAGGACGGTGGCGGAGAGGCGGCAGTACTTGCAGCGTTGCAAGAACCACAAGATGGGAATCATTAACAACGAAGCCAATGTATACAGAGAGCTGCAGCGGAAGCAGCGCCAGCGAAAGGTGAAAATCGGTGCCATGCAAGCGCTTCAGGCTTCCGACTCCCAAATGCCATTTACCCGCCAAGGTTGGCAGGCGGCCAGTTATGTGGCCACCGAGCACTCCAACTACTACTATCAGGTGTGTTTTCGAAGGACACTTTTACTTGGACTTTTATCAATTAATTCCATATTTTCCAGGTAATACAAGTGGACGGTGAGATGGTGCGCCTGCCAGGCGCCCAGGGCAATAATTTGAAGCGCGAGAAGTCTCCATACATCAGCAGACTCAGTCGCAAGGAAGCGGAGGAACTGAAGTGCAGCAGCCAGTGTTTGGATGCCCGCATTCCTCAGGAACTGAAAGTGATTCCCACAAGAGTGAGCCCACCAAGGAACCCCAAGATCCTCAACCAGTATCCGCTGCCCGCCATCTTCCGCCCCTGTCCATTATCCAAGAAACCGCTGCAGAGGCCGCTGGACGATGACACGGCCGCGTTGCTTCTCGCTGGGGGCAGCATGGCCGTGGTGAGCATGCCAAATGTGCAGCTTGATGTGATGCCGCAGCTGGGCCGACCACTGGACGAAATCGCCAAGCGGTATCTGCAGCACATACTTCCCCATCACGACATAACGCGGGAGTGGGCCGAGTTTAGTGTGTCTACGCTGCAGGCGCCGCCCGCCAGCATGAAGGATGCAGAGGAGCAGGCTTCCCAAACACCAGCTGGTCGTCGAAAGAGCTTCACCTTCTTTATTCCCTATCTCAACGATCGGAATCACATTCTCGTACGCCGCGTGGTGGACCGATCCGAGCACCTAGACAAAAGCTTTAGAGAGGAGCCCAATAAGCTCCAAGAGTTCGCTTTCCGAGAAATGCTTCCACCTCAGCCGGATGCCGAGATTCTGGCCTGCGCAGACATGATCAACGATATGATCAACACTGTGGCCATCAGCTGCAGCGAGAACAGTTTCATAAGCGAGGACCCGGATGCGTTAGGTGATAGCTCGTTGCCCAGGTCCTCCGATCCGAGTCCCGCGAAGGAGGAGGCTGGCAAGGATACGGATAAGTCCGGCGCCAAGCCAAAGCGACTGCCCAACAAGCAAAAGCGTCTGGCCAACGAACTAAGGCGATTAAATGCCACCATCATAGACGCTGCTGCCAGAAAAGCAGATGGTAAGTTGTCGTTTTACTACCTGATACTAAATAGTAAATCTGAATTACTTTCTTCTCCAGCTAACAAACCTTGCAGTAAGGATCACTGTCAGCTGGGCTGCCTATGCGCCAGCTTGGCAGGTACAGAGCTACCTGTGCGGGATCACTGCGGCAGGGCAGAGTGTGTTCTGGATTGCCGTTGCCTGAGTGCAGAGCAGGGTCGTGTCATGCGCGTGGAAGCCGCAGATGTAATACTCAATATATTACCATTCTATGTGACTATAAAGTAATAAGCTGTACTTTTACACAGGGGCGCGGAATTTCCAACGAAGATGCTTTCAACCTGCGCCGTAAGGCCACAGCACGACTGGCCAAGATGGAGAAGGACTTTACCTCTACACTGGTGCTCACCGACAATGAAACGCTGCTGATCAATGAGTCGCAGGGCGACAAGAAGCGACGCTGCACAAAGGCGCCGAAGCGCTATGAAGACTTCGATGACTCCATGTTCGACGAGGAGGAAAAGGAAGTGGTATCGCCCACAAGCAAGAAACAAAAGAAGATCGCCGCTGCTGCTGCGGCTGCCGCTGCGGCTGCTGCTGCAGCGGCCGCTGCCAGTGCAAAGGTATCGGCTCCTGCTCTAAGCGAGCCGTGCTATGTGAAGGACACGGACCTGGCCAAGTTGAGGCATTGCTTTGTGGGACTACGACGGTTGTCGAATGTAGACAACTTGGCCACGTTCTGCATGACCCACCAGCTTTATAAGTGCTTCTGTGGCGGTGACTCTCCAGATGGCAAGCCTGTTGTAATCGAAAAGGAACAGTGGAACGCACCAGTGACCCACTTTAATCCGGATCTAGCTGTCAGGGCTCACTACAGCTTCGAGCGTCCGCCGGAGGAGTCTTCGACCAAGAAGAAAGGAAAGGAAAGAAAGCCCAAACCTAAGCAGGAGCCAAAAACGATCGAAGAGGATCCGAATCCGCAGACTCAAGCAGCGGAGACCTCTCCGGAAAAGACTGAATTTAAACAAGAACCGAAACCAGCTGATTCCCTGTTCAAGGATGAGACTCCTATGCAAAGGTCAATGGAGTTGGATGCGATTTTCAACTACTTCCGTAGGCGTCAATATCTTTGCCGGCGAGCCGTTTCCATTCCCATGAGCTCTTACCAGCGCTTAAACCAAAGACGGGCAGATCGTGTGCGACACCAAATAGCTCGCCAGGAGACTGCAGAGACGGCTGAGCTGCTTAGGATGCGCATTCAGAGTGCCGTCATTTACTATCGCAAGGAAATCGATCGGCAACGAAAGCGGGAGCTGACCAAAAAGCCTGTCCAAACTTCTGTCATAGAAGTGCGGAACGACTCCGATGCCAGCGATGCTAGCGTGTGCCAAAAGAAGAGTGAAAGCCCCATCAAGGGGCCGACTCCTGGCAAGCGCATTAAACTGCAAACGGAAGAGCCTCCTGCTCAAGAGAAGGCGGCCCATAAGCTGGACATTCAAGTGCCCCGCATAGCCGCTTGCTATTCCCTCAATGCCGCTTCGGTGGACGTTCTTGCTTCTGAAATGGCAAACGAAGCAGCTGCGGCTGCTGCAGCCACGGGATCGTCACATAGTTCCACGGAAGTGGACTCCCCCAATTTCCGGTCCTTCTACAACGAGGTGGTGAAGAACATGAATACCCTGGTAAGCAAAAAGATGCAGGATATTGACCTGGCGCTGCAGCGTGAGAGCAAAATAATCCCGTCGCCCAACGAGGAGATTCTTTGCATTATCAAGTGGACGAATTTTCTCGCTGCCTTTGAATCTGGTTTCGTATTTATTTGGGACGTTCAAATGAAGACTCACAGCTTTCTGGCGGCAACCACGACCAATTTGATGCCCTCTGTGTGCGGCGCCATCGGAGTTGTAAACACCAAGTTTGCACCCGATCCCCAGGCGCTGCCCTTGATGGCTCGAATGCTAATGAATTCCACTCGGAATGAAAACACCAACCGTCTCGCAGTTGTGATGCAGGGCAGGCAGAGTTTCTGGCTAGTGAAGGGTTTTCTGCGACATATGGAAGGCAATGCCTGCACAAAACCGACGCCGATGACTCATCCGCTGCTCACCAAGAAGATCAATGTGCTGTGCTCGCTGCTGGTGAAGCAGCGCATCCGGGAACACCAGAAGAAGCTGCTAGGTGGCGGCAGTTTATCTTCTGAAGCCTTGAGCAGTCCGACAGCAGATGTTCCGCCTCCAACTTCTCTACTTATGAAGCACCGCTCACGGGACCTTAAGCGAAAGTCTCAGGGCGATGAATCGTCATTAAGTGCGCCTTCAATGGCAAAGTCTTCCAAACCAGCTGCTGCAGGTGGTCCTGAAACTGCGACAACGTCTACAGCGTTAGCTTCTGCTTTAAGCCCTGGCACTTCTACGCATTCTGCCGGATCTGCCAAGACTAGCCCAGTCTCTACTAAAAGCAAAAGCAGCGCCTCTGGAATCCGGAGCAATATCGAGTTCAGAAAGGTTAACCACAACGATGTCGATGAATTGCAAATTCCCGAGCTGCACAAGACAGACCACCGTTGGGTGGTGCTGGACATCTTCGATGACTTTTCTCACATCTTCGTGCCCTCCTTTAGTGATATGATCTCGCTGACCAGGATTCACAGCGTGATGCAGGTGGCCGAGGAGAGGCAGAAGGTGGTGAAGCTTCAGTTCTTTCCCAATGCGCCGTACGATGCCTTCGTGACGCCGTCGTCCAAGAAGAAGATCTATTTTGGACCGCTGAGCCTGGACATGCCGCCGCCGGTCCTGGTGCTACTGCAGAGCGTCGATCGGAAAATGATGTTGCGCGAGGTTTACCAGCGCGAGCACTCCATTCCCGTACAGCGCCATCGCCGAAGCATGGCGTTCTGGGTGCTGCACATAAACGGACAAGTGCACTTCGAGATCGACACAGAGTCGACTGCAAAGCTGGCAGCGCAACACACAAATTCCACCGCAACTTCTGGTCTAAATGTGGTCAAAATTCCGTCACAGCTGTCCGTGGAAATAGAAAAGAGTCAAGAAGAGGTGCCACCGGTGGTGATCATCGATAGTGATGAGGAAGATGATGACGCGGAGAGACAACTGGTAATCGATGAGCAGGATGATCAGCTGGCAGTGGCGGACATTAAGGAAGTGGAGCGCACAGGCTTCACCATACAAACATTGCCTTCTAGTGGCGCTCTGCAAATAACGATCTCAGATTCAGCAGAACCATCCCTACGACCTGCCAAAGATGTGGCCGCCAGCCACTTGAGTGGTGGCTTCATGCCGTTCATTGCAAACGTGCCCGCAAAGATCGGGGAAACGCCTCCCACCACCCAATACCTGACACCCCAGGTGCAGGTAACCACGTCGCAAGGTGATCCCGAAACGGTCACAACCAGTTCCTCTACACACTTGCAAGCAGCTAAGACAGCATACACCAAGATCAACGAGTCACTGCAGGAGCTACTGAGCAGTGGAAACACTTTGACTCCTGGAGGTATCACGATCACCAAGTTGGATAGCAATGAGAAGACTTTACCACGCGAATCCGTCCAGAGTGCCAGCAACAACAAGCGCATCTCCATTACCGGGATACATAAACAAGTAACCAAGGCTTCACCTTCAACGGCCACAGTTCCGGCAGCCCGAGCGCCCGTAATCAGACCTCAATCGGCTCCCGTTTCCAAAGGTCTACCCTTATTACGAACCGGTGCAACGGGACCGAGCAATGTGGTCAGGCTTTATCCAAAACCAGCCACAGCTGCCGGTCGGAAATCCCTGCCGGTGAATGCTAAACCGTCAGTAGTGACAGCACGTCAATCCCTCCCAGTCGAGACGCCTGCAGCATCAGCCAAATTGCCTACGGTGGGTGAGCCATCCGCTCGTGTGTCGCTGCCCTCAAAGCCTCCAGCTGCTGGGGAGCACCTGCCACCACGACAATCTCTGCCAGCACATCCTCCCGCAGCAGCGCGTCCGGAGGCGGTTGCAGCTCCTGGCCAAAACCTCACCAACGTATCCACAGCTCAGCTGGCACAAGAAGAGACCTGCTACGGCATCATGGTCGCGAAGGGCTTGCCGCGCTTCCGCGCCAAGGTGCAGGGCTCGCACTTCATGGTCAAGATACCTGAACATGGCGTGTTTCGCTTCAAAACATTCGGATTAACTGCCAGTTTCCTCAGTCGGTGAGTGTATGCAGAATCCTGCGAAAAATCGAAAGCTTATTAATGTATCCATCAATTTGCTTGCAGCCATGTGGCGAAGGATCCCAAACTCAAGGAGTTTTTACCGGCCCAGTGGAAGTTCCATGCCTTGGAGCAGGTCAATAAACAGGTGCCATCTAGGAATCAGCAGTCGCCTGCTGCCATCGTAATCGAAGATTGAGCGGTTTTTCATCACATTTTTCGAATACGTATACATATTAAATATGTAAACTGTTTAGTTATAGACTATTTTGTTATTATGATTACTATTATTATTATTATCATCATAAACGATCAGTTACTTTAATGATGTATAGCATTGTTCAGTTGGAAAGGCCACTTAAATTTGTTCCATTATCACGCCGCATGAGTTGTAATCTTGGTAAGCTGAAGCTAAAATGATTAAATTTAGGTACATGAAAACAACAATTATGTTTACCTTTGAGTTCCTAATAAGTAGTTATTTGGTTTGACCGGTGAGTCCAAGAAATAAATGGCTATTACTTTTGGGACAGTTTCCTTTCGCCTGAAAAACAAAATGTCGTTGGCGAGCATTTCACTGGTTGAAATTTCGAATTTGGCGCTCTCGCCAGCTGATTGTCCGTTCCACATCCCAACCGTTTCGCGTGCGAACAGCTGCTTGGCATGTGAAACGGGAAGTGAGCTGAACGTCGTTTAAACTAAATCCATTGTTTACGCAGCGCTCTTAACTGATTTTCGGGCATAGTCTATATAAATAAATAAAAGCTTGTCACGACGGAGCTTCGATAGCCAGCTGATAGCTGCGAACGCTGCACGCAGACCAACAAAGTGGGCAAAACACTCGTCCAAGGTCAGCCTTAGATATAGAACCACCGACACAGGTGATCACCAATATAAGCAGAACTAAATCGCTTGCCTAAACATTTCGCAGATATCGCTGGTGAAAGCTCAGCGCATTTTGTTGATCGATTCGCGCAGAGTTCAGATACTCTGTCACCGTGATCAGGGGAAGACCTCTAAGCTGCTGGACAAGAAGACTGCTCAAGATGGGCTGTGACGAGAAGCGAGAGAATGCCGGCGGCAGACTCCGTGTGCAGGACATTCCGGCCCTCACCCAGGACCACTGCCGCATGCGGGACCCGGCAAAGGTGGAGCGCATTATCAACGAGTTCGTTTTCGGCGGACCAGAGCGCATGCAGATCGTCTCCGACTTCGACTACACCATTACCAAGCAGCGCACGGAGGACGGCGGCGCAGTGCCCTCCAGTTTCGGGATCTTCAACGCCTGCCAGTCGCTGCCGGAGAACTTTAAGGCGGAGACGGACAAGCTGTACCACAAGTACCGGCCCATCGAGATCGATCCCCACATGCCCATCGCCGAGAAGGTGCAGTACATGATCGAGTGGTGGACTAAGTCGGGCGAGCTGACCAGCGGCTTCGCCTTCGACCAGTCGGAAATAGATCAGATAGCCAGCAAGTACAAGCATGCGCTACGTGACCGCACCCACGAGTTCTTTGCGGACCTCCAGCGCTTAGACATACCCACGCTGGTCTTCTCCGCCGGCCTGGGCAACTCGGTGGTCTCTGTGCTCCGCCAGGCCAACGTTTTGCATCCGAACGTGAAGGTAGTGTCCAACTTCCTTCAGTTCAGGGATGGCCTGCTTGATGGCTTTCAACAGCCGATGATTCACACCTTCAACAAGAACGAAACAGTGTTGAACGAGACCAGCGAGTATTACGACCTAGTGCACACCAGGGACCACATCATAGTCATGGGCGACTCCATTGGGGATGCGGACATGGCCTCCGGGGTGCCCGCCTCCTCGCACATCATGAAGATCGGCTTCCTCTTCGACCACGTCGAAGCCAACATGGAGAAGTACATGGACACCTTCGACATAGTGCTCGTCGATGACCAGACCATGGACGTTCCCAGAACCCTGCTCGCCCTCATCGAGAAGCAGCACAAGCTGAGCCTGGAGGCCGTCAAACAGAGCTCGCTATAATTCCCGCAGGGAGTTTCTGCAATTGGTCTGAAATGTACTCGTGCCGCTCCTGCTCTCTCATTAGCATACTAGTTTCTAGTTGCTAACCGGAACACAACAGAAGCTACTAATTAGGTGGTTTAGGATTAAACATTTTACTCATCTTAACGAATGAATGTATACTTCATGGACTCAAATCATATTAAAGACAACGTTGTGCATTGCAAAGGAATTTGGTTTGGTGCTTGGATCAGTTGATAGTTTTACCAGGAAAAACGCTTTTTGAAGGCATTTATTGGAGGAATTGAGCGATAAGGCACATGTGTTTAATCAGGAATTACATTGTAAAGATAAAATGGATTGTTTGTTGTTAATTCTGTAAAAAGTGGAGACCTCCAATCAATTTGGATTAAGCAAACATTTGAAATCGGATATCAATGGCATGCAATTTTCCAAAGATCTGCGTATTATATAGCCATCCTTTTTTTACGTTTAATTCGAAGAGCTACTCAGTTTTCGAATTATTAAAATTATAAATCAATTTTATAATTTCCAAATATTAAATTTTTGGTTAAACACGTACCGGAATTTTCAAAGCGGTTGTTATCGAAACGGAAATCTGGAACGCGCCGTCGACTAGGGATGGACAACCTGCCAGTCATTCCAGGCGAGTGCTGGGACAGCTGTCGATAACTTGCTATCGAAATATACAAGAGAAATATACAAATCATTGGCAAATTGGGATTTTAC
The DNA here is from genome assembly GCF_016746245.2 of Drosophila santomea. Classification (NCBI taxonomy): domain Eukaryota; kingdom Metazoa; phylum Arthropoda; class Insecta; order Diptera; family Drosophilidae; genus Drosophila; species Drosophila santomea. The sequence goes on from NC_053017.2 coordinate 21,553,385, forward strand.
GCATTTTGAATTCGATCGTATCGCCAGGAAACACGTGTAAAATAGTTGATTTCCGATCGGGCAGCAAGTGCAGCACAGCCACCGCGGAATCTCAGCATTCCGACCGCCGCCGCAGCCAGGTGAAGAATGCGGAGGAGCGTCGACTGAGCAAGCAGAACCAAAAGGCTGGTGGATTCAATCCGATCCGGACACAAAAGCAAACCAAAAGCGCAGCGTCATGTTCGGATTCGACGGCGAGTACCGCCGCAGGCCGGTGCAAAGTCTGGGCGGAGCCTCGCACACCTGCGACCGGGACACTGTCATCCGGAAGGCGGCCCTGGAGCGCCAGAAGCGCAACGAGCTGCGCCAGAAGGAGAACGGGGCGGTGCTGCTGCAGTCTTACGCCCGCTCCTTCATCCACCGTCAGCGGCGCAAGCGAGCGGAACGGGAGGCTTTCGACGTCTACCTAATGGGCCACAAGGATCGTATCGTGGAGGATGAAAGTCTTACCTTCCTCTTGCGGCGCCTCAACTTCTTCTACAGCAGCCGGGAGGCCAAGGACAGCGAACGACTGGTAATACTCCCTTCTAGTACTCCCTTTCTAACTCTAATGATGTTCCCAATCCCCACAGATTGAGGTCTGTCAACAGATTCTTCGCCAGCCCGCTCGTCTGCTGCAGCATTCCTCCCCTGACTCTATGTGGCTTCTGAGACTCTGCAAGCTGCTGGACACTTGCCTGCTACAGCTTAGTCTGTCGCACACGCCCCAGGCCATTCCACTACGCATGCTGGAAACCTTTACCACCGTGTCCTCTGTCCAGCGTTATATGGAGGATGAGACTGTGTTGTTTCAGTATCTGGAGCGCGTCTTTGGCTTCCTGATTGCCCGTAACTACTTTGTGCGACTGCGACGGCTACTGGACGACAAGTGTCCGCCGCTAGACGGAGAGACCCTGCAAGCCCCGAGTCCGCTGGCTGAGGCCCTGCTCCAGTTGTTGCTACGACCGCTGGAAGTAGCTAAGAGGGCCTCCGCCGGCGGCCAGATGTCGCCTATGTCGATGGCGGTTTGCCAGAGCTTCACTCGGGACATCTTGGCCACGCCGCACACGGATCCTCTGCGATACTTTGTGCTACCCTGCTTTGCGCTGAATGTGGACTTCCCATTTGATTTGCTGATGCGTTCGCTCTTCGACGCACTGGAGGCAGCTGGACCAGCGGAATCGGACAGCACGTCCAGCCGGCGCAGCTTTCTCTTCCACGGTGCAGAAACGGGTCAAAAGGCTAAGCGGATTGACTCGATTTTCTCGTCCTTTCTACTCAACTCCCTCATGGTTCTCGATCGTAGGCAATTGGGTAAGTTGCAAGGAATGGCCTTTTAACCATAGCCTCAGTAGTCATCAGTAACCGTTATTTCCTTGTAGCCACGCTGCAGCAGAGCCCTCTGCTGGTGATCTACGTCCGCCTCATTGCCGAAATGATGCCCAACATTCTGCAGCTACCGAAGTCTACGCTTCGCGGCCACGCCAATGCCCCACATCGTCACAGGGACGGCGATGACGATTCCGAGGACTCGGATGAGGAGGACGAAGGGCTGCCAGCGGCTCGAACCCTGGACTACGATATGGAACAGACTTGTCGGACTAGCGGGGAACTGAGTGTCAAAGAGCGCGACTGTCTCTTGGAGTCCATTGCCATACTGAACGAAACGGAGCGGGTGGACTTCATTGTTCAGCAGCTAGATCCGCACATTGAGAACAGTCACCTCATTTATGCGCTTTGCGAGATCTGTCACAATCTGATGATATACAACAAGCATGCGGTCTTCGAGTACAAGTGAGATGCCTATACACAATATTCCTATGCAATATCTAATCCATTATTCCTTGTAGATTACTCTATACGTTGGCTTTCACTCCAAAATTCATACGGGCTGTGTGGTTTAAGTTGGCTGCAGAGTCCACTCAACTAGGTTTCTCTGCTCCACTAACCCTTATTTCCAAGGGAGTTGTGCGTAAGTAACATTTAAAACCAGCTGAGTAGACAATAACTAATGAGATTTCTTCGCGCAGCCAAACATCAGGGAGTGGATCGCACTATTCCTCTCTTGGCCACTTTCTGCATGCTTTTTGGACGCCTGCTGCCGACTCTGCATGATGTCGAGTTCGTAGAGGACAAGTTGCTGCTGCAGGTGCAGACCACCATCAACCACGTGCGACTCATGCCCTTTTCCATAGCGGAAATTGTCCAAATGTCCAAGACGCTGAAGGACATCAGTATGGGCCTAGTGGAGCTGGCTTTTCCAGAGACCCGTAGCAATCTGGCCAACTACCGCAAGGTCCTGGGTCACACGGAGGCCGACGACAAGAAGTTGCGGCATCAGAAACAAATCTGGGCCAACCTGCTCAATGTGGTCGTCTTTGTGCTCAACCAGATCCACACACGCGACCTGCGCTTAGGATTCTGTCCGGAGGCTCACTGGACCGTCACCCGGCTCGATTTACCACTGGATAGACCCACAGATCTTCCGCTGACCCATAGCAGTCGTCTGCGTGGAATACGACCCTTTCAGCCGATTCGAGACTTCACTCGGGAAGACTTCGAGAACGGGCCACCCATGTCAACGAAACAGATCCGCTCGATAACCATTTTGCGCGAGATCCCCTTTGTGGTGGCCTTTAACAAGCGCGTCAGCATTCTGCAGAGCTTGGTTGCTGCCAACAAGATGCGGGTGCAGGGCAATATGCAAGCCTTTCTCCAAGGGCCCTCCGTGCTGATCACTGTCAGGCGGTCACATCTCTACGAGGACGCCTACGACAAGTTGCGCCCGGAAAATGGTAGGTGGCATCATAATGATTTTAAGCACAGCAGTTCATTAATTATTTACTTTTAGAACCGGATCTGCGCTTTAAGTTCCGCATACAGTTTGTTTCCTCGCTCGGTCTCGATGAGGCAGGCATCGATGGTGGTGGAGTTTTTCGTGAGTTTCTGTCGGAACTGATTAAAACAGCGTTTGATCCCAACCGTGGATTCTTTATGTAAGTATTACCGAAGTATTCAAACCATTAGCTTATGATTCCCTACTTCTCTATTCAGGGTGACCACGGACAACAAGCTATATCCCAATCCGAATGTGGCCGATCTCTTCGAAGACTACGAGAAGCACTACTATTTTATTGGCCGCATCCTGGGCAAGTCCATATATGAAAACCTTTTGGTCGAACTGCCATTGGCCGAGTTCTTCCTTACCAAGCTGGCTGGTAAATACTCCGATGTGGACATCCACCAGTTGGCCTCCCTGGACCCGGAGCTGTACCGCAATCTACTTTACTTGAAGGACTACTCGGGCGATGTAAGCGAATTAAACTTGGACTTCACCGTGGCAAGCAGTTCGCTGGGTCAGACGCAGATCGTGGAGCTGAAGCCGCAGGGCCAAAGCATTCCCGTGACCAACTCAAATCGCATTGAGTACCTGCAGTTGATAGCCGACTACAAGCTCAACGTGCAGATACGTAGTCACTGCAACGCCTTCCGAAAGGGTCTGTCCAACGTTCTGCCCATCGAATGGCTGTACATGTTCAGCAACAAGGAGCTGCAAATACTCATCTCGGGTGCTGAGATACCCATTGACTTGGAGGATCTCAAGAGGCACTGCGAATACGGCGGTGAATTCACTCCGGAGCACCCCTCGATTGTGGCATTCTGGGAGGTGTTGGAAGGTTTCGATGATCTGCAGCGCCGGCAGCTGCTTAAATTTGTCACCAGTTGCTCCAGGCCGCCGTTGTTGGGCTTTAAGGTTGGTATTGCATCGTATTTTAAGCGAACCTTTGTTACTTATTTGGATTTCCATGACAGGACCTGGACCCACCATTCTTTATCCAAAACACGGGAGATATGGAACGTCTGCCCACGGCCAGCACCTGCACCAATCTGCTGAAGCTTCCGCCCTTCAAAACCGTCGAACAAATGCGCGAGAAGCTACTCTATGCCATACAGTCTGGCGCTGGTTTCGAACTAAGCTAAACTGTCACTCCCCAGAGACCCCGAAAACATATCCAATTATCACAGCCCCCACAGACGAATACGAAATCCCATACAATCCACCCACCTGGCAGTGCGAATGGATCGCAGGACGGCATGTTGACAGGCAGGAAAACTATTCCAGTTAATCTATTACCAATGTACATTTGATTACCGCAATTGCTTAGTGTAAAGTATCAAGCTTATGAGGTCTGTTTATCCATGTTTTTCTTTGTAGTTCGATTCAGATTGTTTTTCGTATTACAAACTGATACATCTGCGTGACGCTGTTCCGCAGCTCTCTGGCCAGGCGCTGCACATCCGCCAGGCTGGACAGCGCGTCCCTGCTGCCGTGGAAGATCTGCAGCTGCAGGCGCACATTGGCCAGCTGGTAGGAGGGGGGCGTGGCCTGGCCATATCGCAGCGTATTTAGCCGGGGGGAGCGGTAGTCGTACTGCTGGAATTTGCCTGCGAACAAAGCGAAAGACTTATCAGGTGGTGGCTACGGCCCACTTAATGCCCACCACACAAGGATGACATGGACGGAAAAAATAGTTCTCCCTTTCAAGATTCAAACATTTTGCAAACTTTTTAGGCTTAATTTTACTGATGGAAGAATGTGATGTAAGGGTATATAGTAAATCATATCTAGAAACGTTTGAAACTCGATCTGATTTCTCGCAGTGCATCCGACTTACCGCTATTGATGAGCTGCCCGAAGTGCTGCAGCTGGCCCCGCGAGATGCCCGCCGGCGTCGTCTCCAGGATGCGTGGCAAGATGTTCTGGCAACGGAAGAGCAGGCAGGCCATTTTGTTAGGCTTAAGTTGCCGCAATGCTTAAATTTTATGAGCAACCGCCGGAAACAGGACTCCGGTGCACCTCAGCACCCCCCCCTCGTTGTGCCTGACCACTCATGTGTGTATCGGTGTGTGTTCAGGCTGCTATTTCCGTTTCATTGCGACACAAAGCATATGCGGAAGTGCACGCAAGCACACTCGCACTCACACCCACACTCGCCAACACACACACACACGCCCACTCACACATGAACGGGCACAGGAGCGAGGACTCGGGCCAAAGGCCAAGAGGTCCTTGCTTTGATCCTGCGGAGGAGGCGCCGGCTGAGTTTATATGGCGGGTATTTGTTTTGAAATTAGCTGCTTACTTGCTTACTCGCTTACTTGCCGCATTCTCAGCCCCTGATTAAGGTAAGTGCAGTGAGCCTTTCAGTTTTGTATCGAGATTGATATTGATATTGCCACGGGCCAAGGGCCACTGATTGAATTGCCAACGGATTTGAAAAGGCGGCTGAGGGAGGTCTCCACAAAGTCCTTTTCCAAGGAAATGCCGATGCAAGTGGCTGGCACAGGTGAATGTTTTCATATTGGCCGGGAAATGCGTTGGGGAAAGTTCTCTTCAATGCACGCATTAAATAAGCTATATATCTTTTTACTTACTAGAGGTTTTGCACTCATAAAGTACTTAATTTCTATAAATTACTACCTCTAACATTAAAGAACTTATTTTCTAGCTACAAGGCTTCTTTTTGTCTATAGAAAACTAACTATTGCCTGATTGATTTACTGATTGCAAATGAAATGGGACTGAAGAGCTTCATCAATTTAATTGGGGAGTTTTGCTCGTGGGCTCCGCTGGCAATGCCATTTAAATCCGAAAATCGTTGTTTAAACAGAGTTTCTGAATAAAAAATCAGTGCACTTTTTTACCGCCTCCGTGATGCTGGCCACTTTTTGCGAGCCCTCAGTTATAGCATTTTATGTAAATCGGCCGACTTTAAAATGCCATGACAAGCCATTGAAACGTTGCATGCGTCCTGCGGCGACACATTTTTTGTTTTGATGTTTATTTGATTTTCCGCCTGGCCGTTGCATTTCCCATTTCCCATTTACCATTTTCCCCTCTCCTTTTTTACAGGCAAGCAGGCAGCCAGCAACTTGTGGCAAATACTGGCAATTTTGTGCCGCCAGCTTGTTTGTGTTTCCCGAGTTTTTCTTTTGGTTTCCTTTGCCATCATCCCTTGCATTTATTTTTCCTACATCTCGAATTTTGTATTTTTCTGCACTTCAGCTGCAATCTTATTCGACGCAGTGCAGTCCTCCAAGAGTGTTGAACTTTTGGGGTCGTGGGTGTGGGAGGGTCGTCGGGTTACTAAATATGCACAAATATTTATTCGGACCTCCATCTGGGTGGCATGTGGCATGTGGCATGTTTGGCAGTTGTCGCAAGTATCGCTAGTAACGCAAGCATCGCCTCGCTCCATTTGCTCAAGCTCGGCGTCTTCCATGTATTTGCTTAACAATTTTCCGCTGCCGGATCTGGTTTGTTGACTTTCGGAGGTTCGTGGAGGTTATGACTGCGCACAGTATCTGTGACTCTCGAGTCAAGTGGCAGTAGCTCCGGGAATTTGTTTTCCGAGTTAAACAGTCGCATCGGAAACAATAGTTCGCAAATAGCAGTTTGGCAACTACTTTTCGAAGAGGAGTTCTCTATATAGACACAGTTTTTTACTTCAACATTCAGCTGATACTGATAAGTGTACTTTATTCAACGGGTACTTGAAATAACTTTTACATCTATAGTTTGAATAATCTCCTTGGCACATCTATAGTTTGAATAATCTCATTGGTCTTAACTGAACTTTTTACCATATTTATTTTATATGCTTTTAAAACGTGCATCCCAGGCCTCCACTCCCCACTTATCCCCTGGATTATTCAGCGCCTGAAGTGCTTATTTATGGCCGCATATGTGAAGAGAACTTCCTAACCCTTGTTTGTGCTCCACGGGCAACTAAAAAAGTCCAAATCCAGCTTTGCATCGCCGTGTCCAGGGCCGCAGCCTATTGGCCAAAGCGCCACTTTAATAACTTACAAGCGCCACTTGGCACCCAGGTCCGACCCCGATTCCGCCCCCAAAACACCCTAAATACAGCCCAAAAAACGCCCCAACTAACTCACTTCGGTTCCGAATGGTAAGCCTTTTGAGCACGCGCCCCGAAAACACTAGCACTCCGAACACACAGATAAGCCATAAAGTTGCTTCCTTCGTTGCACGCTCGCGATTTATTTGCCATATTTCACGGCAAAGCAAAATTTAAATGTACCGTGTGCGCGGGAAACAAAAAGTGTTCGGGCCACCATGGCGTATACGTAATGTGTGTTACACTCTAGTTAGCCGCCAGCTGGAGCGGCGTTTTCCGGGGGGCAGGGCAAAGTTTCGAGCACCTTTCGGTTGCACATTATGGCGGGCATTCTGTGTGCTACAGAGTCTATGCGGAAATACTCTAAATACTACTTTTGAACTTAAATTCTTCAGAATATGTGATCCATGTTCAAACGCACCTATGTTCTTAAGTTTAATATAAAACATACAACTGATTTGGATTTAAATATTTAGTTTTGTACAGTAATTAAATGTGAATACAGGTTACTTTGATTCCTGCAAACTGACCATTCGTACGCTGGCACCAATTAACCCGCTCGGTTGGGCATTTATCACCCCTTCCTAATCCCCTTTAAATCCACATTCACATCCACATCCACATCCACAATGGTGCTGCTCCGGCTGGCAGCCAGGAAGCTCTGGCCGGCAGGAGCAGCTCGTTTACGCATTTAAATTCAAATAACTTTTATTACCGAAACTAAGGCCTCCCCCCATCCGTTTTTCGCATTCGGCCCTCGATAGTACGTATGTTTGTCTGTTTCCGGAAGGTTTTGCGGGTGGGGGGAGGTGGCCTTGAGGGGGGAAGGGGGAAGGGGAGATGGGTGTGCTGGTCCCACTCCAGAGTGCAATAAAAACTTTTGCATACGAGAGGAAAAAAGTTTCGGGCGCTTTGTTGGCTAAATTATGGCCCGCATATATAATCGTACTCACACGATCCAATGGATAGTCGCTGAAGCCCACGTAGAGGGAGGTGAAGAGGGTGCAGAGGGCGTAGGTGGGCCGGGAGGCGGTGCAGAAGAACTGGCCGCCCACCTGGGTCAGCGCCGTCGCCGGGAGCAGCTCGTGGAGGCCCAGTTTGTTCAGCAGCAGCTGCACGGGGAGAATGCCATCTTTTATCTTTAAGCTTTTATCTTTCAAATTGAAATATAATATTTTCTATTCCCTTCACCTGGTTACTTAGTATTTCTTTTTTATAAGTGTGCTTGAGCACTGAGAGCTCTTCTTGCACCACGTAAACTAGACAAATGCTAATCTTCTCAAGCCAAATGCGTACTTGCCCGAGTGACAAGAGCAGCACGCATCAAGTATACGCACCGTGACCATGGAGCTGTCGCTGGCCAGCAGCCGCAGCGGCGGACTGCTCAGGTGCTGGAGGAATGCGACTGGGGCCAGCAGAGCGGCATTGGCGAAGCGCGCATTGTACTCCGGCCGCTGGGAGAGCAGGACCAGGAGCACGGTGGTGCCCTGCGAGTGGCCGACGTAGTGCAGCTGGCGGCGATTTGTTAGAGCCAGCACGTAGTCCACGATGGCGGGCAGGTCGTAGATGCCAATCTCGTGCCAGCTGAACTGCCAGAACCGGGCGTCACTTGTCTGCAGCGTGCGATGCCCGCGGGAATGGGTGGTGCCCCTGGCGTTTCCCAGCCACACGTCAAAGCAGCGAGCATGCAGCTCCAGCGCCAGGGATCTGCCCCTTCCGGCCGACACGAAATCCCCAGCGGATCCCAGGAGGCCGTGCATCAGGAGGAAGGGGCGCTGGTGCTGCGGACACCGACGGTTCTGGGGCGCGGGAATGCGGTGCAGACTCAGCCGGTAGCCATCGGCGGTCTCCACGCGATGCACTTGGCACTGGAGCTGCTGCCGCTGCACCGCCTGGCACACGGAGTCTATCAGTGGCGTCCCCTGACCGCTGACTGCACCAGGCCAGAAGACCACCACCACAATCCATGCGTAGAACACCCATCCGCGACTCATTCTGCTCGACTTGGAGTGCGGGCCTTAAGACATGACTGGTGCCACGAGACGTGCGAACGGATACTGCGGCTTTCGGGGCACTCGCATTGGGTTTTTGTGTTTGCGAATACGTATACGCAACGTGGGCTGGGAAGAGTGGCAGAGGGGCAGGGAGAAGGCACTCTGAATGGAGCTTTAAATAAACACATTTCCACCTTTTGTTGACTGGCAATCGATGTGTACAGTACGATGCGTAGGTGGCCTAGAAACGCTAAGATATGCAGTTGCGAAGTAGCTCCTATTTTTTAGCAAATAAATCACTTTTAATGTGCAGCTATTGGCTTACTTAGCTAATCGCATTCAGATTAGACTGAGAATCTTTTACAATATATATTAAATTGTTCAACTTTGTAGCCAGGCAACTAAAGTCAAAGGGCAGCTCGATCTGATTATCGCATACCTAATTGAAATGAAACTCTAGCTGGATGGTGTTAGTTTGGAGCACTTGATCAAATTAGCTGCTCTGGAGTACCGTGCGCTAATTAGTCGGATTAATTTACTTGCAACTTTCCACCGATTTGGCGATATATATATATATGTATATGCATATAGTTTCCATGCCAGCGACGAACTGATGAGGAGCAAACCGCAGGCTGCTGCACAATGCATCTGGATGCGGAGACGAAATCAAATATGCACCGACGTTTGAGTACACATCATGTATAATGAGCGACTGACCACCTGACTGAATGACTGTGTGACTGAATGACCGAATGTTTGAGGGACTGCATGTTTGAGTGACTGCCAGTGGACAGCAGATGCGGGGCAGCCTATGCGAGGTGCCTGAATCTGAATGGCCAGGACGTGTTGAAAATGCAATCGTGCTAATTAAAGCGACCGCGACACAGGGCGTGTGAAATTATTATGGAGGGCGGATGCAGCTGCGGAGTCACTGAGAATGATACGGATAGGATCGAGTGGTTGCTGTGGCCAGAAATTGCAATATTAGAGCGCAGAGGTCGGCTATTTAATGGCACTGCCATTCGAACTCTGCAAACTGCAGCTCCTCGATATGAACTCAATGGCCAAACTTGAGAACTTTTAGAGTCCCATCACATATTAAGCGACTTAAGCCACGAAGTTGTGGACTCTGACTTATGGAAATTCATTTTAGCTCGAGAAAGAAAGGAAATTGCTGGCAAATGAAAATAAAATCAAGGGGAGATGCTTCAGCTCAGTAAATATGACTCAAGGACACTTGGCTGGCTGTGGCATCCCTTTGGCCACTTGTCCTTCTGCAGAGGGAATCTCTGGCCACCACCACCACCAGCTCCTCCTCCTCCATCTCCTCATCCCAGGGAGCCATTTGAAATGTGATTTTAATACTTTCTCGCACAAAGCTACTTAAAGTTTGCCCTGCTTGGCGCTTAATTCGTTTTCGTTTCGTTTCCCTTCTTTTGTCAACAGCTAACAAAACAAGCCAAAAAAAAAATAGAAATAAAAGTTTTTGTAAATTGAGTTAAGTTAATTTTTCTTTGTTTTAGCCCAGTTCTTGGCTTTTTTCGGCAGCGCGAAGTTTGCGCTTTGGTTTGCCTAATAAATGTGCGTGCAAACAAAGAGCCACAATGCTCGCACACGGGCGGAAGGGAGACGGACGATGGCGGGAGCGAGAGGGCACTAGTGGATAGGATAGACAGTTGTTGCGACAGGCAAAGGATAAAGGATAATGACAGCCATTAGTATTAAGTGCGCGCTGGCTACTTTGGCTCCTCCCCCGATGTAGCAGTTTTTCCCTTTTTTTCCCATCCCCCGCTCATTAAAGTTGTTAAGTACTTGGCGTAAATGTGGCTTTTCGAGGGGCCGTAGTTCCCGAAGGACTACGTAAGGGAGAAGGAGAGGAGGGGGGGGGGGGAAGGTCCTGAATGGGCCCGCCATTAAAGGTAATTTAAATGCGCCCTAAGCGCCTCAGCCCGAAAACGAAGGAGCGCTGAACTGAAAGTACTAGCCATGGAACAACAATATAATATATTGTTGCATAATAACTGCATATTTTCCAACCAATGCAAGCCAAAGAGAGCATATTCAATCACTCCTATGCTCTGACACACACCGAAAGCCCCACATTTCTGACTTTGTGTAGTGTTTTTTTATGTTTTTTTTGGCAAACAGAAACCACATCTAGAGCTCCACTTTCATTTCATGGCAAAGTACAAAAGCCTCTCGAACAGAACAATTCACTGCACAATGAGTGACATCAGGTGAAAATGTGGGCAGTGAATGGGGTTGGGGCATGCAGTCGTCGGAAATGTTTCTTGTGCATATTCTGATTTCTGGTCAAGCCAAGTTCTTAAAATGCTCTATAAATACTTCACTTTTTCAGCATTTCTCTTTCATTTTGCGCGCTGAGTGGATGCACAATTCGGTTGCCTTAAACATGCAAATTCAGCAATGGCAATCTGATTGGAAGCAATGCAAGAGATTCTTTAAAGCTGAATAAAATAAAGTGAAATGGAGTTGGTAATTTGGTCAGTAAGTAAACTGTGCTGTATTTCTTATGATTATATTTGATGCCTAACTAAATAATATAACTCTATGCAGAATACAACTGTATGTAAGCAGCTCGCAGTATTTACTTGAGTAGGGTATGTGTTAGTCGCTACAGCGAGTCCCTGTGGCCATTACACCTTTCGCTGGCTCCTCTATGGCGTGCACGCCACATTTGCGTTCAATGAGCATGAGATAATGTCATCATCAACGTCGTCTCCATCATTCATCGCCAGACTTTCTGGTCAGGCGAATTCGAGATGCAGTGTCTGCTGTCTGCTGTCTGGGTCTTTAATGATTCCACATTTTCCTTTTAATTAGTTCCGCATTTACTAGTCCATCTGATGTCGCAAAGCACCCCGATTAATAGGGTATCAGAGTTGTTAAGCTGCAATGCCTCGCCATGTAAATGCGCAGCTCGGCGAATGGCAATCATTTAAAAACGTGGGGCGCCACTTGTTGTGTTTTCTTCTTGGCGTGCGGGCTCAATAAAATAATTCATTCAATTTACAATTTCTATGGCAGCCAGCGAAATAATTGCATATCTCGTCCACATTGCGAGTTCTTTGCCAACCAATTCAGTTGCTGTATTGAATTGTTGCTGTGGCGTATTTTGTTTCATCCAATTAAATTTATATTTACAGCGGTGTTTCTCACACGGCAGCCGGTGGATAAATCAGAGCAGATATATGATGCAATTTTGCCATTTTTATTTGTTTGACATTTGCATATTGGGTTTGATTTTTTATTTATATTTATTTGCCGCGGCGATGGATGTTTTTCCCTATTATTTATGTGTCTGTTTTTTGTCGTTTTTTCTGCATTTCACTTTAAATGTGCATGTGTATACAGGAGATTTTCACTCTGATTTGATTTTGCATCGCATAACATTTATTTTCCATTTATTGCCGGCTGTCAAACATTTACAAAGGGACTCCAATTGCGGTATAAATCCCACTTGGTGAGTCATAAAGGATATTTTTAATAAATCGAGGCTCCTTCGCTTGCTTCTTTTTATAGTAATCTCGGGCACGTATTTTCATTTACGCAGCGAAGGCTAAGGAAAACCTGCTCGGCATATCAATTATTTATAATTATTGTTAATTTTCAAAGCAGGCATCCATCCAAGCAGGCAAACAGAAAAATGGAGGTCGGAAAAACAGGAAAACAGGAACAGAGAAAGCCACAAAGAGAACCTCAATTAAAATTCAAATTAGAGCGCTTGCGAAATTCCCTCCCCGTCTGGTGGCAAAAGTGCGAAAACTTGAAGCCACTGGGAGGTGCACCACTCACCGCCATTCACCACCATTTTCAGCATTTCCACCAGCATTTTCCTGCGCCGGAAAACTAACTGCCTAAAATGAAATATGAACCCACGTGCGGTGAAAGTGGGAGAATTCGGGGGGCGGTGTGGCGAAAGCGGGGAAAGCCCACTTCCTTAGCCGTGGACTACTAATAAGAAATTTGTGAACTTTGCAAATTTGCCATCATTAATTCTGGGCGGGGGCAAAGGGGCGTGGCAGCCGTGCCGCTTGGTAAATTGTCGAAGGGAACATTTTTCATTCGCCGGCGTCCCTCGTCATTGTGTAATAATTGTCAAGCAATTTAAATCGAAGCTGCGAGCGTAATAAATTGTCATATGGCAGGGGCGGAAACACGCCCCCACGGCCTTCAAGGACTTCGCCAGGACCTCGTCCTGGGAGCGGAGCTGGAAAAAAAAAAGGTAATGAGGAAACGGAAATTGTTGCCGGAAGTTGGGAGCCAAGAAAAAGGCGGAAGCTCATTTTGCAATATTCACAGACGACTGATTTCGATTTCTAGCGACGGCTTTTCCTCGGCTTACACCATGAATTGTAAATTGATTGAGGACCCGAACGGAAATCATCCGAGTTCGCCGAGTTGTCCCCTGAAGGATTCCTGGTCTTTATCATTAATAATAGTGGCCTGATTCTCTGCGCATAAAGCGTTATGTCGCCAACTTAAAGAATTTTCTTTTGGCAAAGAAATCAGGAAATAGAAACTTGAAGCTCGATAAGTGAAGTTCTCACTTACACAATGTGTGTCTAAAAGTATAGTTCAGACACCTTTAAGGTCTTTAAGGATTTCCAATAAATATCAAATGTTTCTCCCAAATTCGGCTTAATTTAATTTATTTTGTAAGTTTGTATCCTTGGCTCTAATGACAGTGCAAATAGCGTGAGAGCTGGCGCCACTTTACCGCTTTGTCGTATTTAATGAAAATATATATTTTGCGCTGCTGCTGAATTTACCATTTTCATTTCCTGATTCGTCCGGATCTCCCAGGACTTCAGAGCCCAAGCTTTAGGCCGTGTCCTGTGACAGGAGGCAACAAAATGGCTGCGCGAAATGCGCTCGTAAATGCTTCCATGTTGCCAACTTCTTGTTTGTGAAGAGCTGTTCAAATAAGCACCGGAGCAGCAGGAACAACAGCACGATGGCTCCTGGTGTGCTGGTGTGCTGGTGTTCTGGTGTCCTCAGGTCCTGAGGTCCTGAGGTCCTCGGATCCGGGGGTCCGAAAGGCGGGGTGCTTAGGACCCGCCCGCCGTTAGTTTCATTGTTGACATTGCAGAGGCAACAGAAACAGAAACGGCAGCAGAAACAGAAACAGCAGCAGGAACGCCAGCGTGGCAAAAGTGAGCTGGAAAAAGGCAACAAAAAGCAATTAACTTGGCTTACATCTCTGTTGAAAGCTGAAGCGAAGGGCGGGATTTATGCCGCCGGCGCAGCGGGAACAGGTGCACAGGTGAGCGGCAGTTGCAGGTGCATTTCCAGCTGTGCTCAAGTGTCCACTCGTCCTTCATCCTGCATCCTGCCATCCTGCGTCCTTCGTCCTTGGCCGCCGCGTGTGTCTCGCAAACTGACAAAAGTTAATGGCTTGGCGCACTTCAGGGGTTAGATCTGCTTTGATTCGCCGTAAAATGGCCAGGAGTGCTGGGTGGCAGGTTAAATGATTGAATATTCACTTGGGCATCTGGAGCCATTGTAGCATACGCTTGTAATGAATGGAGAGTGCAGGCTGCGGGCTAAAATATTCTACAATATTCATTACCTCGTAAATCAATTTTGATTACGCTGGACCATGTCATTTTTGTTACCAGTTTCTTAAAGACATCTTTCTGGATATTTAATACTCTGTGCCCCCAAGCTGAACCACCCACCAGGGAAAGGGTATCGGGATTTGAATTGATACTTTGATACTCTGATTTAACCCATCGTAAGCCCAGAGAAACAGCTTTCGTCTGCTTTCCTTTTTTATTTGCAATGTTTTGATTTCTCATGTTCAACTGCATTCTACATACCTTTGGGGTATTTATTTTCATTACACGAATCCACTGCCAGCTCAAATTGCATTTGCCGAGGCTTTATTCCCTTTTGATTTATGCAGTTGCATTAACATCGGCGTGTTTGATTTCGATTTCGATTTATATTTTCATTTGCATTTCCATCTGATTTGATTTGATTTTTTACTTCCTTTTTTCTGCCATTTTTTTTGTTTTCCTTTTTTTTCTAGCGATTTACCTTATCTCTCGATTAGACTAATTATGCTCGCTTACATCGCTTATTTCGATAGAAGCTTAACATTAATTTATTCCCAGTGCTCGGCAGCACGGAAAATAGATTTATTTGTTGACTTGTTTGCTATTTAAAGTGTTTAAATAGAACTACAAAAAAGCTCATGCGTGTTTTGTTCGATTTGTTTTCAAGTGTTGCAAGTGTTGCAAGTGCTGTTCAGCTTTAAGCCGAACAACTCGTGTCTGTTTTCTGTGTCTGATTTTTAAGCATAGGCGCGGAAATATTTGCTACACACAGAGAGCAAGAATCCCTAATAAACATTTATACAACTCGGGTGTACGACATCGATTTGCGGGTTTTATTTTGGGACAGAGTGATCTCTAAAAAATACCTTGATTTTTCTGACATCTGGACATCTTTGTATTCTCTCTAATTAAAATGGACACAAATGTTTGCACAGACGTAATCGTAATCGCTCAATAAATAGTTATGTATATTCGAGTTTTTCTGTTTGTTTGGTTTGGTTTTCGTGTCGATTGTGGCAGGTACCTGATACTTAAATATCAATATCAATAAGTTGTGGGGCAAAGTGGCAGGGACATCTGCAAACTGACGACTGAAGCAAAAAAGGGAGTTTAGAGTTTTCGGCCTTAATCGCTTGCGTGTAAAAGCGCCTAAAAGCGAGCTATGCGAACTACGGCAAAAATGTTATTGTATATGTAATCGCAATACAGTTATACAAATACACAGATAAATACGCAAAAAGGTTCAGCCTACACACAAATATATAGATATATATATAATATATATATAGATTCATATTCTAGCTTGTAAATATGGATTTTTAAACTATCCTTAGCCTACGTTGAGTTTTGACTTAGCTTTGGTTTCCTTTACGTTTGGTTTCATTGTTTTTTAACACTTAGGGTTTTTGGCAATTGGAGCTCCGGCCTTGCCAACTTGACACGTGGCAATTTGTGGCGCCAGAAGACTCCAATCATTGGACGAATTGTTGATATACGTTGCGTATCATGCTCAAAGTGAGTGAATAAGAGGGATAGAGCCGTAGCACGAGTGGGTCAGTGGGTGGAGTTAGTGAGAGAGAAAGATAGAGATTTTTAGGGGCTTAGTTCCTTAGATTAGCGTAGAGTCGGCTAAGGGGCCAGTGACACTAATCAGCAGTTTCTAGCACTTGTTAAACAAGTTTACTTCGCTTTCGCTACAAAAGAGCGAAAATATGAATCGCAGTGTGACCAAGCCTCCTAGAGAAGCACGCTTGGGCTGCAATGTGACCATGCAATGTGCCGGAAACAGGAAATCGGCTTAAGAGGCATAAAATCATGTTTGTTTGCCTTAAACAGCTCGTTAAATAATTAACTTTAATGCCCGCCTGTCGGCAAACTGCTGTTCAGTGCCAATGGCCATCGCTCGAAGCTGTTGACTTGCTTGCCTGCAATACAGTTGAGTTGTGCTTATATTTTAAAGCTTAAAGGCAATAGGTTTCGCAAACATGGCCGTTAAAGTACATATTCGTATGTAGTGGAAAAGAGTACCAGCTCCCACACACACACATGCAGCCTCGTAAATACTTGTATGTGTGTATACTGTAGCAGCTTACAGTGAGCACTCACAATCACATGCTTCGACAAGCACAAGTTTCAATTTGTTGCACTTTTTGAAGCATTAAGTAGCCGTCCCGGCTTAAGTGTGCGAGTGTGTAAGTGGGTGCCTGTGTGTTGGTGTTAGTACGTGCTGGTGTGTGTGTGTGTCAGCTGGCAAAGCGGTTTAGTTTCATTTAGCATTTAACAGTTACTAGTATTTGGTTTTTTCGCTTATTTTTTCCGGTTTGTTTCCGTTTTTCATATTACACAACACTGAAAGCACACGTAAAGTTTTTTTGTTTCCTAGTTTCCTTTTTTTCCGCATTTCTGTTGCACATTTAGTTAAAATTACAATTTACGCACTAAACATGCAGAAAATGTCGCTAAACTACGTCAAATGCAGTACGTCCTTAGGGATTCCCCTCCGCCATTAGTTTTCTAAGCCTTATGATCTAGTGGCCTCGGCAATTTATGTTACATTTTCTAAAGACCTGGCGAACTTTTCTTTTGATTTTCATTCGGGATTGCACAACAAACATTTTGGCTCTACTTATATGCTTAAAACTTAAGTGCTACTTGCTTTAAAGGACTGTGTCTGATCTTAATTTCTTTTGCCTTTCTCAAAAATATTTAAATGTACGTTGCCACACAGCGCCTTAAAGTATGCAACAGTTTTTGGCATGTTGAATTCAGGGAAATATTAAAGTATTTATTAATTGTTAACTGTCAGGAACTCAGAAAATGCTCCAAAAGTAAGAACAGCCACAGCCCCCTAATTAATTTCATTTCGTTTCCAATGCGGAACAAAAGGTCGGATCACAATTACAAAAGTGGGATGCGGGGGCCTTAGGAGTTGGCCAGGTTGGACGGCGATGGTGGCCACTGGCGCTTGATGACCGCGAAGTGAGTCATCTGGAAGGTGTTGGTCACCTGGCAGCGGCGCTCCACGAATCCGGTGAGGCAGTAGCCCATGTTGTAGTCCTCCATCGAGATGTTCGACGTCAGATACAGCTTGAACTCGTCGTTCCACGCGGGCGGCGACTTGTCACAGCCCGCTGACCCCGTCCGGATTGCATCGGCAGGTATAGCGGGCGTGGGCGTGGCAGCCACCGACCCGTTGCCCGCTGCTCCGCCCCCCGCCGGCGATGCAGCTCCTCCGCCCGCCGCCGTCGTCCGGCGAAAGTGTCCGGCAATCAGCAGGGATCCCTGCTGCTCCAGCGGCAGCATCCGGGCCTTCGTCGCGCGCCGCTGGGTTCCGGAGCACTCGACGATGCGGCAGCGATTGGGCTGCCAGAAGCAGGGCGTGATGGTCCAGTAACTGGACGAGGCGGTCCGCGCCCAGCCCTCCTCGGGATACAGCAGTATCTGAAAGGAGGCGGAGATGATGAAACATGAGTGCACTGCGGCAAATTATGTGGTCTAAATAGTAAGTTAATAATACACAACGAGTTCTCAGATTCAGATGGGGCATGTTATACTAGAGTTTCAGTTGAAAGCATTTTTGTATATCTTAGAAACTAGAAACTCTTTAATTAGGCTTTTTTCTCCGTGTAGCTCTTGCAGACCATCGGAGCCAATTGCAAATTGGTTTTCTGTGTCGCACTTTAATTGAAAATCGTAATTAAAATCGTGCAGATTGTTTAGCCGGGATTTGGAATCGGATTCGGTTGCCATGAAACTGCACCTTAATCAAGTCCACTGCGAGTGTTTATCATTAAGTGGGCAATTATTGCCAAACAGGCTTTCGTTTAATTTGGTCGAATTAAATTGGCATAAAATCGACATGGAATTGCTTTTGACGCTTTTATGCTGCTGAATTTTACACCACCACACAGGACAGCCAAACAGCCAGAGCATATAATCTGATTTCATAATTCACTTGCCCACCCATTCACCTGTTGTTCTTAGGCAGTGTCCCCTGTGCTGCAATGCTGGCCAAGCTGCAATTTCGCATTAAATTGACATTCATGTCACTGCCACGGAAACCGCAGTTGGCCAACAGAAGCCCTAAATGAAATTCGTCAGCTAGTTTATCATTTGCCAAAATGACTGTCCTGCGCGTGGCTTCATTTTCATTTGCCCATTTTGAATGCGGCTGCTGCGGTCAATGCACGCTGCTCGTTCATAATTAATACATTTCGCAGTCGCTAAATGCCAGACATTTCAAATGTTTGCGCACAACGAGGCGTATGCTTAATAAGCGTCCGGCAAACAGGAAGCACGCTGCTCCGAAGGGCTAATCAAACATTGAACTTGGCTTAAAGGCTCCTGCGCTGGCGAGCTGCAAAGAAAACTCCAGCAAATTGAAAAGGGGAGCCAAATGGAACGGAGTGGAGCGGGAAAATCTGGAGCCAAAGTGAAAAGCCAGTGGGAAAGCGGCCAGTGGCCACCGCAGGAGCCTGGAAACATAACCAGGAGGCAGCCACCAGCAGGAGCTGATGCTTTTGAAATTGAAGTGGCTGCAGCGGCAGTTTCGCCCCGGGGGCTCTGAATTCTTCCCAGGTTTTCCCTGGTTTTCCCTGATTTTCCACGCCTTTGTTCTGCATTTTGACTTTAAAATATAGATTCGCATATGCCTGGATTCGCAACTGCGCTTCGCCAGGTGAATTGTTTTAAATGAATGCATCGCAGGGCACTTAAAAATGCATCCGCTTACGTTTTATTTACGTTCGACTCCGGCTGACCGAAAACAATGAGGCCGATCGATGCGATTGAGTGTTTGAATATGGAGATGCCTCCAATGGAGGTGAAAAGCCCGGCTACGGCACATTAAGCTGGAAATGGAAATGGGAAATCGCCTTTAAAATTAATGAGTATTGAACGATTTTCCCTGATACTGATGAAAAGGCATTTAACTTATAAACGCGCAGAGTGTCTGCAAAGTATTTCCACAACTCCAAAAGCTCTTTAATGGAAGTCGACTTGTGCATCTTATTAAATGATAATTGAGCATTTGGAAAGTTTACAGAGATTATAGCTATTTTTTTACTTTCCATTTTCCCTAGATAATTATGTCATCTTTCTGTCTAAAATTCCAACCTCGTTTGCCATTTCTTTTGCGCAATTAGAAGCATATTTTTCACGCTATTGCCCGTAATGGGACACCGAAAATCACATTTTCCGCGGAAAAACCAAGCTGATGTCTGGCTATCTGGTTTGCTGGCTTTCTGGGTTTCTGGCTGCATAAATGGCACATAGATGGCACATCAATCCGGTCCACAAACTGCCCTTGTGGCGAGCCAGAGCACGTGCTGCATATTTGTCAACTTGCCCCACATGACGCGATTGGCTTCGCAGAAATTGCGCGCTCGTGTTTGGAAATTATAAAAGCGGGGAAAATGGAACTGTAGCTCTGGCTACGACTGCCTAATAAGCTGCCAAAATGAGCTTAGTGACGACAGATACCCCACTGATTGGTTGCCTTCCTCCGCCTCCCCCCTCTCCCCTCCCCACCCCCTCTTCCACCACGACTGCCATTGCATTGCATTATTCAAAGACGCCAAAAGTGCGCGCTGCCAAATTGAAAATGCAACGGCAGCCACCGATGCACGCAACAAATCGCTTGCCACTATCAAGGGTCATAAAATCCTTCACTGCCATCCGCGTCCTTGTCCCCCCTCACCCCACCACCCCCTTCCTCCTCGGCACTGAGCACACATATTGGCTGTGGGGTTTATGCAGCAGGATGCACCAGTGGTGGCCCAGAAGTCACTAATGCCCACCGAGATTGGAAGTGCGGACATACCCTAAATATAAACGAAAGAAAAATGTGCTATGAACTACATGTGCTCTTTTAGCTTTACCTCGAACTTGCTGTATATCTTCTAATATATATTAATCTTTAATATTTTATAATGATCCCTATTTTCTAGTTATGTACTTTATTTTATTTGATTAACTGGTAATGGTATACCCTAATATCCCTACTCCAAAGGGACTGCCAGCACCAGACCCACAACTATTTATAGGGACACGCACACACTCACAGTCACACACACACACACATACACACAGGGGAGAGCAGACACGTACACGCTGGAAAATCACTTCCGCTTTTGAGCTGCAACGTTGGCAATTTCGCAGAGGAGCGCAGATAAATGGGAACTGGGTGTGGACGTGGATGTGGATGTGGGGCACTAGGAGCACTGCGAGCACTGGGGAGGTGGTCCAGGACAACTGGCATCAGGTGGCGAATGCCGAGTGGCGAAATCGAAAACGTGGCCAGCACTGGGTCGTCGATGCCCATTCACATTCACATTCACAGTCGCAGAAGCAGGGAACTCCTCCTTGAGGCGTCCGTAATCGATTTCTGCGACTCTCCGCTGGAATCGTTTGTTGACTTTGGGTTTTTATGGCGCGCCACTTTATTGCCACCACAAGTCCACGGCGACCCTATTCCCATTCCCATTCCCAGTTGGCTTCTCAGCTTCGGTTCGGTAAATAAAATGCCAAATGGCAAATGGCAAACGGCAATACCCGAACGCGCAGCCTGCGAAGGCGAGCTCCATTGTCGCCAATTGGCAACTTTGTCTATTAATTTGCTTAATGAGTTCGGTGACAAATATTGAACGGCTGCAACTCAGCAAATAGCTGCCAAGTTTGCAGGATCCTTTGGGGTCCCTGGCATCCCTGGAGTCCCTGGAACCCTTGGAACCCCTGGAACCCCCGGAACCCCTAGATCCCCGATTCCTGAGTTCCGAGTCCTGAGCACAGAAACTTTTCTCATTTCGCTCGCCCGTTCGCTTAGCTCGACATTAATTAATTAAGTGCTGCCGCAGACATTTCAACACTTTTGCCAGTCAGTCAGTCACTCAGTCAGTTTCTCAGTTTCTCAGTTAGTCAGTCAGTCAGTCAGTCAGTCGGTTCGTCGGGCATTACTTAGGCAAATGGTCTGTGTGTGCGTGGGGGTACGAGTGTATATCTCTGGGCACTTCAACTTAATTACCCGCCCTCATAAGCACCCTGCCGATGTGCCTCCAAATCCAGCATAAGCTCGAAAATCAAAGCTTCAACACGATTGTCTAAGCACTTGAGGAGCCCCCGGCCCATCGAGCTCCTTATAGCCATGCCATCCCATCCATGTGGCTTACTCATCCATGCCTGCACGCAACTCCACTCGAAGGTCCTTCGAGGATTTTATGAACACTTCTGATGAGACAGGGTGGAGCAAGTTTTCCGCCAAGATGGAGTAAGGAGCTTTCTGGAAGATTAAACTAGTTACGTAGTTACCATGCTTTCCATTCTTGTAGAATATTGTGACTGCAACAACATCTACTAATATAATCATTAGAGGTGAAGGTAAGGTAAATGTGGAACATTCTAAGCTATAGCTTAATACTACACAATATCACAGATTTTTTCCATTCCACCCTGAAAGCAGAGCCTTTGTTTCATCCGGTGAAAAGTGAGCTTTGTGCAAACTTCGCCTCGAGTTCTCTACGTCATTCTTACGTGTGCAGAAAGGCATTCCACTGAGTTTACGAGTTTGAGGGAAATTGGAGTTTTCCTCGATTCATTTCGCCGCCTTTCGAGAGCGTAAATGAGTTTTTGGCTGATTGTAAAACTTATCTGCTGGCTTTGTCTTCGATTGCCAGTGCCAATTGTATCGGATATTTCCTGTTTGTGTTTCATTATGCGCCTCACGCGCTCCACTATCCGCATTCGCATCGGCATCCTTTGTCCTTCGACAAGGAGGTCCTGGCTGCTCGGAGGCTGGCGAAAGTTTTAATAAGTTGCTCATTAGCACAGAAATGGAATAGCTGCTGCTGGTGGTGTGGCAGGCAGACAAAATAATTTACACGCCAACATCCGTTGCAATTAAACTGCAAGGGTGAACTTCAATTTCCGGGTTAGGAATCGCCGCTGGCTGCCCGGATGGCCAAGACGGCGACTTGGCCCACCATCTTGCTGCCCATCTTGGCCATGTTGGCCAAGTTTATGGCTGAATGTAGATGTCAACGGATGGGCCCACAGCGAAACTTTGCCCGCCAGTATTTTCTAAATTTAATGAGTTGTATTACGAGCAGCTTAAAGAGGGCAGCCCCCAGCCCCGCATCCCCGCATCCCCGCCAGCCGCAACTTGGTGTAAACTTCTATATGACAAAGTTTCGCTCGCGAGTCCTTGCGGCGTCGCAAGTAATGCACAAATTAAAGTTCTTTGCCAAGCTACACCAGGCAGTGGCTGTTGAAAGTTTCCTCCATCCTTCGTCCTTTATCCTCGCAGCGCTAGTTGACATGTTGAGTCGCACAAGGATATGCGTGGCTACAAATTTGATATGTTAGACAAGTCCCGGCTACATGGAAATGGCAAGTGGGATGCAGGATGCAGGACGCGGGATGCGGGATGCGGGAAGTGGAAAGTGGGAAATGGCAGCTCGGGGCTGGATGGGAATCCACTTGCAATCCTACAGTCGCTGCACCATGGGCGATAAATGCCGGCAAACTTTGCGGAAGGATGCGGAGCAGCAACTATTGGCAGTGCCAGGATCCTGAGTCCTGGATTCTGTACTCTGGATTGTGGGGTTAATGCGAGCGGAAATATAGATATTGCTTTTAGTTCAGCCATGTAAATGCCGTCGTTTATTAGGGGATTACTGCGGCAGCAGCGGCTACAATGGAATTTAATACTTTTCGGCCTTGAAAGCCAAATTCTTATTTCATTAACATGAAGCTCTAATCAAGTTGCCTCCAAAATGCAAATTAAAATATTTTTGATTTAATTTTGCGCATCTAATGGCATTTTAATTTCATTTGAAACCCATTATAAGCCATTTCTCTTTACTTCATAACATTTATTCCCCGTTTCCCAACTTTAAAGCTAACAATTTTTTCAAGGAATGCCCTGAAACTTTTTGATCGAAATCAATGCCGTACCTCGGCAAATTCCCATTAAATTTAATTTTCATAAATGTTACAGCATTTTGTCATTGCAAAAGTTTCCGAGTTTCTCATTTTCCAAGTCTTCAGGCTGCGAGATTTTCCACCATTTTCCGAAGCGAAGCACACACTGTCATCTCTGTGGAACCCGGGATTCTGCGTTCGCCGGTGTAAAAGATTAAGCACATTTATGTGACAAGTGCGACATCAGCGGAGACAACGATGGGGATGGGGATGGGCATGGGGATGGTGATGGGACTCATGTCCTGGGGAAGGATACGAGCGACAGTCACGCATGTGCCACAATTTAAAGTTGAGCACTAATGAAATTTGAGCTGCCGCCTTCCCAGCTGCCAGGCAATTGCAGACTTGCAAAGTTATGCGCCACAGCAGATACCAAAAATGGCATCGAATCCGGCAAATCCTTGCACTACTGCACTGCTGCACTCCTGCAATTTGGCTGGAGAGACGTGTCCTGGGCGTGATACCACGGCTCACAGCTGGCGGAAGTTTGCCCAAGTCCTGTTACCCGGTTAATGCGAGTCAGGAGTGGCGGCTTAAAGTCCTGTGCCCCGAATGTTTCGGCCTCGGATTGTCTCATTAGGGGCAGAGGTCCCGGTCACGCCTCAATTCACAGACTGGGCTCTAAACTTTGCCACCGAGCCAAGTCACCGCGCAGAATAGCTCATCAATAACCCATTTGTGTGGTGCTCAATGGCCCAGGGCGAACGGGAAGCTGCGAAACTGGGAGGTTGGGTGACTGGTGGGTCGGGGGTCGGGTCACGACCTTCCCCACGGGCAAACAGAAACGGAACGTAACGGAAACAGCTTTGAGCCCGATATCCCTGTGGACACAAAACGGTGGGCCCCGCCGTGTATTCACTTTGCCATTCAGACGGAGGCCCATAAATCAGGTCGAGGCCCACCCCTCGGACCAGCTTATAAATCTCCCACATCTGCGCTTTTCATTGGCAATCAACGAATCAGCGAGGAAATGCTTCTTTCAGTTATTTTTAATGAGCGACAGCCCCTGTTGGGAACTCCACACCCATCCCCATTCCCAGTCCATGGAAATCATCTTAAAGCGGCGGCAAATGCTCACGAATTTCCAAAATTTCAGTGCTTCAGCCGGGGCATGCAACATGTTGGACGTGTAATGTATGGCAATGTCTGAGAGACGAAATGAAATGAAAATTTAATAAAATAAAAGTATACGACCAGGCCTGCTGCGAGGGAGGAGGAGGATGAGGAGGAGTAGCTGCTCCTCGGGGCTAAAGACGTTTGCCTTAAATGAAGATGTATGCCAGCCGGGCGTATGAGTAATATGCGCAAATATGCGCATAAAATAAAGCAACTTGTAGCAATTTCCCCTGCTCTCGTCTCCTTTTGCTCGGCTCCTCTGGCTCCTTTGGCTCCGCTGGCTGCTCAGGATCCTTTGGGCCGTTGCCACTTTGGTTTCCTCGGCGTCTTTGGCTGGCTTCTTGTGTTTAATTTAGGCAGCCATAAACGTAATGCGGAGCCTCAAGTACTCGCATCGAAGGACTCCCAGTCCCAGTCCCATTCTCAGTGCCAGTGCCATTCTCAGTGCCAGCCAACCGAATTTATATGGCGGCACATAAAACTGGGCAACCTTACCCGCACTCCTAGCCATTCGTGCTTCATTTCCTCGGCATGGCGACATAAAATAGCATTTTATTCGAGACTGCTTTAAAGACCGAGATATTGTCTTTCGGCTCCGGGCATTAACCCATTACACGGCTAGAATTTCCGTTTCGGCAGTGGCACAACGGGCGATAGTATATCAAATGCGTCATTTTGGATTTTATGCGCCATCTTTATGGTGCAAGTAAATAAATAAAAAATTTAATAACACATTTTAATGGCTACATCATGACGGCCTGCAACAGCGAGTATATCAATGATAAAGATGGCTTGGTATACAACCTATTTTGAATGCGAATCAACAGGGCTACCATCATCTGTTTCTGTGCTCAAAATGGATGGACTTCATAATTTATTGTTACTTGCCATTTTTGCCATTCTCACATGGAATTACTCTTTCAAGATTGATAACTTTGAATTCAAAGGCATGTTTGTTGCGCCAAGCAGTTGGAAATTCGCGCAGGAGTTCAATAGAAAGGTGGCCCAGTGCCACCCACCCAATTCACGGAAAGTGCAAACAATTTCCAATCACAGCCTTGAAAGCCCCTATCATTGTTCGCCGCCAGACTAAATGCTCGTTCCCATTCCCATTCCCAATCCCAATCCCATTGTGTGCGACCCAGTTGTCCCATTGTGCGATTGCTATTGCGATGTGAGTGCTCGACATCAAAGGCAGGCCTCGTCCTGCGGACGTCCTGGTGTCTGGGTGTCCTGCCGTCCTTGGCTGGCACTCACATTCTGTTTGGCTGCCAGCACGTTAGCATATCACCGATGCCAAGCCATCCATCAAATATCGCGCATCCCAACCGAGCCTTTCGCGTGCCTCGAAGGATTTCGCAGGATTCCTGGAGGTTCTGCCAGTGACTGCCTCAAAATTCACCTCAAAACACCCCTCTTCCCTGTTTTCAAGACACTTTAAGGACGACACTCTCCGGAGGACATGGAATTTCCAGCTATTTCGTTGTCTTCCTCATTGAATTAGCCCTAACATGCTCGCTCGAGCGAAGATAATAAATTGAATTAAATTGATGCGCAGGCAAGTTGGGAGGTGGACTGCTTTCTCCACGTTGGCCTCTGCCAAAAGGAGAAATTCATTTAATTTTTGGCTCAAATGTCTTTTTAATGCTCCTCCTTCGCCCTTGTGGGTGGAGAGCCAAAATATTGTTGACAGCACATGTGGCACATGGCAGGAATTGTTTTTTCGGGGCTAATCAAGCGGCAGCTGTGTGCCAAGTGGGGAAATAGTGGCACAGGAAATTCCGAAATGGTCCGAAATTCCCTTGAATTTGAGTGTCTCTTATAGTTCAGCACTTAGGCTAAGCTGGGGGGGATTGGGATTGGGATTGGGGTAAAGGTAAGACAGACAGGCAGACAGATGGACAGACAGACGTGCTAGATGGATGCAGCAATAATTAACTGCAAGGAGCAGCTGAGCTGAGTCACAGAAGAAAGCCATCGAGGTGAAGGTGAAATGGTCGACGAGTCTCTTAGCCCCAAACCCCCCCTCCCCCAACCAGGTGCTCCATCCTCCCCAGCAGCTTAACTTGGCATTAACGCAATTTGTCACGGCAGAACAGCAGAAGAGAGACGGCAGCTTAGCTCCAAAAAATGTAAAAAGCGAACATTTTGGCTTGTGTGTATATAGAAGTAAGCAAGTACGTGGCTGTGTTTTTATTTTTACTTTTATTTATATTTTCATTTTTACTTATACCTTTATTTTGCAACATTGAGCTGACAGGTGAAATGAAATTGCGTGGGCTGCACTAACACATTCCTTCGCAGCGTTTTCCACTTCAACTTAGGCTTATCCCACCGGTCCCACTTTGAATACGCCATGGAGATGGAAAATTCCAGCGAAAACATTGACAGCCACAAAAATATGTAGCTACGAGTTTTCCCATTTCCCACCTTCCATTTCCCACTTGTAGTTGGGAGCCGAAACTGCAGAGTGACAGCAGACTGTGGCTTAAACAAGAAATACTGGGCAGGTAAGCTTCCCCCGGGAAGCTTAACAATAATGGCCAAGATATTTGGCCAGCTTCAACTGCAAGCGTAAGCCAGGGCTTTTCTACGAGTTGGGGTTTTGGAACGGCTGAAGAATTTTAATTTGGTAATAGGAGCTGTTGGACTTGCTAAGTTTGTATGACAATCTTATTCGAGTGCTTTAACATTTAACAACAATCAACTTACTTTGGCTTAAACTTAAAGTCTAAAGTCGGCCTAGGCCCATAAATCCTGTTGGCCATGTTGCAGTCGCCGCAATTAGAAAACCTGCCACTCAGTGGCTCATTGATAGCTGTAAGCCGCCAGTTTCCCTGGCCACTTGCCACTTGCTATTCCTCCATCCATTCCACCCAGCACTTACCACAAAGGAGCCGAGAAAGCAGTCAGCAAAATCGCGCATACGGCCCGTGGCCAGCTGCATCAGCTTGAATGCGGGTGGCAGCAAATCGCCTTAGCAGCTGGAGGGAAAACCCTAATAAACCAGCAAGGAACTGCACAGTTAAGCCTTCTGCGGCTGTCACGCCCCCTTCTCCAACAGCCTCCGCCCCGATAGTAGTAGGCGTTGCCTTCAACTTTGACCAGAGCGATTTAAATCTTTGCCGGGGAATATAAATTTAAGAGTGCCCCGCTTACTTATCTAAGTCTATGACTTTGGGTTAGGCGTTCGGGATTCAGCAGGACTCAGGACTCAGGATTCGAGGATGAGTCAGGCAGCTGGGAGTTGGGTTTCGGTGTCGGGGTCGGGGTCGGGGATCTCGGATCTCGGAACTGATGAGGAGCAATGGGATGGCATGGCTTCTGTGGATGGCTGCTGTGCTTTTTATGCCCGCCATTTTGCCGCTGTCTCTTGGCCGCTTCTTGCTACAAATCATGATAATAAATTCCAATTTTATTTAGTCAGTGAGGCGGCAAAGCACCCTTGTCATCGTCATCGCCAACGAAAAAGAGGAGCTTGTGAAGGAAAGGGAACTGAGGGGAACTGAAGGGAAGAAAAACTCCCTTTAGCCAAATAAAGGCAGCCGAACCGCTTCATCTGCTCGGCACAAAAAAAAAGGTCTGTGTTTCAACTACTTGGATCAACGGTTCAGCTCAGTTTTATGACTTTTTATTTTATACACACCCAACACACAGCACCCAACACCCAACAGTCCGCATTCAACTTTCCGGCTTCCGACGCCAGTTAAATAAATACACTCCCAAATTGACTTGGCCTGCTTAACTTTTGGGCGGGCGTAATCAGGCCTGATTATAATGAATAGTTGGAAATGGGATACAGTCAGTTGGCCAAATCAGCAACCAGCAAACAGCAAAACCAGAGGCGACACTCAGCCGGCCAGCTCATCAGTCAGCCAGACGGACAGTGCAGTTTGGAGTGGACCGCAAAGCCCATGAATTCAGCATTCTGCCTCCTGAATCCTGCAGCCTGCAGCCTGCATCCTGCCTGCCTCATCATGGAAAATGCAGCAGCAACGCCAGCCAAAACACATTAGCCGTGTGCTAAAAGTGTCGCACAGCCCAGTCGGGCAACGCACATGTCCTGCGAGGAGAGTGCTTCCAAAATTCACGACCCATATACATATGTAATTTCAAATATAACTATCTTTAAATGCCTGTTTGGATGTAGGAAATCAAAGTACCAACATATCAACTGGCCCCAAACAAGTAGGTAAGCTTTCTCTTTGGCCGGAAATCCTGTTTACATTAAATGATGAAATCTTTCCCTAATTGAACATTTTACGAGTGACCCTCGTAGCGAGTGAGCGACCAGGCGGCGAGTCCTTTTTTCAGTTGGAGCTGAGCTGGCAGGACATGTGGCAGTTGGCAGTTTGCTGCGCTTTCCCCGCCACGCCACGCCCCTTCCGCCTTCAGCTTTCGGGCTGTGGCTCTTCATTGCCTGTTGGCAATTACAACGTTGCAATGTTGATGGCATTTTCTTCCTTTTATATGCATATGCAAGCGCACACACACACACTCTCACACACTCACACTCGAGCCAGGACATAACGATGCTCGCAGACAGTCAGCAGCTTACAAGGACATTCAGAGGGGGTGGCAAGTGGGCTGAAAAGGGAGGGCCAGCGGCTAGTCACTTCCGCCTCGCCCGATGAGGACGTTCATTTTTTCATAATACTCTTTCGCTGGGCGAGTTCGTTGAGTCCTTGATTGCATTGGCCTTTGTGCGCTCGGCAAGCTAATTACACGGCATGAAGAAAGGCTCATTAAAACTAAATGGGCAGTTTAAAGAGTAAAGGATTTTGCATTAGCCATTGTCGGCGCTCAAATAATGAGGCAAATGGGCCATATTACTCGATCGAGACTTGACTCCATGGATTCACTTTCAATTCGCATATGCTGCGGTATTCCCTGACTCCTCAGAGTCCCACTTCGTACCCACTTTGAGCTCTGCTGTTAATGTAAATATGTCTTACAGCATTATCGCATTTGGTTAAGAGGGTAAACTCCACCCGACAGATTTCACTTGCAACATTACCCGTAGCCGTAGGAATATGTACATCCATCTGGGGGTTGATTTCCGTTTTTTGGGTGGTTGCAAATGGATACCATTTATCCTTATCCTGTGTACAAACAGTTTTTGTTTTACCTAAGCCATTGCTATTGCTATTGCTGTTGCTATTGCTTCATTATAAAATCGATGGGGGACGATGTGTAAACTACCCTTTGAGTACGAAACTGGGGGTAATCAGATTGTTCATCAAAGGATCCTGCTCCTGCTCCTTCTCCTTGTCCTGTTCCTGCGGCTCAAAGCGCTTGATTCAATGACCGAGTAAAGCTTTTCGAATTGAATTTTACAGGAGCGGGCTCGAGAGCGTCTATGTCTCCATCGTTCCTCTGCACTCGTTGTCAACGGATTGGTGTTAATGTCCTTTGGCATTGTTGCACTGCCAGGACGAGCAGGACTACTAGGACGAGCAGGACGACCAAAAGACCGGACCACCGGACAACCAGGGCCACAAGTCGACTGTGTGCAAAATAGACTGAAATTGATGATGTCACTTGATAGGGCGAATGGGTTTTTCATTTTTCACTTTTTCACTCCGCAGCCCAGCCCAATCCTCGAGCTCTTGCAGATCCTTCGTGTTCGTGTTGTTTAACAAATTCATCCTGTTGCTTGCGCTCCAGTGCGTGATGCCCAGCAGATTGCGGGGCGAGTGAGTGTGACTGTGACTGTAAGTGTGTGTGCGAAATGTGCATTTGATGCAGACACATCCAGTGCAGAGAAACAAAATTCGGGTGGCACAATTAGAAGCTGCTGATAGTGAAACAAGAGACTCCGCGATCTACTGCTTCAAGTGGTCGCCAATGAACTTCAAGAGTAACCATTCACAGGAACCACCAAGCGTTAAGTACCATTGGGAAGTTATCATTGGGTAGTTATTTCTCACAGTGCAGTGCCATAATTGAACATCTCTTTTTCTGGGGTTTTCGGAATAGAAGGAGCACGCAGCCATTGTTGTGCATCGACCTGTTTGATTGGCTTTTCTTTTGCACGTTTTTAATTAGTGGGAATTTGGGGATATCGAACGAAAGTGGGCAAACTTCAGAGCCACTGTGTGTGGCACTGTGCGGAGTGGAATGTTGTCTTTTGGCGCATTAAACAAACGAAATATTTCATAAGCGCATTGCGCCCTGACCACAATGCTGAATGATTTATATGCAAAGTGGCATAAGCATTCCGTGTGTGTGGTGTGTGTGTGTGTTTCCTGGCCCTATTTTCCCAACTCAACTCAACGCAACCCAAACCCAACCCATCGCATTATATTTTCCATTTTACCTAGGCCAAAGCAAACAAACCGGGGGCAATCGAGCGAACTTCACTCCGCAGCTTTTGCTACAAATTTTCCAAAATTTATAACAAAGGCCCCACACACACACACACACACGCGTGTATAGTTGTTGGGGAAAGGGGAAGGGGGAAGGGGGAGGACTCCTGGGTATTGGCTACCTTACGGTTGAGTGGCTCATGGCTCGTGGCACTTTGGCGCCAGGACTTCGGCTTTGGGGTCTTCGCCTCGCAATGGATGACAATGTAGCCAGGAGACTGTAAAATTTATGCACTTTTAGGATTGTTTGCAATGCGCTCGAGAAGGGGATTGTTCCATTATGCGATAAGCACTGGGACTCCCTCAAGGTGTTCCACTGTGCCACAAAAGGAGCCGGCTTCCTAAGACATTTCAGCTGCACTGGGTCAAACTGGAAATTAATTATCCTCTTATTCCTTCGCTCAAGAATCTTCAAATGAAGATGCAAGCTGCTCCCTAACCCTTTCTGGTTCATCTTTCCCCCCTTTCAAATCAAATACTTTCAAACTAGGAGCATGCCAAAATCAATGCTAGAGTGTGCTCTGAGTATGCCACTTCAAGTCAATTGGAGCCACTGAATGCAGCAGCTTCGCTAGCAAGGATTTCATGCGCCATTCGCCGAATCACCATTTCTTCTTTGCACTCCGCCACTCACCTTGTTGGAATTGCCATTGAATTTCAGCAGCTTCTTGCAGGACTTGCCGCGACTCTCGAAGTAGATTTCCTGCGGCGTCCTGCGGCGTCGCTGTCCGGGAACGGCAGCAGGTGTGGCGACTCCCTTGCGCTGCAGCTGCAGCTGGGAGAAGGGATCGCTGCCGGCCACCGATTGCGTTGCCTTGTGGCGACTCACGCAGAGGAGGCGGCCCAAGATGCCGCAGCAGCCGCTGGGCGGTGCCTCACTTCCGGCTGCTCCAACTCCAGCTCCAACTCCAGCACCGGCTCCGGTTGCATTGTTGTTGGAGCAGCGGGCGGATATGGTCATTAGGTTGCCATGGCGGCCGGTCGGGCGATTGACGTCCATTTCCATGTTGGCTAGCAGCGGAATCGTTGCCTACAGGGCGGCGTCGTCTTCCCTTGTTGATTTTGCTCGATTTCCAGTGTTTGTTTACAATTTTTGATTGCGGCTTCCCTGACCGCAGGCTGTGTCCTTCGTCCTTTCCGCCTTTCTTGGTTTTTTTGTCAATGTTTCTCTGCCGTGTTGTTGTTTACTGGTGGCCAAAGTCTCACCGAAAAGTTGGCGCCCTCTCACAGACACACACACACGCGCACTCACAAAACACGTCGCACCCACACCAGCAAAGCAAGTGCGGAAACTTCGCAGGACCTGCCAGCGCGTCGAAGTTCACAGGACAAAGTCAGCGAGCCAACTGATAAAAGCCGTGGCTTCTGGCTCGCAAATGTGCGCTCTGCAGGGTTGCCAGCTTTTCGAAAGAGAGAGCCGCAGGACGTTGCAGCTCGCACGAGAGCCTTTGAGCCGAGCGAGGCAGAGAGCGGGAGAGAGCGCGAGAAAGAGAGAGGGGGAGAGAGTGCGCAGACACACGAATCACCTTGTGTGCATGAATGAAGCACAGTTATTACCGTTCTTTTTTTTGTTTGTGGTCCACAGTTCCGTAGTTCTTGCTGTTTACGTTTCCCAGGGTCAAAGTTGTAGAGCCCCACGCTTTATGTTTGTAATTGTTTGTGGGGTGCCCCACGTTAGGCTGTGAGTTCTTCGTTGTTCGTTGGCGGCAGGGGAATACCCGAGACTCGAGTGGAATGGGTACCACGGAGGCATTTCTGCGTGTTAATTATGATTATTGTCGCCTTTGAATCTAAACTTGCTACCTTTTGTGGTTTGATTTGAAGCTACGTAGCATTAGTAGTGCCACAAGATGATGGGGTGTGAATATTCAGGTGGCAATGTACCGGATTCCCCCACTGTGAGTATTAAAAAGTTGGTAGAGCAGGGCAAAAGCATTTAATTTCTGCCAACAAGGACGCGAAAGAAGAAGAGGCGGTGGGTGAACGTGTGACCGTGTGACTGTGCGACTGTGCGACTGTGTGTGTACGTGTCCGAGTGCGGCGTGTGTGTGGTAGTGCCTATGACTACGAGTATGAGTGCTTTCGGCTCTAGACGTAATTTCAATGTTTCAACGTAATCTTTGATTTGATTATGCTGTTAAGCTGCCCTCCCAGGAGGCGGGTCGTGAGTGTTTGCCAGTTTGTCTGTTTGCTAGCTTGTTTGTTCGTTTGTTTGTTTGTTTGTTTGCTTGCTGAGTCTGAGTCTGGACCACTTCCGGGCAGAGCTATAAACGGATTATAAAGTAATTTAATGCTTTTTGTTGGCGAGGATGCCGGCGATCCGCCTCGTATGCGGATGTGCGCATTTATATTTCTGCTGAGAACGCATTTGGGCAATAAAAACTTTTAATGTTTGTTGTTTGTCTCTCAATTTATTTAGCACGCGTCACGCATACGCCCCGTTGCCTGCTCCTTTAATGAGTTCGCAGCTTTGCCGAGCAGTCAACTTGGCCAGCAGGCGAAAACGGTTTGGTTTTGGCTTTGGGTTTGGGTTGTGGGCCTGTAATTAATGTATGCCTCGTCATCTGTGTGGACCACCGGGTGCCACTCGGTCTGATCATTTCGGCAACATGTTTATCTGGCCCAATGCCCATATATTAATGTCCGCACACACACGCATTCCGTTAGATTGTCACATTAATTATGTACGTTAAGCTGTCAACGTGTGCAATATTTTTGTATCCGCAGAGCCTTCCCCTCTTCTTGCCCCCAATAGCCAAATATCCGAATATCCGGCTCAAGTTTCGTGTTCGTGTGTGTCCTTGGCCATTCCTTGGGCATTCCTTGGCCATTTGTTGCCATTTTTCTTGCTTTCATCTCGGCCGATAAGAGCCTCCTGGTTTATCTTTATGCCCGTGCTCATGCTTATGCTATTCCTGCTGTTTGCCAAATAAATACGTTTGATAATGCGACCCGACCATCATATTGATGAGCCTTCCGCTTGCTTGGCGTTAAATGGAATGAAGTGCCGAGCACAAGTTCAACAAGCAAATAGATCAAGGGGTCAGATACTATTTGCCGATGCCAAACTGCAGGTGGAGATGGGACTAGGGATGGCTTGATAACGGAGATACAGTCACTTCAAACTTAAAGGAGTATTAATGGAGTATGCAGAGAAGCTCTTGGGAAAGAATTCAACTGAGTTATATCTACCTTCTCCGGGGGAAACAGAATATATTAAAGTGCAGCACACTTTTCGGAGCCTATATGAAAAGCAAATTTGTCGAGAGACCCTTTTGCACCAGACATGCTAATTTCCATTTAAATAAGAAATCCAAAAATCCATCCCGTTTGCCGGACTATCAAATGAAATATTCGTCTGGTATGGCCGTAGAAAAAATACCATACCATATCCAATTAAATAATTTTTGCGTATGCGAGTTTCCACTCATAATTTAATAAATATTCCACTTCGAAAATGCTGCAAATAAAAAAGCAGCTCAAAGGCTGTTATGGCCTTACATTCGGTCTCAATTACGCACCAATTTCTGTCCCTCTGCGTGAATGTGAATTTCTGTGTGTGTGTATGCTGCTAGCCATGAAAACTCTGCAACTGTGGCCGAAAATGAAAAGTTCCATTGCATTTGGCAAACTAAAAGAGAAGTAAAAAAGAAATGTACTCTCGTATAGAACAGTTGCCTAATTGCAAAAATGCTGCCGGCCAAACACAGAACCGAAAAAACTTTTTTTGGCCAAATGGAATGGAATGGGTAGCTAAAGCTTCAGCAATAGC
Source organism: Drosophila santomea (assembly GCF_016746245.2). NCBI lineage: Eukaryota > Metazoa > Arthropoda > Insecta > Diptera > Drosophilidae > Drosophila > Drosophila santomea. The sequence goes on from NC_053017.2 coordinate 21,588,131, forward strand.
TATAGCTGTGGCTGTAGCCCCTGGCTGCTGGTACTCCTGCCCCCGAAAACTGTGGAAACTACGCTAAAAGCTTAAACAAAACCTCAATAAAGCCGTGGGGCGGGGAATTGGTAACTGGTAACTGGTAACTGGGTACTGCGAACTATTGAGGCGGCAAATGGCAAACGGAAAAGTTTGCGACGCATGCGCAAATGGACCAGGATGGTCCTGCGATGGCAGGATGGCAGGACTCCAGGACATCTGGCTGGCACGGTGGCAGGACGAGTGATGCAAGTGCAGCGACAACGACAACGACAACGGCATGTAAATGACGCTTTTATGCTGCAATCACGTTTCTTGTGCTCCCTTTTTGGTACCGCTTTTATGGTTTTTTGTTTCATATGCAGTGAAATTTTATGATTATTGCCGAGCGACAAAAAGTTGTGCCGCTAACTTTTACAGGCGTGTGAATGGGGAGGTACCTCCTCCTCCTCCTCACATCCACTTTTCCATATCTCTCGTATTTTTAAGTGTCGTGCCCCGATGCCTTCATCAGCCACGCCCACCTGCGCTGCGTCCGCCCCCGGCGGTTGCATCGCTCAGCGCTAAGTAGATGAAAATGAAAATGACGACATCGCCACGTCCGGAGTGCATGAAATTTATGCAAATGCACGGAATTTGTATGAAAATTGTTTTATTCCATCGCATCATTCCCGCTCACACACAAGCACACACACTGGCACAATCACAAAAGCACGCTCGTGTCGTTGTCTTGTGCTTAAGCCAGAAATTACTCATACCACATGTTGTCCGATGTCCCATTTCCCATCTCCTATTTGCCACTTCCCTGTTCCCTGTTCCCAATCCCCGAATCCGATTTCCTCGGCCACTTGCTGTCCCGTCGCCAGTCGCCCGCTGTGTGTTTTATGCAAATTTCACCGCTGTGCGCAACAATGTTATTAAAAAATGATAACAAGCCAAGCTTGGAGCAGAAAAAATGGTTGCCAGGCGGCAGGTTCCTAGCGAAACGCGACTACAGAGTACCCTGTAAGCTGTAAGCTGTAGGGTGGCAGGATGCGAGAGTTACTAGCTCAGTTAAATCAGAAACAAATCGCACATTCACGAGCATAAGTAATGTTTATTGAACTGATTCATAAGAAGCAGTTGGAGAATACAAACACAATATTTGACTTTCGAATTCAGGTGACGAAACAAAACCAAAACCGATATCCTTTTTGCTAACATTCGATATGCCTTGAGCATATTTTGCACATAGATAGCAGCCCAGCGACGACTGTCAGTTAGACGTTTGTTGCGGCTTGCCCCTTGTCAACTTTTTTAGTGCTGCCTGTTTTTGCCGCTTGTGATGTTGCTGTTGTCATTTGCATGCGTTGCAAGGGGGATGGGGGATGGCGGTTGGGGGTTGGGGGATGGGGGGGGGGGGGCAACAGTCACATCAGCCGGGAAATTATGCAGTGAAATATGTTGCCACAGCGAGGAAAAACAAAATAACGAAGTACGGGCGACACAAAACAAAGGCGAGCATGATGGAACCCAGTTAGGAATACAATACATATATAGAATATACAGAATGTAACTACATTTTATAAGACTCACGAATATGACAGACTGACGGCCGAGCTGCCAACATGCTGCCAGCATGTCCTCCTGCTCCTCGTCTTCGGAACACCCAAGCTCCTTGCTCCTAGGTCCTAGGTCCTAGCTCCTAGTTCCAAGCTCCTAGCTGCAAGTTTCCCAAGTTTCCCGCGAACGGAAAGTCAGGGGGTCGCCGGAGATCCTTGTTGGAAATGTAAAAGGCATGTCAAAAATTTCCAGCTGGCTTCGAGCGGCATTAGTTTTGCCATTTAACAATTTGAATTTGAATGGCAAGCATTCCGGCAACGAGGCATTCCAGCTCCTGCTCTTTTTCGGTTCACAACGAAACTAAACGAAACAGGAGCCATTAACCAAAAAGGCACTCCTGCAACTCCGGCACTTGGCAGTTCCTCGACCTCAGCAGACTGAGGTTAGCACTCCTGGTTTCCATTATTGCGGAATTTATCATTTCATCAGTGGCTTCTGGTGGCAAGCAGGAGAAGCGGAGCAAAGCTGGCTAGTTATTTGCTTATTGCACCTCAAAGTTAGCTGGCTTAGAAGGCCACGCCGACTAAAATGTGCAGTTTGTGTTGCTCGGCCTTTAAGTTGCCTTTACATTCCCTAAATAGGTGGTAAAGGTCATTTAAATATGGTAATTAGAGCAGCAGAGATTCCTTGGCACATCTGGCATATGAAGCTAATTCAAAAGGGATTTGTTTGCTTTAGTATTTATTAAAATATTCTATTAGGACATTTTCTGGTTGAAGTATTCTGTGCACGTGGTAAGATATATTTTATAATTATTTGAAATATTTTAAGGTTAGTTGAGGTTTAGTGTCGGTTTTTTCGTTAGTCAAATCGGAATTTTGGCCAAAACAATCGATTCAGTGGTCCAAATCTTGAGTGTCACACCTCGTTGAGCTCGTAATGACATCCAGAATCGATTGGTATTCAAATTTGAAAGTTTTATTTCTTTTCAATTTTTTGCAAAATTTGATGATGTTACCCCTTACAAAAAATGCAAAAATTGGACAAAAATTAATTTTTGATAATCGCCTGGATCGCGTTAGAAATCTTAAGTTTGGGTGATTAAACGCGCAAAAAAGTGATTTTTAAAGGTTTGGGACTATTTTTGGCCTAGTTATGGAGGCAACTCTTTGATTTTTCGACCAAAAAATCGGCTTTTTGACCAAAACAGTCGATTCCATTGTCCAAAACGTGAGTGTTATACCTCGTTTAGCTCGTATTTACACCCATAATCGATTAGTATTCAAATTTGAAAGTTTTATTTTTTTTCAATTTTTTGCAAAATTTGTTGATGTTACCCCTTACAAAAAATGCAAAAATTTGACAAAAATTAATTTTTGATAATCGCCTGGATCGCGTTAGAAATCTTAAGTTTGGGTGATTAAACGCGCAAAAAAGTGATTTTTAAAGGTTTGGGACTATTTTTGGCCTAGTTATGGAGGCAACTCTTTGATTTTTCGACCAAAAAATCGGCTTTTTGACCAAAACAGTCGATTCCATTGTCCAAAACATGAGTGTTATACCTCGTTTAGCTTGTAATCACATCCCTAATCGATTGTTGTAACCCCTTACAAAATATGAAAAAATTGGCCAAAAATGAATTTTTGAAAATAGGCGCGATTGCGATGTGGGTCGTTAGCTGGTGTCGTTAGCTGTGTAAAAAAGTTATTCCTTAAGGTTTTTGACACTTTTTGGCGAAGTTATGCAGATAAGCCTCCAAGAAAAGCCTATTTTATGGCCAGTATTTGTATCTCGATAAACTCGCAATAATATTCAATGTCATTTGGGCTTAAATGCTTTGAGTGTCAGATGCCGAATGTAGTGCTTACGACAAATAGTAATTCTAAATATCCCCGCAGTTGACTGGCTTTGTTTTGTGCCGGCGATGCGTTTGATTTTTGGCATTTGGAGATAGGTTCGTCCTGGCCAGGCTAATTACAATGTGCAGGCTCTTTTTGCCGGATTTGTGACAGGCTTCATTGCCAGAAAATCTATGTGCCTGTGCGACTGCGATAAGCGCAGCTGGCGGAGATTGGGATGCGGATTCAGATGAGGATTCGAGGAAATGGGAATGAAAATGGCCATGGCAATGGCAATCATTTCATTACACACTCGTCTCGACGCCACTGGCCACATAAATGGCAGCAATTTAACTACGGCTTTATTGTTATTGTGAGCAATGTTGGCTGTAATTTTGTAGCTCAAACCAAATCCAATTAAGTAACAAGCGTAAGCCTTTTTGGCAAATGTCGACAACGACGACACATTGCCTCGTTTAACCCATTTAATGTTGCACACACTGAAACTGAGAGCCAAAGTGGGCGGTGGGCGGTAGGTGGTGGGTGGTGGCCGCTGGGTGGCAAGGGGCGTGGCAGTATACAAGGGGGTGTGGGAGACAGGAAAGCAGTGGATGCCAAAAACCAAAGCTGATAATTTCAATCAATTTTAAGCCAGAGACAAAGCGACATAAGGGTAACCAATTTAGCCGTTTCGCAGTTGACTGCCTGCAATTACCAAACTGGAAATTCAATGGAAATTGACTCGACTGCACAGCATTTTGAAGGATAAAACTTTAAAGAAGCTTAAATAGTTATAGTTAAGACTAAGACGGTTTTACCAAGGTTTTACGAACTATGTTGAGCATTTCACGGCCCGCAATGCCGAAAAAAGCTTTTAAATTATACAAATAAATAAAAGCATTTATCATAACGCAACAATCAACAATTAAACTAATTAAGCTTTTTTTGAAATCACTGAAAAGTCTAATCAAACATTCTAAATCCGCAACCCAACTCAAACATGAAAACCGCACGGTTCACGGTTCAAGCCAATTAGCCGCTTCTTTCATGTGATAAACAGTTAGACCGCCAGGAATATGGCCAAAATGCCAACGAGAATGAACTGGGTATGCGCCACATCGAGTTTTGTTTACGCAGGCTGGACCTCCAACGTTTTCGCTTTCAAACGAGCTGGAATTGGTACAAATACTACTTCTTATAAGCAGTATCAACTTTAAGATACCTTATAGATATATCTAAAGTCTATAGAGATTGATGCTGTTCAGAAATAATACGTATTGTAAGATGTCTAATTCTGAAATTGTAAGATACGGATAGAAAGATAATACTAATTGGTATAAAATATTTATATTACTTAATGCTTGGCATACTATCTCCAATATGCCTCATCTCCATTGTTTTTACTGGGTGCTTAGTAAATCCAAGGAGTCCTCCGATTGCGTGTGAGTTTTGGCCAATTCTCGGTCTCTTTGTTTTGATACCGATTCGGAGGGTTTTTGTGGGTTCGGTTCGCTTTGGTTTTTCCCTGATTCCTGCCTGCGGATGGATGGCTTAATAACGTTATTTTTCTCTGGTCATTGTACTTTTAATGGCCAGTGGCAGCAGGAGCAGCAGGAGCAGCAAACAAATCAAACGCAGACGCCGTTTTGCCTTAGGGCCAGCTTGTTCAGCCCATTGCCAACATTCGCATCGATCATGATCATTTGGCCGGGTGTTGTTGCAAGCCAGGTTTCTTTTTGGCTCCCAACGATCCCGATCCCGATGACGATGATGATGATCGATATGGGGGTTGTCCCTTTTCGCTGGAACCGAGGAGCGGAGGAGCAGAGAAGTGGAGGAGGAGCGAAGATCCACGGTTGCGTGGCAGCAACAACTTATCGAGCAACAACTTCTCGGGCGGCCAAAACGATGATCACGATGGTGGCGCATCGAAATGATGATGATGATGGAATACGTGGGCTCCGGCGAACTTGAGCTTCTGGGTGGCGACGCATAGCATGGGCCCAGAAAGCTCTTTCATCGCATGACAGGCGGCCGAAACGTTTAAGCCAAAACGAAAAAGCGGTCAACAAGTTGAAGCGCAGAGCAAAAACTTTGGTTTAGTATTATTGATTTTGTGCTGGTGCGCTGAGTAAACAAGAAAATTAAAATACGTGGAGCTGCGCCACCGTATTGCATTGTTTATGCACAACAATCGGGAAATATCATTAACAACCAGCGAATTAAATTGTTTACATGGTCAGCATGACAACGGCAAAAAGCAAAAACAAGAGATACAAATGTATCTCATTTTTTTTTTGCGGCTTTTGTTGGCAGGAGTTTTTAGTTTTTGTGTGCGTTTTTGTGTTGGCAAGTGTTTGGCTTTTAATTTGGCACGAAACTTGAAAAAGTAATCTTGAAACGAAAGCAAAAGTTTCTTTGATGCGAGATACAATTTCAACTGCAGATTTCTGGGAATTCTGTGAAGTTGCGCATAAATATCTAGCGATGTCCTAGGGACACAAGATTATACTTAGAGAATGTTTTTTAAAGGGTGGAAAGTAACTTTACGATGCAATTGCACTTCGCTGCCATGGAAAAACATTTAATGCGAGTAACTGGGAGGTAGAGTTATGGGGAAATTATTCAAAGTACTGCCAAGTCAGCTTGTGCACCTAACAGGATTTCGAAGTCATTCCTGATTTCAGCCAAAATGATTCAAAGCCAAGCAATTGAAAGGACAATGTGGATCCTTTATATCTACTGCCATTGCTGCCTGCATTTCATCATTAGCATAAGTAGCAATATCCTTCTGCTTTCATAGAAAACAAAACGAGCGGCAGGATTCGAAAGTGTACAATGGTTCGCCCAAGGAAAATGCACAATTCTGCGTTGAATGTACCAACCCCACTTTTCAGTTTTCCGCGAGGGGGGGTTGGGTAAATGGAGAGGGGGCCTAATGCAACTTTTGTGTTGGCGATGCGAAGAGATTTTCCGCTGCAATTTCCACTGGAATGAATTGCTTGCCAATAATCCGCTGCGACAGTTGGCAAAAATGCAATTAAAAAATTTCCACTTTGTCGCTGGCAGGACGGGGAAAACGCTCTTTCCCTTCCCCTTTCCCTCCTCCTTGCCCCTTTCCTTTCTTTTCTTTTCTTTTCTTATCTTTTCATTCTCATTTTCCTTCATTTTTCGCTGGGCAAGTGTGTGAGTTGGCCTTTTCCGATTTGTTTTGCGTAACTTTGACAGCAGAAACAGCAGCCTCCCCTCCCCTCCCCTCGCAGCCCTTGACTTTTCCACTTTTCCCAACCAACTGTAGCTAAGGAAAATTCTTTCATTTAATAAAATGCGTGCCAAGTTGACAATTTTCACTGGGCCGCCCACTCGGCCATAAGGGATAAGCCGAAAGTTTAGCAAGTTTTTGATTTCAACCAGGCCACGCCCTCCGCCCAACGCCTCCGCTGTCAATCAACAGGGGCGTGGCAGCAATTTGTCCACGCCAAAGAGCCAGGTGTTTGAGCCCGTCTTCGTGGCCCGCGGCAAAGTTTGCCATTCAAAGGTGTTGTAAGGTGCTAAAAACTTGAGCGGCTTCTTTTTTCTCTTTTTTTTTGTGCCGACTGAAAGCTGGCATGATAATTCGCTGAACGAGGGCTGGGATAAGAGGTGGATTTGTGCTCCAGTATATGGTAGGTAATATATGCATATGAAGGGAATAAAGACTCAAATGTTTAAGCTTCAAATACAAGTTAACCTATATTCAGGAAACAGCATAGCTGGCTTAAAAAGCACTTGATTTAAAGCACTGGAGTTCTGTTTATACCCGTTACTCGTAGAGTAAAAGGGTATACTAGATTCGTTGAAAAGTATGTAACAGGCAGAAGGAAGCGTTTCCGACCATATAAAGTATATATATTCTTGATCAGGATCAATAGCCGAGTCGATTTGGCCATGCCCGTCTGTCCGTCCGTCTGTCCGTCTGTCCGTCTGTCCGTCTGTCCGTCCGTCTGTCTGTCCGTATGAACGTCGAGATCTCAGGAACTACAAAAGCTAGAAAGTTGAGATTAAGCATACAGACTCCAGGGACATAGACGCAGCGCAAGTTTGTCGAATCATGCTGCCACGCCCACTCTAACGCCCACAAACCGCCCAAAACTGCCACGCCCACACTTTTGAAAAATGTTTTGATATTTTTTCATTTTTGTATTGGTGTTGTAAATTTCTATCGATTTGTCAAAAAAAATTTTGCCACGCCCACTCTAACGCCCACAAACCGCCCAAAGCTGCCACGCCCACACTTTTGAAAAATGTTTTGATATTTTTTCATTTTTGTATTAGTCTTCTAAATTTCTATCGATTTGCCAAAAAACTTTCTGCCACGCCCACTATAACGCCCACAAACCGCCCAAAGCTGCTACGCCCACACTTTTGAAAAATGTTTTGATATTTTTTCATTTTTGTATTAGTCTTGTAAATTTCTACCGATTTGCCAAAAAACTTTCTGCCACGCCCACTATAACGCCTACAAACCGCCAAAAACTGTGTTTAAGACTCTCCTTCTCCCTTCCACTAGCTGAGTAACGGGTATCAGATAGTCGGGGAACTCGACTATAGCGTTCTCTCTTGTTTAATTCTTTAGCCTGGGCATATCCTGGAGGAGCATTTCCTGTAGCCAGCATGTTGTACGAAAGGATTGATTTATAGCTTTTCCCACAAAACCCACGCATTTGCATCGTGCTCTGCATCCCTAGTGGCTCCGTTTGCGGGTGCGTGTAAACAAATAATCTAGCTCCCAGGCAGCAGGAGGAGCAACAGGAGGAGCAGGAGGAGCAGCAGGAGGAGCTGCAGGAGAGGCGCCCAAGTTCAAACGAAGCCAGAGCCACCGAAAACATGTAAAAAACGAGCAGCCGGACCACACACGCCCCTTTCAGTTCGGCGGTAAGGAGTTCGGCCCAGGAACAACAAAAACTCGGCCAGCTCCCTCTCGTCCCCTTGCCTGCCCTCCAGTCCTGCTCCAGTCCGCTGCTGCTCCTGCTCATGCTCCTGCTCCCGAATCTTCTGGCCTGGCCTGGCCTGGCCGTATTGATTATTGTGATCTGCCGTGTGCTCCGCTCTGGGGGTAATTATGCAGCCAGGGGACCCAACTCGCCCCAACTCTTTGCGGGAGTAGGGTTTTCGTTTCGCTTTCGACATGGCCATCGGGTTGGGGGATCGGGAATGGGTATGGGAATGGGAATGGGTATGGGTATGGGGATGGGGGGCCCGCCTGTCATTTATTTTAAACGATTCCTTTACACATGTCAGAGGCTTTCGCCGCCAACGTCGCCAGTCCCCTGCCCCTGCCCTTGCCTCTTGCCACTTGCCTCTTGCCACAGCTTCAGTTTCAGCTATATAGTACTGCGCGGCTATAGCTTCTGCCGACGGAGGCATGCCAATCATTTTGCGTTGATGAAGTGCGAGTGTGAGGCAAAAATGTTGTTCTTATTGGAGCTGAACTTATTGGTTCGGTGCCTGGTGCTGGATGCCAGAATGCCAGCAAGCGAGGATGCCAGGATGTAGGGATGCCAGGAGTCAGGAGGCAGTCCGTCAATATTTCAGTGCTACAGTGTGGCAGTCGCAAATCGCTGATCGATTGTCGGGGGCAGCGTGTTGACTCTATCGTTGCACAAACGGAGCAGCTGAAGTATTGTGTCAACAGCAAATGCACTCAATTTGATTCGCGCGGCATTTACTGGCGTGTCAGCAATTTAAAGAAAATCAATCAAAAGTGTGTAGGATATATATGACCAAACATGGTTGAACTAAAAAAGGGAAAGTGAGGAGGAGGAGGCGGCCAAAAGGATTTCAGTTCGTGCAAGTACACACAGTTCAATTAAAAGTGGAGAGCTGAGTAAACATTTGCAGTCGGAATATTTGTGAGCAATCACTCAATTATAGATTTCTGTTCTATGTAAATAAAATATTATATAGCAACCAAAATCGGGGCCCAATTAAGAGCAAAAGTCCAGCTGTAAGGGCCTTAGTTGCTGCCAAATTAACGTTCGATGGCCGGGAACAAGGCAAGGGTCCATTCTGCTCGGCAGCTAAGTGACTTGTTCCACCTCTTCGCCAATAATTAATTTGTTGAAAATGCAACGCCGACTCTGGGCCACCATGGGCGTCATGGAGATGGAGTTGGGCATGGGGTATGGGGCATGGGCTGGGGATCGGAGTGAGGTGGGGTTGGCAGGGTATTCGGACAGAGGCGCACTGACAGCGGCCTGCATTATGCATGAGATTGGACCTGGAGCCAGGTGGACGGCGGATGGATGATGGAGGTTGGAAGCTGGCGGTTGGAGGTTGGAGAAGGGGCGCCTTCAAGGTTGGCGGTTGTCAACTCGCGATGCTCTTCCTCCTGCCGCCTGCCTCCTGCCACAGGAATCCCTGTCACTGGCCCGCCCTGCTCCAGGCCCCAACTGCTCCACAGTGCCACTGATTAAGTCACTAAAGCAGGCGGCTGCTTTTCTAACTAATTTGCTGTTAATTTGTTGCTTCGCTACCGCCAGACGCAACTCATTTCCTTCCTGTCACAGGGCAAAAATGCTGTTTTACTTTTTGCCTTTTTCCCTCGCTTTCTGCCGTCAGAATTCCGGGAAAACCCCCTCTTACACACAGAAACACACACACACTCGCACTCACACTCAGGTGAAGCCAGCCAAATCGTGGGCACGTCGGCGGGGGAGGGGGGGAATGGGGGAAGAGGCGGAGCACAGCAAAAACTAATTTGTTTATATCAGCAAAATGCATAATAATGCCAGCGAAAATTTCATAACAACTTGGAACTGACATTTACGAGGCTTCTGGTTCGCTGGCTCTTGAATTACAAAACAAAAAGAGCCGAATATTCAAAAGTGAGTTGGCTTAAAAACAAGTGAACTTCTAAATGTTGGCATATCAATCATAGAAACTTAGTGCCTTCAAGTTTGGTATGGCTTATTAAGAGCAGTGTAGTTAACTTTTAATTAACTAACTGCTATAAACTGCGCCAAAAGTAGTTGAATAACATGTGTATTCTGCTGCCATTAATGACTTAATCCCCCGAAATGGACTCCACTCAGCCGCAGCCTTGGCTGGAGAAACCGATACAGCTGCGCCCGCCGCCCTGGAGTGGCCCTAATCTCTCGGAGACACATGTAATGGCCAGTCCCAGTCTCAATCCCAGACCCAAACCCAGCTGCACATGCACTCGAATCGGCAAACACTCGCCTGTCAAAGCGTTTCCAAAGCATCGCCTCATCGCATGTTGCATCCACAACACCAACCCCATGCAATCCGCACTCCACTGCACTTCGACGCCTCCGTGCCACTGCCACTCCTCCACCACTACCACTGCCAGTGCCAGTGGCACTCGGATCTAATGTTTATCTTCCGTGTTTCGGCCAGCTCCGATTTCTTGTGGGGCACTTTGCATGCGGATGGCTGGCGGGGATGCCCCCCATTCCCCATCCGAGGCGGCTGGCCACCAAGACGCGGCCGAGTGGCGCTCAGGCTTTCCACCGAAAGTCACGTGCGGCACATAAAAAAATCAACGCACATCATGCTGCTCCGCCGATTCTGGGCTCTTGTTCTTGCCCGGCTGGCTGGCTGCTTCAGTTCTGGTTTTCATTGAAAACGAAATCCAAAAATCCACAAAATGTTGGCGCGACACAAGCAGCGGCCACACAAGCCATCAATGGGGCAGGCCCAAAGCGAGGGCATTAATTAGGGGAGAGCCAGAGTGTATGTATTGTTTTTCTTTTTCTTATTCGTATTCTTATTCTTATTCTTTTCCCATACCCGTTAATCGCGGGGTAGAAGGGGTATGCCTGGTTTGGGGCAGAGTTCGTCACATTGGGTAGAGGGGTGCTTATCAATTAGTCACTTTCAAGCATGAGGCATAGTTCCCCCTTTCGAAACTCACTTGTGCAATCAAAGTTACTCCACACTTATGGCGCACACCTTATTTTGCGAGCGGCGCTTGTAAGTATGCAGCATATTTGCAGCCAAGACGGCGTAACGGGTATCCCACAGTCGATGCTCCAGAGTACCGTTCCATCTTGCCGTTTTTCGGCCTTTGTGCGCGAGTGTGTGTGCGTGTGTCGACTTCGGCTCGTCTTCGGCTTTTCGTTGGGGCCTTCTTCGTTCCTTGCGAGCTGCCGCTGCCGCTGCCGCTGCTGGCGTCGCCGCCTCGGTCGCCGCCGCAGTCGCTGCCAGCGCTGGCGTCGCAGTCGCTTCCTGCTCTCGACGCTCGGGCTTTTTGGCTTTCTTTGCGCACGACTCTCGGGCATTTTGCGTTTGCACGTCAAGGCAGGCGGACGACGAGGACGAGCGAGAGACCGAAACAGAATCCGAAACAGAAGCAGAAACATAAACTGCGGAAACAAGTGGCGGCAAGTGGCAAGAGCTGAACTTCCGCACCCGGGAAACGGTCGCGTGTGCTACGCTGCTACGCGAGTGGAATTACGGAAAATTCGTACGCGAAACCCAAGCAATTTTCCCGAGTCGGGGCGGCGGAAAAGCCGGCTGAAAGTCCGCTGAAGAATCCCAACTATGCGTGCAACCACAAATCAAAATACGAATTTATGAAAAGTGCTCGCTCGCCACGCAAAAGTAAGAGTGCTCGTGCGTGGGCCATCGGCTAATTGCTCATGTATCGGCAGCCACAGGTGGTGTTCCCAAACACCCCAACCCCCCAACCACGCCCCCATTCGCGCCGCCCACACCGACACACGGCCAATTGTTGCGGCACACGCAGATTCGCAGATTCGCAGAAGCGTAATTAAAGTGGGGGAGTCCGGTCGAAAGGTCAGCGGCAGCCGCAATTAGCAAATCTAACAGTTCCAAGAATCGACTCACTGCAGCCCCTTATTAATTGGGGCCCGAATCCAAATCTCCAAAGCGGAGAGCCGACGCACAGCGTAACAGCGTAACTCCCCCAAGAAAAAGTCGCAAGGAAATTCTTATTTGTATTTTTTGCCCGTTTTCTTGGCCGAAGGAGAAAAGTGGGTGGCAGCTGGGGATTTTGGGGGGATTTTTGGGGGCAGCAGGCAGCAGGCGACGTGTGTCAAAGGTTTGACAGGCCTTAATTGAGCGGAGGACAGAAAATCAGGAGGCGAGTAGCGCGGGTGTGGATGCGGCAGGAGGGTGGAGGCGACTCCAGGCGAGGGCATCTCGCATCTCGGGTTTTTCAGATTTTCGGATTGTCGGATTTTCGGCTTTACGGATTAGAAGCGAAACGCAATTTATTTCTCCTCGGGGCAGGCAGAGAATTAAAAGTCGGGCAGAAACACAATATCTCGTATCCCAGCGCATTTGTGAAGATTTCATTCAAGGAGAAATTGCTAGGAAAACACAAACTGCAGGCATTCAAGTTTTTAACGTTATTAGAAGTGCTAGAGATGCTGGAAAGTAGTATTCCTATAGTTTGAAAAACAAGTGGATTAACGCTAGCAAAGTTTAGAACTGCAAAACTTAATAAGAAGGGGAAGACTTGAGTTCATAAATTATGTAGGAGAAAAGGCAGCATTTTGTGAAGAGTTTCTGATTCAATTTAAACGTATTAAGTAAACTATTCTGTGCATTTTGGTCGCCAATTAAAAGTGGCCTCTAGTTCAATTAATAAACATGCGTCCAACAAGAAATTAATCCAATTTGCCGAGCATTGAAACCATAGTTATCTGATACGCCAATCAAAAGGCAATTCATTTAACGAAAATTGCAAATCAATTCGCACTCAAAGGTTGTTTCACCTAGTCAAAACCCCAAAACTCCAATAAAAGAAGAAAATAAGTGAAAAGTAAGCAAACAAAGTGAACTAAAAGCAAGGAGCACCATGTCGCCAGGAGTGGAGCTGCTGTTGCTGCTCCTGCTCAGCCCGTCGCTGCTCGCGGAGATCTCCCACCTGCCCATGGCCAGCAACCGCATCATCCTGCACTCCACGGAGCTGCTGCAGAACCCGCTGATTCCGGACAACGGTGTGCCGGCGGCCAGGGCGACGCCAGTTGCGCCGCAGAAGTGTCCTTCGCTGCAGCGGTACCGCAAGATGCTGAAGGACTTCGACGACCTGGAGGACCTCTACGTGGACGTGCCCGTGCACATAGCTCTGGCGGAGCGGCAGAGGAAGCGGTGAGTGTGGCTTTGGCTTTGGCTTTTCCTGTCTGCCTTTTTGGCTTTCTGGGTTTGCGATGATGGGTGGCAATACGGCTAAGTGCGCTGGCGACGCCGCCTGCCACACAAATCAAATTACGGCCAAACAAATGCGAAAGATGGCCGGAGGAGCCAAACTTAGGGGCGCCTCTCCAAGTCGAATGAGAGCAGCCAGGAGCAGGAGCAGGAGCAAAAAATAATTTATAACCACGACGTGTGGCTGGCCAAACAAAAAACCATCCACAGCCAGATTTTTTACGCTTCTCCATGTGTGTGTTTCCGTAGCTCCTCTTCTTATTTGTCTAGTGTGCGGGTTTTGTTGTCCTTCCAGCTGCCACCACAAATCGCACTGTGGGGCAGGCTGAGTGGCTAGTGAAACCTCTTGGACTGGGACAAGTGTGCCACTTTAATCAGTGATTGCTTTCGGTGGAGAATGAAGCTAGATTCTTGGTAATTTCATTTAAGCGAGTAGCTATTCTTAAGGTAAAAGTTCCTAAATGCATTAAATCTACTTTATTGGCAATATATTAAGGTACAGCTTAAAGTTTCGTGCAGCAAATTCGAGTCTGCCCCACTGTTTCCACTGCGTTGCACGTGGCGTATGAGTAACGTTCTTTTTTTTACGATTTTCATTGGTTTCCAATGGGCCGCAGCTTGGGCCTGGGTCAAAAGAGCCCCGTCACGTTTTCGCTTAGGCTCTGGACTCCGGGATTTCAGTTTTCATCTTCTCCATTGAGAACGTGCACCCAGTGCTTAGATTTTTTCCCGATTTTTTTGAGACGCGGAGAAACTGGAAGCCCTCGGCTCGTATAACACTCGATCATTTGCCACAGAATGCCAGAGCAAACATTCAAATTAATGTCGTGGCTTGTCGTCAACTTCTTTTCGGTTCGTTTTTAGAGTTTTTTCTCTGCATTTTTGTTCCCTCTCGTATGGAGTGTACATCGGTGTCGCGCGACCCGGCGAGAGTGCTCCAATTGCCCCAGTGCAGCTCGAGTGACCAGCCAGATCCGAGATGGTAGATGGTAGATCGGAGATCGGAGATCCGAGAGCCCAGATCCATCACTAGAACCAGAGTACGTGACGTTCGGCTCGAGTTGCCCGGCTTGCTGAGCGTGTGAAAGGAGCGAGTTGTTGGCACTGTTGCTAAAGAGCCGCAGCTTTGGCAAGAATCGCGTTTATGGCGCGTGCAGCCATTAGGCGTTTTGCTAGAATCAGCAGGCCATGCCCATACCCATACCCATTTCCATGCCCACTGCCATGCCCACTGCCATTCCCACTTCCATTCCCAATACCCATTCCCATTGGCGGTGGCCCCGTGCGTATCCTTCCACGCCATGCCGCCAATCAAGGGGAGGACGCATTATACTTTTGCGCAAACAAATCATAAATATTAATTTTACGACTTAATTCGACGGCGCAATATGCGCTCCCGTTCGCGTTCCCATTCCCGTTCCCGTTTCCATTCCCATTCCCATTCCCAGTGCAGAGTACGCAGTACAGAGTTCCCGATTCGCATTCGCAAGTCGATCATTCAGGACGCGGATGCCACTGGCGGCCACCTGTGGCATTCGCTAGTTGGGGCAGCCAGTCAGTGGCCTGAAATCAAAACAAACCCCAAAACTGCCGGAAAGGTGAATGTGTGGCTGCCAGCGGAGGAACTGCCTCGACAGGCGGATACCTCTTGAAACTAAGTCTTCTGATGATAATGTGTCAGAAGTGAGTCAGTATTCCTTACCTACCTAATTCCACATAGGTTCATTTTGTTTATTCTTCAATTAAGATGCATTATCATTCATATTAAAATGCTTTTAAGTCCCTGGTCCAACTTTTCACCCCGTTACGAACCCATCCACCAACTAATCCCTCCCTTCGGTCGACTTGTGCAGGGAATGGAGGCAAAATGTTGTTAATATGTTGATGCTGTTGTTTGATTGTTGTTGGCGTTGCATTTTTATGTGCGCCGCAGGCTCGGCGTGTAAACAACTTTTATTGCCGGCCGACACTCGGCAAACCCGCCCGCATCTCCAGTTTTTTGGCGTGAAACTATTTATTTGTAAGCGCATCAAAGGAGCCACAGGCCCAGCAACAAATTGCCATAAAATGCGAAGCATAATTTAGTTTTCGACTTTTTGTTTTCGGGTCGCAACTGAAACTACGCAGACCTTGCCGGCCGGCCAGCAAAAGCAGAAGCAGAAGCAGAAGCAGAAGCAGAAGCAAAACAAACTGAATTTCGCACAATGACCAATGCCCCATCATCATCATCAAGCCCAGCAGCCACATCCACATCGACATCCACATCCACAACACATCCACATCACTTCACTTCACATCGTCGTAATCGTTGTGCGCCGCCAGAAAAGATCTCCTGCGAGTGGGCATGTAGTGGGTATAGTATTTTTAGCACTTGACAGAGTACGAAAATACTCGGCCAGACGCAGTCCGTCTGAGGTTGAGTCTGCGGCATGGGAGATGTACTGGGAATGGGCATCCGAGTAGCAATCGGAATAGGAATCAGCATTAGTATCAGCATCAGCATCAGCATCACAATCGAAATCAGAATCCGAATCAGAATCAGAATCAGCAGAGAGATAGCCAAGTGCAATCCAAGGCGAACCGAACAGACAGAGGGGCGTCGCTCCTAGTCGGACGACTCATCAGCATAGTTCAATAGTCTAAAATTTCCCAATCCCAAAAAGCAAACGGGGAAAAGGGGGGAGGGATGGGATGCCACAAGGGAGGGGAGGGGAAAGCCATTTTCGAATTACGGACACTAAGTGCTCACTGTGCCCATTTCGGTGTGAGTAATTGAGTGCGTCTTTGTTTCGCATTGTTTGCGGCGTGAATCACTCACAGAATCAGTATCATCGGAATAATAGAGATATCAAATAATTGTTATGTTCTTGGCCGACAACAGGATCACAAGTGAAATGGGAGACTGTTGGACTGGGAGAAATGGGCTAGTGGGCGAACTCCACTTGCACTTGGCTTGGCTTGGCTTGGATGATGAGTAATCCAAGGCACTCAGTGTCTGCCACCAGATCCATTAATGAAAACAGATGATAAATTGTCTCAACAAGTTGCCGTGGGAAATACGCAAGGCGCAATCTGATTTATGACTCCAAATATCTAGTATCTAGCGGATTTCATTTGAATGCTGAAAGTATCTGCAGCTAATATTGAATTTATAGAATATTTTATAGAACCATTCGCTGCTATTTTGAAAGTATGCTGCGTATGCTCTTCAATTTTATTTATTACTTTCCACGTTTTTATATGAATGCTTTAAGCTCCATCAACCTAGCTTAGTGCCCATTCAATGGGATTCCCCAAGAATCAGCGTATTTATTTCCCGTAACTCACATCATTCGGCAAAAGTTCTCCCTTCTCCGCGGCGCTACTTGCAATTACATTTGGGATATTTTCGACTCGAAGCGAAACTTGGGCCATCCGATATCGGAGTTTCTGATATTTGTTTGGCTGCTGCAGTAACTTCCTTTGCAATCAGCGAATGCGCCACTTATGGGGATATCTGCTTAACTCGTTCTTTATCTCTGTTTTCGCCCGGAGTTTTCCCAGTGTTTTTCCAGCAGAGCAGCGAAACAGCGAAGCAGCTGGGAAAGCTGGGAAAGCTGATTGTCAATTTGCGGAAGGCGGAGGCAGCTCGTCCCCTGTCCCGCCACTCTCCTGTCCACTCCACCCCCCCGATGCCAATTCCAATCCCAATGCCAGAGGCACGGACACGGGCACAGACTCCCCGCCGTTGTTGTTTGCAAAAATAGAATTTTGTCTCTGATTTTAAGTATTTCGCGTGAAAAGTAACAGAAGCGACCCGAGCGGCACGGACCAGACCAGACCAGACCACCATACTATATACTATATAGACTATAGACCAGACAAGCGCCCCAGACAGCGGCGGAGGAGGGGGACTTGGGGATTGCCAGTCAGATTCGGAGTCAGAGTCAGAGTCAGTGTCTCTCAATTGCAAATTTATGTGAATTGAGTCAATTTTATCGCAGCCAGCTAGGGAGTTAGTTTGGGTTAGTTTACTTTTGACTTGTTTGTCCCTGGAAAACTTTGTGTCGTTTGACTGGCGTAAATCGAACGACTGGAGCCACTTGAACTTGGCGCTGCCAGCGGTTGTCCTTTGCCTGTTTCCTTCCTCTGCGCTGTCTCCTCCTCCTCCTCTTGTCCTGCTGCTCGCTGCTCCTGCTGACCAGATGGCTTCGCCAGCTGCGGATCAGCAGCTCGCCGAGGAACGTGAGGGCGGCGCAGCAACTGCCCACCACCAGGATGAAGAAGGGTCCCTTCAGGTGCTCCGTGGTCAGGACGATGGCCGTGTCCGTGGACTGGGGCCGCATCTTGTTGATCCTGTTCAGGTACGTGTTGTTGTACCTGAAGTCCGCGTCGATCTTCTGGAAGATGCCCACGTCGCGCATCAGGCGGATGATGCTGTTCATCTCGAAGAGGAAGGGGAAGCCCGCCTTCATGATCATCTGCAGCGGACTGCTGAAGACGTTGTAGGGAAAGGCGTAGAGGACGTCCGCCAGCGGGGACTGCATCGTGTACATCCGGTTGCTGAGGATGCAGCGCTGGCCCCACTTCACCGCCTCCAGGTTCTCCGCCTGCGGTATGAACTCCGGCGAGGTGTTGTACCTGTTGAAGATCCACATATCGTCGTCGTTTTCGAACCAGTCGCGACTCTCCTCATGGCCGCCAAAGGGAATGCCCGCCTCCAGCACCTCCGTCAGCTCGTCCAGCTGATGGAGATGGCCGGGATCCTGGAAGGTGGCTATCATCTTGGACGTGTACGTGGCCACCACGTTCAGGCCGTACAGCGTGAGGCCCATGAAGAACACCCTTGTGGTCTCGCAAATGGGTCGCTCCTGGACGGCTATCGATATGGATACGGCCAGCGCATTGATGGCCGTCAGACTCAACTGTTGGTAGTACTTTGGCTCCGGCAGAATCTCGACCAAGGTGAACCAGAACAGCCAGCTGATGATGAGGATCAGGATGAAGCCAAGCCAGGTGTAGGCTTCAAAGATGCCAACCATCGCCTGCCAGGCGGGTCGCTTGTCCGCCAGCTTGATGTACCAGGTGTGCGCATCCTGCAGATAGGTATCGGATCCCCAAAAGTGGTCGGCCACCTCGTTGTCCGGATAGTAGCCGCCGAACACAAAGTCGCACTCGTTGTTCTGCACCTTCCCCAGTAAGCCAGTCCAGTTGGTATGGTCCTCCATTTCGCCACGTGACTCCAGGCTGCAGGTTTGGTTAACCTAAACATTGGGTAGTTAGTTCTTAGTCCTTAGTCCTTAGCTTAGCACCAGAAGTGCGACTCACGTCGAAGTTCAGTCGATTCTTCATGAATCCCAGGATCCTCATCTCGAGTCCCAGGATGCAGTCGGCCTCCACAAAGGGAGCGGAGATGGAGGAGCAGACAAAGAAGGTGCAGTTCCTGGGACTGAATCCCGATACGTAGTCCACCATGGAGGCCTTGACCACAGCTAAGCTGGGGTAAAGTTCGCCATCGTGGCACTGGCCCACACTCTGCACATTCAGAATGCGGCAGTTCACATTGCTGTAGTAGTCGTTGACCAGCAGATGGTAGTTCATGGAGGAGTTGGCATAGAGCAGCGCCACTCGGTGCACGTAAAACAGGTTCATTAGGTCCTTGAAGATATTGGTGGCTACGTCAAGAGCGCGATTCCGCAATGTTGCATTGTGGAAGAGGACCAGGAAACGTGCTCCTGGATTCCAGGATCGCATTTTAATGACTGTATTGTTCATCAGGACTCTGAGTCGATTCACCGAGTCCACCACTATCACATAGTTGTCCGCCAGGATCAGCTCTCCCCCAACTCTATCTTTGGTCGCTTTCGTCCTGTTGTAATCGGTGGCCACGCGCATCTGGAAGAGCTCCTCCCTGTCATTCGTGGGATTCGTGGCTGCTTCGTTGATGAGCTTGCTGAATCCCGCCACGATCTGATCCGCGGGACTGGACAGATTGAAGGCATTGACCAGCATCAAGTTGTAGGCTCTGGTGAAGCGCTCCGTCGGCTTTCGATAGAAGAAGATTTGCGAAAACCTATCCAGGCAGCTCACTCCGGCCTTCCACACCTCGGGTCCCAAGTCCTTTTCGGGCAGCATGAAGATCACCGTGTTGGCCGTCTCGTTCGCAGGATTCACAATCCCCTGGACGGGCTGGAAAATCAGCACCAGAAAGATGGTAATGATGACACCCGGATTATGGCACCGCATTATTGCTTCTGTCACGTCGGACAATTGCGAATTAACTGCGGCTGGTGTGAATTTCAGTGGGCAGGTGATGTGACGGCTGACCTACACTCGATTTCGTGGGTATATGGGTTTGGGGTCTTTGATAGAATATAAAGTAACTAAACTCGGTGTAATGTGATAATCCATCCATTAAACACCCACTGCTGGCTGGTAGATACAAGTGCATTAAGTCATTCTGGAGTTTCGCATGCGGAAGCGCATTCAACTTTCGCCCTTGGCCGATGTTTGCCTTGTATAATTGACTGCTGTCAGCGTGCCGACAACGAGGATGCCCCCAACAACAACAAAGGCAACAGAAATCCACAAACAATCGCCATTGCAACATGCAAGGCTTAAATTAAAGCAAATATTTGCTCAGTCGCAGTGGCGCCGCCGCCAACAATGGTCGAAATGCATTAAAACACTCCATCAATCCAAACCTTTTGGCAGGGCGGCCAAAAATACGACGGACTCACTATATGGTTCTGTATGGTATAATGGCTATGTGGCAACATGGCTATGTGGGTATGTGGCGCACCAACTTCTGTTCGCTCGTCCGGTTTGCGGGGGATGATGACGCGGAGGATGGGCCATGGCGTTGGCCGGAAGTAGCCGGTCATAAAAATAAAACTCGAGATGGCCGGCCATCGCGCCAAGTCAATGAGTCATTTGCTGCAATGGCATGGTCAATGGTCAATGGCCAATGGCCAATGGCCATCCTGCCCCTCGAAAAACTGCATCCTAGCCCAGCTGCCAGCTGCCAGCTCCTTGTGTCCATGTGCCCCATGCCGCATGCCCCAGTGTCCATGTGGGTGTATCGGCGAGCTCATTTGTCTCAGCAGTTTGTCATTAGAAAAATTGCTCGTAAATTTCGCATTTAATTACAATACAAGAGCCAGCAACTTCAGCGAAGGGCCAGTGCCCAGTGCCCAGGGGACTTGGACTCAATCTTTGGCTGCAACAAAGTTGCAGCAGCATCAGCGAAGATGGATGAACAAAGCTGGCGAAAGCACGGCGGCAGTCGAAGTGTGGATACTCTTTCTGATGGCCAACAATCAAAGCGGCTTGCTAGGCAAAGGTAGCCAGAAGTATGCATACTTTTTGAGGCTTTTGCATAGGTTTTGAAATCGATATAAATGAAATTATCAGATAGCTATCAATACTCACCCACTAACCCAACAAACTGATCTTCCACTCCTGGTGAGGGTATGGCCAAAAGCAAAAGCCGCTGACTCATTTGGCTCAGTTCGGCGCAGACAGGCGGCAAAACAAATTGCGTGTGATAATTTAGTGTCATCATTTTTGACAAAGGGCGTTAACAGCTCACTTACTCCGCCCCTCGAAGAGCCGCCTTCATCTTCATCTCGTTCTGCTTTTCTGTTTTCCAGATTTGTGCTGAACCTGAACGACTCGACGCCGCTGACGATTCGCTTCTCGGCGCCCGTGGGCCGCAAGATGTACTACAATCAGACAGGTAAGTCCGCCCCTTTGTGGAGCCGAGTCCGAGTCCGAGTCCAAGTCCCTCCTTCCACTAACCCCCTTTCCTTCTGCACCTTGCCACCGCCTCTGCAGGAAACCCCCTCCGGCCGGCGGCAGTGGCACCTGGGCCAGGTGTGGCTGTGGGCAGTCTGGTGCTGCCCTGCGCCCTGCGCGGCCAGTACGACCTCTTCGTCCTCGCCCGCCACTCGGGAGCCCTCAAGGTGGACGCCCTGGCGGAGCATCCCCAGCACGACTGGCCCCTCCTCAACGCCACGCACCGGATCGCCATTCGCACCCAGAACCGCGTGCGGAAGCGCGAGATGTTCGTCAAGTGGGAAATGAGGTGAGCTCTACATACTTTTACTGCAATACTCATATATCACTTACCTAAAATCGTTTCAGCAAGTTTGATTTCCATGCCATGCACTATTGCCTGGTGATACAGCGACTCTCCACGGACACGCCGCGGATGAGCTTCAGCCACTTCTGCCAGGCGGTGGCCGCCTACGCGAACCAGCGACCCATGACTCCCAGTTGCGCGGCGCCAGGTGGTCCGCTGGAGGGGATTTGGGGTGCACCACCGCAGCGGGAAAGGCGGCTCAATCCCCGCCAGAATGTGCACATCGTGTGCACGGGGAAGAGGCGCCAGCAGCTGCTGCGCCGCCTGCTCCCGCGGAGCAGCTACCACCTGGACCTGTTCGGCGTCCACCAGGGTCGCCAGAACCTCACCCTGCGGCTGGCCAGCAGCCAGGTGAACTTCAACCGCACCCAACCCCTGGCCCTGAAGCAGCAGGCTCTGATGCAACTCAAGATCGGCGGGCAGCACGGCAAGCAGGTGTACAGCTTCAAGGTGCCGCAGACGACGCGGCAGCTGGAGGAGCCGTTCATGAGGCACCTCCTCATCCCCTGCTCCGGCAGCGAGATCCGGGTGAAGCTGCTGCGCCAGCGCAGCGAGGTGGGCACAACGGAGGCCTTCTACAGTCCCACGTACATACGGCAGAAGGGAGTCCTTCCGGGGCAGCGGTATCTCATGCGGTTCGAGCCCAGCAACGACGATGAGGCGTTGCGCGCCCAGAAAGTCATGGTAGGAGGACTATGTGGTCTGGTCCAGAATATATAGTATATATTACTACTTTCCAGGTGGCCCTGAGCAGCGAGGCTCTGTTCCGGGATTTGCCCGAGCTGCCGCAGAACACCACGGTCTTCAATGTGCGCACGAGGTGCAGCAGAGCCACCATTGCCTGGAACGGCTCGCCGGATGAGCGCGAGCTGAGGTAAGCTGCAAAGTCTTCCATTAAACTATTTTAACCGCATTGCATGCCCCTTCGACTGGCAGCTACTGCATCATTGTGTTCAACCTGCCACAGCGCAACCGCAGCGTGGTGGACTTCACCAACTACTGCATGGACTTTGTGCCCAAGCGGGTGGAGCAGTACAGGAACTTCGAGTGGATGGCCTGCAGGGAGCGGCAGCAGAGGTGGGTTCGGAACAGTCTATATGTAAATGAGATATATCAATATGATGTAATACTACCCAGCAGTCCGGACAACATCGAGACGGAGACCATAATGAACCTGACGCCGGGCGCCAGCTACCTGGTCTACGTGACCGCCAACCTGAGCATGGGCAAGCCGCTGCCCTACCAGGCGCTGACCCTCCACATGGCCAGTCAGTGCCTGGACGCATCCCACGAGTCCTTCTACTAAGCGCTACTCCCCAAACCACAAAAACCCGAATCCCAAAACCCAAAACCCAAAGCTTCGCTGCATTTTCGAATACAAACACTGAACTATCAACTATCCGTCGTTGTAAAGCTACCTTATCCACTACGATTACTACCAACTACTATCCTACAAGAACTATGCTGGTTAAAAGACTATACACCTAGCTCCATATACGATTACTATATATATATCTATATATATATATGTACTATATATACAATAACAATAGCGAGGCATGTGTTGTGTGGGCGCGAGTGAGTGTGTGCGTGTGACTTCTGATTTCTGATTGAGTTGCCATTTGATTCCAAGTATTCTCGAGTGCTTAGTATTGTAATTTTTGTAATTTTTGTAATCTGTATTCGTAGCTAGCCGTTAAATGTTTGTATAAACTGTTTCATTGTTTCATTGGTTGCCCACTCCGCTTTATTCGATAAGCTCGTTTTCTAGATTCTAGCCCTAGCACTCCTAGTTTAATGTTTAAAGTTAATCATAGTTTTGCTGTTAAGTTTAGAAGTTTTGAGTAGTTCTTTTGTACATTAAGCTTACAGTTAGCTCTACACTAGATTGATATATATATATGTATCAAACGAACATACATATATGTTGAAAGCATTGAAAGCGTTGAAAGCGTTGTATTTTTTGAAGCCGAACTTATGCAACCGAAAGGAGACAATAAACAAACAAATGTGCTATACTCGTAAAGGACGAAAGTGTCGCAAATAAATGTGAACCACTGCTACCGAACACAGCTATGCTGTTTTACTCCGCCGCAGCAAGAAGTTTTTTGGGGCAAGAATGGGAATGGGATGAGTGATTGCCACTCGTATCTTCATCATCATGGCGGCGATGGCGTGTGCAACGAGCTGCGCATAATGATGACAGCGGATGGCAATCTGGCCGATAAGCGGCAACCGATAATGAAACATTTAACTAACCACCACCCACTATCCACCATCCATCGGTAGTCGCTGGCCATAAATCTCGTCGGCTGAGCGGCAGTTTGCTGGCGGAAGCTTTCAGGTTCGCAACCCCTGCGCGGCATACTTTCGGGCTCCAGTGCGCCAATGGCCCTGCTCCACTACACCTTCGACCAGCTGGAGTTGTACCTAGAATGGGCATTCGCCGAGCGCGGAGAGGCCACGCCGAGTCCCTTCATCCAGCCGTTTCCGGGCGTGTTCGTGGGCGATCTCAGCCAGCTGAACGGCTTCAAGCGGCACGCCTTCTCCGCCGTGGTGGGCATCCTCTTCGTGCTGGCCTTCTCCGGCAACCTGGGCACCCTCTACGTGAACACCCGCCGGAAGCTGCGTCCCTTCTTCCGGGCCTGCCTCATCTCCCTCGCCTGCAGTGACCTCGTCTCCAGCGTCTTCTGCGCCGTGTCCTACATGGCCCAGTTCCAGGCGGAGTATCTGCAGCTCTGGGTGAGTCTCGAAGAGATTGGCCACATGTGATTAGTTACTATAATTGCAAATCTCCCCAGACCATTGGTGGCTTCATGTGCAAGTTCGTGCCCTTCATCACCACCACGTCGGTGCTGTCCGGCAGCCTGACCCTGGTGGCCATCGCCCTGGATCGCTACCTGGCCGTGATGCGACCCGTGCTGGGCTTCTGGAGTCCCGACAAGCGCTTCAGCACCCTGTGCATGCTGCTCATCTGGGCCTGCTCCATTGGCTCCTCTGGCCCGCTGCTGGGCATCTACGACTACCAGAAGATCTTTCTCCTGGATGTGGAGGACTCTGGCGAGGAGAGTGGCGGGATGAAGGAGCAGGTGGCCACCGCTGTGCCCGAGGAGCTGGTGGTCACCGAGCTGGAAATGGTGCACATGTGCCTGGCCGGCGACGTAAGTCAACGACTGACTGGATGGGATTATCGCTTAGTACTCGCTTAGTTGACAGCGATTAAGGGGATTTGGACGGGGGGCTGTCGAGTTGTTGAATCAATGTTCGGATTATCTTATCAGCCGGGTCGAAAACAATTTATGCAATTCTATAAATATAAATATTCCGTTTCAGCACGACGTCGGACTCTACTACGTCATACTGTTCACCCTGATCTTCCTGCCCTGCATAGTGTCCTTCCTCTGGCTGAACGCCGTGATTGCGAGGCAACTGTGGCTGCGGCGGCACTACCACCAGGAGCAGCAGGTGCAGCAGCAGGAGCCCAAGGAGGGTCACTTCAAGACCATGTCGAATGGCAACGACCTCCTCATGCCCTCCACCCTGGTCAGTGCCATGGGAGTGGCGGTGCCCTTTGCGCTGGAGAAGACTCCCTTGCCACCCAAGAGTCCAAGCTCGCGGGCCAGGGATCCCGGCAAGAAGACCACCGCTGCTGCTCTGGCCAGGGAGGCGAGGCATCGCCGGATGGTGGTGGTGGTGCTGCTGATGATGGCGGTGTTCATCTGCCTGCGACTGCCCGCCTGGGTCTTCCTGATCATGCGGCTCTTTGGCTCCTACTCGGAGCCCATCGACTGGCTGCTGTACTTCAGCTTCGGCATCCTGAACCTGTTCAGTTGCGCCCTGAACCCCATCTTCTACACCTTCCTCACCCAAACCATCCGGACTGTGTCGCTGGTCAAGCAGACGGTTCTGCGCTTCCTTGGCTGTCCGCCTGCCAAAGTCCAGGATGGCATGCCCACGGATCAGATGGACAGGAGCAGCTGCTGCTGCGGCCTGCGGCCACCCACCTTCACCTGGAGGTGCCATCCCAGCCGCGATCGAGCGGCCACCAGCGTAATCCGGGACGTGGACCAGCCGGATCCGCACTCCGACCAGGTGCAGCCGGATCCGAGCAGCCTGCGCCGGTTCCTCAGCTACAAGCAAGAGGTGTTCTCCATTTACAAGCCGTGCGGTGACTCGTCGAGTGCGTCAATCGAGTCCTCCGCCTGATAGGCGCTGCTCATAAATCACCTGGCTACGGATGCGGGTGCGGGTGCGGGTGCGGGGGCCCAACGGTGAGCCGAAGCCCAGAACTTGATTGATGGATCCAGCCCCCATTTCAGTCTGTACAGTTTGTCACGGTGGGCATACCACCCACGAATACAGTAGTACGCATATAAGATATAAGCTCACATATAATGTACCTCGTCTAATGTGTAAATATGAGGAATAAAGCGAATGCGTGTTGGCAGCTAACTAACCATTAACACTTAAAGCAGTCGCCATGGGGAAGGTCTTAGTCATTATCATAACGCAAACTGAAGACCTTCCAAGTGACACTTTAAACTATGTGTAGATAACTAAGATGGCTATTAAACTTGGCAAATTAAAATGCAAAAAGGTGTGGGAATGTGACTAGATTTGGTCAAATCAGACTGTTTTAAAATTGTAGTTATTAGTAAACGGAACTTAAACTCTACCAATTTGAGTCATGATAAAATATAAAAATATGCTAGTGGTCGAAACGAACGTTAACAGAGAGTTAGCCTGACTAGCACACTCATTCCAGAGTCAGCAGATCGTAAACGAGATAATGAGGCTGTATTGCAATAGAACTAGATTGTATCACACTCGCATACTAGAGGCTTCCGCTTGGAACAATGGGTAGCAAATCTGCTGAGAGATGAGTAGTTAATTGTCAAATGGCGGGCACGCCAGGCGAAAGCTCTCTCTCCAGAGAAAATGGAGCTCTCTCTTCGGATCCGAGCCCCATGCTCTCTCTGCTCTCCTTCCATGAACTTTTAGAGACCGAAGCTCGACTCAAAGCTGAATGCCGCGTCCAAGTCTTCGGTTTCGTCTTCTGGCATTCAGTGTCGGCGGTTCGCGGCGAGCGGTTGGATTTTGGATTGTGGATTGTGGATTGTTTTGGGCGGTGAAACGCGAATTCTTCAGTGCGGCGGGTGAAATCTTCGGCGGCAGGCAGAAGAAACCGAAAAAGCGACAAGTGTGTAGTGCATAGCGTACCAAAAAATAAAGAAAAAAGAAGAGATCATAATTCGGACTGTAAAAGTCGTGAGCCAAACAAATGAATCGCAAATAAATGAGGCCAGTCACCGGAGCAGAGAGCTGCGAGTTATGGCACAATATTGTTGCCTATAAATAGTGTAACTGAAGGAAAGAAAAAGTGGCAGTCGTCGAAGAAAACGCGCAACAAAAAGGGAAAGAGCCGCGCTACAAAAAATCCAGAAATCAAGAAATCAAGAAAACAGAAATCGAAAGAACAAAGGCGGGTTCGTTGTGGGTCAAGAACGAAAGTTCGGCCCAAAAAGTGCCCCTTTCGGATCGATTGTGCATTTTTGAGCGCTTTTCGAAGAGGTAAATGGTAGATATGCGAAGTTTCTGTTTTGCTCCGTGTTTTGGTTCGGTTCGGTTTGGCTTAA
Source organism: Drosophila santomea (assembly GCF_016746245.2). Classification (NCBI taxonomy): domain Eukaryota; kingdom Metazoa; phylum Arthropoda; class Insecta; order Diptera; family Drosophilidae; genus Drosophila; species Drosophila santomea. The sequence continues at coordinate 21,615,466 of NC_053017.2, forward strand.
ACTCACTTCGATTCGAAACCAGTTGCCCGCTTTTCTATACTGCTACACATTTCGTCAGAGGAAAAACACGTTTGCGCATTTCACTTTGAGTTTCTTGTAACTTGTCACGCATGCGCAGACCGTCTTGCGAAATCCCCGCCTTGTTTCACTTTTCGCAGCCCATTCTAAGGATCACCGCCACTCCATTTCACAGACTTACAATCTCGTATAAGGCTGAGATCCATCCAAATGCGAACTTCTGGTTACGCGCTTCCTTGCGCTTTCATTTGGCATTCTGGCATTTTGTTCTCCGTTTCTATTTGCGTGCAGTTTGCTGTACGCGAGCTATTCGAGTGGCTATGTGGCTGCATGTTTAATTAGCCCCCGCTAACCAAAGTGTTCGGGCCACAAAAGCAAATAAATGGGCCAGTATTTGGTCATGACGAGGCTGTTCCACTGGCCACAGACCACTGCCAAACCAGGCACACGCACTCCCCAAAGCTTGACCATGAATACCAAGTGCGTGGAAGATCGAAATGTCTTCGATTGGAGGGAGGAGGATCGGAAGAAGTCACCTTTCTAGCACCTACGTGCCTTAAATAGCAATTCATTTGTGTTTAGTCATCCGTGCCTCGGGTTAAATGGGCCAATTCTGGGCCACATTCTGCCGATCGACGCTTTCTTTTGTGAAATCAATTAAGAGCTATCAATCACTCTTGGGAAATTAGCCACGAAATTTCCAAGGGAGAGAAAAGAAACTCACTTTCGTTTTCATCTTCCATGGCTTTCCTAATTATTATAAAACCAGAAATGTCTATTAAAACATTACATGCAGCGTGACCGCGACTGCAGCATTATACAATAGACTCTAACCGCCAAGGCAACCAGTTGGACGCAGTGCGTCGAGCTCTGGGAGATTACTATTCAGATTCAGATTGAGATTGAGATTGAGATTGAGAGGGTAGATAGTAAGCGATTTGGGCGTGGGACCCACTCCATTTAGCACATGTTTCCGGCACAACAAAGCGAAGAGCCCCAAATGAATGGGACTAGCCCCCCAAAATGCTGTGAATGAGAAAGCTGGACAGCAGATGGTGTGTGTTTCGTGTTGTGTGGTGTGTGGTGTGTGTGTGCCAAAAATCCAAATCCAAATCCATTGTGCTGAGCACGTGCTGCAGCCTGCAGGTGTAGTAAATATGCTCGATGAAACCGGTTGGCCACAGAGTCAAAGAGTCAAAGAGTCTGGCTTTCGAGCGTTTGATAGTTTTGTAATGCCTTTTTGATGTCTGTAACTTGACCTGCATTCAGCTGGAAATTAGTCTTGTCCTCGGTTAACCTTGTCCGCGAAACGAGTTTTCCCGCCCTCCGCATCAAATGTGTTAATAATGCAGTTTTCCTGCGACCAAGTTCAGTTTTTAGCGCCCTAGAGAAGCACTTTCGATTTTCGCTCGCAAATGAAAAGTCTTTGCACCCTGTTTGCACGATTTCTCTGCTCGTCCAGGGGCAATGTACCTTCGTGCGACACTTGTCTATCCATCCGACTGTCTGGCTCCAGCTCCATCTCCAGCTCCATCTCCGCCGCCATCTCCAGCTGGAGCTCATGGATCACGGATAATGTGTGAGCATGGTCGGCCGTTGTTTTGTGGCCATGCCAATTGGATGGCATTGAGTGGGGCGCGTAATGTGGATGTGGATGTGGGTGTGGATGTGGATGTGGGTGTGGGTTTGGCCCCCCACAAAGCACGAAGCTCCCAGAAAGCCGCCGCCACGAGCAAATCAATTGGCTTTAGTTGTTTTGTTTACTCGCACTTGATTGTTACTTTGTACGCCGTGTCATGTGACACAAAGCTGTTTGGCTGGGTGAACCATCCACTGGATGCCTCGAGGGATGACCCAGGGTCAAAGACGCCTCTTGAAGTGTTTTGTTGAACGCCAATAATAATTAAATGCATTAAATGTCGCATAAAGCTGTGGCTGAAAAAGTAAACTAAGCATAGCATTCACTGGAAATCGTTGCACAAGTGTTTGATGTATTGCTTGCAAGTGTATTCCCAACAATTAAATTCAATACCTAAACAGCTTATCTAAACGATTTTGTTGTTCAAATGCTGTGGGGGGTAAACATATTTATATTGCGTGCTATTTACTTCACACTGATAAAGCCATTTCCTCCAAAAACAACTGCAGCTTGATAGCGCAAACTTCTGGGCAAATAGTGTAGTGTACACAAGCTCTTCAGCCAACTACATCTGGCATCTGGGCAACAGATGCTGATAAGGCGACCTGATAAGAAATCAGTGAGTGGGTTATAAGCTTATATTATAAACACAGCAAACATGAGTCGCCGGCAACTGCGGACTGCAAATGTATCTGTCAATCCGAACGAAGCGCCGCCACAATTCCATCTAATGTGGATGCGGATGCATTCCCGGTTGGCCGACTTTGTCGTTGAGGTTGCTCCTGTTTGCTCCTGTGTGTGGATGTTGTGAATGCTTCTGCTGTGTTGTGGATATCGCTGCTGTTTGTGAATGTTGCTGCTGTGTTGTGGGCGTCCAAACACGTCTGCCATTACAGCTAACGAGATTTTAAGTGCTGTCAAATGTTGACGAAAGCGTCAAACACCAGCACACAAATTGAAATTCAGATTTGGAATCCCCAGTGACGAGCCATCGAAAGGGTCAACTGGAAGTGAAGGGGGGGGAGTGGTTAGTTGGGAAGGGGCAATGGGATTAGGGACAAAAGCCAAGGGGCAATTTATGGTCTGCATGAGAAGATACCTTTACGGCTGAATAAATGAGCAGGATTCGCAAACAGGTTTGGCATTCATTCATTCACTCATTCTGGTTGAGTCATGGCGGCAGATGTAATAACTCGGTAAAACATGAGCTGACTTTTGGCTGATGGATTTCCATGGGCAGAAGCATAGAATACACAACGCCATGCCTTCTGGAAAAGTCCAAAAACTTGGCAAATATTTCCATTGAGCTGCCAAGGGGGTAAACACGCAAACGCGTAGCTATAAAAGAGTTATGGCAGCCGGTTTATTTGAGAGCCTGTCCCCTGCATTACATAAATGTTTATGATTGTGGTACCCATTAATCAGGCAGGCAGCGAAAGAAACTGCATGCCGACAGGCAAAACAAACCGAAAACGTTGATGACATACCACACCGTTGATGAACATACTCCTACTCCTGCCCACAAAGGCGGCGTAATGGAACTCGTTCCACCATATAATGACTCTCGACTCTTGAACCTCCAACTGGCTGTGGCTGTCTCTTAATATCATTATCATTGTTTTCTTTTTCCGGGTAAACCCGGCTATATAGGTCAAGCAGCACACTCCAGTCCACCACACCTGGTCGAAGCGTCGAACCTGGCGTAGTCCCCACATTATGACACAGCAACAGCCGCCGTGGCCAAGTCCCTATCCCAATGCCAATGCCAATCCCAGGGGAAAATGCTGGCTCATCCTGGTACTCATAGCCGTGCTCCCACTGGCAGATGGTGAGTAAACGAATGGAAATGAAGTCAGCCTCTAAATGATACCTCCCCCGCAGTTGGAGCACTGCCCTTCCTGTTCACGCACCTCAAGCCGCAGATCAACTGGACGCAGCCGGAGATGGAGAGCTGGGTGATTGAGGAGCAGCCGCGCAGCATCCAGCCCCACCTGGAGCCAGTGCTCCATCCGAATCGCACCCACCGCGCCCTCTCCTCGGACAGCACGGACGCGGAGTTCCTGCAGCGGTTGGTCAACATGCGGCACAACCAGACCGCCAGCTCCAGGATGCTGTGGTACGATGTGGCCGGCGGAGATGGCCTCGTCTACCCGCCATTCGTGGACAAGGCCCTCAAGCTGCTGAACCTCAAGCAGGTGGCCTTCGAGATCGAGAACAGCGTGATGTCCAAGGTGACCTGCACCGCCTGCAGAGCGGGCGCCGGCATGCTGCAGCATCAGATCCAGTCCGGCAAGACGGACGCGGAGCTCATCCGCATGATCACGGACTACTGCACCAATCTGAACATCCAGAGTGCCCGCGTCTGCCAGGGCGTGGCCCAGCTCTTCGGCAGCGAGTTGATCTACGTCCTGAAGCGGGTGAACCTCAGTCCCGACGAGCTCTGCAGCTTTGTGATTGGCGACGGCTGCGCGGACGTGTACAATCCGTATCACGAGTGGGAGGTCATATTCCCGCCAGTGCCAAAGCCACCGCGCCTCGCAGACCTGCCCATTCCCATGGAGGCGGCACCCTTCTTCAAGGTCCTGCACATCTCCGACACCCACTACGATCCCCACTACGCGGAGGGCTCCAATGCCGACTGCAATGAGCCGCTCTGCTGCCGCCTGAGCAGCGGACGTCCTGCCACGCCCAATGCGGCTGCAGGGAAGTGGGGCGACTACCGGAAGTGCGACACGCCCAAGCGGACGGTGGACCACATGCTGTCGCACATAGCGGAGACCCACAAGGACATCGACTACATCCTGTGGACGGGCGATCTGCCGCCGCACGACGTGTGGAACCAGACCAAGGAGGAGAACCTGGCCATCATCAAGGACACCGTGAAGCAGATGGTCGAAATGTTCCCCGGAGTGCCCATCTTCCCCGCCCTGGGCAACCACGAGAGCGCTCCGGTGAACAGCTTTCCGCCGCCGTACGTCAACCAGGTGGACATCTCCATCAGTTGGCTCTACGACGAGCTGGACATCCAGTGGCGCCGCTGGCTGCCCCAAAGTGTGACCCACACGGTGCGACGCGGTGCCTTCTACTCGGTGCTGGTGCGACCCGGATTCAGGATCATCTCGCTGAACATGAACTACTGCAACAACAAGAACTGGTGGCTGCTGCTCAACTCCACGGATCCCGCCACCGAGCTGCAATGGTAAGGAGAGCTGATGGAAATAAGAACTATATCCAAATTAAATATCTACTGTCCAGGTTCATTTACGAGCTGCAAAGCGCCGAGTTCTCCAACGAAAAGGTGCACGTCATAGGGCACATACCGCCAGGACATTCGGACTGCCTGAAGGTCTGGTCGCGCAACTTCTACAAGATCATATCGCGCTACGAGAGCACAGTGACCGCCCAGTTCTACGGACACACGCACTACGATGAGTTCGAAATGTTCTACGATCCCCACGATCTGAGTAAGACCACATCCTTTGGAGCCACATCACAGCAGCCTCATGTATTGCCCCTTTTTTGCAGACCATCCGAATGGCATTGCGTACATTGGACCCTCTGTGTCGCCCTACTACGACCTGAATCCTGGCTACCGGATCTACTACGTGGATGGCGACCACGATGCCACGACGCGCCTGGTCATCGACCACGAGTCCTGGATAATGAATCTCAAGGAGGCCAATCTGTACGGCTACCCCATTTGGTACAAGCTCTACACGGCCCGAGCGGCGTACAACATGAAGGCGCTGCGTCCCAGCGACTGGAACAACCTGCTCAACGAGCTGACCAACAATCAGGAGCTATTCGAGCTGTACTACAAGTAGGTCTTAGTGCTTCCAAAGTAGCGATTCTACACAGTTTCGTGTCCTGCTTTCAGATATTACTGGAAGAACTCGCCGGCGCGTCCCACCTGCGATGCGGAGTGCAAGAAGCGGCTCATCTGCGACTGCCGAAGTGGGCGTTCCCACGACCGGAAGCACTTCTGCGCCGAGGTCGAGTCGAAGATCGACGAGGAGTCGTCCAAGTCCTGGAAGTCCTGGTTCTACAAGGGATTGACCAATTCGTAAGCACTGTTCATTTCAACTACGTGTGGTGTTCTGTGGTGTCGGTAGAAGCTCGACTTGTAATTGTAATCACTCACTTAGTTTAAGCAATCAGATATTTATAGTTATTCCTTCGCCATGTCGCATTTTCAAACATACTATTACTGCTTAATAACACATTTTATTTTTCGCACTGGTGTGGTCCATGCAACAACTAAAACCTATAAACTTACGATCGAACAGCGCCGCGGATCAAACTGAAGTGCCGGCGGCCACCACCTCCGATGGCTACGGTCCTCTCGATGTGGTGATTGTAAACGTTGGTGGTTGATTTACTAAGGAATAAGGACTCTGTACATATCGCTGGTGGCCAGATTCTGTATCTGTAGTGCCCGTGACAATAAATGACCTATCCTACCTACTTACCCCCAACTCTTTCTTCTGCCCAAAAGCTATAGCCTCCTGTCCTCCATCACTTACCTGCCCAAATACCTGCTGGGATATCGCTGATTCGGATCTAAGTCGATCGTTTGAGGTCCGCCAACTGCAAGTCAATGCAATGCAAACGCAACGAGGGAGAAGTCCTACCCCATAAGTTTACTATGTGATAACTAGTGCTTAAAACCATTTGTTTAGTTTACGTTAACGTTAACGCAATGATGTCCCAGTACTGCCCGCCTTGAAACCTTACAAGCGCCCCTCGGAAACTGAGTCAGTGAAGAATAGTCATTTAACTGTAGTCGAGTCGATGCTGTTGCCCACCACGCAGCACTTGTGGGCGTGGTTGGTTGCGCCCTTCTACGCAATGGAAATTGTTGAACAAATTACCTTTTAGACACCTAACTGTAATGCTAATCTAGCTCTTAACTTAAATAAAGTGCAATTATTTTTATAAAACAATATGTCTTTACTTTTTGGACTTTGTTTTCTATAACAAAACAGCATTCTTTCTTAAGCTTTGAATTAAAATTTGAATTTAAATTTACCGGCGATTGAAGGCACTTTCTTGCGTCTTACAGCACTGTTTTTAACAGCGACGTAACAGCTGACAGCAGTGTTACGTCACGTAGTGCGCGTAGATAATATGCGCTGGCTATCGGTAATCGACGTAATGTATTGAAGCTGCGCGGGAAAATTGAAAAGCGAGGCAATTGATAACGATCCTAAATTTACAAATGCGAATAGATGATTAGTAATTGGGGTACTGAAATAAAAATCCCAACAGAGGAAAACACATACATAATTGTTTCAAAAGGAAATTTGTTTTAAAATAAACATTGCATTGCAAGCGACTTCATGAAAAAGTATAAAGTATTAATTAATGTTTCGTCTCTCTAATAACATCAATGAAGGCATAACAAACTCGCATTGTTTGAGTTGCAAACTGAAAGCTTATCGAGTGGCGCAGAATGTGCTGAAATAGTCACTTTTACCTGCTCGCAGTGCACTCCCCTTTCGACTCCCCTTGAAATATCGCATTCCTGCCCTGCAGGATAAACCGACGCTAGTCCTTTGAGCAAACTCGGGCACCAGTGGCGACGCAGGGGAATTGGCGGGCTCGGCGTATCCTAGTCGTTGTCAATACGCCCCGTTGGCCGTTGCCTTGAGCTTGTCGAGCGGCCGTGCGTGTTTTCCTTCATTGGTGATAAGACACGCAGCGCGAAATGTGTGTGTGGGCAGGGGGATGGGTTATCCTGGCTGCCAGTCATTATCCCTTTGTCACACACACACCCGCACGTTTTCCCACACTCACCCCACACCCACACCCACACCGACACACTCACTCCCCACACACACACAAGCGGGCAGCATCGAGCAAAACAATTCCGTTTACATTTCCCACATCTCCGGCGAAGCATTCAGTCCCACACTCCTGTCTCCACACTCCTGTCTCCGCACACCATTACACCCACGAGTGGCGTGTGCCGCCTTCCTTTTTTCCTGATTTGCCTCCTGTTTTGGCTGCCTTGCATACTTTTGGGCGCACCCGCCGCTGGGAACCGCACATGTGTGTGTGCGGCAAACAAACAAACAAGCAAACAAGCAAACAAAAAGACAAACAAACACAGGGACCCAAAACAGGCAAAAGTACAACAATGCAGTGCCTGCAAATTTTTAGAAAAATATACAAACAAACGAGGGATGGTGAAGGGGATGGTGGAGGGGGGCGTGGCATTATCTCATGTGGCAGGCACATTCGCTTAAATGCCGCTTAACATATTTGATTTTCCTTCTTTTGCCAATTTTTTCAGCCGCGTTTTCCGTATTTTTTCGTGTTGGCCTTGTTTGTTTTGGTTATGCGATTGTTGCTGCTGTCAAAAGCTGGCAAATAAATTTGCATTTCGACAAAGCGCGAGAATTCACACATGTTAACCCATTAATGCCCCCACTGAGCCACTCAAATGCTGCGACTTAAAATGGCTGAAAATTCGAATGTCCTGCGAACTTTCGTAGCACTTTTGGCCATTTCCGCAGTTTTCTGCCAATTTGCAGTGGGTTAATGGAGCAAAAACCGGCGCTCTTTAGAAATGGGCGCCTTCACTTGAATGCCAAAACACGTTTTTAAATAAATCAGCGCATTAATTATTCGCGCTTGCATAAATCGCTGCGCTGTCGATGCTGCCTGCCCCAGGAAAATTGTGCTCCCCCCTCTCTCACCCCCACAACAAGCAGTTTTCCGATTTGGCGACCACCCGCTGCTGCCAACACCTCCGCACATTTTTATTAGCTACGCATAATTGCTGCGGCAATAAAGTTGTTTTTCCCTCTGACCCGCCGCCCAAAAAAAAGGGAAGAGGTCGAAGGACATGGTCATGGACGAGCACGGGGACGAGGCTATGGATGTGGACATGGGTGTGGACATGGATGTGGGGGAGCCAGGAGGCAGTGCGCGTGACCCGACAACATAACGACATTTAAGTGGCCACCGCAGCAGGAGCAGGAGCAGCAACATTGGCACACTCGCATTGGTATCAGTATCAGTAGCAGTAGCAGTAGCAGTAGCAGTATCAGTGGCAACGGCAGAGGGCGGAGTCCTTCTGCTCCAGGCGGTGGGCGTGGTCTCGTCGCTTGCCATGTTTGGCAACATGTTACAAAAAATTGATGCCATTGCTGTTTTTCCCAGCCATTGTTGCTGCAGCTGCACCCACTATTTATTGTTACAAGCTGGGCAAAAATGCGGGGAGTGAGCGAGAAATGGTTTACAACATTTGCCTAACATGGCAGACTTCACAAGTTCTTGCAACAATATTGGTTTTTGGCCACAGAAGTGCACAGGTAATACAACTATTGAATAGCTCAGCAGATAATCATAATAAATTGTATCTTGCTTCAAAAAAAAATAGTTACAATTTTTTACTAAAAAAAAAAGCTTTGGTATTTAGAGCGCAAGTTCGTAAGGCTGAAGTTAAACGCAGCATGCTTCTCATATATGTAGATCTCTGAGGAAGGAATAGTTGCTCTGCCACTAATTCTTGGCTTCCTGCTTGGCCTCCTGCTCCCAGACGCCGAGCACATCGAGCAGCTCATCGAAGGAGGGCGCCTCCTCCACCAAACCCTGGTTGTCCGGCACATCCAGGCCCCGCATTCGCATGCAGATGCTCTCGACGGCTCTCCAGCTCTCCACGCTCTCCGGAGGAGCAGCTGGCAGTGGGATTTCCCGCATGGCGCTCTCGCACAGGTCGTTCTTCCGCCAAGCGCCGTCCCAGTGCTGCTCCTTCCGAATGCAGGTGGAGCCCCACAATGGATCCCTTTTCGAGCTCCCGCCGGCGGAGATGCTAAGCGGGAAGTGATCGTCGTCGCCCATCAAGGAAGACAAGTCCCGAGTCGGAGGATTCCCTTCCAGCGGCCGGAAAGAGGAGGCTTTCGGAGGCGTCAGCAGCTCGGGCATCAGGTTTTCCACCGCCCGCCTGTTTTCCAGGTCCTCCACGAAGAGGAAGTCCGCGTCACTTGTCGGCAGACTCTTCGAGTGCTGAGGTGGATTGAACTTGCTGGTCGACGGCTGGCCATCTGGCGAGTGAGAGGAGTCCCAAAGGGCATAGAACTGGGGCATCACCGTCGTCACAGCGATCTTATCATTCAGGTTCTCATGGTAAACGAAGTCGCCAGCACCCACTTTGCTGCGCCTGGGATCAGTCACCTGGCTGGTGGCCTTGATCTTGGTACCTAGACTCCTTGGAGGGGCAACCTTTCCTGCCTTGTGATCTTTGGCAGCCTTTTTCGGTGCCTTTCCTGTGAGTTTGTGGATCCTTTTCCCAAGGTTTGCCAGTTTTGAATCGGGGTAATCGTCGTCGTCGCTTGAAATGACAATGGAACTTGTGGAAGCAACTTGTGTACTGGTCAGCTGGGGGCTACTACGATTCTCCCGGGCGGAAACGGCGACTTGGAAAGATTTCCGCCAGTCGTGAGCCAGCTCATCCATCTGCGGTGGGCGTCTTGAGGGAGTTGCAGCCAGGTGGCGACTCCCTGGCTTGCGATGATGCAGGTTTTCCTTGTTGCTCGACTTATTCAAAGTCCCAACTGACTTGGTGGGGAGCAGAGAACCAGGCATCTTCGGCCAATTCTTAAACGTGGAGCCTTGCTTCGGAGTTCGGCCAAAAGTGGGTCTTCCAGCCAACTTTGGGAACCCGTTGCCCGGCGAGGAAGTAGTGGGGAACAGGGTCTCCACCGTCATCCGCGGTCCGGATGAAGATGGTGCGGCTGCTCCCTCCGCCGCGCGGCTCCTGCCGGGCACCATGGGGTTGATTTCGACCAACTCGCTTCTGGGCAGGGACACGGAGCGCTGGTTTCGGTTCCAGAAGCGCTTCGACTGCGAAGTGGAGGCAATAGGTTAGGTGTGAATGTATGTGACTTGTGCCAACTCTTGCCATTGCGTGCTCTTGCAACTAAGTCCTCGGATTGAAGAGTCCGGAAAAAGGAGGAATCAACGTGGGGATTGAAGGGTCCGGAAAGAAGGAGTCCACGTGGGATTGTCAATCAGGAAGGGAAGAAGGCGAGCTAAGATGGCGACAATCACGAGTCAGAGTTGCCACGATTCCATGGAAGAGTATTGTATACCAAAACTGATTGAATGGTACTGAAAAAAGCACTAGCAACGATTTAAATGAGCACTTTGCATTTCAAATTGCTTACAGGGTGCTGCCAACTTGCTGCGAAGTAACAGTTCCGATTAAAGTTTACAGCCAGTGCTGCAAAGTCTGTAAGCTTACAAAATAGATGTTAATTTGAATATTGGTTTTGAGTTGCACCGAATAGTTGCATAATTCATGGAGTATTACTAAGTCTATCATCCCCATATTCTAATCTTAAGTGGTAAAATATCTTCCTAATCTGCTGAACTCGACCCACTGGCACAGATTGGAGGTGGTGCCTCAACTTGTGACCATTTCATTCCACTTCACCCAGAGGCGCCTTTCTCATAGCCATGCATCGAGGTATTCAGGCAGTTGTCGTCCGGTTTTGGCCAACCAGATCCCGATCCGATCCGACGTCACTTCCAGGGGCTGTCAATGGCGTGTGCGCCATTGTTTCGGCCAGCGTGTAAAGCGCGGAGGGAAATTGTTATTTAATTACTCAAGCAAAAGCATGACAAGTGGAAATGTCGCCTGGTAGCAGGATCCAGGATACGGCATCCAGAGTCAGGCTCAGCAGGCTCAGCAGGCCTGTCAGCTTGTCAGGAGCAGGCGCCATGGAAAGCAGCCACCGCCGCCGTCGTCGCATTGGTCACTCTGCTGCTCGCTTTTGTTTAAATTTAAATTCTATAAATAAATCTGCACGAGGGGCGGTGGGCGGTGGGCGGTGTTCGGTTTAGTAGTGTGGTGTATTGGCCATAAGCACGAGTGGGAGCAAGTGGGCTGCGACTGCAGTTGGCATCGCTTCTGGCCACTAAACAAAAGCAGGCACTGTGCCGTGCCCATTCGTAAACCATTTTGCATGCCCAAAAATCGCAGGACACTTATTTGCGCAGGCTGCGGAGGGTCTGGAGAGTCCTGCGAGTCCTGGGAGCACAGACTCTGGTGTTCTGTTCGGGTCAGCTGAGTTGCTTTGGGCTAAAGCGATGGTCTCTAATTTTTTAAGGTTTTCTTGAGAACAGAGATATGTACATATGTACATATAAATACACAAATGGCTGCACAAAGCCGTAATTCCTTTAGCTTTGTTAAGGATCTTTGGTTTGTGTCTTTAGCTGTGCGACACATTCACTTTTAGAGTTTTGAGATGGCATTCAAATTTAAAAAAAAAAAAACATTTTCCTAATTTTTTGCAAATTTTGATGAAATTTGCAAATGCAAAAATTAGCCAAAAATGGATTTTTGATAATCGCCTGGATCGCGTTAGAAATCATTAGTTTGGGTCATTAGACGCGCAAAAAAGTAATTTTCAAAGGATTGTGACTATTTTTGGCCTAGTTATGGGGCGACCCTTTGATTTTTCGACCAAAAAAGGGTGTTTTGGCCAAAACAATCGATTCAGTGGTCCAAATCTTGAGTGTCATACCTCGTTGAGCTCGTATTTACACCCAGAATCGATTGGTAGTCAAATTTGAAAGTTTTATTTTTTGTCAATTTTTTGCAAAATTTGATGATGGTACCCCTTACAAAAAATGCAAAAATGGGCAAAAAATGGATTTTTGAAAATCGACTGGATGGCATTAGAAATCGTTAGTTTGGGTCATTAGACGCACTAAAAAGTAATTTTCAAATGTTTGTGACTATTTTTGACCTAGTTCTGGAAGTGACCCCTTGATTTTTCGACCAAAAAATCGCTATTTTGGCCAAAGCAGTCGATTCCGTGGTCCAAAACACGAGTGTTATAGCTCGTTTAGCTCGTATTTACATCCCTAATCGATTGGCATTCCAGTTTGAAAGATTTATTTTTTGTCAATTTTTCGCAAATTTTGATGATGGTACCCCTTATAAAAATTCGCAAAATGGTCAAAAATGAATTTTTTCAAAATCTGCAGTATTGCGTTAGGGATATTTAGTTTGGGTCTTAGGCTATGCAAAAAAGTAATTTCTGAAGGTTTTTGACTATTTTTATACATTTTAGACCATGTTTCCAAAGAAAGCATTGTGAAAAATTAAAAAAACTAGTTTGAAATGGATTTTTAAAAAGCTTAGGTTGTCAAGCTAATTCGACAACCTATTAAACTACTTACTTATTACTTCTTCTTTAATGTCCTTTTGGTGTGCATCTTTCTCTTTACAATCTGAGCACAACTGTTGGCCAGTTCATCTGTTTTCCTTCCATGTGACAAAGTTCCACCTGGAGTCATCCAGTTGCTGGCTGATTTCCAGATGCTTTATGGCACAACAATCGGTTGTGACCGTTCGAGGAACCTAATGCATTCGAGTTCGACAGACTCGAACGCCTTGAGCACAATGTTAATCCGATGTAAGCTCGTGTCCAAAGTCCACAGATCTCCACATCATGCTTCAATTGTTCCCGACATATTGTTCTCGACAGTCTCCAGCTCCAACTCGCCCCATTCCACAGCCCCGGAAAAAGAGGAGGACGTAACCCGGAACCCCGAACCCGGAACCATCACATGTGCTCACCTTTGGCATCAAAAAGCAACCACAAGGGGGGTGGGGGGCATTGCAGGACGAATAAAAAAATAATCACGAGTATGGGGATGTTCGAAAAAAGGATGTATGTAGGTTGGTTGTTTGGTTGGTTGGGGAAATAGTAGTAGAGATAGGAAAGCGAGCAAAAAAATCTCAGCTGCAAATGACTTGTGTGCCATTGAGATAAACCCAAAATTTATTTATTTTTGCCATAAACCCGAATGCAGTCAAGGCAAAAAGGACTTTTGGCCAAAACCATTGTGATTTTCTCTGTGTGCGCGCGCGTGTGTGTGTGTGTGTGTGTGTGTGTGTGTGGCAGGCATTTGTTGTGCCTGTATTTGTGTTTGAGCTTTCGACAGCAACAACAAAAGCGATGACGATGGCAACTAACTACAAATCCGTAGGCAATTAATTTGGCTAAAAAGCCCAAAAATACAAAACGCCCGCATGCCTGCGTATTCCAACCTGTGTGTGTGCGTGTGTGCGCGTGTGTGTGTGTGTTTGCGGAAAATGGGCCAAAATAAAAATGGGGAGGGGGGGGGGGGATGGCTGTGGAAAACGGAAGGGGGGGCTAGTGGAAATGGAAGAGCGCCGCGCTCGACGTCACCGTCAGTCAGTGGGAAAAAACGCAGAGAATCTGGCCAAGGAAAAAAAAAGCAGTTTGAATGGAAATTCAATTGAGTGACATGAAAATGGAATTTTTCATATTTTCCCACTAGCACCCCCTCACCTCCCCTCCATGTTTTTGTTGCTCTCCGCCGAGATGAGGAAGCTCGTGTTTGGCTGCCAGGCACATCACAAACACAGTTTGTTCTTCATGTTGCTGCTGCTGTTGTTGCTGCTGCTGTTGTTGCTAACAACAACTATGGCATAGGAAAGCTGTGGCAGAGTCCTGGCGGAGATTACGCCCGTTCCTGTCATTGCTCCAACCCCCTTACCTCCCCCTTACCTCCCCCTGCGCAACAAAAAAACGTTTGCTTCTGACATTTTCATAATTAGGTATTCAAAATCTTTAATAACGGTTACTCTTGCTAGTTGTTGCTGCTTCTACTGCTGCTGTTGCTGCTTTTGTTGCTGCTGCTGCGGCTGAGAGCTGCCAGTTGCCACACACACACACACACACACACACACACAGAAATACGCATATTATCCTTATGGAGTTTTTGTGTCTTTGGGGCATGCGACTGCTGTGGCTAGAGCTTAGTATGCATACATGTTGCTACTTCTGCTGTTGCTGCTGCTGCTGTTGCAAGTAGTGATTGCCACTGCCGCTGGTGGCTGCTGTCAGTGCTGTTTCTAATGTAAGACAAATTCCCATTTCGGAGATGGCTGATCAAGTGCTGTCAGTGGTGAGTTATTGAGAAATCAGCACAACTGTGTAATTGCTGCTCTCACGCAGCAGCAGCAGCAGAAGCAGCAGCAGCAGTTTCGCCTCCTCAAAACGCCCTGCATTGTCCGCACTTCAGTTGCAGTCCACGTTTTTGCGCTCTTCACTTTGCTCGCTGCGAGGCAGGTCCTTCCTTGGCTTTGGCTTGGCTTTGGCTTTAGCTTTGGCTTTTCATGTCCCGGCCAGGACACGAAAGACCAGGACAGGAGAGGAGCGACCAGGACAGGAGAGGAGAGGACAGGAGAGGCCTGCTGGATTGCCGCTGACGGCGACAATTTTAGCGCGTCCTTTGCCTCCTCGCCTCTGGACAGGACAACCGCTGAGCAACTGTCTCCGGCTGTCTGGAAAGGCAGCTGGGAGCAGAAGCACGAGGGCATCTTAATAACCCGCCCAGTGGGTGGCCAGTTTACAAGGCCATTACCATCCATGGAGTGTTATCTGCCGACACCCAGTTGCCGATTCCCATATCTGGCTACTCCCAGCCAGAAACTCTCCTCCTCCAGCACCGCACACAGGGAGGGAGATGCCCAAACAAACAGCTTCATTCTGACCTGCTGGCCTAGAGGACGCATCAAGTGGGTGGCGATGGTGGTAGTGGTGGCAGTGGTGGGTTGCTCGGGATTGCTCTGATTTTGTTTGCCGAACTGCCGCTGAGCAAACAACTTCCTTATCGCAGCGATACACGCTGCCTTTCGCCAGATAAACACACAAGTGGCAAGTGGCAAGTGACGCATATGCAGCAAAGGGGGCACGGCAGTGGCAGCAGCAACAATGTGTCATTCGTTGTTTAAAATAAAAATTAATAATTCAATTATGCGTCAACAGCATTCCGTTGTTTGCCCTCCCCCACATTCCCCATCTATATTTGAATCCCCATCTATATCCACATCCACATCCCCATCCCCATCCACATCCACATCCATGGCCATTCCCAGTGCCATGCTTTTTGCGACTGGCCATTTGGGAGCGGACTTTTGGTCCGGTCTGGTCGCAGCTGTTGCCTGCCGATGTATGCCACTCCAAATTGCCGTGATTTCATTCAATTTGTCGCAGCAGCAGCAGCAGCGGTGGCAGCAGCAACAAATGTTGCCACTTGCCAGCCAGCGCGGCCCAAAATTGTTTTCGTTTGCTACGCTCCACGTTCCATGAGAATTTTCCGGCTCTTCTCTCTCGTTTCCATTCGCCATTCGCCATTGCCGCTGCCAGTGCGAAATGCGCATAAAAAATGCTGTGTCCAACGCCCACAGCCACCCAAAACCAACCCAAAACCAAGCCAAACCAACCCATCCCGGTCCCATTCCATGCGCCATGCCGAACCAATCCCCCCCAGAAATCCCAGACGACGACGACGACGACGACGTCAGGCTGGTGTGCCAATGCACAATTGTTGTTTGTATGAGAAAATCTCGCCTAATGGCGTTTTACATTATTTGCCGCCTGATGCTGCTCTTCCGACGACGACGACGACTTCGCTGCCATGGCCAACTGCTACCAAGTAGTAAAAGAAGCGGCCTTCCGCCCACCAAAGCAACCACCCAGCACCACCCAGCACCACCCAGCACCACCCAACTCCACCCAACTCTACCCCCTGGATTTTCCGAGCACGGAGTGCCAAATATGCCCTCCCTGTCGCTCCACGTTCAAGTTTGTGGTTTGGGGTGTTAGGGTTTTCGGTTGTGGCAAGTTTTGGCCCATGGAGGGGCGGGGAATCCGGGGAGCTGCGGCTGCTGGACAAGATGAATGGCCACTTATTGGCCAAAGCGGGTTTTGTTTAAATTGCGGTGGTCAATTTGTAGGAACGTATTGAAACGTCTTCGCAGGCGTAGATGGATGGAGCCACCAGATGGCAAGGCCCCAGGGACAGATGTGTCAATCGGTGGCTAATTGCCAGCGGGATTGAGTAGAACGACTGGATTGGGACCATAGTAATAGCACCCTAAGCTGCAAGCTGAATTGCAAGTTAGTTAGTTCAGCTTAAGTTCATTAAACGCACCTCTCATGGAATGGTTTCTCCCCTGCGCATCTGGTAGTTTCCTGGCCAAATGAACCCCTATGATTGGGTGTATTCCCAGGGATTAGGAAAGCGAATGCACTAACGACGAGCAAATGTGTATCCTCACTAATTGCTCTTGAACGCTGATCTCTGTTGAACGCGGGATGCGACCACTTCCAATTGGAGATCCCGCATGGCAGCGAACCGCGCCGAATCGCTTCCCATTTGCCACTTCACGTGGCTCACGTGGTCGGGGGTGGACCCACTGAGCAGTTGACATGGTGTGAACACTCGCATAAGGCCCACTTTCCCGCTGGCGGGGGAATCCCCCAAAAGGGAGGGAGAATTGGCTGGCAATTTATTTAGATATCGGCACGCAGTTGGGCGCTGAGCTGAGAACCGAGGGCAGTGCCAAGTGGAATGCCAAGGCAGAGTAGTGGAGTAAATGCGAAACAAGCTGCTGTGCTGCCGTCGAAGAGGAATTTTTCAGCTGCCTCTCAGGCAGATTGTTCCAAGTGGAGGGAGCCGGGAGGAGGGGTGTCTGAGTTGGGCAGCAGCTGATGTTAATAGCCCAGCGGGCCAGCGAGTGTCTGCCTGCCTGCCCTGCTGCCAGTTTCGGTGGTAGAGCGGGCACAGCCGGAACAGCTGTTCCATGTGCAAACGCGCAGGCGCCTCGAATCCCGAATAAGATGCGGATGCCAGCCGCCGTCCGAATGCCGCTCGGATTGCCGAGCGGAGCGGTCGAACATGTGCTACCTGGTCCGCGGCAGAGCAGCAGAGGAACAGAGCAGCAGAGCAGCCAGTCGCCTCACAAACAAACGCCACTTTCGACTGGACGGACGTGCTCAGCTCCGCGGCAACTCTCAGTTGTGTCAGTTCGCAGTGAAGTTCGCAGTTCGCAGTTAGCAGTTGGCAGTTCGAATCGCATCCGAGATACTCGCATACTCGCGTGTGCCAACCCGCAGATACTTTCGCATCCATTCAGTTTCAGCATCAGCTTCAGATACAGATACAGCTACAGCTGTAGATTGCGTTTCTGCATCCGATTCAGAGGCGGATTGTGAGCCAGTCGCTTGCCGCAACTCCGAGATGCCGGTTCGCGTTTCGCGTTTCGCGCTGCCGCCGCCGTTCCGACAATGATTCGTTGGTAAACAATAACACTAACGCCAAGTGCTAGGTCCAGCGAAAGTATCTCGCAGATACAACTACTGCAATACCATAATACTAAATCAACCCAGAAGATACACTCCAGCCTCTACGAGCAGCAGCGATCTGCCAAAATGGTGAGTCCATGCAAATTGTATCTCGATGAACATGGGCTACGGCCAACACATGTTGATTGCGGCCAGCTGTCCTCCGCCACTCAAGCACTCAAAGTGTCTTTGGCCTTAAGGAGAGCACACACATCTGCACACACACACACACACACAGGCAGATGTATCTACACATGGTCGCATCTGTTTTTTATCTGTTCCTTGTAGCTCGAGCGAATTGCAGATACGAATTCGTTTGTCGTTTGTCAAGTGCTCGAATAATAGTTTAAGACGCCACACGTTGCGAGGAGGGAAATCTCGTTTTCCCTCGTTTTCCCTCTGCTGCCGCAGTTCAGTTTCGCTGCTTTGTCAGTTCCACGTGCGAAATTATAAATTATTTGCCCGCTTTTTGCCGCTTTTTGGATGGCAGGGGGCAACATCCAGTGGGATGTGGATTTTTGGTCCATGACTTTGCCCGCCGCCGCCGCCGCCGTCTGTTTCTGATGGCCTTGTGTGCCGCGCCGCGTTCTTAACAGAAACAGAACTTCCAACTGCAAATAATTGCAGCTGGCTGCCATGTGTCGCCGCTCCGGATCTGCTGCCTCCACCGTCTGTCGATTCCATCTGCTGCTACATATCTACAGCTACAGCCGTATATCAGTGGTCGCACCCCGAGCTCTGGTGGCCAAACAGCCTCCATCTGGGTACTGGTAACTGGTAAATGGTAACTGGGAACTGAGTACTAGTAACTGGGTACTGGTAACTGGGAACTGGTAACTGGGAACTGGGAACTGGGAACTGGTAACTGGCTACTGGTAACTGGGAGTTCACTTCCCTCTGGGTAGGAAACCCTCGCCCAGATGGGCCTTTGCCAGCCCACAGTTTATGGTTGGCAGTAAAGTTTTGAGTGCCGCCAGGGCTAATTGATTGCGCTATCAGCTGAATCAGTCCCTTAAAAAGTGAATTTTTACCAAACATCACAAGATTCATTACTTGAAGAACCAAGCCATTTAAAAATTAGAAATATATTCCAGAGCAGATGCTGTTTTCTGATTTCAATAAGCAATAATCATCTTGAATCCTCAATTCTTAATTCACATGCCCGAATTATCTGCTGGTTTGATCTGGCGATCTTCCGTGGTGACTCATTCTGGAAATCACCTGGTGGACCTGGCCTTGGCTGCTCGGCAGCTGTTGCCACTGCGGATCAAAAGGGGCAGGTGGCAGTGGAGGGATGCAGTGGATGGATGCAGGGAGCGGGATGCGGGATGCGGACACTTGTTCGGTGTGAGGCCAGCTGCCTTTTGGCCTTTTGGCCGGCTTCTCCTTTGGCTGCTATTGTTATGGTTTTTGGCAGTGCGGTTGCTCTTTCATTCTGAATTCCATTCACCATTTACCATATTCGATATTCCATATACCATATTCCATATACCATATTCCATCTCGACCATCTCCTTTGCCTTCCCAGCGCCGCTGTCATTGGCATGACACCTGCATAAACATTTTAACAGCTTGTGGACTCCGCCGAAGCGGTCTGTTTTGTATTGAGTTTTTTCTCGTTTTTTGCCGCTGCTCATTAAACAGCGCAGTGCCACCGCAAAAAAGGCGAAAAGTGCTAGTGGCAGGGCTGGGTCCTAATTGGGGGTTAGACTAATTGATACCCAGCTGTGGGCAAATGCGATAAGCCAGGAGTATGTTACATATGTCAATACGTGGATATCAACTATACAAGTTGTCGCGAAGTAGTTGTTCTACTGAGAGAAGATATTCATATGGCAATTTAAATAATCAATTTGTTAATACTGAGATAAGGACTATTCTTTCCATTTGGAGCACCCAATCGATTTGGCCTCGAATCACTGCCATTTGAAGTGCCTAGGGGCCAAGTGGACAGCCTAATTGTGTTCGGCAAATAGATACAATATATTTCAGGACCAATTAGTGTCAGCAATTTAATTTTGTTTTGGCCGCTGGGCAGCTCAGCTGGCAATAGGTAATAGGTAATAGGTAATCGGTAATCAGCGGGTAATCAGGCATTCAACAAAGTCCTGCTAAATAATGCATGTCCTTGTGGAGGGGGGAGGTGAAGGGGGAAGGGGGAAGGGGGATTACTACTCCGCTGGCTGGCTGGTTGCACATGGTGATTGAATTTAAAATGGACAGCGGCGAAAAAGGGCAAAGTTATTAGCGTAATGGTCGGGGGCAAACAAAACACTGGCGAACCTGAGGCAGGTGAAAATGCACATGACAAGTGCAGCTGTTGGCATCAAATTAGCCCGCCCCCCTTCCTCCATTCCCCCCCCAATCGCCAGTCGCTATTCAACATTCAACATTCGCCATGTGCCTGCAAATCCGGGCAATCCATCAAGGGCTCAATCAATCATTAGCACTGCAAACGCAAACGCAAAGGCAATGGCAAACTTCGGCGGGAAAGCGGAAAAGCGGAGCAGTGCGGGAAAACCCAAAACAAACAGAAAAACTTTGGATTTTCACACCTTTTGCAATTAAGATGCCGCCTAGACGACATTGACTAATGAGACGCCATTTTGTTTGCGGCCTGGCGCAGCTGAGCCAACAACAGACAACATGGCGATGCGATGCGATGGCGACCGGAAATAAGTCAATTTGCTTATTAGACTTGTCAGTGGACCCCCCCCCCCCCCCCCATAGGGGAGAGGGGAGTGGAGCAGATTGGAGGACTCCGCCTGAAGCCCAAACGCAAACATTGCAAATAGAAACGAGCAAAGCACGGATGGCATGGATTCTAAAGGGGAGAGAGGGTGGGGAAAAGGAAAAGAAAAGCCAAAAAATCGCGCAAATGTCACACACAGAACAGCAACTAACAGCAGTCGCCGAATGGAAAAGCGGAAAAGTGGAAAGGCGGAAAAGTGGTGAGCGGGGCTGCATACGCTTAATCGAAAAAGTCAAAAACAAAATTCGGCGTCGCTCTCATCCAGTTCAGTTTTCCTACTCCTAGTTCTTCTGCTCGCCTGGCTGCCTGCCTTTTTCCCCGTTTTTCCTCGTTTTTCCTCGATTTTCCTCGCCTGTTGTGGCTTTTCCACCGCCCCGCCACTGTGGAATTGTTGGCGCTGCAAGTGGCAGCTTATTAAAAAGACGTGGGCCACAGAATGTTTTGGGGGCAAGCAAAAATGTCATAGGAAAAGCCAGCGCCAAAAAAAACAACGAATTTCTCTCCGCCAGAAACAATGGGGCAAATACCATGGATACACCGCCTGGTTTCAGTTTGGTTGAGTTTAGTTGGGGAAAACTATATGGGAGGTTTATATTTTCAATTGAGTGCTCGCTAAGTATACGCTTTCCCAAAGTCCGAAACTATTTCCGTGATTTGGAGGAGTCTAAGTGTGTTCCTTGACCTTTTGGTGGTCCGAACTCATTATTAAAATGTCATAGCCCGTTTAACTTCCTACCTCTGTCTTTATGATAGTTTGGATACCCTAAGTAATGTGGATATCATATTGGAAAGAGCTAGAACAGTGATTTTATGGCTCAAACCATTCACTTGTATGCCATTCCATATTCCATGAGTTACTCTGCTGCCTGGCCATATATTTCAAAGTCTTAGCCATTAACCTTAGCCCGTCCACAAACGGCGCCCGTCCGGACTTCCAGCTGCACTGCCCCGTCCAGGGGCTCTTATGTTTTAAACATTTTGCCGGATCGGGACAAAAAACTGTACTGTGCACGAGTGTCCACGAGTGCCGCATGTCCAGTACAATCGCAGATGGCAGAAACGCAGACGCCAGTCGCTGGCAGGCTACCAAATACCAAGTGCCCCTGCCGGCATTTGAATTGGATTTGCCAGGCGCCACAGCGCAGCCCTAAATCTCCGGCCCAGACTGGGCTGACCTTGTCCCGCACATTCCAAGGAGGAGGAGCATCTGCTGGAGGAGGAGGTGGTCGAGGTGGAGAAGGTGGAGAAGGAGCAGGAGGAGGAGCAGGGGCGTTGGATGAGAACGACAACGAAGCAGCTGGCACAGCTGGCGCAATATTTCTTGCCCCAGATGAAACGCAGATGATGCCGCAGATGAAGAGCAGAAGAAGATGAAGAGCAGAGTGGCAGAGGGGCAGTGGAGCAGGGTTGTAAGTTGTCAGGACACAGTTGTTTGAGCTGCTGCCTCGAGTGTCTGCCACAGATTTGTGCCAAAAAAGAGTGGCATGTGTTGCTCGTCCAAAGGGGGCAACATTCATCGATTTGGGCAATCCCCAAGTCCTGCGACTCTATCCTGTGTCCTGTGCTCGTATGCTGCTCCTATTAGACCGCCCAGGTGCATCTGCATCCGTATCTGTAGCCGAATCTGCATGTGTATCCGTATCTGCATGTGTATCTGTATCTGCAACGGTCGGGCCATCGAGCAAGTAGATACAGCACACCTGCTGTCACTCGCAATTTTTAATTGAAAACGGCAGCGGTGGCAAATGCTCCGCCGTCTAGAGCAGCCTCTTGGCCAAGAGACATCAGCGTCGACACGTGCCACCATGTGTTGCCATTTGCTGTTGCTGCCACTGCTGCTGTTGCTGCTGGCAGACAAGTTGGCAAAAACTTGAATAGCGTCACGTGCTGCTGCAAGGCTGGCAGAACGATTTTCCAATCAGAGGAGAACGAGCCACCAGCCAGCAGCCAGCAGCCGCCAGCGGTGGCAGCTGGAAAATCTTCGCTTGCAACAACACAGCTCGGGAAATTGCATTCCCGCAGCAGCAGCAACTCGAGCATTGCGAGCAGCAACGAGCAGCAACTTTGCCAGCTGGCGGCCATCAGCTGCCTCGCTGGCATAATTGGGATGCCTAAATACGCTTTGCGGGCAACATGTGGCAGCCAAATGTTCTCCATGCCCCCCTCCTCCTCAACCCCCCTCGCAATGAAGCACATAAAGCAGTTCGTATCGGAAATAAAACAGACCATAAAGCCGATTAAGCGCGACACTCGTCCAACTGTTTTTCCTCGTAGTTGCTGCTGCTGCTGCTGATGTTGCTGCTGCTGCTGCTGATGTTGCTGCTGCTGCTGATGTTGCTGTTGCCCCTGTGACAAGCCATTATCTTATTACGCCCCACACAGGCTGCAAATGAAGGGTGAATCGGGGAGAGGGGGGCGTGGCAGGAACTTTCGCACGTGCGGCCGAGTAGTGTAAAAATGCTGGTGTTGCTGTTGCTGTTGCCATTGTTGCCACACCCCCCCGCACTCCTTCCTGTTGCTCGTTGTCAGTCTGCGTGGCTGTGTGTGTGTGCGATGTGTAATTTAAAATGACGCCAATGCTGCGGCACGTTGCCAGCAGACACACACACCAACACACCACACACACATGCAGAGGCACTTTGGCAGACTGAGAGGCGCTTAGCAAATAGTTGACGAGGGTTGCCCCTGAACTTCCAGCCAATTATGTAATCGCATTGCCATTTAATGAGTAAGAATTAGGGGTGAAAACGATTCTTTTTTAGTTTGCAAATCAGCAGGGTGTCGAATTCGAACATGTGGTAAACCAATATCAGTAAAAGGATTTACCCTGCTAATTAAAAACAAATATCTTAAGGGCTTAGAGAATGAGATACTTAGAGAATGAGACAGAGTAAAGAATATATAAATTATACTCTTTTAATTGATAGTTCCGTTCATTGGGAAAGTCAACAAATCGATTTTCGGGCCATAATCAAAAGCTTAGTAGTCACTTTGAGGCATTTTCTCACATCTCCATTGAAAAACGAATGTCTGTAATTGAAGTCGCTTGCCGTGCAATTAACCCCAGAACGCCCACTTAATGCTAATTACCCAGAACACAGAACGCAGAACGCAGAACGCAGAGTGCCAGAACTCCTCGAACAACCCACTTTTTCGCCTGCGCCAGCATACATTTGTAGCTCCATGTGTAATGAAGCAGCTGACGCAGCAAGTTGCAAAAAGTTTTAACTGCGAAACGATGTTGCTGCTGCACAGGTGTCGTCGCCAGTCACCATTCGCCATTCTCCCATTCTCCCATCGCCAGTAATCCCTCCCAGAAGCGGGACGCGGGTCGGGCGCCACTTGCGCATAATGACGCACAATGCGGACTCTGCTGTCCGGCAGTCCACTTGTCCAGCTGTCCGGGAGTCCAACAGTCCGGGAGTCCCAGGTTGGAGTTTCGAGGTCCGAGGTCCGAGGTCCAGTTGCTTGTCATTCGCACACACACACATATGTGGCGGGGGATTGCGAGGGACGAGGTGGGCGGAGGGGGGACAGGGTAAATGGGCAGCTTACCGGGCAAGCACATGCAGCTGTGCTGTGATTTCCCATCCACCCCCCACCTCCCACCTCCCTCCTCCTGCTCAGCTGGCCTTCAACCCCCGGAAAAACCACCCGCCCTCCGACGCTCCATTTTCCACATCCTTTGTTGTTGTTATTTCAGTTGGCGCGCCTTTTCGTTAACCACTCCTCGTCCTTTTTAACCAGCTTTCCTACAATCTGTGTCTGCTTGTGTGTGTGTGTTTGTGTGTGTGTGGGTGTTTTTGTTAGCAAAAGGGATAAAAGTATAAAATGCTTTGGTGTCCAGCGCCCAGTCTCCCGCCGCTGGGAATTAAATGAATGTCGCTTAAAATGTGTCCTTTGTTTTTTACGATTTCCGCCAGCCTAATTGAAAATTATGCAGCGAAAATGTATTGTGCCGTTGGCCTTCATTTGTCAAATCCTGGAGCAGGGGCTGCTAATAGTCCTGCAAGTGAAGTGATGACTACTATAGAAGATGCCACCACTTGTGGCAAGAGGTGGGTAGTGGGGCAGTTCCAGAGTAATCATCAAAATCAAAAGGCTGAATTGTTTTAACTTCAAAAGGAAACACGCACCTTAACTCACAGAGGTGTGCAAATTTCCAACTCAGAATGGAAATCACATCCAAGTAAATGGGATTCCTTGATGACTGGGTACATGTGTGCCCATAAATCACGCCATTGATATGCCCCAAAAAGTGAGTGCGTAATTGGGCTTCTATCCCACTGTGCTGCCTCCGTTTAAATAATTACTTTTCCTCTTGGCAATTTCGCCGGCAGCCGTCGCAGCCTCCGTCTCTACCCCATTTCCCCCCCCCAAATCCAGGATCCTGTATTCTGGATCCTGCAGCCTGGATCCCGCTCCTTCCTGCCGCTTCACATTCAGCTACAGCTACAGCTACAGCTTCGGCTTCAGCTTCAGCTGGTCCAAGTTTTGTGGGAAAAACTTCTGCGGGCGACATTTTCCATTTTGCTGCGATGGAAGCTTGTGAGGCTCCCGGCTCTTTGAAGTGCTTGCCTTACACTGGACGAGGCCGAGGACGCGGAGGGGATTGGGGGCTTGGGTGAACTGGGGGCGCCTTCTGGCGACGACAGGCGACAGCTGCTTGAGCGACAACGACACGACTGCTCCTGACATTTGATTCATTCGTCATAGCCAGGGCCAAAGGCGGCAGCTGCCGGCTATTAAGTGAGTCAGAACCACCACCACCACGAATATCCATTCCCCTCCAGCCTTTCGGCATCCCATTCCACCCACTTCCCAATTAAGCTCACCTGCCGCCTTTCACAAACACTTGTTGTTTGCCTCGCCACCACCACCACCAACTACCACCACCCACTTCCACTTCCACTTCCACCGCTTCACGCATGTTTTGTCTGCCTGTTTTTTGCGAACTGTGGAAAGACCTCGCTGCAAAACACTTGTCAAGTGTTCCCGCCACTGGGGGATAGCAGAAGATCCCATCCAATGGGACTTTCCCAGCGGAGTGGGGATAGGGGCTGGGTCGTCATTAGTCGGCTCTCAGTTTGGCAAACGGCAAACGGCAGCTGGCGGCGTGTCAAGTGTTTGTTTTTAATAGAATTTCATTTGCGGCATTTGAGTGTAATTTCGCTCTGATGCCAAACAGCTGCTGCCACTGCCCCCCCCCCCCCTCTGAAAAGGGGGAGACTGAGGTATCCCCACTCGATTGTAAATATTGCCGGCCGCGACGATTGACTTTAAACAATTGCTCTAAACATTTCTTGCACCTCGAACGGCGGGCAGAGATTGATGGAAAACATGAATGAAACTGAGCAGGTTTTTCCGCCTTTCCAGCGGCTTTTCTCCGTGTTTTTCCCCCTCTCCCCCCTCCTGCCTCCTGCCTCCTGCCTTGCTTACACGAAAGCACGGCAAGCTGCACAAACTCCCACAGTCCGCAAAGGTATTTACATATTTTAGTGATAAAAATCAACACAAAAATGCTCCCCTCATGCGAGCTGGACACGAACAACTTTCAGGTGGGGAGTGTGGAAAGATGGGTGGTTGCGTGGAGCGTCGAGTGGGTGGATTGTGGGTGGCTCGTGGGTGGATGGTGGTTGTGTGGCCGGAACTCCCAAGGGAAGTGGGTCGCAGTGATGGGTAAACAGGAAGCGCAGTGTCGAGTCAATTAGCAAGGCTGCGTTCCCGATCTCGATTGGGATTTCTCCCCTTTGAGAAATCGGCCAGGTTTCCCCACGGTTTTTCATTTAGTCAGCCGCCGCGAGTGAAAAGTGAAAAGTTCTTCGACTCAATTACGAAACAGGTGTCTACGGCGTGCGCACTGCTGGCAGCTGTCGGCATTCTTTGACTGCAAATTGGTTTTGGTCTACGCCATTTGGAGGCCAGAAAAAAAGGCCGAGAATTTGTAGAATATTGATAGATCCCATATTAGTTGCTGCACAAAGGTGCGCCCATTGTTCAAGTAAATCCTTTTTTGAGGCAACTCTCAAGTGCAAATCATGAGGATGAACGACAGCCAAGAGTCCTTTAAGGCAGCTGGTTTGTGTTTAATGGCGAGTGCATATTTAAATTAATCGCACTTAAGCGCCTCTAAAATGAAAGCAATTTGGCCAAATTAAAGCGGCAGCTGTTCTTTCCTCTCGAAGCGAACAAAAGCCCAAGGTCTCCGCCTTTGAAAGTGTATTTTGGTATTGCGGGTGCGCCCAATTTGCATGTCAGACAACCATTTAATCAAATTGAAATCAAATAAGTTGAAAACATAATGTGAGAACTTTGTCACTTGATGTTTTCGTCTATCGCCCGGATCCTGGGAACCTGGGAACCTGGAAACCTGCAACCCGGCAACCTGCACAGTCTGCCGTCTAAATTAGCTGGGTGTGGGCACCAGCTCCTCCTCACATAGTACCTCTTCTAGTAAACCACCCAGCTAACCGCTTCCCCTCCTGCTTCCAGATGGCGCTCGACGGCAAGGCGATAATTAAGGAGGAGATTACCGACAAGGACGCCTACGACGCAGCTGCGGCGGCGGCAGCGGCGGTGGCAGCGGGTGCCGCTCTGGCGGTGGCCTCCGCCGCGTCCGTCCAGGTGCCACCCGCGTCATCGTCCTCGGCGGGATCAGCGTCATCGGCAGCCGCCGCGGCCACCAACAACACAACATCGGCGGCAGCCACAGCGGCGGCAATTAGTCGTCGGCTTAAAGGTGAGTGGAGCACATTAAGTAGACTGCACTGCGAGAAAAGAACGGGGCGGAAGTTGTGCGCATTGTAACGGAACTAGTTTCACAGGCTACTTAAATATATATAATTAGTGACTACTAGTGGCAGTTATCAATGCCAAAGCAAGCTACTTAGGGTAACAAGCTTAAAGTCCAGGATGACCACGTTTATGATTGAGCACTTGAAGTGCCAGTGTACGTTCAAAATCCCCAATATTTATAGCTGTTTACTTGATGGTGTGAACCTGAGCAGCTGTACGTGCTCCGCCATCCTTTAAACTGGGCCCAGCTCCCAGTTCTCAGCTCCCAGTTCCCAGTTCCCAGCTCCACTTCGAGTTCCATCTGGAACTGCACATCAGAGCATTTCGGATTCGTTACTTTTAAATGGTTTTTGGTTTTCCAAACCGAACAGAACCGAACAGGGACCACAGGCCGCAGTCTGCCGACTTCACAAGTGTATGCGAATGAAAAAGGCCAAAAGCATTTGCTACTTTGCACCGCACCCCAAAACTCTTACTCCAAAAAAAAAAGAGGAGGAGAAGGAAAAAACGGCAACCGCTGCTGGCATTGTTCCCAGCATCAGACCAGCATTTTGTTGCCTGCTTTAGAGCAGGGGCGTCCGAAAGGGGGATCATTGCGGATTGCCCGGATTCTGTGGACTACCTGCGCCTGTTCCCAGGCAAATGATGTGTGGCCCGGCATTTAAGTCGCTTGAATTTCTTTCCTTTCACCAGCAATTAGCATTTTCCGGGCAAACACAGCTCCCAACTGTGTGTGTGTGTGCGTGTTTGTGCCACTCCTCCCAGTCGCCCACTTGCCCGCTCCGCTGCCGATGATAATCAGAAGCAGTGCATGATGAATATTTGCCAAAATGATTGTTTTCCCAAATGACTATGCCAGCAACAGCAATGACAGCAGCAGCAGCAGCAACAGCAACAACACACTAAACTTGCCAACGTTTCGTTTTGTGCGCTCGACTGCAATCTATGGGACGCAGCTGTGCAAATTCTGTTGCCCACATAGACAGACACACAGCACCCATACATACACACACAGGGACGCACACACACACACACACACACACACAGATGCATGGCTGGGACCACGCTGCGTATACGTAACCTTAAATCGATGGAGGGAGCTCATGGAGCTGGCAAATGTTGGGCCAGCAGTCGAAACCTCCCGAGTCCTCCTCCGCTCGAAACATTATGTTTTAGAAAATATGTGAATTGTCAACACAGAATTTTCGTAAATAGTTTTTCGGTTTTGCGTGGGGTTTTCCTTGGCAGCAGCTGCCGCTCGGCCAGCAACTTTGGGTCAGCAGTTGAGGCTTTCCCGCAACAGGACCAAACCAAAACAAACCGAAACTTTTAAGCCCGGTCAAGTGCAATATTTTACAATTGTACACCACACCCCAGGCGAAGCAAAAGGGATGTGGCAATGGCCAATTAAACCCGGAAAAACGAACGGAGGGAGGGGGAGGGAGCGGGGCAGCATGTGATCCATCATTGTCTATGCTTGGCGTTTGATAAGAGCCGCCGAGTCGGTTGACTGATGCCTCCGATGCCAACTCCGACTCCACCACGACCATCTGCATCCGCATCCGTGTGTCTGCCATCTCCCATTCGTTTGGCAGTGGAGGTGGCTCTGGGTGGTCGTGTGGCCCTTCGATTGGCAAGGCGGTGGCGTGCCTGAATGGCTGTGAAAACACAGCCAGTTGCAGCTGTATCCACAATCATTATCACAAAAGCAAACTGTGCAGCAGCCGCACGGCAGCAACAGCAGCAGTAGCAGCAGTAGCAACAGCATCAGCATCAGCGGCAACATCAACTGACTGCCATTCCCATCGTCGTTGTCGTCATCATCGTGCTCATCATCATGGTCATCAGCAACATTCGCCGCCCACAATGTCTGTCAGCCACCATCTAGCCACCCATTCACCCACCGAACCACCAACCCACCGAACCACCAACCCACCGAAGCAGCGACCCACACCCATAAACAATTTCCATTAGCTTGTGCACACAAAGTTTGTGTGTGTTTGGTCGTTACAGGCGACAAATGCGTCCTAAGCCTTTTATTTTGTACCAAATGCTTGCCACATTTCAGGAACTCAGGAAAGCGACAGAGAAGTAAGCGACTTCTATGTTGCAACATTGATAGCAAGAACTAGGATGCAGCAAAGACCCTGCAAATAGGTTGAAAATACATACAAATAGTTGTTTTTTAAAGGACTTACTATACATTGTTATAAAAAGTGTATGTCTTATGTATGTGCCATTTAAAAGACTATGAGTTATTTTACTTTATTATTTCCTACTGAGTAAGAACCCTTTCCCAATGCTGAAACCAATTCACTTTGCCAGCATTTCGTCGCCTGACAATGAGTTTTCCCAGCAGCTTCTCCGTCCAGCTGCGTCCTGCGGATTTGCGTTAAGCTTTCATTTTTGAGCTACACCATCGCTTGGCAGGATCATGGTTGGCTGCGATGGGACAGCACGTACCGCAGTGTGCTGCACCCACACCCGCGCCCTTCGTCATTGGAAGAGCACCCACATGCTCCCACATCCACCCACATCCTTTCACATCCTCCCACTCGTCCACTCGTCCTGCAATTAGTGCGTTATGTGGTGCTTGATTTGCTTGCCTGACTGGGCCCAAACCACACACACACAGCACACACACAGCACACACTTGGCAAGGGCCAAAAATGTTTGCTAATTTATTTCCCATGTTCAAACAAATTTGTTAATGCCGGCCGGCAGTTGGTCTGGTATGTAAGTGAGTCTGGTATGTAGCATCCAGCATCCAGTATGCAACATCCACAATCCAGTATGTAGTATCCACAATCCAGTATGTAGTATCCAGTATCCAGTGTGTAGTATCCAGTATTCAGTGTGTAGTGGGTTGTATGTTGTGTGTAGTGGCGCAGTTGACCAGATCTGTGGGACAAGTGCCGTAGCTTGTTGTGGTTAGGTGGCACATATATAATATTTCCGTTCCTCGGTTTCGGCTAATGCATTTGTAATGCGCCTGGGCTGCACATCCTGTCCTGGTCTCGAACTTGGACTTGGACTTGTTTCCCATGTTCCAGGATGAACATGCAACTAACCACTTGTCCTCCTCCTTCTCCTCCTCTCTTTTCACCACCACCACCAACGAAAACAGCCAGCAGCTGCAGCAGCGGCGGGGACAAGAGCTCCTCCTCATCCTCGAGCAGCAAGGACAGCAGCAGCCACACCTCCAGCAGCAGGAGCGAGCGGGACAGGGAGAGGGAGCGGGAGCGGGAGCGCGAGCGGGACCGCCTCTGCCGCACTCCGCCGGACTCGCCGCCGGACAGCTCGCGCAGCCTGGCCCCCCGATCGCCCCACTCCCCTCTACAGTTGCACCTGCGACCGCAGCGCAACGCCAGCGTTTCCCCGGTGGTCAATGGCTGCTCCGCGGGCGGCGGAGGCGTGGGATCCTCCGGCACCTCGCCCACGCCCACACCGGGCAGTCAGCACGCCGCCTCCTTGGCCGCTGCCGCCGCCGCCGCAGCAGCCGCCCATGTGGAGCAGGCGCGTCTGGTGGCCAAGATGCGCAAGTTCCTGGGCGCCCTCGTTCAGTTCTCCCAAGAGCTGGGACAGCCGGAGGTCAGCGAGCGGGTGCGCGCCCTGGTGCTGTCCCTCTGCAGCGGCAGCATCTCCGTGGAGGAGTTCCGTCTGGCCCTGCAGGAGGCCATCAACCTGCCACTGCGGCCGTACGTGGTGCCGCTGCTCAAGAACAGCATCGCCCTGGTGCAGCGGGAGATCCTGGCCCTGGCCAGGGCCACCAACCAATCCGCCCTGCAGTACGTGACCAACAACGAGCAGGCGGTAATGGAGTTCGCGCCCCACGGAGTGGCCAGCGCCGAGTTCGGGGACATATTCATCCAGCTGGAGGCGCCCACATCCAACGGCAGCAGTGCGGTCTTCAAGCGCCGCTCCTCCGACTCCATGATGGAGCACGGCGGCCACAACGGCCTGCAGGAGTGGAGCGAGTACATGGCCAGCGGTGGCGCCGGCTATCCTCCGCCGCCCAGCAAGCGCCTCACCCTGCATCCCGCCCACTCGGTGGTGGCCTACGGGGACTACGGCGTCTCCTCCGCGGAAGGACTCCCCTCGGCGGCGGCCTTCATGCAGCGCGACGAACGGGATCTGCGGATGAGCGAGGCGCAGGCCAGGCACGCCGCCCCGCCCCCGAGGGCGTCAAACCCACAGCCCCAGCCCCAGCCCAATCCCAATGCAGCTGCCGCCGGTGCTCCGGGAGCGGGTGGCGAGGAGGAGTGGAAGAACATCCACACCATGCTCAACTGCATCTCCGCCATGGTGGACAAGACGAAGCGCGCCATCACGATCCTCCAGCAGCGGGGCATCGAGCCGCAGCATCCCAACAGCGGCCAGGAGGTCACCCCGGCTGCCATGGCGGAGCTGCGCCGCCAGACGGAGGAGAAGGTCGCCGAGTTCAAGCGGAATGCCGAGGATGCAGTGACACAGGTGAGGCACCATCCCCTTGTTGTTTAGGTATTTTATTGTTAAATGACACCATAATCCCCACCAGGTGAAGCGGCAAGCTGTCATTGAAATCCAGCGGGCAGTGGTGGCTGCCGAGACGCGGGCTGCGGAGATCATGACCCAGGAACGCCTGCGCATGGAGAAGTTCTTCATGGAGATGAGCCGCCATTCCAGCGGAGAGCGGGATCTGGACAACAAGTCGCCCTCGATGGCCAGTGCACAGAATGTAAGTGCACTTAACTTGCTAATTAGTACTGAGTTTATTAACTTTCAACCACTTTCAGGGCAGCAATCTGCAGCAGCAGTGCTGGAACTGCGGCCGCAAGGCCACGGAGACCTGTTCGGGTTGCAACATGGCCCGGTATTGCAGCGCCTCGTGCCAATACAGGGATTGGGATAGTCACCATCAGGTGGGTGCTTTATTGTTATACCAAATACTGTTTTAGCTTGATAACCCAGGGATTTCCTCCTATACTCCGTTGATAGCCTATTTATGATCGCCTATTTCTGTGCTTTCCAGGTGTGTGGCAACTCCCGGGCCAGTGAGCTGAGCGCCAAGCACCTGCACTCGGCCAGCAACCTGAGTCTGCGCAACGCAATGGCCACCCGCTCACCACCCACTCCCAACTCGGCGGCCCACCTGCAGGCGGCGGCCGCTGCTGCGGCTGCTGCAGCAGGAGCCCGTGAAGCGGGCAGTGCTCCAGTTGGAGGACCTGGGGCAGGAGTAGCCGGCGGTGCGGCAGCGGGAGGCGGCGGCCAGTCCGGCGGCGGAGGAGGAGGCGGTGGAGGAGGAGGAGGAGGTGGCGGTGGCGGTGGATCTGCGGCTGCTGCTGTGGCCGCCGCCACTCCAGGTGCGCTGGTGGCCAACGGGTTGGGCTCCAAATGACGCATTCGCATGATGAAACCCAAGAAGAAGTACTTGTGCTAGTCAAATTAAAGGGGGTGAACCACGAAACCATATACACACACTTAAAAGTATGCAGCTAATATAGAGTTATCCAAAAACCAAAAACGAGGGAAGATGATGAGGTAGATGATGCTTAACATCCAGAATTCAGAATCGCATAATTAGATACAGATTACAGATTGATGTGCATTTTCACTAAAGTTTATACATTACAACGTTTCAAGAAGGTCATCGTAATGAGCGGGTCGAATTAAATGGGTTGAAAATCCAAAGGAAGAAAACCAATATTAATTACTCACAAATCTCACAAAACATTTTACGGAATTTATCCAGCAATTCTCAGCCTGTGACTTAATGTATGAAATCGCATTTTTACCATCAGCACTTCGCGCAAGAATCACATAAATATTAATAACAATATGTGCACACCAATAAGGAATTACATAAGCAAGCAAAAACATTTAAATCAAATCAAGAAGCAGTGAAAATCTGTAAGTAATTCTGTATTCTGTGTAAGCAGCCCAAAGCGAGTAAAGAGAAAAACAAAAAACTGAACATAGTAGATTTTATTAATAAAATACAATACAGTATATTACTACGGATATGATTACGATTATGGCTAATTTATTGAGCGAGTTTAATTTATTGATTAGTATTTATTGTACTCCCTAAACTAAACCTAAAACCTAAATGTACTTTTATCATAAACAAATACCAAGTAAATGTTAAACCTACAAAAACGCGGGCCGCAAGGCTCCGGCAAACGAAAACCAAGAAACCCAAGAAATAAAGTGTTTTAAACCAAACCGAAGTTGAAGTCTCGATTCCCATTTCCAAATGCGAATTAGAAAATAACATTTCGATTGGCAGCCTAAAAGAAGGCCATGAAAAGCGCATTAGTGTGAGGCGGGTGTGCGCCTGAGAGTGTGCTACAAAACCACAAACTACTGTGATGAAATTTCAATTATCGTCACTCAGCTGTGTGCTCCCTGTCGGTGTGCGTATGTATGTATGTTTGTAAGTATCTGTGTGAGCGCCAGGGTGAGTATCTGCGCCTGTGTGTGTGTGTGTGTGTGTGCATGTATGGCACACCTGCTGCTGTCGCATTGCAAGCGAGCAAGCAAAAGCTCGTTAGTCCCCCTCCTTTACTTCCAAGGACGCCCACAACATTTGTTGCACACGCACACACATGGCCTGCGGCTACCCACCCACTCACACACACACACACACACACACAGACAGCAACACTCGCACACACCAACACTCGCAGAGGGGCAGCAGCTTGGCTTGGCTTTGCCTTTGTCTGGATGCTGTGCGCTTTTTTGCAACCCTTCAGCCTTCAGCCAACAACAATGATGATGATGATGGTGGCATTTGCTACCTGAGTGATTTCCTAAAGCACTGCTCTACTCCCCCTCCTCCCTGCTGCCTCTACCACTACCACTTCCGGTTGCGAGTGGGATTCACATGCACATTCAAATGGCTGCACGTCCAGCTCGCAGCTCGCATGTGCTACCATTTCCATCTCCCGAGGAGTGCTCCAGTCCCCGGCCATTCCCCACTCGATTACCCCTTTGTGCCGGCCATCCTTTCGTTGGCTTCTATTTAACATGCAGTTATCGTTTGTTATCGCCAGCAGCCACAAGCCAAGCTCCCACAGAAGCAGCTTGTCAACAGGCAGCGAGGTTGAAGAGGGATGACAGTGCTTGGCGCAGCAAAGTCCGGACTCCGGAATCCGGATGCCCTGCAAATCCCTTAATTATATAACCTAGCAGCGCTGAGTCTGCAGAATTGGGGCCTGAAGTGTGCAAGATACGCGTCCTGTTGCGAGTAGGCTTCCGGAAAACAAGGGCCAAATATAGTGCTTCTTTAATCTCTCGAAACTCCGAATTTCATGCCCCCAAGTGGAGTGCTAAAAAGCCCACGGCCCTCTTCTATTGTTTCGCAGCGCCAATCGATGCCAATGCATTAACATTAAAACTTGGGTGCTGAAATTTTAATTAAAATGTGACAGGCAACTAGCGCACAATGAGCCCGCTCCCATCGCCGGATATCTTGGCCGGGCCCTCTTGTGTGTGCGTCTGGCATAAAAATATTCAGCATAAGTGGCGGCCACCCGGCGATGCTCGACATAGCAGAGCTGCCGACTTGCCGAGCAGCAGAGCTACCGAGCTGCCGAGCTGGCAGCAATTGTGCCATTTCAATCGACATCTGTTACTGATTTCAAAGAAACTTTTGTTGACAACACAAACAAATGCCAAATGCATGGGACGAGGGACGGGGGGCAGCAGGGATGCCGTCGCCTGGGGGCTTAAGGTACAAACCGTTTGACGCTTGCCTGCGCACGACTTTGCCCACCGCCCTCCAAACACCTACCACCGACCACCGCCCACCACCCCCCTGGCCAAGCTCTTTTGGCCCTGAACCCGAGCCAGGACTCACGTGTGGCCCAAAGTGCCGCACAGCTGACGTTAACGTTATCAGCAAGCGGCTGTGCCGGTGAAATTGTGTGGGTCTGTTTTCATACCCAGCCAAGAGGCAGTTCGCAGGGCATGCTCGAAGATTCGCCATCTGTGCAACAGCGAATTACTGTCTTCAAACGCAGTTAACTAACATACAACATTGCTTACCTAAGGTACTTAGGTACTTCAAAGGATCTCTCTATTGCTAACATATTTAAAGTGCATCCCTGGGTACCTCACAGTCGTCACCCTTAACTTTCCTCCTGCATCTGTGTGCGTATGTGTGTGTGTGTAGCTGCTTCTGGGCCTCTCCTTTGCGAGTGTGTGTGTGTTTTTGTTTTCGCCGGCTACAAACAAAGTTGACTGAGGCTGCCAGTTTGCGTGTCTGCGAGCCTGCATTTGAAGGCTGTGCAGCAAAGGCATCTGACATCAAGGCACGACGGAAGCCCGGCGGTGGGAGCGAGAGGCAGTGTGCGAGCGGGAGAGTGTGTGTGTGCGGCAGTCCTGTGGGTGGGTGTGTGTTTTCGGCGGCGCCATTGTCGATAATAACGATGGACTGAGCCTGAGCCCCGGGTCGCAGGTTTTTTTGTGCGCGTAACATGTGTCAATTACAGGCGCCCACACCCACACACCCACATTCACACACTCGCACACACACAGAGAGCGGCTGGAACAGCCGGCACGACCAACACACACCCACAAACGCATATGCGCTCACTTAGTTTCGCTCTCACACCGTCGATAACTCAAAAAGCTGCCAAAAAGTATGAGCACATTTTTTATATGCGCCGCCCGAAAGTATGCACATATTTTTTATATTTGTGCTGCCGGCATTTGACAGCTAAGCGACGCTGCCCTATGTTAATTTATTTTCACACAGCATTTGCTTTTTTTTTTATTTGTTTGTATGTGCTGTGCGGGTGGGGGGAGGGGGCAAATTACTTTCTGGCTCTGTTTTTGTTGGCAAATAAAAAAGCTTAATTAAAAAATTCCGTTTCGCTGTAACAGGTGGAAAGGCCAGCTGCTAAGTAAAACGGCCAAACTTTGCTACTCCAAGAGTTTGGCGGGCACTTTAAATCAGCAGTGCCCGCAGTTGCCACTTCTTGTGTAGAAGACTTGGCTTTCTATATATACGCATTATCAAAAAATAGTTTGAATTACTGCTCTCTGAATAAAGTTGCAATTAAATTTGGAAGTTTTCTTTTTTTAATAAGTCAAGCGAGATAACAGGGCTCTGTTAACTCAACAGCAGTTAAGCGATCTCGTAACAGCAGGTTCTCCACTGAGTTACACTTTCGGAGGCTGTAGCTCTCCACCGCTCTCATTCTCAGCTCTTTCTAGCTCTCTTACTCTCCGCCGCTCTCCAAGCAGAACGTCTGTGAGTATAAAAGCCGGCTCCCCCTCGCAGCAGCAGTTATTTCGACGATCCGCCGTCGGGTGAACAGATCAGTCGTGCTGTATATACACCAACATCTATGTGTTCTGGTTTTCCGTGCAAGTAACCGTTGTGATCGTGCGAATGAAAAGTATGTCACTGGGGGGCGCTGCACTGGCACTGAAAAGTGAATTACATTGATCGTGACATGGGGATGCGAAATGTCGCCAAACGAAAAAATAAACCGTAGTGTAACTCTCGTGAAGGCCACACCAACTAGAAAATCAACCGACAAACCAAAAGTTGTGCCAAGAACTGCGTGTGCGCAGAGGCGCTTGGGAAAACTCTGTGACTGGCATACGAAATAAGTCAAGGTCCACTGGCTCAAGTAGACGCCAGAACATAAGTCATACAGCCCCACAGACTTATTGAGATAGCACCCATTTGCCATATATACCCATCCATAATCGCGCATAATCGGTAGCAATGAACTTTGAAGCCGTCGCGTCACTTGATAGCTTCCTTAACCCATGTGTGCTCTGTGGGTTCCGATTACACCAGTTTCCTACTCGTTTCCCTGTGCAAAACATAACTGCATTATTAACAAGTGTTTCGAACACCTTTCCATTGTTTGGCGCTTCGCGATAAGCCGGCACAACAAAGAGCCCCAGACGCCGTCATATCAGTTCAGTTGAGTTCTGTTCAGTTCAGTTGGGTTCTGCTGCTCCCAGCAGGGAGGTTCGATGGCTGGAGCCGTTTTATGGACTGACTGCCCTCTCAGGAGCCCACTTAGCCATCCAATCTAGGAGTTCGAAGAGATTAGTGAAAGATTAATCCCCTAGAAACTCAAAAAAATTCCATGCTTAACGGGCTAAGGCTGCACTCTCCGTTTATAGATATAAGTCGCCATAATAAAAACATTCGCTTGGGTCGTAAATGTTGTATGAAATGTAGCAATTAGCCTTGTTCCCACATAAAACACTTTTATAATGATGTAAAAGTAATTAGCCACTCTTCCCCAACAAGATCGTAAGATAATGTTTCTATTATATTGGCTCAAATAGTTCCTGGCCCTCATAGGGAGAGATCAGTGTAATGAGTAAAGTAGCTAACCGCATCTGGCTTTCCATTCCAGTTATTTAAATTAAACTGGGTGCGAACAAATGTTTTTAGTGCATGAGGGGATTTTCACAGCACTTGTCACTCCCCCGCCCACTCCCCCCTAAACCACACGTACCGCTCATGGCGGCTGATAAGAACTTGCGGCCCACAAGTCCACAAACAGTTAGTAAATCGGTATCAGACTGTGGAAACGCTATGGTGCGCTTATCACTCAGTCCCTCGCAGTCGGTTGCCCTAGGCACAAGTGGAACTGGGAACTGGAAACGGAAAACCAAGGGTGGCATCCACAGAGTGATCCATAAGGCCTTGCCGTAGCTGTCACTAGAATCACAATTCTATCCGCACGATTGAGCCACTTTTGACTAACTATTTCGACCATGTTTGCTCTCGCCCCCTGCCCTTTGAAGTGAGCGAGAACGAGAAGCGCGCCGATCTTGAGGATCAGGGTCAGGATCAGCAGCAGCAGCAGCAGCAGCAGCAGCAGCAGGAGCAGGAACAGGCTGGCGGGAAAATGGAGATCCTGCTGGAGCTGAACCTAAAGCAGAAGCTGGCCACCCGGCTGGGCACCGTCCTGGTGGCCACGTGCATCTTCGTCGGACTTTGCTGGGACAGCGCGTTGGCCAGCCTAACACTGGGAGCAGTGGTGGCGCTCCTGCTGAGAAATCCAACCTTCGTCTTTGCCTTGGTGATGACCGCCTCTAGGGACGTGAAGTGGGTATACATGTGGCTAATCTCCCGGAGGAACCTACCAACTTTCCAAGTCTTTCAGGGCTTTCCAGCGTTTCGTGGCGCTCAACATCTACCTGCTGAGGAAGGATCGCGGGGGATTCACTGTGGCCCGCTGCTTCCAGGAGCAGGCCAGACGTCGTCCCAAGAAGACGTGCTTTGTGATGGACGATCGCCGGCTGAGCTTTGCAGAGGCTCTGGAGTTTAGCCAGAAGATCGCCGGATACTTCAAGGAGCGCGGCCTGCAGGAGGGCGACTGTGTGGCCCTGCTGATGGAGACGCGTCTGGAGTATCCCTGCATTTGGCTGGGTCTCTCCCAGCTGGGCGTAATCACAGCCCTGATCAACTCCAATCTGCGCGGGGAGACGCTGCTGCACTCCATTAGGGTGGCCAATGCCAAGGCCCTGATTGTGGGCAGTGAACTCCTGGATGTGCTCAAATCCCTCAGGGAGAAGGAGCAGCTGGATGTGCCCATCTATCAATACACCGATGATGAGGTGCGCGGCGTTGCTGGACATGATCTGCTGCCAGGAGCTGTGGACTTGGTTATTGCTCTCAGGACCCAAACCAAACTGCAGCTACCGCGTACTGCGCGTCCAGAAGAAGCGCGCTCCAAGTTGCTCTATGTGTACACCTCCGGAACTACGGGCCTGCCCAAGGCAGCTGTGATCACCAACCTGCGCTTCCTCTTCATGTCCGCGGGATCCTACTACATGCTGAGGATATCCAGCAATGATGTGGTGTACGATCCCCTGCCTCTCTACCACACCGCCGGCGGCATCGTGGGAGTGGGCAATGCCATCCTCAATGGCTCCACGGTGGTGCTGCGCAAGAAGTTCTCGGCCAGGAACTTCTGGCTGGACTGCAATCGCCACAGCTGCACCGTGGCCCAGTACATCGGGGAGCTGTGTCGCTATCTCCTGGCCACGTCCTACGAGCCCGACCAGCAGCAGCACAGCCTGCGCCTGATGTACGGAAACGGACTGAGACCGCAGATCTGGTCGAAGTTCGTCCGCCAGTTCAACATTCCGCACGTAGGAGAGATCTACGGCGCCACCGAGGGCAACTCCAACCTGATCAACATCACCAACCGCGTGGGCGCCATCGGATTCGTTCCCGTCTACGGAGCGCGGCTCTACCCTGTCCAGGTCCTGCGCTGCGACGAGTACACGGGTGAGCCGCTCAAGGACTCCAAGGGTCACTGCATCAGGTGTCTGCCCGGGCAGGCGGGTCTCCTCGTGGGCAAGGTCGATGCCCGGCGGGCGGTGAGTGCCTTCCATGGATACGCCGACAAGGGAGCCTCGGAGCAGAAGCTTCTGCGAAATGTCTTCGCCTCCGGAGACGTCTACTTCAACTCGGGCGACATGGTGGTGCGCGACATTCTCGGCTACTTCTACTTCAAGGATCGCACGGGCGACACCTTCCGCTGGCGGGGCGAGAACGTGGCCACCCAGGAGGTGGAGGCCATCATCACGAACTGCGTGGGCTTGGAGGACTGCGTGGTGTACGGTGTGCAGGTGAGTTTCAGATACTTCCGATACTCTTTTTCTTAGTATGGTGCAAACTATGAATCGTAAATAATTGAGACCTGATCATTATCGTCAAATGGTTTAGGGACCACTTGAGACTGGTGAATCGAATTTGCTTTTGATTACCGTTTAGTGGCAAACTGAATTATGTTTCTAGATCGCATATATAACTATTGTTTGAGTGTAGCCAAGGGAACTACCCATGTGGAACTTAGTCACCTTTTTTGGGCTGTGCCATGTAGATAACACACTCGCACCACCTGAAACAAGTCGCAAACCTTGATTTTCACTATCGGCCCGCTTATCTTTGCAGATCCCCCATGTGGAGGGCAAGGCGGGAATGGCGGCGATTGTGGATCCGGATCGCAAGGTGGACATGGATTACCTGTCCGTGGTGCTGAGGGGCAGTCTGCCGCCCTACGCCCGCCCCCTGTTCATCCGACTGCTGGACGAGATTCCGCGCACCGCCACCTTCAAGCTGAAGAAACGCGAGTTGGCCAAGGAGGCATACGACATTGGCCAGCTCTCAGACCCCATTTACTACCTGAATCGCGACGGGATCTACAGGCCGCTCAGCCAGGAGCAGTACGAGTCGCTGCTGTCGGGAAAGGCGGGACTCTGAGCAAGGAGTTGTACCTTCTTGTGCCCACAATTGTATTCCAGCCACTTCGCTCTGTGTGTAAATAGCAAAACGTTTGTCTGTCCCAATGTAATTTTAACGCTTAAACAACGACTGATTCCGAAATACCAAAATACATAAATGCCCAAATGCCGAAATGCCGAAATAGTGATAAAGTTGTTTCGCTGCCGGGCCAAAATGCCGGGCGCGTTTCTTGGCCATAAAATGGCAGCTTAACCGATAATGGGAGCCAATACGTTTTACGGCCAGAAGATGCTGCTACCGCCACAAGATATATCGAAAGTGTTAAATCCCCAAGATTAAGTTCTCGCTCATTGGCAGCTGCTGCAGTTGCTTCCGCTTGCTGTTGCTACTTTTACAGTTGCTGCTGCTGTGCTGTTGCAACATTAACGCCATTTCCGCTCGCTTGCGGCAGCTGCGACTTCGTTGGCCGTCGCCTAAGATAAACGATGTGCAAAATCCATACAAAACAATGGCAGGAGCAGTGAAGGCAAGGTCTTGCAACCGCAGCCGCACAGCAGCGCAACATCGTCGATGGCCACCAATATCGATGGCGATGGCGAAAAAGTTGTGGCAGGCAATCATAAAAAACGAAGAAATGGCAAACAAAGCTGGGCGCCACTTTTAAGGCAGCGAGAATGGCGCTGCTGCGGCTCCTGGGAAGCCAAAGGTTCTGCGATGGCCAAAAGTTGTTGCACCTCCTCCTTTTCGATTTCGCAGGATGCCATTTCACTTGGAATATAAGAAAGCTCTTAAGGCTCCTGGAATGCGCTTTTCAGATATGTATCTCTTATGTCTAATTAAGATACACAACATGCGACAGAGGTTTCGAGTGAAAGAAGTACTCGCACTTGTTTTGGGCGCTCAAACATTCTCTCGAGTGAAGTTCAGTGTCGCAGGGATCCCGGGATTCCGATACACAATGTAAGAGCCTGATGCCCAAAATGCACATAAAGTTGCAGCTGCAGCAGCTGCCAAACTCCCCGGCCACGCCCCCCCACCGCCGCCGCCCTTTTCGCGACGCCATCGTCGATGTCATAAACAAAATGGCAGTTGTGGGTGCAGAAGTGCATGAATACGTTCGCATAGCTAATAACAATAAAAGCAACAACAAAAACAGCCATTGCAGCTGACACCAACAGGCAGCAGCGGAGTTCTTGTTGTTGTTGTTGCAACATTGGTGTTGTTGCTGCCTCTGTTGCCAGTTGCCACTGCTGCCGCTGTTGCTGTGGCTGTTGTTGTAACTTCGCGTGCGCCTGGCCTGCGTAAGTGGGAAAATTAAAAATTTCTCAATAATTTTTCGAAATGTTCGACAAGAACGTCGCTGCTCCTGCTGCTGCTCCTGTTCCTGCTCCTTTTTGGGCTCATTTAGAAGGCTTCTAGGGTGGACAGACGGGCGGTGGGTGGTTGGTTTGGGGTGGCAGTGGGTGGCATTGGGTGGCGGAGGCCGAAGCTCGGCGACGGCGCCACAGCTGCCATTGGAATTCCAAAGCTATTAAAACGCTGCCAGTGGAGCTACGACCAAACGGCACCAGTGTTTCCGTTTCCTTTCCCTTCCGCTGCTGCTGCTGCTGCTGCCCTTCGCCCGATTCGCGTACCCTTTTCCGAAGTGGGGTATGCCAAATTGATTGCTCGGCT
Source organism: Drosophila santomea (assembly GCF_016746245.2). Classification (NCBI taxonomy): domain Eukaryota; kingdom Metazoa; phylum Arthropoda; class Insecta; order Diptera; family Drosophilidae; genus Drosophila; species Drosophila santomea. The sequence continues at coordinate 21,657,741 of NC_053017.2, forward strand.
TAGTCTCGGATTTGGCTAGCGTTTTTATGGGGCATCTTCGGGCGGCGAATGTTTCACATGCGGAATGTGAATTCGTGTTGCCTACTTCTGGGCGGATTGTGAAATTAAAGGTACCTTGCAAGCTCGTTCTCTTACTTTTGGTAAGGAATTAATCTGCCATAATTACAGGGTATCTGATCAGTTGTCATCCCTTTCGCCCTGCTTGTGCCACTTGGTGTGGCTGCTGCTGCTGCTGGCTGAATTGGTTTGGATCGCTCCGCTTCTGCTTGTATGCATTTGGGCTTAAAGGTTTTGCTTGCTTTTGTTTTTATGTTTCATACTGCCACTGCCACTGCCACACCGCCACACCGCCACCCACTTCCACTGCCACTCCCCGTCGCATTCCGCCCCTTTTTAGCCCACTCCGGGTCCTTGGCGAGCTTTGTCAGTTTGTGCTAATTACATTGCACCTGTGCATGACGTTTGATGTTGGCCTGTCGAGCTTCGACTGTCGCTTGTGTTTGTTGTTGGCCAGAGAGAGCCACTGTGTGTGTGTGTGTGTGTGTGTATGTGTGTGAGCTTAGCTTGTTTGGTTTTGGCCTTTTTGGGGCGCTGACTGAGCTGCAGCAGCAGCAGAAGGCAGCAAAAATTAATTAAAAGCCAACGTGCGGCGGCAATGCAATTAAATTCGATTTGGTCGGGACTCGAGCTGCTATTGGTAGTTGGAGCTCAGCTGGACGGCTGTTGTTGACATCATTTAATACAACAATGCGGCAGAATTATATTTCACAAACGTGTGTGTGTTGTGTGTTGTTTGTTGTGTGTTGTGTGTTTGTGCTGGAGCGTCAAAAGTTCACACAATGCAACACACACTCGACATGCGGCCCATGGCTTGTGTTTGTGTGCTTTTTTGTTTGTTTTTCTACGGAATCTCGGCTGTTTGTCAGCTGATCTGCCTATTTGGCGATTCTGCCCCCTGCCACACAGCTTCCCGTGGCTTTGAGTGTGTGTGAGCCTTTTGATTCGTGGCACCTTTTGGATTTGACAGTTTCGTAATTAACTGCATTGGGCTGCCGCAGTGTGCTGCATACTTTCGGGGGCGCCTCAATCCGCATTGGCATTTTGCAACGCAATTACTTTGGCCGGCGCTCCAAAAACTTTTTCCTATTCATTTCCACTAGGCATTGATGTCGGATTCCGGATTGCGGATTCCGGGAACGGGAAGTTTGCCAGCGAATCAAGTTGATAGGGAGTACGTGACAGCTTGCAGCAGAGCCAGTGGACCGCAGGACGCAGAGGACACACGTGTGTGCGCTGTGAGCTGCTTTCTCCGGGTTTTAGCCATTTCCGGCCACCATTTCACTTTGAAGGCACACAGCTGGCTCCGCTCGGCCAATCCGCTGTGTTGTTTTTTATGGGGCCACCGCTTTATGCGCCCGCATATTAAACAATTATTGCCAAACGGCGAGCGACAGCTGCGTTGTGTCGCCAATGTCGTTAGTTGGTGGGCACTCGTGGTGGCGTCTCCTGGACTCCTGATGCTCTGGTGCTCCGGCACTCTGGCATCCCAGCTGGACGAATGGCAGGAGGCCTATGCTGTGCCGAGCAATTTTTTCTTTTTTTTACCATTTTAACCAAAGCAGAACGTGGCCAGTAACGTGGACCTCTCCTGCAACGCGGCTTACTGGACGGAACTGGCGTTCGTTGGCGCTCTTTTTTCGCGTTTCAGCGTCTGCTGCAATTTATGTGTATAAATGACAAAAGTACCGTTATTTATGGCCAGCAACCGCAACGCAATTTGGCAACACTTGTTGGCCAATTGGCCAAAATGTGAAGGCGGCAACTCAGCTGAGTTCTCGCTTCCCGTTCCCCGGGCAATATAATGTTTATATGTGGGCGAGAAGCAACATCTACATATCCACGCAATCACACACATTACCTAATATGAAAATCCAGGAGGAGATAGGCAGCACCCTCGCTAGCTGATCGAACTTTGAATTACCTAGAGATGAGGCGTTGTACCAATCACAATAGTTCCTTTTGCTAAATTTCTTATCTGTTTGATGAGATAGGAGTTTACTATTCACTTAACGAACTTAGCTTCATTTGAGGAGTGACCATCACACTCATACTACCCCTATTGCAGGGTATCTATTCACAACGAACATTTCTTGTGCGCTCTGGGCGAAATTTGAATTTTTATTGCTGATCGAAGCCTGCAGCACATTATATGACACCGCCGCCCACTTGCCGCCCACTTTCCGCCCCCAAATTATGCGTATTAAGGTCGTTTTGTGGGGGAGGTGGGTGGTTGAGATATCCCAGTTGCCCGATAGCTTGTTGCTGACATAAATCTGCTGCTCCTTGGGCCTTCTGTTTGTGTAAATGTGCCAAATGCGCTGGAAGCACCCCCTCCGCATCCTCCGCCTCCTTTGCTCCGATATTGAGTTGACCCTTCTGCTTTGTTGTCGCGCCTTTTATTATGCTAATATTTTTAGGGCATTGCCAAGATTTATTGAAATGGCTGCGGCGGTTCGTCCATACCTATATATATATACATATATATAGATATATTGAATATGCCCGATATTGTCTTCAGCCGCTGGAAAGGTGCAAGGAGTCCTCGGGCAGTTTGAGCCTGCGGCCACATGGCGTATGCGCGATTTCGGGGCCATAACAATTAAATTGTCATTTGGTTGGTTTCGGTGTCGTTCTGGGTGTCGGTGTCGGTGCAAACGCTTGTTGCTGCTTGTCTCGCCTCGTGTTGCATAATTGGCAACGTTTTTGCAATTAAAACAACTAATTGGCAGCAAAAACTATTCGGCAGCCAGAGCAGCAGATGTTAGCTGCTCTGGGAAATGCGGGGCTTCCATAAAAAACTATGCGAAAAATTAGTTGCATAAATTTCTGCTGAAAGTTGCAACTTTGCGGGGCTGGCTAATTGCAGGTGGGGTGGGCAGAGTGCTGAACTCTGTTTTTCCTTTCGCAAAAGTGTCCAGCAGCGGCGAACTGGCCAATATAAATGTGTTTTTGGTTTGACAACTATTTGGCTTTTCCCCAATTTCCACTACGATTACTTTCGCAAAAGTAGTGGAAATTTAAGGGATGCCAGCTCGCAATATGCCGCACTTTTTAAGGGAAAAGCTCGAAAAAAGGGTTGAAAGCACAGGTGTTTATGCTTTGTTCGATTCTCGTAGGCCTCGGGATGAAAGTGTAGCTGCCGGCTTTCACTGCCCCCTGCCAGCGTGGATTGTTATGATTTTACAACAATATTATTTTTCCATCAACAACATCAGCAAAAATCAATCAAGTTCAATTAAAATGCTGCCAACGGCCACAAAAAGAGCCGACAAAACTCAAAAAACCAAACAAACTCGAAAAAAGATGCAGGGAAACTCATGCAGCCAGAATGCAATTATGCAGAATTAATTTTACATAAAAATATAAAAAGTGTGTGTAGAACAAAAAGGATCGTCAGCAGCAGAAATTAAAATGCCAATTACAAATTGCAATTAAGAGACGAAAAGTAGGCAAGAAATTAAAATATCCCATGTCCTGCCTGGCAAATCAATCAAAACCAATTGCCTGCTTATGTGCGACTATGTAAACACGGTAATAACATTTGCACTGTTGCACATCCATTTATATCTATATATATAAATATATATATATATTAGTATGCAGATCCGTGTTGCTTTTGCTGTTTGCGAATAAATTTAACTATGGCAATGCGCAAATACAAAAAACACAAAGACAAATGCTGGCTACATTTCGCATTGTACGCATATATTTACGAGTATGTATGTACATATTTTGCCCAAATTTGTGATGTGTGTGTGTGGGTGTTTTTGTGCGTGTGCGAGCCGCATTTACACAAGTGCAAAAATTCCCAAAACACAAATCCTAAAAAAACATTTGTTACTTTTTGCGGGCGGCGGGGGGTGACCACACTCGCACACACCCAAATCCACACACACAAACACACACACACAGAATGCAGGCCAGCGCTTTCCATTGGCATTAGTGGGCTTTGTGGAAATACGGCGGTGTGTTTCGTCACGAGCGTAGTGCTGCCCAGCGAGGGGTCCTTTCCGAAGGATGAAGCTATTGGTGTTATTGTTGCGAAACTTTAAGCTGCAAGGCAGCTTAGTGCCCCCAGTGCGTCGAAAAATGATTATAGTATTACTATTACACATCTATCGCTAAATCTTGATGGTGTTGGCATGGTAGTTTAACTACTCAGCTGGGAGCATCTTGGATGCAATACTCCCTTCTAGTGATTCTAGTGATCTTCGTCTCTCTTTTTTTTGAGCTCCTTCTTTTTGAATCGATTCAGTCAGTTTCGGCACTAATTCCCTCTGTTGCCCACGCCCACTGACATTTCTAGACCTGACCTACAATGTCAGCCACATTTGCATACATTGTCCGCTGGTCCAGAGACCTGTAAGTCGGAAGTTGGGTTTAAGAGGTTGGAGGTTGGAAGTTCTGGCCTAAAGACTGCTGCCCTCCAGAACACGAGCCTGCAGATTGTTGTCCTCTTGTTGCGCATGAATGTACAACACTTTGTCTATTCGAGCTCGTAAATTCGAGATTAAATTTAGCAAACAGAGGCATAGAGATATGGATGCTCCGATCCGCTGCGCCATGCTGGTTTTGCCATCGAATTTAAAGTGAATTTTGCGGTTTGACTGCCGCTGAATGGAAATAGGAAAAACAGAGGCACTTGAGGAGTAGAAGCAGAAGTCCGAGTATGAGTCCGATCTTCCTCCCCACTTGGGCTCGTTTAGGCCTGCTCTTGGTCTTTCAACTTGAATGCAATTAGAAAGTAAAACGACTACAAATTGTCTTGCATTGGGGCATTGATTGATTTCCGAGGAAATGGGAAAATTGACGCCGCAGATCCAAATCCAGATCCCAATCCACGAACTGCGAGCGGCGAGTTGCGAGTTGCGAGTCGGGAAAGTCGCCAGCCGAGCGGAGCGGAGTCTGTCTAAAAATACCACGTTTTCCACACGGCATCTCGCTTTTCCTCTCCATTTCCATCTCCATCTCCATCTTCATCTGCATCTGCATCTGCATCTTCATTTCGTTTTCATTTCCATTTTGCCCGAGTGCATTAGGAGCTGCACAGCGAGGGAAAAACACATGTAAGAGGACGAAACATTTCTAATGACTGCGGTGACACTTTTGTGGAAGTGCACACAGTCCGCACAGTCGGAAAATGCACACACTCGCAGGACTGAGTTACTCTGAGATTCAGATACATATATTTAGATGCGGATACGGAGAAGTCGGGAGTCAGGGAGTCGAGTTGCATACCTGTGCACTCTGCCGGATAAAATTAGAACGTGAAAGTCGCTGCAGTTGACAGCGTAAAAATGTGTGAACTTAGGAACAGGAAAGCGACGGCGGAGTATGCTACTATATGCCATATATACGATATATGTGGGTATCTCTGATTTTCAGCGATTCGAAATTAATAACGAATAAGCGAATTACACTTGCCAGGAAGCCCAACTCCTTTTGCCAAACTTCTGCCCAACTGCCGCCGATTGACGCATAAACTTTCGAATTACCAAAAATGATTGGAGACCACCCCATGGCCACCACCCCTCCTCTGGGAACATACGAGTATTTTTAGAGCAGTCATAATACAGTCACTGTTTCATTTTTATTGGTACAAAACAACATGTACTAAGCGTGTTTCATGCCGAATTCTGGGATACGCAGATATGGATAAGCTTAGTACTAGTTTATAAACATTTTTATTGAGTTTCAGCTCGAGTGCCCCAGTCTGTAATTTTTGAAAACAATAAACAATAATGCAAATGTGCGATAAAGTAACTTTAAAAATTTAAACTTGATAGTGAAAGGGAGTGCGTCACTGGCGAGATTTTCTACTTGTGCTTGGTCACTAATGATTAATTCGAATTAAACATAACTACCCACAAAGTAACTATGCTTTTTTGCTTTTTTGAAGCAACTTGCTCACTTACTTCATGTGAATTCATGCTGCCATGTGGCGAGTTTTGAGCTGGCGAACTCCGCATTGGCCCCACTGTGCGCGCGTGTCTGTGTGCGTATCTGTGTGCCTGCCGCTGCCTCGGTGTGAGTGCGATCGGCCGTCTCGCTCTGGCACTCGAGTCGCCGTCGACTCAAAGTCACCAGAACATCGTCGACGGACTCGAGTTTGGTTCCGCCGATCAGTTGTGTCTTGTGCGTTGTGCGGTGAAGTTGCGCCTTCGTTCTGAAACCTGAAAAGCTGAGAATCAGAACTGCTGAACATCAGAACCTCTGAACCTCTGAACATCTGAGCATCTGAACGTCTGAAAATCCAGCAGATACTCGGACCGTGCGGCGCATCCTTCTCCAGACTGAGAGCGAGATCCGATTCCAGCCTTAGCCTTCCACTCCACAAATCGCCACTTTCGAGATGAGAGAAATTGTTCACCTGCAGGCCGGCCAGTGTGGCAACCAGATCGGCGCTAAGGTACGTTTCGTTACTAGTCTCTCACATTTTGCAGCTCACATTTTCTCGAGTCAGTCGCTGATTTCGGCTGATTTCTGGTGGCACTTAATTTATTCAGATTGCCCGAAAACGTTTTTCAATGAGTTTCCAAAATGATCGATGTCGCCGCCTTTTTCAGCGCATTCAGCAATTAAAGCGAAAGAAAATTAACAACAAAACAGCGCAAGCAACAAAAAATACGTTAAATAAAAAATGAAAAAATGCAAAGTGCAAAAAGTGGACGGGCAAAGAAACTTATTCAGAGTTCGTCTGGCACTCAAAATGCCCTTTCTGCTTCGCAAAAAACACAAAAAAACACTAAAATCGCAAAAAACGAAGAAAAGAAAACGGGTTGGGCCGGCTGCAGATCACGAAAAGTGATTCATGGCAAACCCTCCCCGGGGAAATTGGGGTGGGGAGGGGAAGTTTGGCTGAATAATTGGGAGAATTATGAGTGAGGCGCAAATCGGCGAGAAAACTTCGGCACTTCTGCAATTTCCAGCGGACTCTGCCTCGCTGCCCTGCAGTTGGCCAAGAAGGGAAATCTCTCGAATTATCTGACCGGAGAAATCTTTTCGCTTTGCTTGAGTTTCCTGCGCTCCAGAGAAACCACAAAAATTGCAATAAACGAAGTAATTGTAGGCAAAGAAATCTTTATAGTCGTACCATATAACTTGACTCTCGTTTGTGCTCACTGGAGTAGCAACCGAAATCATAAATAACCATGAGTATAATATACACATTAATCCGATATATGGTTAATAAATAAATAATAGTTTCTGCCGCAGCTATATACAAATATTTATAAGAGGGTTCCCCAATATCCAACGATTCGCAGCTGTTTCAATTATTCCCCAGAATTCCGTGTAGAGTAGAGTATCCGATGACTGATCAGCAAGTAGGCGACAATAATGCCAGCTACTGGGCTTTTATCAATCGCGGAGTGAATGAGCAACGGAAATCCGAGAAATGCCAGCGAATCGTAGCAATTAGGTTCTGATTTCCAGTGGGGCACACACTCGTATAGGATAGTCCACTCAATCAGCAGGCCCGAAAAACAAAGTGCAGCTCTTCGCGAAAAGGAGGCAGGCGGCCAACCGGCTTTTGGCCAACTCGGCTGCTTTTTGGCCATACCAGTTTGGGATCGATGTGGCGGACAAGTGGACAAGTGGACAAGTCCCCGCTGAGTGCATTTTTCTGCGGCATCAATGTCAATGCCACAGATTTGTACAATCGCCGAATTGCCCCCCTGCAAAGTGGGTCGCATTTGGAGCGCCGTGCTGATAAAACCACATAGCCGTAGTACACTCACGAAAGATAAGCCCGCGGATCTCAATCATTTGATATGAGTCAATTTGCGGAGCATACAACAACGCAGCGACTAGTCAGCAGCTTCTATTTGAAAGCAAACTCGCCTGCCTTCTCGGCTTCCCGGAATTTCGGTGTTTCGCTGTTTCGCTGTTTCGGCAATGGCAATGGGGCAGTTTTATGGGGCAGCGTTTGTAGGTATATAAGTACTTCAATGAGATATGATGGGAAGTTTGTCTGGTAATTTGAGCAGTGAACCCCCTCCTCCTCCCCCTGGTAATGTGAGACCCCAAAAAGCAGAGAAACTGACAAAAAAAAACTAACAGCTGAGTGGGCAAGCGGTTTCTTGAATATGAATTGTCCCCTGGCGGTGCCAAAACCGCACAAGTGCAGCAGCAGCAGCAGAAGAAGAAGGAAGGAAGTGACTCACCGGACCTGTCCTGTATACGATTACAGGATACCACTGTGCGACTCCCCTTTTGGCTCGAGCCACGACGATAAATGCATACTAAGTGCGCGGCCTGCGAGAGATTAAGTGGGATCCGAATAAGAATACGAATCCAAAAGGCCGTCCAGATCGCCGAAGTCAATAAACCCGCGGCTCTTTCTCCCTCGGAATCTTATCGCCTTCCTCCTTCTTTTTTGACACTCTGCAGCAGCTGCGAGGCAAGACAAACGTCAGGAGTGGGTGGTGTGGCATGGTGTGGGGGGTCTGCAATTGAGGAATTTTCCCCGTCGGATGCCAAATGCTTTGTATCTTGTGAAAATAGCACTCTCCGTCACTCCGACACTCTGCACAGTCAGCGATCCTCGGCAGCGAGAAGACTTGGAGCCCAAGTTCACGCCCGAGTGATTCCCTCCTAGACGAAGTGCAGCAGTGATGCAGTGATGCAGTGATGGAGTGGAGGAGTCTCTGGCTCCCAGACATGCAACACTTAATGAGGGCGTCTCGATTGCCAGTCGCCAGAAGATCGCATGCTAGAGGCGTGGCCAGGGGCGGCGGTCGCAACTCCAAAGGGGGCTTAGACCTGGCCAGTTGTCAGTTTCCAGTCTTTAGCCTCTATTCTCCAGCTGGAAGCCAATTGCATGAAGTAAAGAGCTGTTAGAACAGATGTTGGATGAGAGCCTGAAAACTAATTGTCTGAGAGCTTCATTCATAATAGAGATTTTCCCTTTAAGCTGAAAGAAACATATATAGTCCTTAGGACATTCTATCATCTCAGCCCCATAAACTACCTAGCTTGAGGCTTTTCAAGACCATTTACTTTAGAAGAAGCAATCCGATTCGACTATAATTTTCCCCAGCAAATTGAATTCTCGCCAGCGATCGTGTTTGCCCGAAATAAATCTGGCCGAAAAGCCATCAATCTATAATTGCAATCTAACTGTGCGTCCATTTATACTTCCAACTGCCGTTCACCGAAAAGGCCGACGCTTTTCCGACAAAGCCATTATCCATTAGCTGGCAAAGGAAAATCCGAGTTGCAGCATTAGTCGAATGTAAAAGTAAAGCGATCAGCGATGGTCGTGCCCCAAAAGTAGAGGGGGAAATGGAAAAGGGGAGGCCGTGAAAAACGACTTTTCACTTCAACAGTTTTGTGTGCTAATTCGGTTTTCATATTTGTTGCTGCCGCGTGTGGTTTTGTTTTCTGTTTGGTCGGCCTTCTGAGCCGAGCTTCGCTGTTGGAGCTTCATAATTGCAGCGGCCACACTCCAATTAAATTTGATGATCTTGCTAAGATTGCAGTTGGCTGAGATTCACTTCGTTGCCGTAGTTGTTTCTGCCCCTCCCCGCTGGGCCTTAAATAAACAAAGAAATGCAGACGCCATGGGTAGCTCCACTCCTCCTTCCTTTTCCTTCTCTTTAGAGTCGTATCCCCATCCCATCTGAATCCCCATCCCCATCTGAATCCCCATCCACAGTGCGCAGTGCCTTTGTTTATAGTCGCACACGTCAAGTTCAAGTGCCAAAGGGAAACGACTCAGACTGCCGTCTGACATCGCTAACATTTTTATTATTTCCCCCGTTTTCCCGGCGAAGAATCTCGGGCACTGTTGCCAAGCCACAGAGCGTCTCGCTCCGGTGGAGAGCGATCCCTGCTGATCCCCAAAACCGATCCCCAAATAGTCGCCCAATGATCTCCGAAAGGCGCCCAAATTTGGTTCTTGTTAAACGCAGCACAACAATTGCAGAGCACTTCCTCAATAAATCGCCGCAATCCATCGCTGTGTATCCATGAGATACTTATAGTAATTTATCGCATTTCGATGGGTTCACTGGAGGGGGAGTCTAGGGGGGTGGCCCCATCTAATGGTGGGTCATTGGCCTGCAGTCTCTAATTCTTGGCTCCCGATGAGTCAGCAGTCGCCGAAGTGTATCTCTCCACTATCCCAATCCCAATCCGCATCCAACCCATCCCAAAGAATCCCAACCCAACCCATTCCGCTCTGCTCTGCTCTGCTATTTTTAAATGCATTTCTCCCCAGGAGCGACGTGTCGTGGAAATTTTGTCCCATACAGTGAGAGAGGGGCAGTGTTTTTCTTTTTTCTTTTTTGTATTTTGTATTTAATTTTTACCAGCCCCGGACGCATTCTTTAAATTTAGCACTAAATCAGGGCATGTTCGGATGTTCGGCGGCGTCCAAGACTGACGTTTGAAAAACTAAACATAAATTCGGTTTTCCCTTTTTTCGGGGCAATCTGTCTCACTTCTGACTGCGCCATCGTAGGCCCCCTATATGGCCATATGGATATATGGACATATGGACATATGGACATATGGCCATCCGCATCCGCATTTAGCCCATATATATACTTGTGTACTTCTCCAAACCTCAAACTTTATGGGCTGCGGCTGCGCCTTGTTGTTTGTCACATTGTCACATTGCCACATTGCTACATTGCGACATTGGAGGAGGAGGAGGAGGCGGGAACAGAGATAGCTAGAATGGTTCTTCTGTGCCTCTCCAGAGTTTTTTGGATTTCGGGCGGATTCTGTGGCCGCGGCCATATGTCAGCGCCCAACATGAACTCTGACATGGCTGGGTGGGCACAATTACTCAACTTGATGAACGACCCCGGGAATATTTAGTGGGGCTTTGTGCCGGCTAAAGAGTCCGCAATCGCCCAGTGCGCCACTGCGTCCATAAAGACATCATATGGGTGGCTGATAAGGATGAAAGATCTCCGCTTGAGCGGCGGATAAGGAGCTGCCAAGATGCGGGCTGCAGCTTCTTATCTCAAGTGCTTGTGCTACTATATTCTGAGTAAGATAACCAGTTCTCTTTGAATAAAACATTCTTTGGCGTTCAGGAAATTTGCTAATTGGTTTAATAGAGTAAAGCTTGAAGAACTCATGCTAATTACTCCTAATCAAAGCAGCTCAATGAAGCGTAATATGAAAAATTCAATATATATGGCGTTCTTTTATAAGCAGTCTTAAGAGTTATGATGCTAGCATCCTGCCTCAAGTACACCTTTCTAACATCTAACATTTACTTTCCCGCAGTTCTGGGAGATCATTTCCGAGGAGCACGGCATCGACAGCAATGGCATCTACGTGGGCGACAGCGACCTGCAGCTGGAGCGCGTCAGTGTCTACTACAACGAGGCATCGGGTAACACTTTGCCATGTCACCAGATGACCAGTGGGTTTCACTAATGGCATCCTCTTTCAGCAGTCACGCGGTCCTCGGGCGGCAAGTACGTGCCCAGGGCCATCCTGCTCGATCTGGAGCCGGGAACCATGGAGTCGGTGCGCTCCGGTCCCTACGGCCAGCTCTTCCGCCCGGACAACTTCGTGTACGGACAGTCGGGAGCGGGCAACAACTGGGCCAAGGGTCACTACACCGAGGGCGCCGAACTGGTGGACCATGTGCTCGACGTGGTCCGCAAAGAGTGCGAGAACTGCGACTGCCTGCAGGTTGGTACTCTTTATCCTTGGACATAATCTGGTGCTGATTCCATGTGATTCAATAGGGCTTCCAACTGACGCACTCGCTGGGCGGCGGCACTGGCTCCGGAATGGGCACCCTGCTGATCTCGAAGATCCGCGAGGAGTACCCCGACCGCATCATGAACACCTACTCGGTGGTGCCCTCGCCCAAGGTGTCGGACACCGTGGTGGAGCCCTACAACGCCACCCTGTCGATCCACCAGCTGGTGGAGAACACAGACGAGACGTACTGCATCGACAACGAGGCGCTGTACGACATCTGCTTCAGGACGCTGAAGGTGTCCAATCCCAGCTACGGAGACCTCAACCACCTGGTCTCGCTGACCATGTCCGGGGTGACCACCTGCCTGCGCTTCCCCGGCCAGCTGAACGCCGATCTGCGCAAGCTGGCGGTCAACATGGTACCATTCCCGCGTCTGCACTTCTTCATGCCCGGCTTCGCGCCGCTCACCTCGCGGGGATCGCAGCAGTACCGCGCCCTCACCGTCCCGGAGCTGACCCAGCAGATGTTCGACGCCAAGAACATGATGGCCGCCTGTGATCCGCGCCACGGTCGCTACCTCACGGTGGCCGCCGTCTTCCGAGGACGCATGTCCATGAAGGAGGTGGACGAGCAGATGCTGGCGGTGCAGAACAAGAACAGCTCCTACTTCGTCGAGTGGATCCCGAACAACGTGAAGACGGCGGTGTGCGACATCCCGCCCAAGGGCCTCAAGATGTCCTCCACGTTCATCGGCAACACCACCGCCATCCAGGAGCTGTTCAAGCGGATCTCCGAGCAGTTCTCGGCCATGTTCCGGCGCAAGGCCTTCCTCCACTGGTACACCGGCGAGGGCATGGACGAGATGGAGTTCACCGAGGCGGAGAGCAACATGAACGACCTGGTCTCCGAGTACCAGCAGTACCAGGAGGCCACCGCCGACGACGAGTTCGACCCGGAGGTCAATCAGGAGGAGGTCGAGGGCGATTGTATTTAATGGTGTGGCCAGAGGAATGAGGGGCGTGCGTGACGGCGGGGGGCATAGGGATGTCCGCTTTCTGCGCGGCATGCGCCACCAGCTGGCGGCCAAGCACTGCAGCATCCTGTGACCACCGCCGTGGAACACACACACACACACAAACAGTCACAGCAGACGCAGACCACACACCACCACAATCATCACACACGGACACCGACACGGACGCGGACACGGACACGGACACGGACAGGAAGGACATGCAGACGGACAGGAAGGTCAAGCGTAGTTAGAACATCAAACGGAAATGTTCCCAATGTTCCCAATGTTTCCGCTGCTCCCCATCATCCAGCTCATCCATCATCGCTGCTCCCGCATCATCTCACATCTGACATCTCGCATCTCGCATCTTCATCTCTTTGTTCATTTTCGGCACTTGTCACCTCCGCTGCGCTATATACTATATACTCTACCATATATACCAAGTACACTTTACACGGAGGCACGTCTATCGCATTTCTCGCAGCCATTTTCACCCGCTTTCCACCCACCATCACTTCATTCACCACCCCAACTTTATACTACTATTTATCATATATCGCCACGTCAGCAGAGGGAACCGCAAGTAACTAGTATTTCAAAGGATATCGAATTTATGCAGAAATCTCACCTCGAGAATGTCCAGCGTCCACTTGGCGACACATACGTTTAGGGCTATACGATAAAGGAGCTCATCCAAAGATAATCGAACGAGAACTCTCATCGTCATGAGATCGATCCTCTATAAAAGGCAATTTCAAAAAGCATCCGTAATTGTATTTACATATTACATAATCTTAGGGCACAAGCTATTCACTTTGTATTCGTGTGCAGTACTTCTCTTGTAGTTTTATATGAATAAAAACATTTGTACCCAATAAACGACTAATAATGGCAAACACTTCTGACAAGTAATAAATGGAATTTATTTCAAATTTTAAATCCTGTGCTTTTTTCTGCTTGTGGTGTGAGATTATACGCTGAAAAGGGAGTTATTTATAATTTGTATTATCTATTTTTGGTCTGAAATATACATTATCCGTTATCTATAATTGGTAAAAACTTTTTAATAGCTAACATCACAGCAATTTTACAATAATTTTTAAACAGAAAATTTCCGTTACATCAAAACAGCATGTATAGCACGTGTAAAATGTAAATTGTATGTATCAAGTAAATTACGTGTAGAATTGGAAAGCGCCACTTGGAAGTCGAATTGGAATATTCTTGAGCGCATGTGGCAACGCTGTGTGAAACTGTCACTTTGTTTAAAAATATTCCTAAGTTTATTAACTTTTTTACAAACCGACAAACCAAAGAATTAATTAATAATTACAATTAAAAGGTAATATGAAAGCTACTTTAGTTTATCATATAAAACGGTGTATGTTCGGGAATCTAAACAATAGAGCTTATTAACATAAACAAGTTCCCAGAAATTGTTTTTAAAATGGAAAATTTGCTTAAAGGACGCGCTTAAGACTATTTCTCATTGGGGATTTCAGATAAAGCCATCTTTCTCTTATACAAATATTACTGCTTAATTTTCTCGAAAGATCCAACCAATTAACCGCATTTTTTCCACATAAAACTCTACTTGCCACACATAATGCACGACAATCTCGAGCGGATCTCGGAGTCGCACAAACCCTGCCATTAACTGCCTCTCATATAGAACTCATATGCGACAAATTCGGCGGAATTAAAAGCCATTAAAGCCACGTTAGCGGTCTCGTGACAAAGGCAAAGCTCTGCCCAAAAGCCAGCCAACAACAAAGTCGGCTTAGAACAAAACCCAGACACACGGAAAATAATGAAAAGAAGAGGTAAGTACGAGAACCAGTTTTGCTCGGCTTTCGATCGAAAGAGCCGGCCGGCTTTTCTGAATGACGGCCAGAACCGAGAACTTTTCCAAGCCAACCAAAACAACCAAGGCCCAAAACATCGAGCAAAACACTATAACACGTTCTTCCGCTCCGTCTGGCTTCTCAGTGGCTAAAGTGGTTAGAGTGCGCTTAACCGTTAGTTATTAGTTATGTCACTCCGGCGGGTCAGCAAGGGTTAACCCGAGCGGAAGTTCCCCTTCCTGGGGAGATGAGGAGTTGAGGCTGAGAACCCGGCTCTGAAAAGTGGGCCAACTCCTCTGGCGGAGATATCATCATCCGTCTGCCAAAACGAGTTTGCGTTTTCCAATTTATTCCTACAGATCTCAGCTGTTATTACTTTGAAGACACTTGAAGGAAGGAAAAAAGATTTACAGGTTTATTATCCAAGCTAGAAGAAGTAATGTTTAATATTCCAGATACTTTTAACCAAACTGGTATGTGCAATATGTATGCCCTTATCTTTAAGAAATGCATCCCAAATGACCAACTTGCTAAGCATAGCTTCTTTTCTTGCCGTGCAGCTAGATCGCCGGGGAATAGGCAAATGAAAAAGCAATAAATAGTTGCCAACTCATTTGGCGCCGTCATCCAACATCCAATATCCACTATCCAATATCCACTATCCACAGAGCCATATAGTCGCAGTCGTCCGGCAGACGGAGGCAAGAAAATCCAAAATGTTCAGTCCGAGATCAGCAACATGGAGTGGGGAGTGAGGAGATGGAGGTGAGGAGTGGGGAGTGGGGAGCGAGGGAGGCGGCACTGCAGTGATTGACCTAGTTTCCCGAGACGACAACAACCTACCTACCCAGCTATCCATGTACTTGCCAACTCCTCACTCACTGGATCGCTTGGATCGCTTGAATCTCGTGGAGCTTTTGGGGCTCTTGGAGCTCTTGGATCTCGGTGCAGTGACTCGGAGATGGAGACTTTGCCCGGGGAAGTGCATTGCACTCTAGCACGGCAGAGGAAAATCGAGGAAAAATCTTGTTTTTGCAGCTAGTCGCCGATTCTTCGGAAAGCCAAAAAACGAAACCCGCTTGAGGTGGCAAAGTGGCAGGGGGCGGAGGGCGGAGGGGCGTGGCAAGGGGCAAAAGGGGGGCAGAGGGGGGGCATGCAAACAACACGTCAATGCTCTGTGGTAGCCAAAAGCCGCCGCAAACGCCTCGACTAGTTTAGATTGGACTTAGACAACCCGATCTGCGCCGCATTTTGATTTTCAGCAATCAGTTTTCCACCACCACCATCAGCATTTTTTTTTTTTTTTGTGGCTGTCTTCTGCGGCTCGCAGACAAACACGAGTAGAACAACAATAAGCAGACAAATTGCAGCTAGGAAAATCGGCGGAGCCAGAGACCCACACGAAAATACACGCTTGACTTGGTCATTGATGCGACCGCACGGGCTCCAAAAAGTCCAAAAAGTCAAAAAAGTCCAAAAAGTCGGAGAAAAACAACTAACGAACAAACGAATCCAAAAGCGAAAACCGCGGCTCACATGTTCATACTTAATATTGCTGTTTGGCAGACGTTCACTTGCGACGTTGCCAAGTTTCTATAGCTGTAGCTGCAGTTGTATCTTTTTCTGTTTCTGTTTCTGGCCAACAACAAGTGCATTACTAAGTGCAGCGGAAGTGCCTCAGGTGGGTCTCCTCCACCTGGGCTGGGCCTCCTCCGAATTCTACTTGGCCTGGCTAACAGGCCCGGCTTTCCATTGGCCAGCCAGCGCTGTCATAAGCGAATAGCAAATGATATGCGAAAAGCTGGCCCAGTGCATGCAAATTACTCGTGCAAATCAAGGCACTACGCCGAATGCACCACGCACTCAAGGACGAATCGCGGTATTTGGTAAGACGCTTTTGGCCACTTCCATCGATCACTTTCCGCATTTTCCAATAACGTGTGCATTTTATGTTTGTAGCTGCAGCGGAATGCGAGAAGTGCTTGCATATTACTCTCTACTTATATCATTTTACAAATATTGCATTCCTAGTCTCCTTTTGGTAGTTGAACTAGAAGATCTCCGATGTTCTGGCACCAAAGCAACTTTAAGGATACCGGAGTATCTTGCAGATACGCTCCCAATTCAGTTGGCCAACTGGATTGCTTAGATCTAAAGACTTTTAATAGGCGACTCAGCCCATTCATTTATCAATCATTTTTGCATTTGCATGCAACTGGGTAAAATATCACCTGGGCGAAGTTGCATCACACTCACCTCCCAATCGGAGGAGTCAAGTGATCCGCGCAGAATAAGTAATGCCATTCCCGCGATTCATTTAGTTTGGTTACTTGCTTAGTTGGTTGGCTGGGCGTCTTGGCCAATTTCACATCACGCCTGAGATTGATGCCACAAATTGGTTCACATGGCATGCTGGCTGCAACTCCAACTCCTCTGCCAAGCAAAACACACATGCAGCTCCAATCTGCTTCTGTTGTAATCTTGCGACTTTAATTTCTGTTTTTCATCGCTTTTCCTCTCCTCATCTCCTTTATTTTTTCTAACTTTATTTCGTACTTCGTATATTGTATTTTGTATTTGGTGTTTTGTGTTTCGGCTAATTTCGGTGCATTCTCGCGGTCTCTGAAGTGGCGACGTGTGTTTTGCGATGGTTTTTCCACCTGGTGCCTCGGTGCTTTTCTTTGCTTTAGTCGCTTGAACTAGGGTTTTGCATGTGTGCGTTGCCTGATTGTGTGTTAATTAACTTTGGCATCGAATGAGGGGCGGGGCGTGGTTATTACAGTGGGCACTGCCAAAGTGGCCCATTCATTGACACTTTCGGCGAAGGCGAAGCAGATATTAAAGATACTTGTAGAAACTCAGATACTTTCAGGACTCAGATACTTCATAAGTGGCAACTCAGAATGCCATTTCAAAAAGAGGGTATCAGCTGGTACTTTAGACACAGAGTTAGTGGGTACTAGGCATCTGCAATCATAACTTAGATACCTCAGATCTGTGAGATACTTGAGAGTCTGTAAGTAGTGCTTCTTCTCTGAGTGCATTGCATAATGGCCAAAACACTTGTAGTTGGCCACTGGCCACTGGCCACTGTTTCACAGGCGGAGATCTTGTGCGGCGCTTTTTTATCGCCTGCCAATTCGTGGAATCTGAAGTGGGGTTTAATTTTGGGCCGGGTTTGTTAACCGTTGACATTTGCTGAACGCACGTAGCTCGACGGCGGCCAACAGTTAGCTCCATTTAATTCGGAAGACGACATACAGAAGTGCTAAAGTGCTGAAGTACTGGCAGTGCCGTTATGGCACATTTTCATTATTTTACGAGTACATTCCCAGGAATATACTCCGGCCCAGTTTTCTGGCTTTTCTGGCTTACAAAACGAAACGGCGGCGGACAGCGGCGAGTGGCGATACTTTTTCTTCTTTGGCCATTTGTAATTGCCATTGCTGCAAATCAATCCAATCGAAGTCGGGCAATTTGTCTAATGCGTTGTTGCCACAGCTAGCAAGTAGCCAAGTAAATAGGTGCTAATAACTACGAGTATTGCCAATTGAATGAAACGTACCCCAACTCCCCATCTCCCCACCGACTTGCAGCAGATTTGCGGCACATTTGCAATGCGACCTGATGCAAATGCTAATTCGATTGTGCCGCCTGTCGCCTGATGGATTGCCTTGCGCAGATACATAGATACCTGGTTCCCCATAGATGTGCAGACACATAGATATAGATACATAGATACAGATGCGGCAGAACCCGGTCTGCACTCTCAATCGCAGTGGAATTAATGTGCATTTCGATGAGGCCGAGTGCTAAAAGGAAGCAAGTTAGGCTTATCGCAGTCGGCATATATTGAACTCCCGGCTGATAAACAAAGATACCTACAGAATTCTACAGAAGCCCACAGAAGCCGAATCTGGTGCATATTTATGAGTGCGTCATTGTAAATTCTAAACAGTGCAAGGTAGCAGCTGTGAAGAATTTGCAGCAGAAACGGCATGTTGTCGGTCCAAATGATACCGCAAATGGATGGATTGATATAGAAATAGATAGATATTTTTGATTGGCGACTGATTCATGCAGCAAATCAACTGAATGACCAGGCGTTACACTTCAAATGGGTGTGATTATGGTGTTATAGATTTAATACTACCAGTTAAATCTGGAACCTTCCTGAAGAGTCCCAAGTTGTAAAACCTCTAAGCAGCAGTCATTGGAATACCTAGTTAAATATTACTACTAATGCCCACTAATGCCCATCTCCATTTTCACCTACCTCCTCCTGCGGCGAGTGATTCACTTTAGGGCTCAAAGTTCCCACCTGGTTTTTGGCTTGGGGCTTTGACACTCGGGGCCACGTTCGTAAGCTCACGTACTCGTGGCTGCCTGCTGATTGTTTAGTGAGTGTGCTGTGAGTGTTGTGGGCTGCACTGTTTGCCACTTTTTGTGCTTATTATTTGTGTGTACTGCTGTGGCCTTTGTCTTAAGCCAAAAACATTTGACATTTTCATCAAGTTTAACTGCATGTAAACAGCTCGGCGCGCTCTCTTTTCCCCCACGATTTAATGTTTTATGTTTCATGTTTAATGTTTAATGTGCTGGCTACGGATTTTTCACTCGGCCAACGAGGGACATTAAGACAAATATGTTGATATGTTGAGCACGAACATGAGCACATGGCTCTTGTTTTGCTTGGCTTTATGTCATATGTAAAATGGCCTTTTAACGGCAGCCAATGATGCAGCATTTTTTTGGGCACAATAACGGATTGGATCTGCTGTTCACCAGATAGTTAACCCAAATAATTGTTTATTGTTAATTGTTAATTGTTAGTGCAAATATTAAGTGTTATCTAGTGCTGCACCTCTGCAGCTGAAGCCACTGATTTTCAGTTGTAATTAGACATGGCTTTCGAATCGAAGGCCTAATGATTTTCCTGCACTCATCTATCTCGAAATCCGAGAGCAGGCCCTCTGGGATTCGCCCAGATACAAATTGAATATTTATCAACAACTTTCGCATGGCTAATGGCTTGTTGTTATTTATAAACTGTTGACTCAAAGCCCAAGGACGACGTATAGTATATAGTGATGTTTACTAGTCTGAATCAGCGCTGTGCGTTTCTCGAATGTTTCTTCTACTCAAAAGTTACCCCTGCAGTTTCAGTTTTACGATTTTCGTGTAAGCCAAATCCGCTCGCTGATTTCTTGTGTCATATTTTGGCATCTTAATATCCGACTTTTGGCGAGCTGAACGAAACATTTCACACGCAGCCCAAAAATTGGCGATTGTCTGTTACAGCAGAATGATAAAAGCCGTTCGAGTGCAAAAAACCAAAAAAAAAAAAAAGGTTGGAGAAAAAGCCAAATGAAATAAAAGACATTGTTGACTTTTCAGCCAGGCTTTTGTTAGTAACTAACACTTTCTTGTCAGGAGGGAAAAATAAAACGACACAGAGACAGCGCACAAAACTCGAATTTGGGTCAAACATTATTCAAATACAGCGAGCGGCGACGCTCAACTGAATGAATGAATAGTGAGAGTGTGGCGAAGACTTCAGCGGGGATTGGGGATTGTGGATCGCCGATTGGGGACTGGGAGAGTGGGGACTGGAGAGAGGGGGGCTCCAACGATCCAACGATCCAACGATCGGACAGCTGACCAGCCAAGCAACCAGTCGGCCACTCGGCCATTTAGCGCCGTTTGCTGTCCCGCCCGTCGCGTCGCGTACCGCTTCCAAAATGCATAAAGCGCGCGCTCGGGCTTTTGGCTCGAACTGAAGACAGTGTGCACTGGAAAAAACATTTTTTAAAAATATTTAAATTATCAAAAATACTGCTAAAGAACAGCATTTATATACTTACCTCTTATAGGATGAGCAATGCTAAGTTCAGCAGATGTGGCACGAGTATCATTCTTCCCCCTTAAGCATCGCCCTCCAAAATTTCTCTCGGTGCATGTCTTGGCCACTGGAGGCTCCTAAGTCGGTCGGCTGGTCTATTGGTGTGCTGGTGTGCTGGTGTGCTGGTCGGCTGGAGCGACTCCAGCCAAGCGACCAAGCTGTTGACCATTTGGCTGCGGCACGTCGTAAGAGTGCTCGATGATATAACCAGGCCCGGGCCAAAAGCGCTAAACAAAACAAAACCCAGCTACTAGCAAATATGTATGCCAAACGGATCGGGGCTGGAGTGGCTTGGATGCGGACTCCGACTCTTGGAGCAGCATGGCATGGCATGGCATGGCATGGAATGGAATGGCAGGGGTGGAGCAGAGCAGAGGGGGAAGCTCGCATACCGCCCCACAGACTGACTTAGTGACTTAGTGACTTAGTAGCGCCTAGAGATGCAAGCGATTCGTCACGGAGGCGGCCAGTGGGTCGTGATTGGCGAGAAAGCAGTCACGCAGTCGCCAATTTGGGTCACTAACTGTTGGCCAGCTATTTGTCTGCAATTTGTCGAGCGATTAAGTACGCCAAAAGCTAATCAAAGAGCTTATGTGGAAAATGGTTACAAGTCAGTCAGGCAGTTCAGTTGAGGCAGTCAGGATATCAGGAGGTTGATAGGCTCAGTTGCCTCTATAACTAGCAGTAGGATTAGGAGCTAAGAAGTGATCCGTGTCACGGGTCCATCGCCAAACGGTGACTGCAACAGTGACTGCGACTGTGACTGCGACTTGGCTGGTCTTTGGAGTATCTTCGGGGCTTTCGCAACTGTTGGTTTTTGTGCATTTTTGCAGCGCTTCGCTGAGCTTAGCAGCCCAGCCAGTTAGTCCAGCGCTATATTGGTCGACGGTTGCTTCTTTGGGGCTGCAGTTCTGCCCACTCAGACACACTAACACAGATGCAGATGCACAGCTATAGATGCACAGGTACAGATACTTAGGTACAGATACACAGATACAGATACACAGACGCATCGCAGATTTGTTTGGCCTAATCAGGGGCCGTAATCTTCCACGCGCTTTCTTGTTTGGGCGTGGTTTTGTGGGTTGTGGGCTGTGGATTGTGGATTGTGGGTGGGGGGTGGTGGGTGGCCGGGCCTATCCTTAACCGGTTGCATAGCTCGTTTTGTGTATTTTGGCGGGGGCTGCCTCCAAAACGGAATCCTACATGAGCTCCTCACCTCACACAACACACTCAAAAATGCTGACCATTTGGCCAGAGATTTTGGCCCAAAGGCTTCGACTTCGGCTTTAGCTTCTCCTGCCGCCTCCCTTTCGCTTTGCCGATTGTAATTGCCTTGTCACGATTTTGATTGTGCTGCTTTGGCAGCTGAATCGGGGGAATCGGGCACTTTTTTGATTCCCTTTGTACTGCCGTTGACATATTTATCTACTTTGTTTTTGTTTTTATTCGGGGCACATCAATTTATGGCCCTCTCAAAGGCAAACAGTCGCCAAACGTGCGCTAATTTCCACATGGAATGGATTTTCGCTACTTTTTCGCTAGCTTCGAATATATTTTGTTATTTTGCTATTTTGCTATAGGATCTGGCTGGATAGATTGTGCAATGTGTTGCCTAGACTAGTCACTAGTAGCATCTTGGAATCCAGTGGCTGCCCTGGCGTATACGTAATATTTGAGCATTTTGCAGATTACGCTTGGGATTAGGGATTTTGGCAGCCATGCCATATCTATGCATATTTTAAACTGCTATTTTAAATACTTTCCCTATCGCTTATTATCGCTTTTGAATTCCGGCAGAGTCAGCATATAACTTTGGCCTAATCAAGGAGTTATAAAAACCTTAACGACCTGCCCAAATCCGAAACCTCTTCGCGCAGCCCACTTGATCCAAAGTGTGGTGTTATGTGATCTGTTTTGATTAATGCCTGCAAAGACCATTAAAATGTATAGTAATTGTTTTGAGTTTGGTTGCTTTTGCTTTTGCTTTGGAAAGGGCCACCCAAAAGTGGAAAAAGGTTCGAAAGCAGCGCCTTTTTATTATTTTCACCCATTTTGGCGACGTGCGTTTGATTTGTGCCTCAATTTCGTATGCCTCCCATTTACTTATTTACTTATTTATTTACTTATGCTCGCTCGCAGTGCCGCGTGCATAATTTTCCCTAAATTATAATTCATTTGCCCGCCGATCGCCCTTTTGCCTCCTCAAGTGGTTGTTGTTGTTGCTGCTGCTGCTGCTGGCGTCGCTGTCGACGGCGATTATGTGATTTTCTTGCCGCAGCTCGTTCGTCATAGCCATTTTATTGTCGTAGTCGCCGCTGCTGCTGCTGCTGCTTCGTTTTCACTTTCTATCGCTCCCCGCAGCAACAGCAGCAACAACACAGCAGCACCGCAGCAGCAGCAACTTACATGTGTGCATATATTTGTCGACACGCTGACCCAGTTTCTCATACCAACACCAATACCAACACCAATACCAATGCCCATACACATACCCATACACCAAACAAATACCAAGGCGAGCGGAGGCGCACACTGGAATTAATATTATTATGGTTGGTTCGCTTCAATTTCTGGCCGCTTTTCGTGCCGCGGAGGGTCTTTCCCCCCCTTTCTTGCAGCCACCCCTCATCCAGACACACGTACTTCCATTATCAATTATCGACCGCCGATCGAAGGGCCGATCGCCCGATACGCGGCATTATGCAGCATGGCCCACATGCTGCCGCGCTGACAAATAGTTGAAATTGAAGCTAAGAAATTGAAATTGCAATTGAAATTGAAATGGGAGTTGTAGTTGAAGTTCGATCGGGAGCATCGGTTATGCATTTGCCCCAATTGCGCGCTCCTCAGAGATCCAAACCGGCGAACGTGGAGCACATGGCAGCCGTAAGGACCGTGGAGCCCAGTCATCGTGGAGTTGGGGACTCACTTGAAGGGGGAGGGGGCACTGGGGGATTGGGGCCGACTTTCTGCTTCGCTGATTATGTCTGCAACAAAAGCTCTATTAACTACGGAGACGAGACGCTCGCTGGCGATATCGATCAGAATCACGAAAATGTAATGCACATTAACTAAGCATTTTGGACTGCCCTGAGTGGGGAGTCCATTAGCTAAGTTAATTCATGAGTTGCTACCATTATCATAATGTTGGAAAAACCCTTAAATCATTGGGAAGCTAATCCGCAATCTTAAAACGCTGAAGATTTCTTTAGTACCACAGTATGAGTAACTCTGAATCACTGACTTGATAATAGGGCTTACCATGTTTGGTACTTTCAAAAGCTGTATTCAGCTATCCCACTTTTTAGTTAACTCTGCGCCTTAAGATTCCATTATCTCAGTGTAGTGTATGTAGATATTCGGTGCACTCTGCTGTTTCTGCTGGCCGCTTTGCTGTGGTTGGCTGCTGCTGGTGTTGGTCTATTCAACTCTTCGACTATCCAACTATCCGACCATTTGGGTATCCAACTGCCATATTCCTGCCCTGCGTCTGAGCCACTTCACGCGTCAATGAAAGCGAAAGGAAAACTGAGTGTTGGAGGGAAAAAGCCGGGCTTGAACGGTGAGGAAATGGTAAATATTGGGCAAAACGCGGCTATTTTGCAACTGGCCAACAAAGAACCACAGGCAGAGCGGCGTGACTTTTTTGATTGAGCTGCTCCTCAAATTCGGCTGGAATTTAGGGGAAGAAATTGATTTATGCCCCTCGCCGCATTAAATGCAAAAATTAATGTCATACGCATAACGGTGAAGTGATGTAACCGCTGTCAACTCAAAAAACTTATGAATTTAGGCGGATGGTCGGCGCTTCCCATTTGCATATACGTATACGAACGCACACACGCGCACTTGCAACCTGGCCAAAAGCGAGTGAGTGTGTGTGTGTGAGTGTTTAATATGCGGGCAACAACAAAAAGCGGCACAACTATAAACAAGTTTGCCTATATATCTGTTTTTTTTTGTTCGTTTAATAAATAAATGAAATTTGTTGCTGCCTTTGCGTTTGTTTTTTTAGGCGAAACATGTTAGCATGCAGTTACAAGTGTGTGGCTGTCGCTGGCCCACTCCCCACCCCCCACTCTCCCCACTCACCCCCCTCCCAACTCCCCACTTTTCCACCCCTTTGGGTGTCCCGCCTGTAAGTTTGTCTGTCGTTGTCGTTGTTGCTGTTGTTGTTGTTGTTCCTGTTTGTTTGTTTGTTTGCTCAAGACAACACTTCAACACTTGAGTTCAAGTCTTTTTCTGTGGCGCTGGGTTTCCTTTCCACAATTTTCACACTAAGAGCACTCCACGAAGTGCACTTTTCATCGGCTCCAGCGGGAGTTATCAACTGCAGAGTCTTGTATCTTGTATCCACAAGATATTATATTAAATGGTGTGCATAGGAAAGCATTTCCTATTATTAACTGATCATCGCAGTTTCCCAGTCTAGATATAATAATATAATTTTAAATCAAAGTCTCATCCACATACGACCTACAACTTCCGCTTGTGCGCGGCGCATCCGTCAGATAAACTAACGCTTTTCGAATCGGCTCACGTAACTGACCTAAGTCAGTCGATGTTGCGTCGCCAGCTGCTTAGCATGTCTTAGATAACCGCCAACTAACTGCCGTTAGCCGCTTGGCCCACTGAACTGCATCCCATTCATGATTCTGGGCCCAAACGCAACGCCAAGATACAGTATCTGCTGCTGGTTTGCTTGAGATACTTTATTTGTTTCTAATTTTATTCGGCGTTCGACTTCCGTGCTGTGGGTCACATGCGTGACTCGCTGTCTTTCGCTGTCTTTTTTCTTTTTCTTTTCCTTCTTATTTTTATTTTTATTTTGTATTTTGGTTTTTGTGTTTGTTTTTTGTTTCGACCGTATTGACAACGGTCGAAGCGTTTTGATTACGCGGCCTTGAAAGTGAAAAGGTGTCGACTTGGCCCGGCCACTTTCGCTTTTTTCTGTTTTTGTTCAGCCAAAGGCAAGGGAAATAAATCAAAACAAGATTTTCCGTCTTTCTGTTTCTCTGATTTCTGTCTTCTGGGTTTCTGCCTTGCTTTCAGTGCACTGACAAAGGGAACAAAGGGGTGTTTGGTACTACGAATCAATCAAAGATATATTCTATAGATGTGTATCTTTCAAATTGCACTCCAAACATCTTTGAAATTTCCACTCTAAACATTCCAAAACTATTTTTGAAATTTCCACTAAAACATTCCAAATCTACTGCAGTTAAGACTGCAGCTCGACTTGCTGTCCGCAATTACCAACTTAAACAGCAATTAAAGCCGAGTGCTGGTTCTGACGCCTTTCGGCGCTATTTTTTTTTTTTTTTTTTGGTTTTGGCCCTATCAAATGCCAAACATCTCTGCCCACGCGACACCCACTAAAGTCGGAGTTGAGCTAAACTTCCTTGGAAGGGTTATGCTGTTTTGGTTCGCTCTTTGGGGGCTCATTTACATAAAAGTCCGGGCAAAAGGCCTGGCCAACTGCGAGTTAATTGTCGAGGCAACCTCATTTCATAAGCAGTTGCATTAACAGTTAAAAACACATTTTATTTGCCGCTGTTTTTTATTTTCCTTCGTTTTTCTCGTTGGCTGCCGGCAATTAAATAACACGGGGCAGTCATAGCTAACAGGGCGAGCGATACATAAGCGATACATAAGCGATACATAAGCGATATATAAGCGATTGTATAAGGTCTTAACTACGCCGAAAAATATAATCGTAATAATATTATGTTACATACTCGTACGCTTATGCATTTTCCTTTAGTTCGCCCCGATTGCAACAGCAACGCTTAATTGTTGTCTTTCCCCATTTAGCCAACTGAAATCAAATGAACTCAAATGAAATTTGGGTGCCCCGAACGTCAACTATTTCTCCTGCGGGTTCCGTGCAGTTCCGTTAACGGTTATTAACTACGCATAATGCCGCCAATGCTGCCCCAATGCTGCCACAACAGGTGAGTTGAGCTGGGATCCGCTGCTAAATGGTCTTTAGGCCAACATCTCGCTGCTCTTCGCGTAATCATAAAGCCGTCGAAAACCCGTCGTCGCCTGCGTCATCGGCGGCTGTGCCAGTTACATGGACTACATTTCGAGATGGGACCCCAAAACCACTCTCATCGTATCGGATCTCCATCGCCATCTCCATCTCCATCTCCATCCAACCAGTTAGTGAGCCAGTCGTAAACCGGAACTGGCCCGCATAACGGTAAGCGGACAAAGCGCGATCTTCAGACCCACTGATACCTCGCCTTCCCCTCCCCGCCGAAACTCTCACTCTCACTCTCACTCTTACCTGGGAGTCTCCTGCATTATTCATCCAAATTGGAGGCAGAGGCAGAGGCAGAGGCAGCAACATCCACGACCACATTGTTGGGGCATTTTCAAAGTCTTCCTCTTGACCTTGGACTCGACAACACGGCAACTTGTCGTCGTCGTCGTCGGCGTGTTGCAGCTGTATTGGTGGTGGTACTGGTGGTAGTAGTATTAGTAGTGGTGGTGGTGGTGGCGGCCACCCAAACCAAAGTGGTTGGAAAGCAGCGCCAAAAGCGTGTGCCACAAAAGAAAGCCAAACCACTTTTACTTTCAAGCTCAAGCCGGCGAAATGAGGCAATGGCATTGCAAACTCGGCGGCTGCGGACTTATGATTTTGGCGCCAAAATCAAGTGCACACGAAGCCAAATAGGAAACGACTTGAGGAAACAAGTGTTAAGCGCTGTTAACTTACTTACCAATCTCAATCGATTTCAAACATAATCCTTTAAGGGGTCTTCTAAGAGTAAGATGAGTCTGAATTACTTTGCACATCGCAGAGCGGAGAAAGTGAAATCTTCAGGGACACGCCATCCTAATAAAGTGACTCAGTTTCACACCTGTGATTCACGCAGTGACTGCCTACAGGAAGCCATCAAGTAATTGACCCACTTACACTGCACAGTGTAAATAAGCCTTATTGTTCCCACAATCAGCCCTTTTTGTTATCGTAAGCCACAACAATTCTCCCTTTCCAATGTCCCAAGTTCCCAAGTTCCCAAGTTCCTCATCTCGACAGCCGAAGAGCCCAAGAACACACGCTCCACTTCCCCAATCGCAGTGATATGAAGACTGTTGTGATCTTGACATGTTTAAGCATAATATATAACACATGATTTCACGACTAGTTTGCAGATCTGTGTACATATACTAATTACAAATGTAATTCATTTTATTTCATTTCAGCTCACTTATTTATTTATTTGTTGGCAGCTTTCTGGCATTCTGGCGGCTGCTATGAGAAATGCGACGCAGAAAACCAGAAGCCACACATATTTATGCCCCATCCCATTGTTCTGTTCTCTGGGTCGCAAAGAACCTTTTTTTGGTGCTATTTTTAAGCGAAAACAAATGGGATGGCCAAGGGATTTGGGATGGCCTGCAGAGCCAAGGAGACAATGACAAATTCGTGAAATGGCCACAGATACGCATGCATCTTTCGGATGTCTATGATCGCTTGCAATTGAAACTAAAACACTGGGTAATCATAAGTAAGATACTGTTAATTTCAGGGGGTATCTCCACATCTAGCTCCAACATTTAATGGCTAACTCATCCAATTCCATTTTGTATATTCCATATACTCCTCTACTTGTGTTTCTGGTAGAGATCCATCACGATGCCAGTGCTTTAAAGAAGTATTTCCATTTCCATTCCCATTCCCAATTGTTTTATCTCCTTCCGCATGGAAAGACACATTTTATGAAGTTGCTGCTGCTGCATTGTTTAGACATAAAAGCCCGAAAAGCGTTTCTTTTCGCCATTACTAGCCCAGAACTTGCAACACACTGGGGCAAACTGAAAGATACTTTTGCCTTTTCTTGTTTGCCAGCCTCATCGCTGCATCAGCTGCACATGATAATGAAAACTGCTCGTGGATCGGGCCATAAGTGCTGACCTACTTAACAGTGGGCCGCGGGTGGGCGAATGGCAAGGGGCGGGGCAGGGTGGCCGGAAGGGGGGGGAAACGTGCTAGGAAAAGCGAAGGAGAAATAGACACCGTCTAAACAGCGACAGATCGCAGATACACACATGCAGACACATTCCACTGCCGCAAATGCACAAACATTTCCCTCTTTTCCGACTTGATTGGCGCGGGGGGTGGAGTGGAGCAGGGGGTGGGGGTAGGCCCAGTCTGGTGGAGTCTATTTTACAGCTGCTGACCCACTTTTCCCAAAGTCAAGAAAATGTGTGTTGCTCTGTCTGCCGTTGTTCCTGCCGCATGGAACTTAGAACATTTCTTTCCATGCGCCCAATCAAAAAGTGCCCGAAAATTGAAAGTGAATTCTGGTGTTGGGCTGCTGCAGCCCCTCCCCCAACCCCCCAACCCCCTACACCCCTTGCCACCCACCGGCGAAGAACTTAACAATGCCACTGAGCAAACAACAAACAGCACCAGCAACAACAATTAACAACAATTCAGTTTTAGGGGAGCATAACACACACACACTTACCCGCATTTACACGGAGAGAAAGGGGTTGGTACTTAACAGAATCTACATCTCTATAATAATAGTTTACAACTCTATAGATATAGATAATAGCTCTTCAAAGAGTACGATTTCGTACAATTTATAATACTTTGTAAGATTTTCTCTGCGTGCACATATTTCTTTACGACTTCGGGGCGCATATTTGGGTTTGTTTGTGTGGCGTTGCTTGTATCTGTATCTGTATTTGTATCTGTGTGCAGTAAGGGAAAAATGTTCGAAATTGGGTCAATTTGTTGTTGCTGCTCCGTTTTGCTCTTTTTGTTTTTTTTCTTTTTTTTTTTGGTGGGGCGTTCTGCTTGCAACAAGTGTCTGGCCCTTCGCGGCGGCAGCCATCTCTTTCGCTCAGCGGACGCGGGTCTTGCCCTAAGATAAGTAACCACCCGCCCCCCGTCCCCTCCTCGCACCGCTTCCCCTGCCCCACCCCCCACCCCCCGGAAGATTGATAAAGACGGCGACGCCAACGCGCAGCTGAAAATAGAAGAGCGCGCAGCTTTCTTGGAAGACTTCGTTTTTTCGACTTTTCGACTTTTTCGAAAAGGGCGCCCCTTGTAAATTTGGACGCACCAACACACAGATACGCCCTGATTAGCCATGTGTGCGTGTGTGTGTGTGTACGTGTGTGTTGGCGTTGAGATTATTTTCTAGCATTTTTTATATTTTTATTGTTGTTGCTGCTGCTGGGCCTGTAAGAAAAGTAGGCCAATGGGTCTTTGGGTGAGTGGTTTAGATTTAGTTTTGTTGTGTCTCGCCCTCTTCCTCTTTTCCTTCCTCTGGCTCTCGCTTTCTTTTGATTTTGCTATTTTATTTGGGCTTTTATTCTATTCACTTCGTATTCGTATTACTTACTTACTCATTGCACCTGGTTGTTTAAGTGTCTATTTTATAATGTTCCATTAACTATTTACACCTTACTCATAGCAGGGGATTACCTTTAAGTAACTATGAATTTCTGATCTGCATTACCCTGAAGATAATGCACTAAGTTCTTTCCGCATTGAATGCTTCTCAAAAAATAGGCTTTACTTATAGTTAAGAGACACAATAGTTAATCAAGAGTAAGACTGCTTTCCACTCTGCAGCCTTTTCTTCACCCAGTACCCAGTAATCCCTAGTGGTACCGTACCCAGTAGTGGACCAGTTAGGCCCTTAAATTGCTTTTGAATTCCCTAAGGTGGGCCACTTTTCCCAAAATGCATACTTCGCATACTTTTACTACTCTTTAATGTCCGCTGGAGCTGCGTAATTGTTTCAAATGGCAGTGCCGACTGATTGGACCGAGAAAAGGTAAATGGATGGATGGATGGATAGCATTTCCACTCCACAAGTTGCGTAAGGAGAGTTTGGGAAAGGGCGAAGGGGCGAAGGGGAGCAGGGGGATGCGATATCATTTTCGCTGTGGGTCACTGTGGCTGCACCATCTATTTGATGGCTTACCATCTGGCCAACGCGGCAAATGTCTCTATTTTGCGTGGCTCGCTTGATTTATAACGGAAAATTCGTTTAGGCAAAACTGAAATGCTGAACAACTTTTGTGGGCCACGTTAATAAGCGCAACATAACGAACATAATATCTTAACTTGGTCATCAGGCAGAGCAGACAGCCCAACAAAAGAAAAGGCATCTTTAAAGCGGCAACAACAGCGCTCGGCTTGGCCCATTACATAACCCCACACTCGGCTGAAAGAAACAGCTACAGCTACAGCTACAGATACAAATGCAGATACAGATACAGATACAGATACAAGCCGTGGCTACGCGAGTGGAGCCGAATCTCAGCTTTTGGACTCTGCTCAACTTGGGCCAACATGGCGTATGGAGTATGGCGTATGGCGTATGGCGTCGTCGAAAAGAAAATAGTCGATGTATTGTGGAAGGAAAACACAAAGCGCGAAGAAAAAGAGGTGAGCGCTACACTGCGAGAATACTGCGGGTATGTTGTGAATATTTTTGCATAATTCAGCTGCCAGGCAAGTAAATCTCCAGGGTAAGATAACAATTTTCTCGTGCACAGATGTTTTGGTTTAGATATTGCAGTTCAAAGAGCCTGGTTTTTCGCTGAGTGCAGCTAGATGGCCCATTGTTGTTGCGGCGGCTGTATTAGATAGCAAAAGCAAAAGTCTGTCTGCCTCCAAGTCGGAGTCGAAGTCGAAGTCTGAGGCGAAGTCGGAGGCGAAGTAGAAGTCGGCATAGAAAGTGAAACCACCGCGTTCGCCACACGATCGTCGTTGGTAGGCAGCGCAGAGGAGAGGAGAGGAGAGGGAACGGGGGAACGAAGCCCGGCTCTAAGATATAAGCCAAACAACTAACTATTACTCAATCTGTGCTAAAAAGAAAAATGGAGATAGATGAATAGATGTAAAGTTGCTCTCTGCACCTCTCTCTGTCTCTGTCTCTCTCTCTCTATCGTTTGCTTGTGGCACGAAAATAAAAGTGAAGTAACCCACTTTTTCCGTTATGGTTTTTAAAGTCGCTGCAGCTGAAGACGAGATGAGGAGCCAAGATGTTGGAGCCACAACAATGCGGAGCGGACAAAGTGGAACTGGAGTGTGAAAGATGGATTGGATGACAAAGGCATCGAGATGGATCCAAACTGGGATCTGCAGCTGGAGATGGAGATGGAGATGGAGCTGGTGATGGAGCTTGAGCTCGATCATGTAACCCATTGCTATCCAGTTACCATGGCCTATGATTCAATAGATTCTGTTTGATTGCTTGAAAGCCAACGATAGATGGCCAGCATGTTTATTAATTCTTTAATAAATTCAAAGTGCCCGCCCATCGCTAAATCTCGCAGCCTTCCTTCTTGGCGGCAATTAGCATTTATCAGGTGAGACAGAGAGAAGTGTGCTTGCTGCCTCGTCTGCCGTTGCAGTTGCAAGTTGCGAATTTATCACTTCTCGCTGCCGCCGCTCATAACTCATACGCCTCGTTGCCGCGGCGCCTAGTTGGGCAGTAATTGTGCGGCGATTTCTGAGCGCTTGCCAAAACGCAAATGCATTTGGCTGCGATGGATGCAGGTGGGGGCAACTTTCACTGTAAGCTGCTTAGAACCCTTATCAAAGTCAGGCTTAAATTGGGATTTTTTTGTTGTGGCTGTGGCTGCGGTTTGTGGCTACCGAGCGACACCCACGAGTTCGAGGCAATTTCACTTTTGGGCCCAGAGTGCATGCGCAATTAGCTTTCATCAATCAAAGTACTCAACAATGCAGCTAGACAAATTGGACGCACGCAGCAGCAGCAGCCGCAGTTGGCCAAGATACAGATACAAGCTACAGCTACAGATACGGATACAGCTACGGATACAGATACGGATGGAAAGAAAGTTTTGACCAAAAGGGCTTAGCCCGAGCCCAAATTTCTGTAAGTGATTATCTGCCCCAGGTCGGCATGCGTTTTTCTGTTTTTTTGCTTTTTGGCTCTGCGGCTCTGCGGCTTTTGTTTGGGCTTTCTCTGCGGCGCGTTAATTTGTCGGTTTCTCGAGTTGCATTAATTCTTTTTCGCTTTGTCGTTTATAAATTTGCTTTTCGTTTTGGGTTTGTCTTACTGTCAAATTGTGTCAACACGGCCGCCTTGCGATTGTCTGGGCTCCTCCACCCCGCCTCCTGCCCCTCTAATCGGCCAACTGTCGCGCCTGGCAGCCCCAAATGCATTGCCATGTCGTATATGTCGCATCTGAAGACGGCGGACAGAAGACAGCGGGTAGAAGACAGTGGCTAGAAGACAGCGGACAGAAGACGGCGGACAGAAGACGGCGGACAGAAGACAGCCCAGAAGAAAGACTGCCCTCCGTATGTCCCTCTGTCCCTTTCGGCCAATCGCCAATGTGGTGCGTCTCTTTCTGGCCTTCTGATCTTCTGATCTGATTTTCTGGTCTTCTCGTTTGTCGCCTAAGGATGGCCGACATTTAATTAGGCACTTTTTGGCAGGGCTTTTACATCGAATTGTGGCTAGGTGCTGGCTAATTGCAGATTGGTAGCTAAACTGTGGAAATTAACGTGCAAGCTGAAAGCAGGAACCAAGTCAAATCAATTCAAATCGCTTTTGTGTATATGGTAAATTTTATTTAATTTATTTAGATTTGCTTTACAGTTTTCTTGGTTTGTGTATATTTAATTTACGAATATATAAATTAAAATGAGAACATTGCGTTGGCCTTACAACTAATAGCATTCGTATCTTCTACGCACTCGGCAGCGAACTCGTGGAATTCGCCAAAAATCATTTGATTTTGGGATGGATTCCTTTTGGGGCTGGTGCTGGTAAAGCGTTGCTTGATGCTCCGACTTAAGAACTAGAGATTTGCTAATGTTGTGTGTCAAGCGGGGCTGGGCGTGGGCGTGGGAGTGGGCGTGGCATCAATGAATCAATGCATCAAGGCATCAAGGCATCAAGCAAAGGACGAAGCCGCACACCATCGAGAAATGTACACATTTGAATTAGATGTATAAATAGTTAATAGGTTTTGATGTTTGTATTTTCGTTCTTCTTTCCTGCGTGTTACTCTCTTTTTACATTATTACATTATTATATTTTTAACATTTTTCTTTGGCTTAACTTTATGATAACGTATTATGGTAACGTATAAGATTATGTATAAAAAACGTGCGAAATATATGTTACAGTCGTTAAGAATTAAGTACAAAAATATGCTTTACAGTGATAACAAGAAATGGGGCTAGAGTAAATGTACAAAGGAATGCCAAAGCGTTCGGCAGAAGACTGAAGTCTGAAGACTCAAGACTGAAGACTGAAGACTGAAGTCAGAAGACTGAAGAGTGAAGAGTGAAGAATGAAGAGCAGGAGGAGAATGGAATTACGAGCTACCCACACAGCATTTGAATCTTTGATTTAGCAGAGTCTCCTCGCACGCACACACTTGCATACGTGCTGGAGCACACACACTCAAGCAGTCACACACACACACACACAGAGACACTCACTCACACAGACACACATGCATACACATGCACACAGGACACTAGCTGTGCGGCAGCTACAGCGAGTGCTCGTTGGTGTTGAGGAAGCTGCGGCAGACGCGACTGACTTCGGGATTGGCGTGGTTCATCAGCTGCATGTAGATCTGCTTGTGCAGCTGCAGCTCGTTGGTCATCTCGCCCAGCTGCCGGATGAGCGCGTCCTTCTCCTTCAGCAGGCTCTTCACCCGCTCCTCCACCTCGCGGGAGCGCACCTTGGCCTTCTCCCGGCTCTTGCGCACCGCAATGTTGTTGCGCTCCCGCCGCCGGCGGTACTCGTCCGTGCCCTTGTCCACGTGCTTGTTGCTGTGCTTGCGGTGCTGCTGCTGCTGCTGGTGCTGCTGGTGCTGCTGCTGCGCGTGCAGCTTGCTGTGCTGCTTCAGCAGGTTGTGTGCTCCTGCGGCGGCCGCCAGGTGGGGCAGGTTGTGGTGCGCCAGGACGTTGGCCGTGGTCAGGTTGGTGAACTGGCTGCCGTTGCTGCTGCCCGTGCTGCCGTTGCTCCCATTGCTGCTGGGCGTCGTGTTGCCCCCATTGAGTGGGTTGCCGCCTCCGGACAGCCCGTTCGCTCCCGATCCGTAGCCGTTGTAGAGGCCGCCGCCGTTGCCCATGAACGCTGCCTGCTGGCTGGCCGCCTCCTGCAGGTGGCGCCGGTACTCGGGATCGATGGGCTCCTCCTTGATCGTGCTGGAGTCGGAGCCCACGGAGCTGTTCTCGTCGCTGGAATTGTTGTACGTGGCGTGCACGGGCTGCGGCATGTAGGCCAGCGCGCCTCCTGCCCCACCGCCGCCGCCCCTACCCCCGTAGCCGTGCTGGTTGCGCAGCGTCTGCTGTTGCAGGACCTTCGCCGCCGCGGAGACCATGCCGCTGGGCGGCAGGGTGGCGGAGAGGCCGCCCGGACTGGTCACCATGTCGCTGAAGATGCCCAGCGTTTCCGTGTCCCTGAACTGGTCGTCTATCAGGTGCTGCAGATCGAGCGTGATCTCCTGGGTGGTCAGCTCGTCCAGGTCCGTCTGGGTGGTGTACTGCTGCAGCATCTGCTTCTGCAGCAGGTTGTTGTTGCTGCCCAGGGCGGCGACCTGTTGCATCTGGTGCATGGCGTGCTGCTTGACCAGCAGTGCCGCGTCCTGCGATGTGTTGTTGTTCGCATCCGTAGTCTGCTGCTGCTGTGGTTGCTGCTGTTGCTGCTGTTGCTGCTGCTGCTGTTGCTGCTGTTGCTGCTGCTGTTGTTGCTGCTGCTGTTGTTGCTGCTGTTGTTGCTGCTGCTGCTGCTGCGCCGTGGACATGGCCGTCAGGGTGATCTGGCCAATGGTGGCCTGCTGCAGCGGAGGCTCCTTCTTGAGGTCCAGCTGGGCCAATGTCTGAACGGCATCGGCGTACATCTGCGGCGACTCCATGTTCAGCATTTTCAGTTGCGCGAAGGAGGGTAGAATCTTGATGCCTTGTAGAGCGTTAATTTTGGCTGCTTTTTAGAGTTCTGATTTTGGAATAAACTTGATGGGTTTGGCGCCTAAAGCATTGCACTGAGGTAAGTGGGTCTTTGGAAATGTTCAACGCGGATATCTCGCTAATCCGTATCCGTATTCGTATTCGTATCCGTAAGTTTCATCTTAGGCTGCCTAAGTGGTCACTGCAGCCGAGCATCGTAGCTTCCGTAGTTTCCGACTTTACGAGTTTACGAGTTTACGACTTTCCGACTTTTCGACTTTCCGATGATTCTTTGCGCAAAATATTCAGTTGAGTTTGTTTACTTTGATTAGGTTTTTTTGTTAACTCGAAACTGCAAAACTGCACTTCTCGGGCCGCACGCTTTCGTACGACTGAAGTGCCGCAGCAGTGATGCAACAGATTTTATACGAGACGGCCTGACGACTGCCGTTCGCTGTGTGTGTGTATGTGTGTACGTGTGTACGTGTGTTGGTGTTAGAAACGCTCCTGAAGAACCGTTAGCTGAGCGAGCTTTTCTTTGATTTTCTTGGCCAGCGGAGGAGAGCGCGCGTCCGTCGCCGACGAGTGGTAAATTGTAACTGTGACAAAACGCGAACGCGAACGCGGCAAAGTGAATAAGTGAAAAAGTCTTTGGCGCAGCGACGCAGGCGAAGAAAAAGAAAATGAGCGGCCAGCGCATGTAACACACACACACACAAACACACACACACCGCATACCGCACACCAGCACACGCTCGTACCGCTCCCCAACGAAGCCGAAGCCCCAAAGCGCCGACGTCGCCGTTACAGCAAAAGCACAAGCAGCACAGCTCCGCACAGCACGAGCAGAGCAAAAGCAAAGCAAAAGCAAAGCAAGAGCAAAGCAAGAGCAAAGCACAAGCACGATAGTAAAGACGCAGGCAATGGCAACTACCTGTGGATGAGAGCGAGAGCCGCGATCGGGTAAAAAAGCAAGAGTTTTCCCAATCACTTTTACTCTCGTCGCAAGGCAGTTCACTTGGCCAAGTTCTTGTGTTGGCCGTTTGCTGTTTGCCGTTTGCTTTATGCTTTTTGCTGCTGCGGGCCAAAAGCCCCACTGCAAGCCATTAACCAGGCAGCAATGTGCATTTGATGCTCAAGCATTCGTGATTTCTAGAGATAATTCTTCAGTTTCTGGAACTTGATATTACAGGAAAATAATAAGAATTTATTAGAGAAACATACACTTTTGTAATGTTTCTTATGCATACAACATAGTTTAACTTTAAAAAGAAATGCTAATCAAAATGAGTTGCTTTATCAAGTTCCTATCTTAAAACTTAGTGCCAGTGATAAGCTGATGCACGCAGCGCATTTCGTGAAAAAACTCAATGCGATTCGGCGATCGCGTGACGTCACACAAAGGGAGCCCCCACGGCACCCACACCCACACAAGCGCAAGCAAGCACACACACACCAGCAACGAGCGACGTCGGCAGCGCAGCCAGCGCTTTTTATTCCTTGGCTCTCGCTTTCATTTTCATTTTGGTGGCTTTTCGCTTTTTGGTTTTTGCTTTTTGCTTTTTTCTTTTTAGTTTTCGGTTTTTGCTTTTTTGGGAGAAGAGCAGCAGCAACAACACCACGCCCGCACACACCGGCACTCCGCTGCGTAACCCCCCGCCACCTCCGACCCCCATTTATCCCCCAATTTGGGGCCTTGCCCACTCCGATTCGTGTTTGGGTTTCGCCTCGCTCTTTCGCCTTAGAAATACAGAAAAGCAGAAACACAGAAGTGCAGTTGACTTGGAGCTTGGGCATTGGGGATGGGGGGACTTGGGGATTGGGGCCTGTTTTTGGCGCGCATGCGTGACTTCGCAGTCGGAACGCAACGCATCGGGGAGCTTTCACGTAATAGGCAGCGATGTCTTATTAAAATTAAGACCGTGTTATGAAATTCATCAAAATTAGCACGCCTCGTAGTTTTGTTTATTTAAATGCAGCGATTTGTGAAGTCGCCTCCCTTCTCGCTCTTCTCCATTCTCCATTGGCGCTCTTTCTCTCTCTGCTCGCCTCCCAGGTTTTCGAGTCTGCAATTTGGGTCAAGTTGTCGTTTACTTTCCGAAGGTGCGCCCCTCTTGCGCTCCCCCCTTTTTTCTGCCTGTGTACCCACCTCTTGTTTACCCGGACCTTATTAATCATACGCCCCGTGCGCCGTGTACGATAAGAGGGTATTCCGCCGTCGATGACAGGACAGCCTCTCTGCCGCGCTTATCAGTCAAGCTATTGCAGCGAATTTGATTCGAATATCGCCCATATCGATGACTCCATCGAGATTGTGCAAAAGTGCTTCCTTGTGCGTCCACAAAGATATTCGTATTTCAAAATGCTCTTAACTGCACCCTTATTGTTCTTGGGGGATTGCATTGTGGGGTGTTCTTGCCCAAGAACTGATTCCACATCGATCGATAGCGGGTCCGTCAGCTGGGCAAGGTGATGAAATGCACCATTTAAATGAGGCAAGATCGATTCCTGTCCGCCTTATCTTATCATATTGATTATGGGGAAACTACTGGTTTATTGGCTTTGGGATTAAAGCAAAGCAAAGTCACTTATTTACTGGCTCCTCTTCTCAGCTGAGAAGGTTCATAAGTTACCTATTTTTATGAAATAATAAAATATAATTGTTTGGGAATGCAATATAAAAGAAATCTACAATTGTTCTTAAATCTCGATATATGTATAAGAATTAATTATAACTAATAGCTTCTTTTAAAGATACAAGATACAGACCTACAATGTTTTTTCCTTTAGATGAATACGCAAAATATGAGCTGTGATAAGATTAGAAATGCAAATGCTATGAGCCCCCTCAAATTTCCCTTTGTTTAACTTGAGTAAGAAAGCATAGATGCTGTCACAAATCATAAATATTTACCCATTGATACTAAACTGGGAGAAAGTCTATCAGATAAAACACCTCTTTATCACCTTGATCTGTTTAAGCGTTTCCCCAGCTGGCAATCGTAGGCGTGTTTATCTGCCGTCGACAACGACCACGCGCAAAGTGCCTAAGAGTCTTATATATACTCGTATATTTTGGCAAACGACTGATAAGACGGCCAAAAGCCGCGAATTCGTAAACAAAACAAATACGAGGAGTAGCGGCCACAATTCACAACTCACAGCTCACAGCCAACAGCAAAAAGCCAACTGCCGTTCGTTGCACTCTGCAAAAAGTCGTCTGATACATGCGAAAATCCGACTGATTGTGTTTATAAATTGGGAGTTTTGGCCAATGATTTCTAGACGGCGTTGTGCTGTGCTGTGTTTTGATTTCATTTTATTTGCCCATATCATTCACCTTATCTCGATGACGCGTAGCCAATTCTACAATTCTACGCTGCACTTCCTTAAATTCGAGCCCCAATCGAAGTGAACTCGAGTCAATGGGTGTGGGGTTACTCACCCGTTCTATTCTCACGCCCCTGTTTATAAGAAAGGCCATCCTATGAAGGTGGTTGGTTCTGTTGCATTTAGAAGTGATAGAATAGCTTTTCAGTTCTATGAGCACGCTGCTGCATTGACTAATCGCCGCAGACGAATTCATACTTTTCACAAAGCCCAGTTAGCGAAAACTTCGGCGATTTCCACCTAATTGCAGTGTACTTAACACCATTTAGAGTGCAGCCAGTTCGACGACCCCAAACTCTTTTCCAAAAGGGGATTCTCGTGCTTTTGTGCTTCACCTCTGTAATTCTGACTCTACTTCCACTGAAAACGAGCCCGTTCCCTGTCACCGTGTGCTGATGAGTACAGAAATGAATAACATTTAATGCTGATGCCAGGCGATTCGGCAATGAAAGTCGGCTCTTCGGCGAAAACTTTTCGCTGCCTGCTGCTTAGAAAAGTCTTCCCAATTAATAGGAGCGTGAGAATAAATCGAGCTTAGCCAACCACTGTAAAATATTTCAATGAATAATATTAATAAAAATAAACATTTAAACAGTAGCGTTGAATTTGTAACTTTGTTTTTTTTTTATCTTAAGAAATTTAAAAGTTTGTATATTAAAAATGATAAAAAAAACTTTACATATGTTAACTTACTGTCCTCTGGCTACTTTTGCTGCTTATTTTCGCAGCTATTTTCAAACGGTGCGTAAATAGTTAAATTGCGTTTGAAAACTTTAAATTTGAATTCAAAAAGCTGTTACAAACATAACAATATCGATAGGCGTACTGCTTGCTAAGCAGTTTGTCCGATAGCTTATGTGGCGCCATCTACGCAAGCAGTGCATATGCGGTGGTTTACTGCTTGCGAGAGGTTATCTGCTTGTCAGTTGGCGCCAATTCGTGCAATTCAAAATCTGAAAAATGGCTAGTAATATAAGTAAATCATTCGCATTAGAAAAGCAATATTAGGTAAACAATAAATAAATACCAAAGTACTTTCTATAAAATCCAAAGGAATTTGTAAAATTTCATAAGTAAATTGTAAGTTGAGCGTTGGTATTTATGGTTTGCCTCTCACCCTTGCGCCCATTTCCATGCCCATCGGCCAAACCTCGAAAATACAACGAAAAAGCATCCCGATGCCCGATGCCCGATGCCCAATGCCCGATGAGCCAACAACTCATCCTATGGGATGCCTAACTACCTTTGGCATGCGATCGATGGCCCGACGACAAACGCATTGATTGAAATAGTTTATTTGCAGGCCAGCGGAGCTCGGCTCTTGGGCCCTCGATTGTGCTGCCTTTTTGTGGCTTGCTCATATTATTTGTGATGTTGGCAGAGCGCAGAGATAATGATGACGAGCTGCCAGCCCGGCCAGAGGCTAAGGAGCCTCGCCAGGAGCTGGTCCACCACCCCCTTTCGCAGTCTGGTGGGGATCGGTGGGGCACGACTGATTGGGATGCCTGGTGAAGCGACGTGCGCAGAATTGACATTTTGTGTGTGCATTTGTACTTTTGTGCATTTGTACATTTGTGCACAGTGGGCGCGATAAGGTCGCACAGTCCGCTGCCAGGCGACTCCGTCCACTGCTCTGATTTCCAGGCAAAAGTCAAAGCCTGGCACAAATTAAAAATGCCCCACAATTGCCGATGAGATCGAGAACGAGATCGATGGATCGACAGCACTGGCCTCTGCCAGTGGAATTTTCATATGAGCGCTTGATTTCAGCAAAATTACATACTTGTAATTTTAAAATGCTGCCGAGTGCCGAGAGAGTTGAGCAGCAGCAGCACAAAAAACGCCAAGCCAAGCATCGCCAAGTCCAGGAATTTTAACCCCAAGTCGCACTGGCACTGCCAGTCTGAATCTCAGTCCGGGTCCCCGATCCCCAACCCCATTCCCAACCCGATCCCGATCCACAGTCATCGTCTTCGAACTGATCACTTACGCACATTTTATCACAGCCAAACTGGAGACATCGCTGAGTGAGCCTCCTCCTCCTCCAACTCCTTTGGCTGGCTCCCATCCCGCTCCCCTCATGCCCTCTGTGGCTTCTGCGCAGCTTGACAATAAGTGGCTCCCAGTCAGGTGGAGAGATGGGAATCGAATGATGGCTACCTGTTAGTTTAGGGATCTTTACAAGTGGTTGCGATATCCCAGCTCCAAACTTCTGCAGAATGATGGACAGATCGCTGGAGTACTGATAGATACTTCAATATAGATACTTTAAATGAGCAATGAAGTGTCATATTATGTATCTCCGGTCCAAGCTACCCCACATACCCTCTAGCTAGCGGGGAGGAAAAAATAAGTTACCGTTCTACGCGCTGAAATTTGTTGTGCCATCGACGATCCATCGACGAGCAGATCCCAAGCTGCTGTTCTCCGCCGTTGGCAGTTGGCAGTTTGCAGTTTTCAGTTTGTTTTCCGTTCTGATGGCCTCAGCCTCGGATTCAGTCTCAGCCAGAGACGATCCTCCGTCTCCTTGTCTGCCGTTGTTGTCAGTTGGAGACCGAGTACAAGCAGCCGTAGATCGCTGGCAATCGATCAAGTATTTCGCGTACATTATCCGAGATGCGTGGGATAATTCTGTTCTAATTTGTAGAGGCTCCGAGTGGCAGTGCCTTTTGACTTTGGGCTTTGGGCTTTGGTTTGGAGTTGGGCCAAAAGCTGCTCCACCGAGAAGCCCACTTCCATGCGAGGCACGCACCAATCTGCGCAACCTGCCTTTTGATTTTCATAATTAATATTGGGTGAATTGAAATGCGCGGAAGGCGAGGAAGTTGGAGCTGCGTGGAGCTGGTGGAGCGTGGTGTTGGGGGGGCGAAGAACTTCCTGCACTTGTCACTGGTCGCCAAGAAAAGACACACACCACAGCACCAGCTGCATGCAAATGAGCTGGACTACCGGACTACCGGTAATCAGGTGAAGCGGTCACGACCTGTTAATCGTTTTATGATTGTAGCGGTGCTTTTGTTTCCTGTGCGCGAACGGTACTTGCACTTCGGCCCAAAAGCACCTCTCAAAACCAAAACCAAAACCAAAACCAAAAACCAAGACAGGGAATTGGGATCAGGGAACAGAGCAGCAAGAACTGAAATCGCAGCTTTTCCTTTTGTTTTCGCGCAGGCAGCCGCAATTTTATTTAAATTGTAACACAAGCGACCAGACAATTGCCCCGAAGCCTCGATCCTGATTTCGATTCCGATTCCGTTGCCGATCCCGATCCCGATCCCAATGCCGATGTGGATGCCGATTCCCAGCCCAATCCTTACTCCCTGCTCCTTATGCGTTATTCATGAGGCAAAAACATTGCGATCGCCTGTACCAATTGCCAATTGGTTCGACTTTTGAGCTGGCGTTGGCGGTTTCTCTGCCGGCTTTGTCAATCTCTGGGCTTTGGCTTAGTGCGATGGAGCAGGAGTTGAAGTTGGAGCTCCAGTTGGAGTTGAAGCTGGGGCTTGGTTAAGTGGTTCATTGTCACCCCAGCGCCCAATTAGACACCTGAGCTGCTCAGCCACTCGCTTTCTGGCGATCATGCATCGCACTCATGTGCCACGTTCTTGCATTCAATCAGATATATACGAGTACTCGTATTCATTGGTCCATCTGTATAAGGAGTGTGCTCGCTGGTTTGTAGGTGAAGTGTGTAAATCAACCAGCTTGCTGCGCAGATAATAGATATTCTATTTTAAATGATACCTGGGGAGTTTTGCTTACTTTGCTCATTACACTTCCATTTGGTATCTCAAGTGCATCTTATGCAGCTACTATTGCTCTATCACCAGTCAGTCATTCGAATGACCAACG
This sequence comes from Drosophila santomea, assembly GCF_016746245.2. Taxonomy (NCBI): domain Eukaryota; kingdom Metazoa; phylum Arthropoda; class Insecta; order Diptera; family Drosophilidae; genus Drosophila; species Drosophila santomea. Next base: position 21,700,401 of record NC_053017.2, read on the forward strand.
ACTGTCTTCAATTCGAATCCTAACACAACATTTCGCAGATACTTTCCCACATGACCAAACTGAAACGGAAAAAGACAAAACAGCAAGAGAAATTTACATATTTCGACTATTTAAAACACTTTGGCTTTGGCTTAAGGCAAATGCCCAAGTAGCGCTATAAATAGTAAAAAAGTCTATATATATATAGAAATACACATATGCGGCTATGGCTAGCTGCAAAATCAAAAGTTGTTCGAAATCGTAAATGGAACAAACCGTTCCTCCCGAGTTATAAATATATTTGGGAATGGGAATATACCTATGCCATCCCAGCGCCTAGATGATCTGTCCACCGCTTTTTGAAGGTGAGCTCTGCAGGATTACATAATGCGGATTCCGAGCAGCAGGAGTATCCACCTCATCCCCTCTTCTCTGCTCTGGAATAAGTGCACGTAGAACGGCAAGCGAGCGCTGGCAAATAATTAAGTATTAGAAATGTTCAGCTGAGGAGAATTCCGCGGAAAGTGCGATGGCAAAAACTACAGCATGTTGCAGTTGTTCCCAGCTGGCCAGCAGCCTCCTGGCCAACAGTTCTCCTCCAGACAGGCTGACGATCGCCTAGAAAGACAGCCGCACTGGAGCCACCGGACTGCGGACTGCCGACTGTGGAGGAGAAAGGGGCGGAGAAAGGGGTCTAGATGGCTGCAGACTGTGGAAACCCCAGCATCAGCATCAGCCTCAACCTCAGCCAACTAACCAATTAGTAAGCGCTGCACAGAACGCGTCTACAATTGTGAGAACCTTAGACCAGGCTTGCAGGCCAAGAAGCCAAGAAGCCAACAAGCCGAGAAGTTAAGAAGCCAGCAGGCCGTGTGAGTATGATGAAATGTCAGCAGGACCAGGAGCTGCAGCGAACTGCACTCGGAGAAATACTTGGCTGTACAAAACTCATTCTCAAATAAAAGGTGATGTAGAATATAAAACTAAAGTAATACAGTTTACCAGTAGAATGGCTGAGTCCATATATCTATGACTTATTGTGAATGTGTTAAGATCAATTAACTTTATCTTCATTTAATGGAATGGAATATAAGTTATTACCCTTCAAGAGTATTTTGTATATATACAAATCCAAGTCTTCAGTTTTCCCTTAGTGTCTGCAAGATCGGGTGCCCGCTGCGTGGATCGATCCTTATATGATCCGCTGGCAGCGGCAAACGTTCTATTTTGACAGTCATTATGATTAATTTAAATCATTAGGCAGCCCGGGCAGGTAGACAAACCATCGAGTTCCTATATTCCATCTAATTAAATGCGAGAGGAGCGGAGCAGCCGTTGGCTGTGGTCCTGCTCCTGGATCGGAGTCGGAGTGGGTCTCGATCTTTGCCTGGACTTGTGGACTGGTGGACTGCAGCCAAAGACCTGGCTTATTCGCGGAAGAGACAAGCTGGCGACAACGACACCGATGGCTGGAAAAGGCAACGATGACCATTTGCAGCTGGGGAATGCATCATCTTCGATCGCGGATCGGGGCGCAGTGAGTGTATCGATTTATCTGCGCTACTACTGCATACTACCACTATATGTTATATCTGCTGCTATCTGCTAGTCGCTGCACGTGGCCATGCCCACTCCGCCACTCCGCCACACCGCCCCCTGCCCCTTGCCCCTTGCCCCATTCCGCGAACCTCTATTTAAGGACATGGCGAAATACTCGTGCTCCTGTGTACAAGTGGGCCCACCACGCAAATCCTCTAGAGCATTCTGACCATATTGGCGGGGCCAAGAAATTCCAGGCATAGTTCAAGTGTATCGCTTTTTGTTGCCTCTGCTGGTTGGCTGGGGACTCGCGATGCTCGCAGATCAGAGTTAAAGGCAGAGACACAATGTTGGAGAAGAAATTACAAAATCAGAAAATCACAAATTAACTAAATTAACGGCGCTGATAAGCGCGCAGTTCGCCCAAAAGGCCAGCCACGTAATCAGCGAGCTCAGCCACGAGTTTCCAAGGGGAGGAGCCATCAAGCCACCCAGTCAACTGAATCCCAAAGCCACGATCTATGCGCATGCGCAGCGAATGGGTATGCATATGGGGGCGTGGCCATCTAATTAATTAAGCCATAAAGCCAGCAAAATGAACGACGGCAGCAGCACGAAAACGATGAAACGACGAGAGGGGGGGTTGTATTTTTATATACTCCGCACTCTTTGGAGGCGAGCGAAGAGAGCACAGTGCTCTTTCGAAAAGAGGAAACCGGTTCCCCAAGTTTGGAATATCGAGCGAACATCGTTGGTGGAAATACGCTGAAGTTTATTAGGTATTTGCACGCCATCTGAAGAACAACGAACGCCAGCTATCGATCGCAAGCGCAAGTTTAGACCGTCGAATCGTTTCGAATTCGTATTTGGAATGAACCACAATAAAATCGCCACAAATAAAGTAAACAGTCCAAACAAGTGCCTAGCGACAAATAAGCAAAGCAACTGCAACGCATACGGAACAAACAAAAACACAAATATTTCCCATAACTGCACCAAATCCACGAAGTCGAAACAAAGTTAAACTTTTTTTTAAGGAGACAACTTGAACAAATTTTACAAAAAAACGGATATCAAAGCAATAACTTCGCGACAAGGAGACAACAAAAGGAAGACTTCAAGATCTGACACCAACTCACAGAGGCCATAAAAAGGACAGCAGGAAGCTAAGGAATAAAGAAGTAGAATCAACCAGATGATAAACTTTCGAAAACGTTTAGAAAATAACAAACATCCTAATAAACCACAAAAATTACAAATACGCGAGAAAGGATTTGGTAAAACATCCGAAACCTAATTAACAGCAGTTTGACAAACTCAACATTTATAGTAAACATTAAATAACACAACACAAGTTTTACAAACGCAACAAATTAAACATAAACTCTCAAAACCAGTTAAATAAAATAAAATAAATGAACTGCAAGCAAGCAATAAAGTAGATTTAAATGAAAAGCCACAAAGAAACTTAAAGCCATTGGAAACCAGCCATACAATCGATCCAGAAAATTAAAAAAATCAGCACAAACCAAACAGCAACTCCACTCTTCGCCTGAAATTCAAATTCCCCGCCAAGCGAGCACACTGCGCAACACTCGAGCGCTGCATCCCTGGACTTCCGCCGCATTCCAACACTGCAGGACTGTCAGCTGTCAGTTTTCCTGTGTGTGTGTGCGCGCGTGAGTGTGTGCGTGCACTTAAGAAACTTAAATTCGCGTTCTTGGCCAAAAAACCCGGGTTGTTAATAAGTTATAGCGTTTCCCTCGACTGAGAACTTGGCCCCCAGGCAGCCGGGCACGAAAACCGCCCCAGAAACGCGTCCGCCGCAGCCGAGAAGGCCCAAAACGCCAGCGAAACGCGCGCGTTGAGTGTTTTCTGTGTGGTTTTATTTTTGGAATATAAAGCGATCTGATCTGAAAAGTGTGCCGCGGCCGGATTCTAGATATTCAGATTCCCAGCACCCGAAACCCAAACGCAATAATAGACGCGCGCGGTGCCTTGGATCTCTACGGCTCCACGGTGGAGAACTTTTACCTCAGAATGGATCCGACGCGAGGTGACTCGCGGTACAATCTCAACTACTCGATGAGTAGCATCGGGCTGAGCCTGGCGGATCCGGCGGACATGTACGGCAACCCGGCCCTGGGTGCGGGCCGTCCGCCCTCCGGCGGCCTGCTCCAGAACATGGGCGGGGTTCCGCCGATGCAGCGCCCCAATCCCGCGGCAGGAGCACCCCCTGCCCCCCAATGCCAAACGCTCCACAGCCCACAGCACGCCTCCCAGCAGCAGCAGCAACAGCAGCAGCAGCAGCAACAACAGCAGCAGCAGCAACACCAGCAGCAGCAGCAACAGCAGCAACGCGGCCTCAAGCGCTCCGGCAGCGACTGCTACGAGGATCACCACCGCTCCTCCGGCGGCCTCACCCTCCAAGGACTGGACAGCGTGGCCAGCGGTGCCGTCGACGACAGCGTGGACAACTACAACCCGCTGCCCAACAAGAAGTCTCCGCCCGCCAACGGCAAAAAGACAAAGGGACGTGTCAAAATCAAAATGGAATACATCGACAACAAGCTGCGTCGCTACACGACCTTCTCCAAGCGCAAAACGGGCATCATGAAGAAGGTAAGATCGCTGGAGAACGCACCCCTAGCCATCTCCATCCCCATCCCCATCGATATACCCATTCCTGGTACCAATCCCAATCCCAGCCACGATTGGCGCTGCAATTGGGATGTCGACATTGGGCCACGTTTCCAGCGCATGTGCAATTAATAAATGCTTCGGGGATTCGGCTGCGACGGAATCCAGAAGTTCCCCCGCAGCTCTGGCATTGTTCTGCCTCCGGAAGGAGCGGGGATTTATTGCCAATTGGCCATCGGCACAGTGGTCGGGATAGCTGGCACTCGGGAGGAGCACTACCTTGGAATATCACTTCAAGTAGCCTCTGATTAGAACTTTGGAGCGAGCGAAGATAATGGACTTACTTATTCTATTTCCAATCAGATATTCAACTCTCTTTTGTGGCCAATACATCAAAAGTTACTTATTAGACCATTACAAGTTCTACTTGGAAATGGTTGGAATCCCAAACAAAATCCTAAATGATTTGATTTGGAACTCCCTAAGTTCTATGTTGTTCAAAGACTCCAGAACCCCAACCACTGTGCTTGCTCATCTCCAGAACGGTAGCCTCCTCTGATCTCCTCTGCTTTTGGCCAGAACGCGTCTGTTTGGCCAACTGTTTGGCCGCTTTGGCGGCGTTGTGTAAGCGCGGTAGCCCACGATTCCGCGTTGCCTTTGTTTTCGGCTTCATAAAATGTTAATTTGCCGCCGCAATTGCATTCAAAGGAGGCTCTCCTGCCCACGGAGCGCTCCTCCCCCGCCAGTGCACAATTGATGCGTGCTCCTTGTGGATTCCGGCCCACAAGTCTCGTTGCAACTGGCTGGCCACGTTGCCCCGTTGCTCCGTTGCCTTGGCATTTTCAAATGACCAATTTTCACACGCAAACTTACATAATGGCACTGCATTAGCTCCTGCCGCTTTCCATCGATCTGGGGGCCGCATATGAAATTTTTCACATTTCTCAAATAGACTTCCCTGGCCACTTGCCACCACACTTGGCCAAAACCAAGCCCCGATCAAAATCAGACAAAAAGCATCAACATCGCGGCGCTAAATCACGATCTCAGCACGATCTTTGCCCAAGACACAAAATCTTATGAAATATTTGACCCAAGCGGGCCAAAAACTAAGACGTTGCAGCTCTTAAATCTAAAAGGGGATACTTGAGAAAATGCTAAGCTTGATATACTCTAGAATGGCACTAAAATGTGATGCTTAAAATAAAGACTAAAACACATCAATTTAGATTCCTGCAAAGCCGCAAAGTAATTAAGTACGATTCCGTAATTCAAAATGTCTTTGAGGTAATGCATCCACGACTTGATTCCCTTATGAAAGCGCTCAGTACCCGTAGCCAATCTCATTTGGTCCCGAATTGGTGCTGGCTCATCGGTGAGGGTATCCAAAACATTTGACCCCTGGGACGTGGATTCTCGAGTTCTCGGGTTCTCGGGGGCCGAGCTTATGACAGGCGCACGCCCGGGACAAAAGGCCGCTTCCATAATGTGCGTTGCAAGTACAAAAAAAATATCGTTTTGGTGACTTTGATGCGGTCCCTCATCGATGTCCAGCCGGCGGACAGTTGACAGGCAGACAATGGGATTTTGGCTTGGCGCTACCAGCGGTAGCAGCAAAAAGCGGTAGCGATCTGCAATCGGCCATCCCAATCCCAATCCCAATTCCAACCGCAATCCCTACCAGCCAGGCGACCAACAAATTGCGGCCAATGAACTTGGCCCAGAGAGTTGTCGCGCCAACCTGCTGGCATGCTTTCCACTGGCCAATTTTGGTCATTTCGATCTGGCCGAGAGTCGGGGCTTGGATTTGGCGTGGGTGGCGGTGGTCAGAAGGCCAAAAAAGGCGACGAGAGTGAAAAGTGAGCTAATGTCCGTCCAGAAGTGATCTCATTTGCTGGCCAGCCTAATTGCGTGGGCCGCATCATCGATGGATTCGCAGCTTTCGCTTGTGACTTCTGGCTTCTGGCTTCTGCATAATGCACGGCCATCGAACAAGCCATCGACAAGTTCCCAACAATTGGCCATGGCTAAAAGGGCAGCCGGGCGCAAAATGCCGCCAAAAGGTGTTAAATTGAAATCACGAGGCCTGGGATTGGGATTCGGGATTGGGGATTGGGCCTGGGCTTGGGAATTGTTTGTTTCGGGGCCAGCTTGCAGCACGGAAGCTTAGGCCGCTGCCTCGTCGGCAGATTGTGCCCAGATAAGCCGCAGAAAGCCGGGCCAAGAGGCTCCACGTCGGCTCGCCTTTTGGCCACATGCAACAGCCTGTTGCGCCGTTGCCACATACGGGGGCATGGGGCAACGGGCAACAATCGGCTTCTAACAAATGACTCTCCATCTGGACGAAGCGGTCGCGGTTGCGGTTGCGGTCGCGGTCTCTGGGGCTGCCTTCTTGTCCTGTCAACGCGCTCGTACCCCAATCCTCGCCCGAATCCGATTCCGATTCCGAATCCGAGTCGTGTCCTTTTGTCTTTGTTCGAAATTCAAATTGACATGAATTGTTGGCCTGCTCGCGGTGCCCAAGTAGCCCTCCTAGCCACACAATCGACACCTACTCAGAACCAGAACCAGAAGCAGAAGCAGCATCAGAATCAGAATCCGATTTCGAATCGGAATCAGAACGAGAATAATCGGAATACGATTCAGATTCCGCTTTCGGACCGTGTCAATTGTTTGCATTTACACATGTTACACATAAAATTGGCAGCCAATCGATGTCTGCCAGGCTTTGGGGTTGGGGTAGCCCAATCCAATCGAATCCAATCCAATCCAATGCGATCCTATCCGATGCAATGCGATCCGCGGTATCCACTACCAATACCCAATTCGCATCGCAATCCAGGCAACAATGTGTACAACAATTTCATTAATATTAATAAATGTTCTCGCAGCGTTTGCTTCTCGGTCGGCCAGTTATTTATGCGCTGTGTTTTTCGACTCACACTCACGGCAGCCAAAGTGGCGGAAAAGTGGCAGAAAAGCAGCCGAAACTGTTTCCAGCCAGACCGACTCGACTTTATCGCTTTTATAGTAATTACGAGCTGTTGATAGGCAGCTTAGGCTACCGTCTAATGTGCAGCAACACGGTCCATGGCCCGGGGGGCTATCCACATCCACAGCATGGAGCTCCATCGCGATGCTTTCGTGACTTTCGGGTCTTTTGCGTGGGCGTGCTGGTGGAAAAAGTAGGGAAAGAAGGGCCTGACTTGGCGATTTCTCTGGCATAGTAGTTCGAAATGGGTTGGCTGCGATCTGTCTGGTTTTATTGAAGATTAAAGATGTTTTACAAAACGCACACGATTGCTTACTTGACGCCATGCAGTAAAATGGGTGACTAGGTAGTTAAGTAGTGCAACATTATAGTTATGGTAATATATGCCACTTTCATCCGCCTTACTTTTAGTCAGAAGTGAAACAGCTTTAAGTACGGAATACTGTAGTCCAACCTCTAGTTTAAGTGGCCAGCTTAGTCCGCCCAACTCACGCCGCCATCTCTGGTAATTTAAAGTCCGGCACATTGGGGATACCGCTTAACGCGCCTTATCGCTGCAACATAATCGCATAGTTTGGTGGGGAAATTTATGTGCCGCTCGGGCAACAGGCACACACGCTTCTCCAGTTCAATCCGCAGATACGCGATACGCGATCGAGATAGCATCGAGTACTTACCACGATCCTCTGCTCTCCCTCCACTTTCAGGCCTACGAGCTGTCCACGCTGACCGGGACGCAGGTGATGCTGCTGGTGGCCAGCGAGACGGGCCACGTGTACACATTTGCCACGCGCAAGCTGCAGCCGATGATCACCTCGGAGGCGGGCAAGCAGCTCATCCAGACCTGCCTCAACTCGCCGGATCCGCCCAGCGTGGGCGGCGGCGACCAGCGGATGTCGGCCACCGGGTTCGAGGAGACGGAGCTCAGCTACAACATCGCCGACGAGGACTCGAAAGTAAGACAATTGATATACGGTCACCACGGGCACGCTCATCTGGGTCACCCGCCGGCGCCGCCCTCGCACTACAGCCTCGAGCAGAGCCTGATGCAGTCGGGCTACAGTGGCGGCCAGGCCTCGCCGCTTTCCCACGCCCAGTACGGCGGACACGGGCACCACGCCCACGTGCCGCACGTGCCGCCGCCGCACTCGACGCACTCGCACATGTCCCACACGCATGCGCAGCGCTAGGTGATTCTGGCTAGGATTCCTAGGCAATATCCGGGACTTGGTTTAGTGCGGTGAGAGCGGAGGCTACAGCTTTCTTCATCAGTTCCTCTAAGATAGGCTTCTAGGATGCTATGGTCCACCGGGCTTTGTATTCTGGCGCTTACTTTACAAAAGTTAAATGATTGTAAAGTAACTGCTAGCTTACGAAGTTCGTTTTTACCACTCCAAAATGACTCCCTTTTGAAAATCTCGACGTTTTCCCGGTTTTCCCGCACTAAAACCAAGCCCGTTTAGTTAGACAGCTCATAGACAGTTCATATGTTTAGCAGATCCAAAGTGCAGCAAATGGCTTGATCGAACTTCGATACTTCGTACTTCGTATTTCGTGTTTCGGATCCATGGCCAATACGATCTCGCCGCTCGTTTTGTTCTTGTTTACCGCAGATAGCAGTGTTTTGTGTTTATTAATGTGTATTTACATTTACATTTACATTTACATTTACATTTTTTGTATACTAGTCAAGACTCTACTTAAAGGCGACTGTGCCATAGCAAGCTACAGCCCCTCCCAGTACATCGTACACCCCATAGACCCAATATACCCAATAGACCCAGTGCCCCCAGCTGCAGCTTCCAACCCAGTGCCATTCTACCGAACCACGAGACCACTAGACCAGTAGACCACTAGAAACACATCGAGACACAGCCGAGACTGCTTAGTTAGTCCTTAAAGTTAAGCCATAAGTGCAATACCACACACAACTTAGCAGGAGCAGGATACTTTCCGCAAGGATTTGCTGTACAGAGTCTAGAGAGTAAACAGCTACTGTGCGTTTACGAAACTTACACTTAGTTTAAACAAGTTGATAGCAAATAATACGAGTATATGTACTATATGTTAAAGCAATGTCGAAGGCGCCGGCGGCCGATTTCCTGAGTGTGAGTGAAAGCGTGTGAGTGTGAGTGTGAGTGAAAGTGTGTGCGTGAGTGTGATGAGCGTGCTCCGTAGAGTTAAGCGTACTTTCCAGATGCGTTAGCCTAATGTTAGTTGTATTACCGCGCTATAGTTATGTTTATCCGATCGATCCGATTGGCTTTTATTGACCCCTACTAACTGGAGTGTTGCATGAAGAATGGCTCTTAATCGCTCAGAAAGAACTAAGTTGCAACATGGCCACTTACTACTCACATTTGAGCTGTTTGCTTTTCGCCTTTCTACTAATATTTATTGTACCTATACTTAAACCTAAATACCAAATTAAAACAGCTCAAAGCAAGTTCTCTCATATCCCTTTTTTATTGTATTTATAACTTTATGTTTACTGCGTTAGTGAAAATACTCAACAACACGTAATTTAAAAAACGAAACACACGTTTCTGTCAAACAGAAAGCCGAGTAATTTCTTAAATACTAGTTAAATTTATTATTTAATTGATCGTGCAATGCGCCGAAGCAAAGCAAAGCAAGCGACGTAAATCGGATAACCCTAAAGCAATTTACCCAGTAAGCCTAAGCCATCAACATATGTTTAAAGACACCACAAAATAGTATCTACATACCAGAAACATAAATATATATATTATTTAGCGCAATATTACGAAATAATAAACATAAAACGAACAAAACACCAAACCTCTGCGGTTCCCCAACACATTTCCAGCTGCTTCAAGAGCAAGGTTAAGAGCACCGCGATAAGACCGAACCTACCACCAACCTACCCAGTTGCCAGTTGCCAGTTGCCAGTTACCTGCCCACATCTCATCTAGCATCTATCTAGTAATAATCCAATCCCACTGGCGAGTGGGTCGTCGGCTCTCCATGAATGAATTCGTAACTGAATTTCTGTTCGCTTCGCTTTTCCTTCGATGTTGCAAACACATAGCTTCCGCTTTGTGGCTTCCAATAACAGAGTTTCGGCTGCGGGGGCTCTGTGACGTCATGACAGGCAAACCATGCTGGCGACGAGTTCATAAATCGATCAGAGCCACCACCACTGGCTCGTCATGCACCACCGGCCAAGTCAGTCAGTCCGCCGCAGTTCCCTCGCTTTCCTCTCCGCTTGGCATGCAAATCGCGTTTCTGGCTCGTACTTTTCAATGCCAAAAGCTTGGCGTAGGCCCCACTGGCCTCTTGGCTGCCCCGATGACGTGTGCCACTATCCAAGCCCCAGCCCCTCGCTTCCCCCTCTTCCAATCCAGTCCAATCCAACCCAGCTCAACTCAACTCAGCTCAACTCAACTGAGCTCGGCTCAGTTTTTCCATTCAGCATGGGCCGATGAATGAAAGCCAAATGTTGTGGGTGTGACACCAACGCCGGCTCAGGTCATCAGTTGTTGCTCTACACACAAAGAAATGTCTCGCGTTTCTTCCACCGAAAGTGAATGGGAGATCGTTCAACTAAGCCCTTTCCACATTTAATGGCTCTGTGGAGCGTGGTCAGCACGAATGGCCAAGAAGTCCCTCTTACATGCAGCATTCAAGATACAATCTAGGCCAATCAAGTGGCCCCGAATTCTTGCAGTGTTGCCGTTGGTAGCTGGCTGCCAGCTGACTGATAAAACAAAATCCATAACTCGTACCGCTGCTGCTGTAGGTCGTTCTGCCGCCGCCAACTCTTTGTCCAGCCAAGGTTAATTGCCGACTTGCAGTGGGCCGCTCGCTGTTTGCCAGCGTTTGCTGGCTCACTAGCTAGATACGTGCCTATGGAGCTGTGTGTATCTGTGAGGTATCTGTGTGTGTTTGTGTGTGTGTATCCGACTCCCATCGAGAGTGCGATCCATCAGTCTGCGCGGGTGTCTTGGCTACGCGGATCGCCTTCTATGGCCGCTCACCTGCGCATCATCATCCCAGCCGCCCACGAAGTCGAAGCAGTAAGAAATGCCAGTTTGTCGGCTTCTACGACTCGTGTTTATTTCAAAACTTTATTCAAGATACATTACTTCAGCTTTATTTGTGTGCATGCTTATTATACAAATGAAATTAGCCGCTGACTACTGTACTAAATACTTCTTTGTGATGCTTTCTGCTCGAATCTAGTGCTGTGAACCTTGCCCCCCAATTCCTCATCATTAGGTATGGAAAAGCCAAGGAAGGAAACAAAGACCAAACCTCTGGCCCTGCCCTCCTCCTCCTCCTCCTGCTCCTCCCCCTCCTCGGCAGTGGAAGCGGGAGCACGGGTGCATATCAGTTTGAGAAATTAAAAGCATTTTGCGGTTTCGCTGACTATCGAAGCTGCGTGCCGCTCGAGCCTCTAACGACATTTCAATGATTTGCTGCTTGGCTCTGGCTGCAGTTGCAGTTGCTGCTGTTGCAGTTGCTGCTGTTGCAGTTGCTGCTGTTGCAGTTGCTGCTGTTGCGGCTGCTGTTGCAGTTGCTGCTGTTGCGGCTGCTGTTGCGACTGCTGCGGCTGCAACATGGCCACGTGCGCAGCACAAGACGCAGGCGGCGGAGGACACAAGCATTTGCAGTGCTCGTCGATTACGTACGAGGGCGACCTCTGTCAGCACAGGCAGCGTCCAGCTGTCCGCTGTCCAAAAGCCACCAACAACGCAGCCACGCAAGGAATCTCCTCCGCGGATTTTGTGTTTAAGCCGCCGCTGCGAGTTCTAACCGCATGCCGCCACAATGTCCTCTTAATTTCCTAGCCCGCGCTCACCACGCGATGATATCGCCGGCGATCCTCTGGAAGCCGAGGGGACTCCATCTCCCCCTACTCATCTCCATCCACATCCACATCCACATGCACATCCCCAATCCGCATCCGAATCCCATCCAGACGTCGTCCTCTGTCTGTGCGCTCGTTTTTTAATTCAACTGATTGTACTGCGGCTTCTGGAATTCGGCATTTCTTAAAGCCTTTGCTTTGCGCACACACATTGTGAGTCGGCAACTTCTGGCGACTTGGATGCTGGGTACTTGGTACTTGCTACTTGGCCACTTGGCCATCGACAACCTCCAACTCCTGCTCCTTCTGCTCCTGCGCCGCCGCCTTCGCAATCTGAAAAGGTTAAGAAATGACAATTTGTGAGCGTTTTTTCTTTTCTTTCGTTTCGTTTCTTTTCGTTTTGTATTTCTTTGTATTGTTTTGGTTTTGTCGTTTCTTCGTTTTTGCCAGTTGGCCAGTTGGCTGGTTGGCCGTCTTGCTTTTGCTTTTGGCCCTGTTGCTTTCATTGTGATTATTTAAAAGCCAGACTGAGACCTTAACGAGGCGCTTTTGGCCTTTCAGCAGGACTCACATTTAGTTAAGCAATTATTGGGCCGCAATGCAAACAAATAATGCGTACATTGTGTGCCTCACAGTCTATCTGCCTCGGTGGTTCCCCTCCACATCCCCTCCAAATCTCCACCAGCCCCAAACCCAACCGAACCGACTTACTCCAATGATTTTCCAAGTTAATCAAAATTCTTGGCTATCCACGTCGAAATCTCGGCGACCTTACCCCCTCCCTCTTCCGTGGCTCTTCTAGCGCCGCCGAGCCACGCCCATGCAACGCCCCTTCAGTGGAGCGTGGCGGAGGCAGCGATTTGGAGGAAACTTATGGCTTTCCGCCGTACCGCTCCCGCCTGGGATACTTATATAGGCACAGGCAGCTCCGCTTCACTGACCAATTTATGGCTGGGAATATTTCTTCTTTACCAGTCTGCTTGCCACATAGCCACATAGTCACATATCCACATAGTGTGGATTTTTCAGCGGAGATGCTTGCCTAATTGTGCCAGGAAATGTTGGGTGAAATAGCTACAAGTTAGTTGTTAAGCTTTGATTTGAATCAATGTCTAATATCCTTTGGCAACTTTCAGTTCACCTACCGCCCGATATAAATACATCTATATTTATATCTATATTGTGCCAAAATGGAGTAAAGTCGTTTAGAAAAAGTTGTGAAAATTGCTAAGATTTCCGCTTCTAGTTGTTTGCTTAATTAATGGCTTTCAATGATCTTTCGAATAACAAGCTTGGCCAATAAAGTGTTGACAAATATTTTTGAAACTTTTCACGCTGACTGGAAACTTTGCTTCTATTTGTATGTATCTATGTATCTGCTATCTATAAATTTGTAGCAAGTTCGAGCAGAACTCCAGGCAAACTGTACTTTACAAGAGGAAAACATGTGTAGTAGCCAAAGTTTGTAGGCAAAACTTTGAGCTGGCGACTGCGACTGTGCCCATCTTCCATCTCCCGAATCCGAATGCGATTCCAATTTCAATACCAATTCCAATTCCGATTCCGATTCATTATATAATGAAGCACACGCGGACTTCCCACATAAAGCGGGGCAACAGCCGCCTCTACCCACAGTCCGCACGGCAAACAAAAGTTAACAACAATCGATGTTCGGCTGGCTCAGCTCATTTCCTGCCCACAACAAAATGTTGAAATCTGGCGAGATGTATGTGAATAGTAATTCGCATATCACATTCTCTTTAACCTGGGCTTGTTGGCCTGGCCCAGAACTAAGCACTAGTAAGTGCCACGTTGCCGCTCGGCGCTAATGAAAGTGCCATAAATTTTCAATTAAAGACTCAAGGCAAACCCTCTGATTGGCAGCGATTAAGTTATCCAGCGAGGCTCACTTCGCAGCTTGGCTGCAATTATTTGCGAATTAACATTTATAACACTTGATCCTGTGCGTATCCGTTGAACGCTGGGCTCTTGGCCACTTGACGCTTCAGCGCATTTAAAAAGTATTTTTGTGCCACTGCCACAACAGCAACTGCAGCAACAACAAAGTGGCAGAGTGCAGCGGCAAGAAATATTTGCCGCATTTTAAGAGACGCGCAGAGTGCGTCCCTCTGTCCGTTTGTTGTATGTCTGTTATGCGGATTCATTGCAACCGCAGCCACTTGTTGCGAGTTGCTTCTGCTGCTGCTTCTGCTGCTGCTGATGTTGCTGCTGCAGTTGCGCTGTTGCTGCTGCCGCTCCTCCTGCTGCTGCTGCTTCTGCTGTTGTGCTAAATTTCACACCGACAATGAGCGCGAGCCAACAATGAATGAAAATTACTGGGCCCAACCGAACTAAACTGAACTGAACTGAAGTGAACCGAAGTGACGGACTGAGATGGCCAAACGACCGCAGGCTAAATCGATACCTTAATTCAAAGGCACGCCAGACCGCATTTTTGGATAATATACTCCAGCTCCATCCGCTTCAGTGCAACTGCAACTGCAACTGCTGGTGGCACGCGTGAGATTTCCTGTCTGCAGTTTTGGGACATTTCATATCGGATTGCAGCCAAATTTGGCGTCCTTTGTGGCACGCGGGGTTAAAGATATATGTACGCATACACACAAACATCAATTCGGCGGACTTATCGGCCTGGGAATTGTGGCAATGGCAGCGGCGAAGGCTCATTGTTCTGGCCGTGTGTTGCCAGCAGTGCCAGCATTGCCAGCGTTGTGCAACGACTTTAAAAAGCTGTTAACATGCGTTGTCATCGCTGCCATATGTTGCACGACAGGCGACTCCTGGTCGCCACCAGCAGCCGTACTCCATCCACATCCATATTCACATCCACATCCACCGCCACCGCCAAGCCACCGTCATTGATCGGCGATCGGCGATCGCTTTTGGGGCAGCTGAGCCACCGGCGACGGCGACTTGTCAACCACCTGGCACAACTGCACCACTTTTGTGGCGGTTGCATCAACGGGCTGAACTTCAAACCGGCGGCAGGCGTTGGTTTCCCTCGAAATCTACGCGAAAGTGGAAACGCCAGCGATTTGCGTAGCCCGCAGCGATAGTTATAGCTTCCTCAGCTCACATGTGCCGTCCCTTATTTGGAAGCTTGTGTGCTGTGCGAAGCGCAACAATTATACTCGTATGTGCGACGCGGCCTGAGCAGACTCACACAGGCGAGCGAGCGCGAAAAAAACCAGCACAACCACATCGCTGCACTGCGAGAAATTCGGCTGGATTCGGCTGCGAAATGCGCCATTCTCCAGAACATCAATAGCCAAAGTAAATGGCAAGGCACTCGCATGAAAAAGGGATTCGATTAAGAAGGGAATCATTATAACATGATATTACTACGTGTGACTCACACTTTTCGCGCAGTGTAGCGTCGGCGGCCGAGTTCAGTGCGAGTGCAGCGGAAAGGAGCAGTCGTCGCCACATTGGCTGACTTATGACGAAAATAATTGCTGGCTATTGCTATCGCCAACTGGCGATCGCGTCATCATCGCTATCGATTATTCGTAGAAAGCCCATCGCAGTTAGCCCGTTTTCATTAGCCCGTTACACGCTGCGTATGAGTAATCAATAATAATTTGACCGCCGTTCCATTCCTAGTTTTCCCATTTTTCCGATTTTCCTCCGTCAGCGAGTGTGTGTGGTCCCCAAATCGATTGCCATAATAATTTCGCGCAGATATAGCAAATAGCACGGCAAATGCAGGCACAACCACTTCGCCGGCGACAATCAACGTACTGAATTGTAATTTACTTAATTTCGAATCGTTCTGAATACGCAAATTTTGCATTTTGCCAAGCGGGGAACGGAAAAAAAGTGGAAGAAAACATTGTCCGTGCATTAGTTACATGTCTATAGAGTCGCGCTTGTTTTCGCTTACTTGCTGTTATGAAAGGCGACTGCGCGGCGTCTGTTTTGCCTGCTTTTTGGTTGTTTTGCAGCTCTGCTGCTTTTCTGCTGCGTTTGATATGCAAATTGTGTGCTCTTACAAAGAGACGCAGAATTATCGTATCTGTCGACGACTGTTGTTGTTGTTGATGTAGTTGTGGGAGCTTTGAATCGGGGGTTCCATATGGTAATGCCACACATCTACTTCAGCGGGCTAAGCCCAGAAAATCGGATATTTGGTGGTCTAAACTTCACATTTCAATTTAATTTTTATAAAGTCGATAGCACCTTTTTTCCGTGAAGGGAGGAGGATATCTACTGCCTTCCTAATACTTCTCTGCTTTGACTTTGGCCAAACTTCCCGCTGCAGGGAATGCTTTTTGGGGAAACCAGCGTGTGCCACACGGCGTATGCGCAATATTTGCGTAAGATCTTTGCAAATCAGCAAGCAGCTCGAACTCAGACTTAGTTTTTGATTTTGGTTGTGGTTTTGGGTTTTGGTTTGGCTACCACTTACGCGACAACGCCTTGACATGCCCACACGTCCGGCGAGAACAACACCCAACAACTTTGCAACATGCCACAGCATTTTGGAATGTTGTGCCGCTGTTGCGGCGTGTGAGAATTCACGAGTGTGTCCCGGCGTCGGTGTGGGGGCAACCCTTAATAAGGGAGCCCAAATTTATAATGTGGCACGCAATTAATTCACTGCCACAGGCAAAGCTGCCAAACGAAGGCGCAAAAATTATCACACCATTCAAATGACGCTCACGAATGTTTTTTGTTTTTTCGAGTGGCGAATGTTGCGGGCTTGGCTGGCCACCGGCGAGCGACTTGCAACATGCAACAACTGGTGGCAAGCAAAGTCGACACATTTTGTTTGTACCGAACCGTTCTCTTTGGCGGCAAACATTTAACAAGCATCGCCTGTCCGCTGGCCGAGGATGCCACCTAGAAAGCTCACGCTAGGCGTCCAATTGGCTGCAGTTGCCGCCGATCATGGTCATGCCACATGGTGCCCACCGTCCACTGCCTTGCGCCCAATGACTGGTGACTAGTGCCCAGTGGCTGGTGCCACCAAGTGGACAATGCCCGGGTCTGCGGCCGGTGGTCCTTTGTCTTGGAAGCGCTCCTTGCCGCCTGCCTGTCAGTGCTAATTTGTTGCTGCTCGTGCAGTGCCACTAAAAATATAGCCATAAATGCTGATCGCCAGGGAGGAGGCAGAAATCTGCATGTCCTTAATGCCGGCAACGTGCGAGTTTTACAAATTACGAAATGAGCAGTCGAGCAGTTGAGCAGTTGAGCATTCGAGCAGCCAGGCAGTCGCAGTCCACTCGTTTCCACTTTTTCCCACGTCTCATTAAAATTGCAGTTTAAATTCAAGATGCTGCCTCTGTTCTTTTACTTTCTATCATCGTCATCGAGTCATCCAGTCACCGAGTTACCCAGCTACCGAGGCAGCGGTGCAGGGATGTAGAGATGCAAGAGATGCAAGAGATGCAGAGATGCGAGCCAAGACGACGTCCCATCGTCATTATTGTCAACTCTCAACGAGTTGCCAATCGTCTGTCGTCCGTCTGCTGTCCTCTGTCCCGGCTATCTTTCTGCCTGCCGTTTCTAGATTGATGTCTCTGCAGTCGGGCAGGCAGTCAGTCAGTCGGTCCACGAGTCCACGAGTCCATGCGTCCATCTGTCCATTTGTCCATCTGTCCATGTGTCCCGCGGAATTATGCGAGGCGGTGGTGATCGGGGGAGGGAATGGAGATGGAGCTGGAGGTGGAGGTGGGGGAGTGAGCAGAGGCCAGCTTGGCACAGTTTGCGCACCTCGGCATCTCCACTGCCCCTCGCCGAGATGGAATTTTGGGGCGGAGATTGCCCCAACTTCGAGATAAGGCACACAATTTTCATTTGCGAGCCGAAGAATTTTGGGTACTATATGTGATATGCGTCGAAAATGTATTTATTAAACGTATGTTTTCGCATGGACTGAAAGACTTCTTGCGTTTCACATTCGAAGATGAAATGTTAGCATTCTTAAGTACAAAAAACTAAAAAAAAGGAACGTCCTTTTCAATTCAAAGTAATTATTACAACTGTGTTCTATTCAAAATAAACCAACTTCTCGCATTTCAAAGCTTACAGTTCGCTATCAAAATGAACTTCATATCTCTAATGTATCTACCTAATCTAACACCTATTCTAATCCTAGAACATGCAAAAAGGACTTAAAATGTCCTTCTGCAGACTGTTTCTGTCCTAAGCATATGCAATCACATGATCCAACCGAATTATTTGTTCTTTTTATTATTATTTATTTGATTATTTTTGTGAGCTGATGACTGCCAAGTATTTCAACAGAAAGAACTACTCATTCGATCCGCAAGTTCGTTGTAATTGTGCAATTCTTTTGTTTGATTTGGCCGCTCAGTTGCGACGTACTTTTTTACTCTGCTGCCCACGATGTGGATAATTGTTTAGCTGTTATTGTTGTTATTGGACGTTAATATACATTTGATTCTTGTTATACTCGTACATATGAGTAAAAATGGAGTGTGTGTGTGCGCCTTAATTAAAACTGTGCCCGCTGCTCGTAGGAGTTAATTAGACTGCGGAGGTGTACGGGCCCAGTTTTCAGTTTTCAGTTTGTAGTTTTCAGTTTTAGTTTTCAGCTTGCAGCTTTCAGTCTCAGATCCGGCGATCTGGGGATCCAGCGATTCAGCGATCGTTCGCTTTCAAGTCAAGCCCCAGCTATTAGTCGCTCAATATTACGCGTTTGGCGGACAACATTGTTCTTGCTTTTTGCGCTCCCCGAGTTCTGTGATCTTGACTTATCGGCGGTATGGGATGGATCGGGTTGGGATGGTATCGAGTTGGGGATGGGGATGGGGATGGTATAGGGGACACGGGCTGCTGCTGTTCACACGCTGCTCATCAACAATTGCTGTCACGAATTTTCCACT
Organism: Drosophila santomea; assembly: GCF_016746245.2. NCBI lineage: Eukaryota > Metazoa > Arthropoda > Insecta > Diptera > Drosophilidae > Drosophila > Drosophila santomea. The sequence continues at coordinate 21,719,257 of NC_053017.2, forward strand.
CGGCGCTTTTTGCGCGCGCTACTTGTTTGTATTTTAAAATTTATTTATTTGTGCAGCCTCCGCAGTCTCAGAAGCTCAGAAGCTGTGGAGCTCTTTAGCTCTGGATCTCAGAGGCCTCCACACACACGGGATGGGGATGCTCTCGTGGAGTGAAGTGAAGTGGAGTGGAGTGGATCGTACGCGCGTAGTGTGTGTGCTCCTCCTGGAGCGCACTGAAGAATGCATTTGATCAGATAATGTAATTCGCATTTTAAATTGAGGCGCATTCCCAGTTATACTTCTTCTCACATGCATTTACCTGGCCGTCGCAGGCATCCTTCGATTTGCGAGGCGGAGGAGTACGACTGCTGGACTGCTGGGCTCCACATCCACATCCACATCCAGCTCCAGCTCCAGCTCCAACCTCATCTTCTCGAGAGAAGCCCCACGAACATTGCGGGCGTTGCATTATTACGCACAAGTAAATCATCGAAAGACGTGGCCACTGTCCACTGTCCACAGTCCACAGTCGAAAGCCAACGGCTTGTTAAGTAATTTAGTTGGCCTTTTTTGCCAACTCTCTCGGCGCATTTTGCTTTTTCTATATGGCATTTGGCATATTTGTTTAAAGAGCTTCTTGTGAGCTGAATTTGTTATTGTCTCTATAAACGTAATAAATTGGCATTCAATTAGGCCAAAGGTGTTTTGTTTTCTGGTGGGTAGAAGTGCTCCTTCGGCTTGGCAGTTGATCATTTGATCAGGAAATGTGATCGTGTGAAATGTGAAAGACTTTCTTATAAATAACAAACTATTTATCATTTATTTACACTATGAACTATCTTATGTGTCTGCTAAAATATATATAATTATACAGTTTAAAGATCAGAATCCTATTTCTTTCGGCTGTGCTATAATTGCTTTTTATTCGTTTTCAATTTATATTCCTTTTTGTGCGCAACTTGCGACGCCTTCACTGCGATTTCCTGATCCCCAAATCTTGCGGCTACCTGGCCAATCTCGGTTCGAGCCAATCTGGCTGGCATTAGCATATCGGTCATAAGATCTATAACTAAACTCGACGGACAGTTGACAGTTTGCTCCGCCCCGCGGAGACGGATCGCAGATTGGATCGGACGGTACGGGATCACATGGCATCACATGGCATCATATGGGATCCGTCATGCGAGCCTCTGCTCGTCCTGCTTTCTAACGATGGCATTTTTGATATTTGTGACACGCAGATTTTCCATCAGTGTCAACAAGGCATTGTTTGGCGAACGTCAACGTGGTTGGTCTGGGTCCTCCGGCCATCCCGATCTCCCACTCCTCCGGCTCCAGACTCCCAACTCCCAACTCCCGACCACCGACCACCGACTCCCAACTCCCGACTCCTGACTCAACTGACAGACTCGATCGGCCGTCCGATCGTCGTCGATTTTTCAGCATCAGAGCAGCAAAGGCAGGCAAAAGTCGGGCCAATGCAAAACCGAATGCAGCGCGTACATTTGCATAGACACAAAATTATATGAGACCAAGACGGAGACCGAGAGCCGGGCCCGAAAACGCAGCTTCCTGGTCTTTTTGTGTCTGAAATTTATGTACCCACACAATGGGGTAACAAAACAGTTGGAGTGGAGGAGCTTCGTCTCCGCTGCTGGGGAGCCGTGGTGCTTGTGGGCCCGTGGTGTTGGCCTAAACACCATTCTAGCGGTTCGTTTAGCTTGTTTATTGGCATGAAAATCTATCAAAAATGCATCATGCACTTTATATTTATTGTACGTAAATACAAAAATAATGTGCTTGACATTTGACCCGGCCCAAACGACAACAGCGCTATGGCCGCCGTGCCACATGTTGCCCATGGTCTCTTGCCAATGGCCAAGTTGCCAGGCTGCCAGGTTGCCAGGTTGCCTGCAAGTCTGCAAGTCCCGACTGATTATGAAACTGGCTGCTTTGTCGGTGTCCGGGGATATTTGGTTATTGTCTTCGGACTCGCATTCTAACACAAATCAAAACGGGCAACAGCAATCCCAACACTCGCCACTTAAATGCTCGTTTATAATGTTGTTCAAATACAATAAATAGCCAGGACTCGCAGCAGGCGGTTCTCACTGCCTCACTGCCTCACTGCCTCACTGCCTCTCCGTGGACCCGAGCACATTTCCATTGCTCATGCTGATTTATGAAATGTGGACGCCGATGTGGCGGCCCACAAGCCGCAAACAGAGCCCCCCACCCCGCCTTAGGCCAGCTTTCTAGCCAGGCTTAGACCCGGCACTGGGTACTGGGTAGTGGGTACTGGGTACTGGGTAGTGAGTACTCGATACTCGATGCCAGGGGCCTCTAACTGGGCAAAGTCGGCAGGGGTGATTGTGTGTGATTGTGGGCCCATGATTGAGTTGTCGGCCTGCTGGGCTACTGTTTGCAGTTCGCCGCGTGGCTTATCTTGCGGTGCATCGCAGCTGCTCGACCAGCCTCCACTTATCACCGCTTGGCAGGAAGGGGTCAAGGATTACGGCTGCACTGGCACACCGAAAGTGTCCGAGTCGGAAACTCAGCCGCCATCAGCGCTCCACTTAATGATGTTTACTATCTGAGACAGCACTATTAGCTCAATAGCCAATATATCGCACATGGTCACTCCTTAGCCACAATTGCATTACTTAGTATGCCGTACTCACCCATAAGTAGGTGCCAGCTGGTCTTGTCCAGATCTTTCAGCTATCTCCTCCCAGCATCCGCGATCACCCCGATCAGGTCTCAGGTCAGGTATTCAAGTCACCATCTTCCGATGTGTCCGTACGATTTTCTTCACACACTTTCCAGTTTCAGTTCTCACTGATTGATCACACTGTTCACGTCTTTCAATCACTGAAGTCCAGAATGCCAGAAGCCAGAAGCCGAGGATCGCTCCTCGATCGTCGTGCAGGTCACGCAGTTGCTCACAGACTGAAAACGGAACCCCGGCGATCGGAGCTCTTGAGTCCCGAGCCGGAGAAACCCGAGGAGAAACCCGTTTGGAGGGGCTTAAGAGCAGCACTGCGATCCGCACTGGAGGAATGGGTGCGACAGGGAGGCCACCTTTGAGCCGCTCTCTTTCGGTCTCTCTTAAGCCGCCTATTAGGCACCTATACCTTATATACAGTCCTCCATGTAGCGCCGAGATGTGGGCGGGACTTGTGGCCGCTCGTGTGCGTATTAGATTTTATAGACCCGCTTGTGACTCGCTCACCAATTCCATCTTGGGCCTGGTCTATGTACATTGGCTGCGTGGGGACACATGGACACATGGACAGTTAGACAGATGGACATATGGGTAGATGGGCACACAAATGAGTGGTCCCCGGTCGCGGCGGGCATGAAAATTCAATTTACACCAACCTGCTACAAAATGACGTATCTCTGCATGTATTTACTGCGATCTATTCACTACTATACATATCTATATATATATATATGCAGCGGGTACTTCGCTGTTGGGTGTAACCAGTTCTCGAGCAACAAATATGAAATCAGCGATTGAATATTTTGTATTCCGCTGGTGGGCGTGGGCACGCTCCGGTCCTATAGATGGTCTTGGCTTTGTTTTTGCTCATTTGGTGCTGATTTTTTGTCATTTTTGCAAAATGACACAATTTAGCGATTTCCAAACAGTTCTCGGCTTGGTCTTTGACTAATGATGAAGGCGCTGGAACTGATTTGTCAATTAGTTTTGGAGTCGACTGTGCTCGATTTTTGTAAAATGTACAGGGGGTTTCCATTAGCGATCTCAGGTTGGCTTTATATATATGACATATATCAGTTAAACGTGTTCCCCTTCTAAACATAGTCCTAGGGTTTACAAGTTGGCGATTACTTTTTATTTAGTTTTCAATACGGGCACTGAAACAAAAGCTATTTGCGACTGTTTCTTGGACTTCAAAATTTAACATGACCAATGACATTCTGGTGTTTGGCCACTCTTGACCATCTACCCAATTAAAATGAGTTTCTCAAATGACAAAACAAACGCTTTAGAATTGATTTATAAGATCCCTCCCTCCATGGAACTTTATCAGAGCCACCGAGGCACGCATTCAATGGGTTGCCCAGCATTTAATCGCTGTCAGGGGCTCCAGATTGTTTGCTCAGTTAGGGACCTTCTGCGGCTTGGCTGGGCCTGGCTAAATCTAGCCAAACATCGAACCCAGTTGCCAGTTGCCAGTTGGCTGGGCACCCACATCAGCATCCTTCCCTTGCAGCCTTCCAATCGGAGGCACTTAACATACGCCGAGTTGAGATCTTGTATTCGTATAATTGCAATTTCCATTCAACTGTTTGTTCGCCGCCGCTCTGTGTCCGAGTCCGTTTCATTTGTTTGGCTAGTTTTGCGGTTGTTAGTGCCCATCATAAATTGCAGAAGCCGTGAGGGGATCCCCTCCAGCCACTGGGCATGCGGACCAGGAGGAGTGGCCAAGTGGAGCAGGGGAAGCCATGGAAGCAGGGGGAGTAGAGGGAGTAGAGGGAGCGGCACAGGCTAATCGGTGGCGTTTCATCTGCGGCCTGCTGTCCTGTTGTCCTGTTGCCTCTTGTTCGCCTGTCGGCGCACGCATAATTAGGCCTGAGGACAATCGTTTTGCTCGCTGCACTGCGAGAAACTAGTGCGAGCTGATTTGCATATGTCACACAGATACTAGACGAGCTGAAAGATTCATTCGTTTAGCTCTAGATTTACTAAATTGGAGTATAGAAGCATGTTTTATTCTAGAGACATATTTCCTTTTCTATATATCATTTAGCTCAGTGCACTAGTGGCAGGTTACCCCGCGCAATTTGGCCAAATAATTGGTAACCGAAAACAATAAGCTCGTTTCTCGTACTCCCAACCAATCGTGGCATCCTAATGCGGCCCAGACATTTAAATAGATGCTAATTCCCATCATAACTGACTGGAGACCCCGTCTCCCGTCTCCCGTTCCCCCTTCCCCGTTCTCGGCTCTCGATGAACTAATGAATTTGAACCCGCCACTCGATTGTGGCAGACTCACGACGCGGCGATTGGAGGCGACTTGCAACTTCCTGCTGGCCGCTTTCTTTGCGCGTGAATCCGTGTAACCGCAACTCGCAACCAGCAACCCGCAATCCGCCATCCGCACCAGAGAAAAGGCACAAAACTGTGATTTGCCCAAAAACAGAAAGCCGGCCAGAAAGCCTCGCTTGGCGGATATAAACGCTTTAAAACTCCATATTGTGGCCTGGCCCGGATGCGACGACAATTGTGAAGACGACCGACCAAATGGCCAAATCCGACTCCCAGTTTAGCTGGCAAATGTCTACGCAGTGTTGTCGCTTCTGCCGCTTTTGTTGCCCTGCGTTGTTGCCAGTTGCCAGTTGGTAGTTGCTTGTTGGTTGTTCGCTTGTTGCCGCTCCGTGTCAACTGACTTTTGCCTCAGCTTTCGGCTTTTGTTTCCACCAGCACCAGCCCCATTTTGCTTAGCCAGCCAAGCCATCCCATAACATTTTCCCCAGCGCTTCCTGCTCAAAATGTGGCCACTGTCCTGCGGTTCTGATTGTGTGATTCCTCCTACGAAATCGAGGAACAGTGGTTCGCAAAGATGTCTCACTTGAACTGCAGAGATGTCACAATGAATGGTTATTATATGTTTTGAATATTCACCATTCACATTTAGATTATTCACAAGAGGTCCCAGTTTTAGGTTATAAATACTTTAAAGAACCCCAACTTTCCAGCTACTTTAGTGTCCAATGAACATGCATACATTTTTTATAGAGACTGCGATTGTGTTTGTTGATTTCAATGATGTGCCGTTTGGGCAATAAACACAAGAATCGTAGCAACCCAAAGCCATTTCATCTCGTATGCAAACCCCTTTGTGCCACTGTTATCCTTTTGCCTGTTCCCTGGGCAATTGTGCGTTAGATTTAAGTGCTTTCGTTTGCCAGGCTTAATTTGCATTTTTATTTTTATGTTTTCATTGAAAGCGCCAGCATCAATGGAGCCCGCTGGCTTCCGAGGCTTTGGAGGCTTTGGAGGCTTTGGTGGCTTCGGAGGAGAGCACATTTGGCTATTCCTTTGTTTTGGGCTCAAAGTTATCAGTGTCGGTAGATGTACACGGCATCAACGGTAGCAGCAACATGCAAAATGCAAATGTTTATTGGCCAAATGCTGAACGATCTCGGCCAGCTGAACTGAGAACAACGGTCCTTCTGGCTTCTCGCCTCCGTCTCCGAGTTGCCTGGCGATTGGAGCGATTGGAGCGGCGGGTGCTGACTGCCACAAAGTTGTCGCCTTTTGTTGTGGCAGCAACCATTTTGGTAAAAACAACTAATCAATTGGCAAATGTGCCATCCGTCAATCACGCAGTCAGTTGGCGGTGGTGTAGGTCACACGACACCACTCGCGGTTTGGTTGCAACTTGAAGCTGCAACTTGAGCTGCAACTGCAACTGCAGCGGCCACCGAATTGACTCGCATTCACTTTTGGGGCACATAAAATGCCACCTTGGTTGTGAATGTCAGTTAGCCAATTTGAAAATTCATTCATTCAGTGCTTTGACGACTCGCTGACTGACTATTGCCAACATTTATTATTAGCCTTTCCCAAACTGACTATTTTTGGAGCTGCCGATGGCCACACAGCAGTAGATGCAGTCGCAGCAGTTGCAGCAACAACAACATGCCGCACATATCACAGCAAGACAAATTTCTATATAATTGCATTTGTCGCAGGCTCTCCGAGCCTCGAAGTTCGATACCACTGGCGAGGCCAGATCGGCCAGACAATGCCAGGCATTATTTTTATATAAATTGCATGCCATTGGCCCGGCCAGTTGGCATTCCATCCAGCCAATTGTCGTCGGAGAGTTGGGGCTCGAGACTCGGGGCAGGGTTTTCGCTCCGATTGTGTTTTTGCCTCGCTTTTAGCCTGGCTCAAACTCTAATTGTCATTTAATGAGACACGCTCGGCATTTGCGCACGACACACGACTATCAATTTGGCAAGTTGCAGTTGCCCGCTGCCAACAGTCGCAATCAGAATCAGAGTCAGAATCAGCAGTAGAAGAAGCCACCGATGAATCTGTTCTATTCGCTGACAACCCAACTTGTCGCACTGCATCGATTCTGCAAGCTGGAATTGCATCTACCATCTTTAGATACGCCATTCAAAAGATTAGCTCAAAAGTAGCTCAAGATTATTACCACTTAAATCCCTTTCTCATAGCATGTTCACTGAATAAGCGTATTCTATGTGTCTAATAAGTATGTATTTATAGATTAAATTTCTTGGCATGCTGCATGCTTACCCGGCATACGAAGTTGTTGTCTTTGCAGATTGCTATGTGCAGAAGTGAAATGCCAAAAGAATAATTTCTAATTATATATATATATATTATATATTATAAGGTTTTCTGGCGCCATCAATCCCTAAATCAGTTCATACTGATATAGGTAAAGCAAGTAAAACCTGTTGAATAGTTTAATCAACTGATAATGGAATCACCCCCAAGATGATGTCATATGAGATAGCTGCGCAGTGGGCAGATGAGGGGTTTTTTTCCCGTCGAGTTTCAACTGCCTCCGTGGCGCAATTGGTTAGCGCGTTCGGCTGTTAACCGAAAGGTTGGTGGTTCGAGTCCACCCGGGGGCGCATCAAAGAAAATTTTTTTACTTGTTTTGTTTACTTTTAATTTCATAAATAGCTTCCCTAATGTTTTTGGGTTCATAAAGCTTTTATTTATCGCTTTTGTGTGGCGAATTCAAAGTGTGCAATTAGTAAAGGGAAATCGCACACGCTGCGGGAGGTCTGAAGAACACAGACACAGTATTTATTGGGCAACTGGAAAGAACGACGAACGAACAGGCGTATAATTTGATTTTTATTGAGCGATAGCAGCGCCATTACCAGGATTATTTCAAGCCTTATACGTGTGTGCCTCAGCCGCAAGCCTGGGCACAATGTAACCTTTACATGAGCAGCTCCACTTTCAGCCGCCTTCTGGTTTGCTCACCGGTTTCTTTTTCGCCTCTGCTTGCTGCAACTGGATGAAAACCACGAGCGTAACAACAGTTGCACATGCAACATGCGCATGGTGTGTTGGTGTCGCCAGCAACGTGGCCAAGTGTATCATGGCAACTTGGAGACAGTTTGTCGTCGCTGGTTTTGCTAATTAAAATGTCTTGGTGCTGTGACTCAAAAGGCGGTCGCCTGATCCACTGGCCAAGTCGAGTCGAGTAGAGTCGAGTCTCTTGGTTACCAGCGGACGACGGCGACGGTGACGACGATGACGACGCCCATTTTAGTAGGCAGTCAGCGGCAACAATGCGATTTTGCCTTTCGCGAAATGCTGCCTCTGCTGCTGCTACAATTTCATTGGAAGTCCGCTGATGTCTGATGATGTTGCAGGGGCACGCGGCGTATGCGCAATGCGACTGCGACTGCGATCTCCCTCGCACAAAATGGCGATCGCATTGTTACAGTTTGCAATTATTTTGATTTATTTTTTGTTCGTCCCCGCGCTTGAGCACTAATCAAAATTAAAATGACGCGTTCGCTGCCATCCCATCCCATCCCATCCCATCCAAGGCGATGCGATGCGATGCGATGCGACGAAAACGACAACGACGATGATAGCCCCGCACCGATCGCCCCTCTGGCCGGAGAGCCAGAAATCAATATTCTAAATTCTTTAACGCGTGTGCACATTTAAGGCAACGCCAGCTCATTGAGATGCGTGCCGGCGAACAGCCTGGCCAGCACTTATACGCAATTTCGCGCCATATTTGGGCCAAACATATTGGATTTTTTTGTCATCTCGACGTCTCCTTGCTCCCTGCACTTGGCCGGCATATAGAACAGCGCACCGGGCCACAGACCACAGATCCCAGCCATCCTAAGCTGTGCTTAGCTTAACTGCTTGAGATCAGCCTGCCAGACTGTTTGTCTACGCCGCTAATCGGGTGTCTTGGCTTCTTTCTTTCCAGGATGACCGATCGCCTACCTCGTCGGGCAACGAGTCGGATGATTCGTCGGACGTGGAGATGCCGTTGGAGGCGGCTGAGGTGGCAACCAAGCTGCCGGCCAGCAAAACAGAGGTATCAGCGCCTCCAGCTGCCTCATGCTCGGCGGCCACCGCGTCCTCTGGCCCCAAAACCATGCCAGCATTGAACTACCAGACTGAGACCAACAGCGGACCCTCGACGTCCACGGCCGCCGGAGGAGCAGCCTCGGCGGACAGCAAGTACGTCTACTCAGCTGCCTCGATTGCCAACATACCGCAGAAGATGCTGAGGCAGCTCATCCAGTCGGGCCACTTGCAGGTGCACGCCGAAGAGGGTGAGTAGCTCTGAAATCTTTAAATAAAGTGCCAGTTCTAAACAGATATCCAACTTACAGATGGCAACCAGTATGTGACCATACCACTGAGCTCCACGGCAGCGAACCTGATAAAGAGCAACAAGCTAACAGCCTCCGGATCGGGAGCCCCAGGATCAGGAACGCCAGTCAAGAACGATGCGAGTGCCAGTGCCGACAAGCCGTTGACCATCAAACAGGAGTTCGATTAGCCCCCAGCCACGCCCACTGCTTATCCACCACTGAGAACTGCGTTTATCCACACTTGCCACACACCATCTGGGAAATCATCAGCAGGAGATTACCATTACTCCATACCCACTACTCTCTTAAAGTCTATCCAAAGTTTTCGCGTCATCAGCCGGGGATGACGATCGCCTGCTACGTCTAAGTCATACTATATCTACTATACCGATACCGATACCGATACCGTATATATACTATTTTTTATACCTATACAAGAAGAAGTGAAGTGAACACCCTGAGCTGGTATCCAAGATGCCAGCGGCATATCTACATACGTAAGTTTTAAAAGTTTTGCAAGTTATACAACAACATACGTGCAGGCATCTGCTGAAATCGAGATGAATTATGATCGATGATTGTATGAGAAATGGAAAACGAGGATGATATGGATGTTCCTAAATCGCAGAGATCATGTTGCTTTGTTACTAGTTTATATTGTTTTATTATACAATACATAAATACATATAAACCAACTTTTTTTGCATAAAACCAAAAACCCCAGAGTGTTTTATTCCTTTAAGTGGTTTAATCCTTTAAATTAAATGCTTCTTGCCAATTTGCAGGCAACTAAGCCAGGTAATTCATGGCTCAATCAAGTGAATCAATCAAGTGACACTTAAGCAGCTGAGAGCCCGCCCCAACGATTATTATTACGGCCACCTACCTGCTAGTATATATACTATACATAGTTAGTATCTACGAGCATGAGAGTGCTTGGATTAAGCACACTCGCAAAAAGAGCAGCGGAAAATGCCTTTTGGTATTTTGCCGCTTGATGGATGTGTCCGTGGTGGGTATTGTGCAATTGATTGATTGACGACATAATCTTATTGACACTTAACCTAATTAAACGTCGCTCATTACTCGCCGGCTCAGGTAGTCGCACTCACACTCGCACTCGCCGTCTAGCACCTGTTACCGCTTATGGCCCTCGATTGGGGCTAAGGAGCCCAGGTCCCCGTCTTCCCATTGATCTTTCTGGCCGCTGGAGCGGGGTGGGGCGGGGGGAAGGGAAGGGGGTCGAGTACTTCCGCTTCGGCGGAGGCACTTTGCATGCAGGAGGCCCACAAAAGGCCACAAAAGGCGCAACGTGTGGCACATACTAATGCTTGCCACTTACCAATTGGAGTACCATGGGGATCATGGTATCAATGCTTCTTAATAAAATAATGGTGTTAGAACTTTACAGGTGGAAAACCAGTCTTTGCTCTTAAGTTGATGACTTGAAGGCAACCACTATACTCACCGCGTAAATAAAGTCCACTAATTCTTAACAACTCTCCTCACACAGTTCCAAAATATTTAAAGTTTGACAAACAGTTCCACTTCAAGTATTTCCACTGTACTTAATCACCGTGTGGACAACGGACGACCTGGGCGGTGGATTGGCACGCGCCGCGGTTTCCGTGGGCTTCGGTTTCGGTCTTGGTCTTCGACTTTGACTTGGTCTTCAGCCGGAAGCCGTTAGTTGTTTGGGCCATGTGTGCTTTTATGGCCGGGTGTTGACGGCGGAGACAGAAATCAAAGACTACGGCCACAGCCCACAGCCCACATCCCACTCGCCGTTGGCCCGGTCAAAGTTGAGTGGGTCACTAAACTCGGAGATATCGACGCTGTTTGCGAATGGCACCGCAATTAGCGTTGATTATGGCCAGCAGAGTTGATTGACATTTTGTGGGCAAGTCCGTGCTGGTCATGTGTGTATGTGTTTGTCTGTCTGTCCGTCCGTGTTTGTCCCGACTAGCCGCTTCAATATTAACCGCACCCACGCAAAGCCATGTGAATATTGATCCTGGTCCGCTCGGCTGTCCTGCCATTCCGACGATTATTAATAATGGTCACGCGCGCGGAAAACTTTGCATTGCAATTTCTCAGTAGTCCCAGTAGTCAGTTGCCATCGCGTTGTGCCGCCAAACGGCTGTGTTCTGGAGGACTACCTTACCTACGGAAAATCCAATCCTGCGAAAATCAATACTAATGAGCCATTAAACGTGGCCCCAGCTGCAGTCGGCCGTAGTCTAATGAGCTGAGCGGCGGCGGAAATTGAATGTTGGCTCTAACCAAGCGGCTGCAGCAGGAAATCACATCGGCATCGCTCTTAGCCATCTCTCCGCCGAACGGAAACGCCAAAGGTAAAAGTATCGGAAGCACTAAAACGGAAGTCTTAGGCGTAATGCCTTGCGCCTGAGTGGATGCGTAGCATGGGCTGCTCCAGTTCCAAGACCTCCGCCACCGTAGAAGACACCCACTCATCGAAGCCCGGTTCGGCCAAGTCCAGTGCAACTAGAATGGACGCCAAGAAGGAGTACCGTAGGTGGAGATATAAAGCCGATTAATGGGAATTTCACCAGGAACCTTCTTTCAGCTGCCTCCGAGGCCTTCACCATTCCCTTGGAGAGCGACGACAATCCGGAGATGCCGCTAAACGAGACGGTGCGCCAGCCGCCGAAGAGGATTCAGCAGCTGATGCAGGGGGCGGCCAGCTCGGAGCCACTCACCCTGGAGGAGCTGGAGGAGAAGCAGCTAAAGGCCGAGCAGCGGCGCCAGGAGCTCATGCAGCACAAGCTGGAGATCATACAGAAGAATGCCCAGATGCTCATGAGGCCTCATGGCGAAAGGGAAACCGCTGGCGAAGGTGAAGGCGACAGGAACGAAGACGAGGAGGAAGAGCCCGAGAAGGTCTAGAGATACTTAAACTTCTTTTTCATTCACATTTTTATTGTTAGCTTTAAATTATATATGTATTACTATATATCGTAGTATATTTCCAAACAATTAGATTGTATGCAATTAAATCTGCTCTCATCGTCAAAATGCTGTCCATCTGTTCTTGGTTGTAATCCTATATGTCAAACCTTTTCTCTTGGTAGTCAAAAACGTGATCTATTTGTAATCGAGTGTTAAATATGTACGTCTAAAGGCTAAATGTAGGTATTTCGGATTTCTGATTTCTGTTTTCAGATTTCTGATTTCAGATTTCTGATTTCAGATTTCGGTCGTTTAGATATTGATTGCAGTACTATATGCTTCATTAGGATGTGTGTGCGTGGTTGTAAATCATGTCTTTTGGGTTAGTTGGTTGGTTGGTTGCTTGCTTGGTTGTTTACACTTGTTTTTTACTCTTGTTGCTCGGTATCGTTAGTTCATATTCATATTAAACGTCGTATTCATATATATGTACTTGTATATATCGTATCGTTAGGTATAAATATGCGTACTTGCGTACTGTGTGTCACAGACACTACAAATGTCGCTTTGATTTCGGCTTGATTCGCACCAGGCCCCGCGTCCCTTCGATTCTCTATTTTCGATTAACTGGGGCCAACAATTTGTTAATATTTCAATTAGTTACCTACACACTCATTAAAAATGTTCGCTCCCCCGATCGCATCGAATATATCGTAGTACCTGGATGTCGTTTGCTTACACTGTATGTTACGTTATGTTTTTGTTTACTCTCTCATATGCCTTGAATATGAATATGCTTGCGGTTCACTATTAGTTAGTTACTGGAATTGGTGCACTTCGAAGAAGCAATTGGCTAATAGCTATGAGTTCTTGCTATGAGTTCGGGATGCTGCCCAAAGAGATGGTCCGCCAGTCGACGGATTGGCCACTTTCAGCACAACCTGTTGATAGGGTTACTAATACTATTCGTCTCGTGTCCGGGTCCTCGCGATCCTGATCCAAGATCGTAGATCCCTGATCCCAGATCCCAGATCCCTGATCCCCGCCCCACGTCCGGGTCTGTGTCCTGATCCTCCTCAACTGGGCCATCTCTTCGACACACGTGCCCCAAACATATTGCTTGCGTTACTGTTGTTACTCTCGGGCTAAGATCGTCCCGGTTTTTCGGGGACATTTTCCACGTCAGTTACAAAAGGTTTGTTCTTAGTTGTCGAACCATGGTGGGTTGCGTTCTTAATACATACAAATAATCGTTATTTTATACATACATATTTCGATATATTAGCAGGTATGTGTCTACAAATTGATTTGCACGGTTGACGCTTGTTCGGCTTTGGTTTGGTTTCTACACACATGTATGTTACAAAAAAACAAACTTTAACTATTGAAAACGAGCAGTACAATCACAATATTCCCCCTACAATTAATACATGTCATATCCCCCATATCCCCCCATATCATGTCCCCTCCCCGCCACCAGCCTACACAACGAAAATCGTAAGGAAAACAAAACGATTCCATTGGTTGGCCAAGATGCAAGACGCAAGATGCATTCGCATTCGCATTCGTTGCCCGCGGAACTTAATCCTCCTACTTTGAACTTGTATTAAAGCTTTTTTGGTTTCTGCCTCTTTCTGCCCACAACTTTCGCCAACAACTTAAGCTAACTCATTTGCCATGTGTATAATAATAAATATACTGTATATCTTATATTTGTGTACGTGTATGTATGAATTGCAATCGTAATCCATTATATTTGTATTAAATTCTTCTTGCATCGAGCATGTGCCTACCTAACAGTACGTAAACGCCTAACAAAAGGGAATCTCCTCCTCCTGGGAGGATCACGTGATCATCATCGTGATAACTCTGCTGTGATCAGGTGCTGCGGAGGGTTGCCTCGGGAACTAGTCTAAAGATACGTTAATGAGATCTTTGGCTTGCTTGGAAGCAGTTGGTCGAACCTCATGGGTTGCAACTAACTTGGCTTGGAAGAGGTAAGTGGGTGCAAGTTCCTGCCTAACCAGATCTTTAGAACTTTAAAGAACTTTATTGCAAACTTAAAACTTATTTTGACACCGCGCGAAACCTCAGTTCTGGCAATTGTTGTTTATGGCAACCCTCCCGGAATGGTGATGCGTGTATATAGTCGGGGGCTAGACATCAAAAAATCAGTACTGCTTGTCAATGGGTGATCCTAAGCCTAGTTTTGGTTTTACTGCCTCCCAAAAGTTCTAGCACACAACACTTATTGCAACTACTAGTAGTTAACGGGCCAGATGATGGGTGATTAAGTATTAATTATCTAGTTGTAGACGCCGCGCACCATGCCCTCGCGGTTCCGGGTGTGCCACTTGCAGGTGAGGATGCGGACGTAGGTCCGCCGGAAGGTGGCGTTGCACAGGGCGTAGCACATGGGGTTGATCGTCGAGTTGATGTAGCACAGGGCGTAGAAGAAGTCCCACAGCTCCGTGGGTATGCAGTCGGAGCAGGTGGTCAGCGGCTTGATCAGCACCAGGATGTTGTACGGTGTCCACGTGATGATGAAGCTCAGCAGGATGGCCGACAGCGTCTTGGCCGCCTTCGACTCCTGCCGCTTCTCCTGCGATTTCTTCTTCTTCTTGGCCGCATTGCGGGCGTTCATGAGCGCGTGTGCCCCGCCCACTCCGCCGCCCGCTGCCCCGCCCCCCGCCTTGCCCAGCTGCTTGGGTATGACCTTGGCGTTGAGCAGCCTGGCATCGTGCTGAGCATGGGACATCCTCCGTCCGAGTGGCAGGCTGAACTCAGAGTCTCGCGAGGGCAAAGGTCGTCGGGTGGCGGTGGCGGCGGCGCTTGCCAAAGGAGGTGCCGCCGCCGTCGTCGTGGGCCCGTCCTCGTGTATCATCTTGATGGAGGGCGCACAGTCGCCTTGCAGGCTCAAGGCTGTGGAGGCAGCTGCCCCGGCACCAGTGGCACCTCCTCCTCCGCCTCCGCCGCCTCCATTGGCCACATGGCTGGATGCACCGTCGGATGGCAGGCGGATGAGTATCGTGTACACGGAGTCCTGGCTCACCGACCGTGAGTTAATGCGATTGATAACGGGCAGGGTGCGCGAGTCGCGATGCGTCGCATTTCCGGTTGTTCCCAGTCCGATTCCACTTCCGTTTCCGGTCCCGTTGCCGTTCACTGCGCCATTCCCATTGTGGCTGGTGTTGTTGTTGTTGTTGATGGCGCCATTGCCATTGCCATTGCCACTGGGATTCACATTCGCCGTTGTGCTCGCCGCAATCGCACTCATTTCCTGCAGCTGCGAAATGGAGGCGAGCGGTGGGCGTGGCAGCGGTGTGGGCGAGACATCCGACAGCAGAATGCTGGGCGGCCGCACGCCGCTCACGCTGCCGCCCATCGAGTAGTTGTCCCGCATCACGTTCATCGAGGTGCATCTGCGATGTGGAGGAAGAGAGAAGACAGGATGTGGCATTCGGTTAGCATTGGGTTAGCATTGCGGCAAACACACATTAGAGTGGACCACTCCAACGACACTGACAGGCAACTAGAACATGAACAACAGCTCGGGCCAAAATCTGGATGCAACTGCGCCTCCGCTCATCCAAATGGACAGAAAGGACACAGAAACACATCATGCATCTGGGCAGTGCATTTGGAATGGAAACAAGTGGCCGGAAATCGCAGCTTAAATCGATTACCCAGCCGATGGCCGGTGGCCAATGGCACACATAAATTGAAACAAGTCCGGCGGTCAAACAGATACGTATCTTTAAAATGCATTTCTGGTTTCTGGCACTCGTTTCAATTATAGCTGTCGCGTATGAAGTGGCTATCCTACACATTTTTGGGCTGGCCTCAATGGCGACACATCGCGGATTCATCTGAAAAAGCTCATTTTCCCAACTCATTTCTATGCTAATTCAGATTCCACATGGATTTGCACATTAGCGAATTATTTGACTGTTTATACTCGCTAATTGTTCCCCACTGATCTAAGCGACAAATTTGCACGCAGGCTGTGAATTTATTCAGTTCGAGAGAGCTTAATGCAGAAATTAAACTAAACATTGAACAAATTGTTAAACAAAATGAACTATATGAAATATCTTAGGCCAAGCTTGATTTTAAAGTTGGGTTAAATAAGTTCTTCTCTGCGCGCAAGAGCGATTTGTAACCTAAGCTGCAACTATCACTGGTTCAAATCCAATCCTATGAATTAATTACAGCCAGCGGAATGGAGAAACTCCGGAGCGCAATGGCCAGCTCCAACTACCTTGGACTGTAAGCCGCAATTAGTTTCCATCCCGATGTGTGCAGTGGTGCAAAGCCTTCCATCTACGTGGATTACTTTAGTGCTGGATGGACTTTGATGGATTCGTGTGTGGTTGGGTGCTGGGAGTGGTCGTGGGGCAGGGAGATGGAGATGGAGATGGAGATGGAGTGGGATTGGTGCATCGTGGTGGCCAGTGGAGAACGGGCCCAGGCTCCTCCTCCTGGACACTCTTCACCACTGCCACTTTGCGTTTGTGTGCACAGGCATTGGATGGGAAATCGAAGATATACAAGTATGTGTGATATATTTGGGTGCAGGCTGTTTGTTGTTGTTGTTTGTTTGCCACTCGAAAAAGTGCTCTGGGTGCAAAGGAAGCGAGTCATACGCATAACTGGGGGTGAGAGAGTGGGTGCGGTGTCGGCTTACTCGAAATATAGACGATTAAAGTTCAGAATTTTGATTGTTTTTACTACCTGGAGACGGAGCTTTGTAAAGGAGTTTCAATTGTTACTGGTGTTGCATACCCTAAATCAGAAGGCTCCTCCTGCTCGTAGGCGAAGTCGTCGGAGTCCTCGCGACCGGAGTGCCACCACGCAATGCACCACTCCTTGATGCTGCCGAAGCAGGTGTACGACTTTTTGATTGTATTCGTGCTTTTGATCTGTGGATGGTGTGTATTAGTAATCGGGAAAAAATGAAAAAATGAGAGCAAATGGTCCTACGCTTGACTTGCGCGAGTGCATCCCGTGGTAGCCGGAGTCGATGACCATGTTGGTCATGTAGACACTCTCCGCGTCCGCCGAACTCTCGGAGCGCGGACGTCGCCAGGTGTCATGGTCGTTGCCGCCCACCTGGGCGAAGGCCAGCAGGCCGCCGGAGGCGTGATTCACCACCGTGTTCTCTTCACTGCAAAAGTCACAATATTCCATTATTTGCCCAAATGCTTAGTTTTATATTTAGAACGACCAAACAAAACAAACTTGTAAGTTTGTGGTTGGAAAAGGATACTATACTGTAATCAAAGAAAACGACTCAATGAGCTGTGAAATGAAAACTGTTTCTGCATTCGAAATTCAAAATGATTCAGCTCATTGGGTCGCCAAATAAGCAGAAGATATTCTAATCATACAATATTACTTTAAGGTATTCAAGAAAGAAACAAACCAAAGTAGTTTTGAATCAATATTGTTCATCCCTTTAGTGAACTAAATAACACATTTTCTCTTACCTGCTGTTCGATCTCTTGCTGGAGTCCTTCTTGCCAGCCTGCAGGTTGGGCAGGTCCTTCTGCCGCTTTTTCGTCTCGCGCCAGATGCGCCAGTAGAGGAAGCACATGATGGTGACCGGGAAGTAGAAGGCGGCCAGTGCCGTGCCGAAGGTGATGTACTGGTTGGTCTCGATGAACTGGATGTAGCACTCGTCCTTGGGCACCGTCCGCTTGCCCTCGATGTAGGGCCAGCTGTAGATCCAGGGCGGCCAGAGGAGCAGGCTGATGCCCCAGGCGGCGCCAATCATCACCGCCGCCCGATTGGTGGTCCTTTTGGCGCGGTACGTCAGCGGGCGAGTGACACTGAAGTAGCGATCGAAACTGATGATCAGCAGGTTCAGCACCGACGCATTCGACGCCAGGTAGTCCAGGGCCAGCCAGGTGTCGCACACGATGGGACCCAGGGGCCAGTAGCCCAGGATTGTGGTCACCGCAAAGAGCGGCATTGATATTGCGCCGATGGCGAAGTCCGCGATGGCCAGCGAGAACAGGAAGTAGTTGCTGATCGTCTGCAGCTGCTTGTCGATCTTGAAGGATATCATCACCATGACATTGCCCGCCACCGTCACCGTGCTCAAAATCGCCGCCACGAAGCCCATGACCACCATGGAGGCCAGTGAGTACCGCGGTCCCTTCGTCTCGAAGCCCATGGTGCCGTTTGTCTGGTTCCCGTACATTCCCGCATAGGGATCGTACAGCCCGCTGGCCGCCGTGGACGTGAGGTTCTCGAACAACGCGGTCAGGAGGGTGGAGCCCGGGTATCCTGGGGAGTAGCCTACAGGACTCGCCGTCGTCGTCGTCGTGCTGGTCGTCGAGGTCGTGGTGGTCGTTGTGCTCGTGGTTACGGTCTTAAACAGCGGCTCTAGTATGCTGGGCGGGCCATGGGCGGCCAATGCCAAACTCATGACCGGCTCCATGGCGTATACGTGATTTTATGTACTTTTCAGCTGTAAGGATTACGATGCTCGCTGCCGCGCGCTTTCTCTCTCTCTGTGTTTGGCTTGTCCTTAGTTGAGCCTCATCCGCTGCTTATCCTTTTTACTGCACCCACGCAAGGCGTTGGCCATTTTCGCAGACCCTGAAAGGAAGAAAAACGGGGATGTTAGGTGGGATGTCAGAATGGCCCGACCGGAAAGCAGCCTGAAATAATTATTTCAATATAATGTTATACATTACTATTGTTCATTAATAGCTGCATGTTCACGGGATTGAATTTAAGCACACAAGCACACTTTACTTCCACCATTATCTTTTCAGTGCAGTATCGGAGTATCCAAGCTGAAAACTCCTTTACTGCCTTATAGTTAACCGTTCGAAGATCTCGTAACTTGATAAATTTACAGCCTTCTGAACGACCGTCATAAATTCCACATAGATGCCGAAGGATGTGCTGCAAAGTGGCGCCGCAGAAATTTATTAAATTAACCAGGAAGATGTGTAAATGTCAAAAGATGTCAGTGGGCGTAAGGAATAAGAGCGCGAGATGCGCGAAGCGAGTTTTTCGCATCCGGATGCTGCGATAATTATGATGGGCCAGCTTGGGCGGCTAAGCAGCGTAAAGTACTTGAGCTTAGCGGCTATAATCGACTTGAGGCCTTCAGGCTCGAAGAGTAATTGCATGTTGGGCTGGCAAATGCATATAGTCACACCATTCCCGAATGTCCTGCGAAAGTCAGCGGATGGCCAAGAGGCATGAAAAGAGGAACGGCGAGATTTATGAGAAACTGTCCCAGCAGTGGCCTTTGATATATCTCATCTTGGCAAGGAATCCTGGGAAAGGAAGCAGAATAACATATTTACAATGCCAGGGGCCGACTGGCTTTGTGCTTCTGCAAAATGACATTTTCTGTGTGATTTGTTGTAATGGAAATGTAGGTATATGTAAATGTAAATGTAAATGAAAATGAAAACGGCTTGAATGCGTTTCCTTGGCAGGCCTCAGCCAGCCCATTTGCAGCCGTTCAGCCATTTCAGCCATTTGAACCATTTCAGCCACACCCACAACATTTGTTGTTCGTTTATTACTGTTGCCAACAATGGCAGTGGCAAAAACGACAAAAATAACAACAGCCGTGCAACAGTCGAGGAGGAACTTGGCTCGAACAAGGAACAAGGAGCATCGAGCTGCGAGTTGCGAGTTACGAGTTACTTTGGCACGGAAATGTTCCAGGCGGCTTCCTCTGACACTTTTCAAAACTATTGATGTTGTCATTGGCCATATGCCTATAGATATCTGTGAGGAGGGGGTGGGGGCTTGTTTCATTTGGCAGCCATTGTGCGCGGCGACTTTGATTTGGAAAGTTTTTCACCAGCTCGCATTGAAAAGCCACGTTACGCATACGCCATGGCTGCCAGCTGATTGATAGGCCACGATACGTGGCGAAATGAACAGGCCACAATGAGCTGTCCGTGATTGATTCGCATTCAATGGATGCGAAGTTATTGTGCGCCGCGCCATTGTCGTTGGTCAGGGCGGTTCCATACACATCAGGCCACAAAAGGGTCAAATTCCAGAAAACTAATTTACGTATCTTTTTGCAGAAAACCTATTTAATATTTGATTTTAGGCCTGTTATCAGCGCGCAATCACTACTGTAATCCTAATCGCTATTAGCTTGTAATTAAACGTTATCTACGTGACATAACACACATCATCCAATTGAAGCGATCTTTTACCCCCTGAACAAAAATAGCACACCTTGTTAAATGGATTAATTTTCCTGGAAAAATATAAGTTCTGTGAAAGCCATGAAAACCATAAGCAAATGAATTCTCCGAACAGCAAATGGCCTGAGTAGACATACAAATTTCCAACTAAACCAATTAACTTGCAGTTGCCTGTAGTTAAAACCCTTGAATTGCAAGAAAACAAACCGAGCGGCTGATTAATTGGCCTTTAAAATATCATAGCCTACTTTTAGGTCGCACCAGTACATATACACATAAGCGGTCGAATGCGATGGCCAATGCAAATAGCATCAATTAAGGAACGAATTGAATTACCACAAATCATCACTAACTGAAATGTGCACGTTGACGATTCAATTGACCTGTGTGGAGCTCGAAAAGTGCGTAATTTGCACCGACTGTGCTCTGCCCTTGTTTTTGGGCTATTTATGGCTTTAACTCCAAAGGATGCCCAATTAAATGCAGCGTTAAACAATAAATCAATCAAAATCCGTCTGTTTATCTCATTGAAAACACGCACACACGTATAAATCAATTGCAAAACAAGCTAACAAACTGGTGAGATGGGCAAAACCAATGGGGCGCCATAAATTGAACCGACAACAACAACAACACACGAAAAACAACAACCTCAGCAACAAATGGAGAGGGCAGAACATTTCCAATAAGTGAAAAAACAAATCGCTCGTGTGACTCGGTACTTCTCTGTTATCCCCATGTGTGGGGGCTTCTCCTCAGAACCCAAGTAGTTGGAGCGCTACGGCTACGTGATTTTGACTTGGCCACGTCAGATTACGGACTGCGGGGCGGAACTACACCGATAGAAACTGATACGACAGGAAGCTCCTTTCTAAGAAATTCCGGATAAACGAATTCACCGAATTTTTGAAGGGAAAACTCAGTTTAATACCATTTGACAGTAAACTATAAATTTCCCAATGATAGAACAACACAAATGTATTGGCATTTTTCGGGGAATGTAGTTATTGGTAATCAGCTGCCATCATTGGCGGCTGTCCGCTTGTGTTACATTCAAATTTATCAGGCGACCGCTCCTTCGGCAAGTAATCGAATTGAGCTCCTTGTTGCCGTGCCTCGCTTTTTGGCTGCCATAAAAAAGGATTTATGGATTTATTATCAAATGCGTCGGGCGCAAAAACACAAGTAACCATATAACATACACAACACACAACACGAGTATACCATATACCACACACACACACACACACACATGTTCATGGCTGAGCAACCTGCGACCCGCGAGGATTTGTTTTGCCATTTATTAGGCTATTTTTATGACACTGCCACGAGCTGGTGGAACGATGGGGTAAGCACAGTGAGCCCACCATGCAGCCGCTAATCAAATCACACTTCACTTTTCAGCCATGGGAACTGTGTTGTGCCTTGTAGGTCGATAGACTGGCACAGATGTCTATGGCCAGATGCAGTTTTGGCAATTGTAAATCTGCCTGTTTATCACAGCCGAATAAATTATAACGCCAGTCAATTAGTGGCTCACTGGATGATTGTTACTTTCCCCTTATCAGCTGCTTACAGGCCATCAGGTGACACAGTTCTTATGCGTAAGCTCCTGGCAACCGCGATATTATGAAGAGTGAAGTATTGACTAACGCCTCCCATTTGTAATTATTCAGTGATTTATGTAACTTGTTTGACAGTCCCCTTAATATATTACGACCTCAGCTTTTGTGGATCTTTAAGACACGTTAGCCCCCCAAAGTATGCAACAAAATATTTCCTTTACGAAAGTGCGACGCTTTTGAACACTGCAAACAACAAAGGGCTTCATCGTTCTCAAAGTTTTTCGCTGCATGCGCGCAAATTATGTTCCCCTATTTGCCGAGCTTCACTGTCCTCGAAAGTGTATATTTTTGATCAGCTCATCAACAGTCGGCTTTATTTTGCATTGGTTATTCTCGTTCTGGCTCGCTTTTTATGCGGGCTCTGTCAACGCTCACACACACTCGCTCACGCCTATTTAAGCACACCAACTCGCCCACCCACACACGCGCACACACACACGCACTTTGGGTGTAAAGAGAGAGGGGAGAGGCTGCGGAAGGAAAGGATGGGCAAGCCAACTAGCTTGCATACTTTCGAGCGCCCTGTCTTTCACGGCGCCCATTTCTCCTTTCTTTCTTTTCTTTTCTGTTCTGCTGGCTTATGTTAATTTCGCGCGAGTTTAATTGCTTGCCACATGGCTGCTGATGCCAAGCGGATGCCGTTAGCTGTTGACTGCTTTCTGTTCTGTTGCCTGCTTTCTGTTCTCTGTTGCCTGTTTCGTGCTGCCCGCTTTTCAGCGTTTCCTTGGACCGAAATGCGAGCTGCTTTGCCTGGCTTGTTTGCGGAAATTAAATTGCTGGACTGGCTTTCACCTTATGCTCCGACTGTCCGCTAAGCATATTGCCCAGCGAAATGCGCCCACACATGGAGAAAAACTGGTTGCTTGTGGCGGGGGGGAGTTGCAGTTCACATTCTTTCTAATCACATTATTCCACTGCCACTTTATAGATTAGAAATATTAAATCTATAGAAATAAAAATAGCTTTCCAAACTATTTGAGCAAGCTTACTATGCGAATGCTTGCATGTGAACTTTTCAAGCCAGATTTTCACACGAAATATAACTAATGACTGTGCTGCTTGCAAGGTTTCTCGCTGTGTAGACTCGGGTGAGGTTGTGCGAACTGCTGGGTTGTAGGTCGAGCGGGTGGTGGCGCTACAGAGCGCGGGGCGGGGGGGTGGCTGAGCCGCGCCCCACCGACCTACTCGCACAAAGTTTAATCAAAACGAGAGCACTGGAAACGGAGAAAGCAGCGCTGCCGACGTCGAAGTTGACGGCGACGCCAACGCACACACACACACTGGGGAACTGAACTCTCACTTACGTTCTCGCTCCCTCTCTCGCTGTCGAAGCTCTCTCGTGGCGCTCGCGTGCCCTCTTGCTCTAACCTATTGCTTATTTGCGATGGTTCCGTTGTAACGGTGACATCGCTGTTGTTGTTGTTGCTGCTGCTGTTGTTACTGGCTTTGTTTTTGTTTTTGTTTTTGGGCTTAGAGATGCTGCCTCTGCTGGCGTCGCTGCCGTGGCGTTGGTGTTGGTGTTGCTTTTGCTGCTTCTGTTGATTTTGGCCATTTGCCGCTCCCAAAAGTATGCTTTGTAATTTTTTGTATTGTGCGCGCACATCTTCGCTTCTGCTTTCTAGTATCGTATCCTGCCGCTCCTGGCAGCCCCGCCCCCAGCGCCTCCGCCTCCGCCTCCTGCTCTTTGGATCCTGCTCAATTCATTTCGCCTTTCGCCAATTTTATTATACACAATGCGAACTGCGACGCCGACGTCGGCGACTTTGCGTGCTTAAAGTTAGCACATTTAACATTGCAACTGGGTTTGTTTTACTCGCTATGCGGGCACAGCACAACTCTAATGACTTGCTTTAACTTAAGTATTTAATTATTGCTCGTTGTAAAAATTCCCCCGACACCGCTGACAGCTCTTGCACGCGTTTGTTTTCCACTCGGTTATTGTTGCTACTACTTTTCACCGTTTCGCGCTAGAGAGGCTGTAGCGCACGTTGCCAAATCTCATCCGGGACTGAAGCTGAAAATTCTGGCCAAGGTATATAACGGTACAGAGCCGAGGAGCGGAGAGCCAGAGCCGAGCAGCAGCCGAGAGAGGCGACGTGGATGTGGAGAGTGTGGGCGACGCGAGTTTCTTATGCTGGAATTTGTGTTTGTTGGGCAGCATGGCGAGCATCCTTTTACCAACACCCTCGCACAAAGGACATACGGAAAAACGGGCTGCGGCTGTGTGTGTGCGTGTGCGTGTGCAGCCGAAAATGTGCTGGCAGCGGAACTTAATGGATGAATATGAATGAAACGCCGCAACAGTCCAACTGCGCGACGACTGAGGGGTAGTGGGCAGGGGGCAGGGCGATCTTAGGGCTAGGGGGGCCAGGGGATAGAGGCGCACAGTGGGTGGTAGTTGAATTCCAGGTGGCGAAGACAAGTCCGCACGAGGCCCACGGGCATGGCTCGGCTCGAGTGCCATCTTGTGTATGCTGCTGCTACACATCTGCAGCAGCATCAGCAGCAACAGCAACAGCAGAAGCAGCAGCAACACTAGCCACTTTTCAATGGGACTCCTGGCGCACGAGTGTAAGCGTAACGCATTTGTGTGAGTGCCGCTGCGAGGGTGTTCGTGTGAAGTGGAAGCGCTGGAAAAGCGCATTCACATTTCAATTAAATAACACCAGCGGCGTACGGTCACAATTGCCAGTTCAATGGGCATTCCGAGCTTGTGAGGAGAATAACCACTTGGGCTTTGGCGGAATTTCGACTGGAGGGTTCTATTCTCAGAGTGTTAAGAAAGGTAAGCACAGCTGAAGTGCTGAGTGCTCAAGAATAATGATGGTCAATAAATATTAAAGACCTTTCCTGTGTATTAGAGATAAGTGATCATATTACCAAGTCTACAATTTAAACTAAATTCCTTGTTCTGTCTAATAACTAAGGAACCTCCATGATTATTTCCCATCCTCGAGCTAATTACATTACAGTACTTTCACTTCGAACCCTTCGTCCATGGCGAGCGGGTCCCTCAAGTGCCTTGGCTTTATTAATAGCAACTCATGTCGCGTTTAAACTGGACAACAATGGAACTAACGCAGCGGACATGGCACTGCCACTGGCCCCAGCGACCCGCACCCAGCCCACGAGCAGGAGCCACCCGAATCCCGGCCACCGACAAGCCCGCACCTTCCCTTGGGCTTGGCATGTGCTGAGGTCTGCAAGTGCGGATACTTCTGTGTGCTCGTCATGCCAGCACATGTGATATAAAAATACATAAATGGACAATGCAAAAGGAAAGATGAGTAAGAGCTCTGTGCCGCCGGGACCAGGAGGATGCGGATGGATGATGGGTGAGGAGGGCCAGCTCGGATTAGGGGCGAATTGATTGAGCGAGTGGACCGAGGGTGTGGTCCCGAGAAAATCCCATTCCGATACTTGCTGCAATAAACGGCCAACAGCGGGGCAGCGGGGGGGTCGGCTTTAGCAGTGGCCAGTGCATCCACATGCTGGAATTTGGTAGTGACACCGCACGCTCTCGAAAGCCGGAAAATTCTTTGCAGTGCCACCGCCACCACGTTGCCCATACGCACCGTTGACCATGTAATCGGAAGGCACAGCATGCCATCGCCCAGCTAGAGAAATGCCAGGCCCAAGGGACGAATGCCGTTGCTGTTTGCCGTTGGAATGCTGGCGAGAGTTTGGCCATTTTTGGTACTGACATATTTTCCAACGCTCAAGCACAATTTCACTTTGGCTTCCAGTCAAGTTGAGTTACTGCAATTAAGCCGCTGAAGTTTCGTCGGCAAAGTTTTTTGAGTTTAATCTTGCCAAATTGAATTTATCTAGCGGCATGCAGAGCAATGAGGAGAGTAAGTCGCTTGTAATTGGCAAAGGCGCCTTACAACCCAATAATAAGATCGTTATTTGTCTTTTTTCTTTCTTTTAATATTTTTTTGTTGAATATTGTTTTTGTTTATTTTAAATATATATATATATTTATATAAAATATATAAGCATAAACTTGTACAAATATAAATATCTTTACTGTTACCCCACGGCCCCTCATTATCGATCTGCATATCTACGTCCGTCTGCAGCTCGAAACTCGAGCTCACACAATTTGTTTCATGGAATCCCAACATCTCACATATTTCTGATAACTGATAACTTTGCTAAACTTTCCGTGGATGTGTCTCTGTCTCTAGTGTGTGTGTGTGTGTGTGTGTTAAGTTGCATAGCTAAGATACAAGTATTATAGATATATTTACAATAGCGATAAGGTCAACAAAAATATTTGTTTGGAGTACGTATGTTTGTCCTTTTGTTTTTGTCTGCGGGAGTGTGAGTGGTGTGTTAAGCGTAGGTAAATATTAAGTAAATTTAATTCTGCCTCGACGGTTCTCGCATACATAACGTATATGTATATACATGTGGCATGCATATACTCGAAGATATGGTATATGGTATATGGTGTACGGTATCATAACGCGTTGGATTTGGATTTTCGACAGATCGATAGACATGTACAATAATAATAATAGAACAATAGGCTAACGTACACTGAAAGATAATAAAATTAAACTTATGCAATACATTTTACGACACAAAAACTAAGCTTGACCCGACGCGCTGCTTGGCACGACTTACATACATACATGACCATCTAAAACATATATACTTTCTCTCTTATATATATATAAGCAAGGCAGAGGCGCTCAATCTCTGGCGGAAGCCTTAATGGATGGCTGACAATTGTTTTGTTACGTTCTGCATAGCTGTCATAGCTGCCGTGGCTGCCATAGCTGCTGCCGCTGCAGTTCCTTTGTTCGCCGGTTCGACAGGCTGCTTCCCGTCCCCGAGCGTGGTGATTTCTTGGCCTCAGCCCTCGGAATACGAGCTGAGGCTGCTGCGCGTCGAGCCGGTGAAGTGATCTCGTTGCAGCGTGTCCGAGGGCATGGACACAATCAGGGCGCCGCCGTACAGGGTCTCCATCTCGTCCAGCTGCTGGGCGAAGGTCTCCTCCAGGCGCTGGTGCAAAACATGGGAGTATCATTAGTATTTCACAGAGCAACAATGCACTTTACTGGGCAACAACAACATACAATCTCAATCTATACATCATCAAGTTAGAGAGTAGAAAGGGGCGGGGGAAGTTAGCTGAATAGCGCATGCATTAGTAGGACACTTATAGCTAACTATACATAGAATACACAGTGCCTTCCGGAACCATCGGATACGCGAGCTCCAGTTGCTGGGCTCTGAGCCATGCCATATCGAATAGTTGGGAAGCACACTGGGGATAGATCAAAGGACTAACCTCTTGTTGCAGCCGTTGCTGTAGTTGCTTTACACATTACGAGAAGAGGAGAGCCGGCAAGAAAAGTTTTTGGATACAGATTTTTGATTCGGTTTGGTTTTTGTTTGGTTTGGTTTGTTTTGGATTGGTTTGGTTTTCGATAGCAGCGCGTTGTTGTTTGCATGTGGGTGTTTATATATAAGAGTGGGTGTGTACAGTGAAGCATCATGAAATTTGCGATATGATAATATTTATTTGTAAGTATTTCATAGTTGTAAGAATTTTTAGAGTAAGATATGGCTACACAAATGCTTGGCATGTTGCTAAGTGGAATGTGGATTGTATTATCTTTATCATTCATTACACTCGTTATACTCTTTCTCTTTTTCATTTTCGTTTACTAAGTACTTCGATAATACTGCTTAAATGGAATGCATTTGGAGGCGGAGGGCTGGTCCAAGTCAAGAGAATACTTTAACATTAAAAATAGGCAAACAATTAATCCACTTTCGTTCATTAAAATAGCATTTCCAACAAACAATCAACTTTTGGCAAGACAGAATGTATGGCATTTTCCGTTGCAGGTAAATAGGTGAGAAAAGCTTTACAAATTCGGTTAGCAGGATGAAGAGTTTGGGGAAAGGGGGACTACGAGGGATGTGCAGTTAGCCAGCACCAGCGAGGAATGTAAAGCAGGTTGATTCGGTGTCAGTAGGTGTGAGTACAGGTTGATTGGCTGGTTAGTATAGTAGATGAGGTGCAAGCGGGAAACTGGCTGCTGAAACGTGGCAAGTGCTGATCGCGATAATCTACGCGTTCGTCTTCTAGATGGCCGATGAGTCTTCCTCGCAGCTGTGCTGCCGCTGATTGACTCGCGGCAGTCTGTACTGCGCCGCAAACAGATCGTAATAGATATCCTCGGAAGAGGCGGCGGAATCGGCCGAGGCGACGCTTCCATTGGTGCGACTGTGTCCCGGCTTGACGGAGGACCGCAGCTGCGGCTGGACTTCGTCCAGCAGGGCGGCTGCCTTGCGTCCGGAGTCAAAGATGAGGTCCGCATCGCTGGCGAACCGCGTGGACAGCTCGTTTATGTTGTACATCGACTGCGCACTGCTTAGCGACGATCTGCCGCTGCTCCGGCTGGCCAGCGAGGGTCGCTTGATAGCGAAGGAGGTGGTGTGCAGGAGCCGCTGCGTGTGGGCGGTTAGCACTGGGCCCTCGTGAATGCGCAGCTCCACGCCACTGGCCTCCGCCGCAGCCTTGGTGTCCAAGCGGCTGAATCGATTGGTGACCAGGCCCAGATCATCTGGTGTTTTGGGCGGCGTACTGCCTCTGAAGGTGCTCATGGCTGGCTTGGAGCTCACATCCTCGGCGCTGTTCAGTGGTGGCGTGGAGGTCACTACCTTCACTAGCTCGTTGGCCGGAAGATGTGTAATAAGACGAAGTTGGTTTTGCGCCGGAAGCGTAGTGACGCTGGCCCGCTTCATCTGCTCGCTCAGCATCTGCTCCTCGTCCTCCTCCAGCACCAGATCGCTTATCATCTGCGATCTCTGTTGTTTGTGCATGATAGGAGTGCTGGGCACACTGCGGCTAAGATCTGGAGCTGATCCGCGGAAATTGGACAGTCGGTTGCCACCGCCCCCCATCATTAGCAGCGAGGAGCGAGAGCGTGGCATGTATTGAGGATCGATAAAGGTGTTGCGGGGTAGCATGCGTGAGGATCGCTCGTTGTAGATGTTGCGCAGATAAGCGGGCAGCATGACCTCCTGATCCTCGAACTCCTCGCGGTTGGCCACAAGGCCAAAGCGCTTTTCGTGCTGATCAATGGCCAGTTTGATCTGCTTGTTCAGCTCCTACGCTCGGTTCAATTTGGTTGTTAAACACATGCATGACCAAGTCCGTTGATCGGTTGGTTGGTTTTTGGTTAGTAGTTGGGAAGCACAGCGGTAAGCATTTTTATATTTTGTTTAATTTTTATCAGTTATCAGTTATCGGTTTCGGTTTTTTTTTTTTTTTTTTTTTGGTTAAGTTTTGTAGGTAGTAGTAGGTACAGTAGGCCACCAAAGTGAATGCATTTGCGTGGGTGTAAAGAGAGAGAAAAAGTTGAAAAAATAATTGGATTAAGTTCAGCCTTGGTTCAGTCAAGTTGCAGCGGTTTGAAGATGAGCTAGGGGTTCGTCTGTCATAGTCCCAGTTCTCGTATCAGTAGCAGACACGCCTTTCAATTGAAAATAGATTAGCTAACTGATGATTCATTGCCTCTTCTGTGGCATTTTAAAAAATGAGTCACAAGCCGTTTGACTGAATGACAAGTCAGTAGGAAAAGTGGGCAATGAAATTAAACGACCAAACGTTATTCATACTGGAGAAATCACGTCGAATAATGCTCATCTACAAACCGCACAGCATTGACGGAACGGGTTGGGATGGGTTTCAATTTAAAAGGAAATAGGGAGCACAAGACACCACAGTTCACCGTAAACCAATCAATATACAATAAGTATCATTACCAAGTTATATCAAACGAGTTGATCTACTTTGTACATTAAAAAACACATAACACCAACGAAATAGGGCGGAGAGCTTTTGGCTGAGAGCGCTCTTGGGCGGATCTCAAACGGAGATTTGCATACACACCTGTTTACGGGGCACCAACTGTTCGCGCCACTCGCGCAGCTCCCCCTTCAGTCGCTCATCGATCTCGGAAAGCTTGGAGTGCTCGTGCTCCACCAGAGCCCTTCGCTTTTCGTTCTGAAGTTGTTCCAGTTCTCTGTAAAAAGGAAATGGAATGAGTATAGGCTCAGGGAATCCAGTTGGCCATCTACTCACTTTATGGCGCTTTCACGTGTGGCGCGTAGCTCTTCCAATTGCTTTTGATGCTTGACTTCGAAGCGTCGCTCCTCCTGCATATACCGCTTCTTCTCTTGCTCCTGGAACTGAATTTGAAATAGTGATTAGTTTGATTCTGTCATTAAACCAGACATTTTTCCTACCTTCTTTAAGCGATCGCGTTCGATTTCAGGATCTAGGCTCGTGGAAATGCGCAGGGACTCACGGAACATCAGATCTCGCGCCTTGCGCTCCGCCCGGATGCGTTTGGGCAGCGCCCGCTTCTCCATCGTCTGCTTCTTGACCATGTCCTCCTCCTTACGCTGCAACATGCGCTTCACCTGGTCCAGTTCCTTCTCGTGCCGGATTATCATTTGATGTCGCTGCATGAAACATAGTTCCTTAACATGCCGCTTGGACAACTGATGTCGTTCGTGAAGCTGCTTCTCCTCTAGTTCCCAGAGAAGTGCCTCCCGCGTCCTCATGGCGTTCTGTTTCTGCTGCAAGAAGTTGCGGTTGATGGTGGCCAGGTGGTCCCGGTGCTTCTCGCTTAATCGCCTTAGTAGAAGTTCATGCCTCTCCTTTAGGGAATCCAGAAAGGCGCGTTCCTTCTCTTCGTGGTCCAGATCCATGGCTGTGCGCCGCTGCTTGAATTCATCCTTGCGCTTGTCCTTGGGAAACAGGTCAACTTCCTGCTTGAGCAGTCGGATCTCCTGCTTGAGATTCTCTCGGAAGATCTTCAACTCTTGCTCCTGCTCGGAGCGAATGCGTTTAGATGAGGAGCGCAGCTCGTTCTCCTGCGTCTGCTCTGTCTTTTCCACCAGCTGCTTATGCTGGCGCGCCAACATATCCATGTCCGCCTCGTAGGTCTTTTCCAGCGAGGAGCGCTCCTGCTCAAAGCGACGATCCTGCTGTTCCTTGGCCTGCTGCTCCTTTAAGTGCAGTTCTGTCTGTTGTTTCTTCTCCTGCTTCTGCAACATCTTTAGCTCGCGCAGCTCCTGCTTTCGGAAGTCGTGATCATCGTAGATTCGTCCGTTCTCGTCGTCTCCGTAGATCACTCGACTTGTGGTTGTTGTCATTTGCACGCCATCAATCTCGAACTTGCGGGTGCGCTTGCGTGTCTTCTTGCGCAGGTTGCGCAGCTCAATCTCTTCCTTGGTGAGACCTTGAGCGTTTGCAGACTTAACTACGGGCGGAACCCTAGCCTTGGGCCGGATCACCACCTCCTCCTCCTCATCAATGGTCTCGTGATTGTGGTTATTCGTCAACGAGGGAGGTGGAGGAGGCATCAGCGCCGCCGCTGGATACTGCTGCTTGTTGTTGTGATCCGTTTCGTGCCGGCTTTCCTGACTAGTGTTTGTGCCAATGCTGTCCACGTCAGATCCTCCGCTGCCGCCAACCAGCACCTCAATACCACGGCGTCCGCGCACCGAGCCATTCTCGCTCAGCGAGCTGTCCGGCGACCGCTTCTCGTGCTTGAATCGGTTTACAATGATGTTTACGTCTTCCGGCACTATGCCAACTCCATTGGGCTGGCGCTTGCCCAGCTCATTGCTGCTGTCCTTCACCTTGACTCCCTCATCGCCCACGGTGACCACGGAGACGTGGCTGGTGTCCATCAAATGGTCACTGTGATCGTGGCTATGACTGCCAGACGCAGTGTTATAGGCCGAGTCATCATCCGCGTAGGACGGACTCACGATTAACACCTCACTTTCGTCCAGTTTGCGGGCGTGAACAGTGGAAGAAGTTTGCGGTTGCGATGGAGGTGCAGGAACCACTCCTGCTGGCTCGTTAACAGCCAATATCATTGAGGATTGCTTGTGGGGCGGAGTGCTGGCATCGCCCAAGCTGTCGTCCAGCGAAGGAAAATCGTCGTCCGTCGAGGATTCATGCAGGTGAGTGCTTTTGTTCAGATCGTTGGACACGATGATCACTTCGTTTTGCGGCGGCACCACCGAGTTGTCGATGATCACCGGTGGGTGGGTGCTGGTTACGACCGTAATCTGACTCACCGACTCCAAGCTGTTTGGCAAAACCAAGTGCTGCGGTTGAAGCGGCAGCGGTTGGTGATGCTGCGGTGTGGGTGGATCGCTGTTGATGGTAATAAGGGAAGTGCTCGAACTGAGAACAGCATTTGAGACACTGCCCGAGGAGCTGGAGGAGGCCACCGATTGCACAGAGACAATGGAGGAGGCTGTGGGCGAGGGCGGCTGCGGTTTCGGCTCCATCGCTTCTTGGCCAATGGCCACCTCAATAGCCGTGGTGACTGGAGAAGCGGGTTCGGGAGTGGCCAGTTTCTTGGGAGACGTTTGGGAATCGCTGGCAGCCGGCTTGGCATTTGCAAGGCCCAATGGTGACGGCGGGGGCGGGGCCTTACCCTTTTTGACAAAGTGCTATGGGCGAGGGAGAATTTCAATCAGCTTGCATTATTTAACTGGATGAGTTGTGTGTGATTACCTTCTTGTCGGAATCGGTTTTTTCAGATGCTTCTGCAACAGCTACCACATCCTCAGGTTTCTTTTGCAGCACAGCCGCTGTGGTTTGGGCTGGTGGTGTAGGTGGCTGCTGAGCTTGCGGTGGTGGCGTTTGTTGGGACGACGGCGGGGCTGGAGCAGGCACTTTGGTATGCGGCGGCTGCTGGGCTGCCGCTTCAGCATTGTCATCCTTTGTGTTGTTTGGTCTGTCCGGAGTGGTTGCTTTAGTTGTGGTTGTAGCTGCTGCTGCTGCAGTTGCCGCTGCTGCGATTGGTAAACTGCTACTTGGTTGGGACTGCTCTTTGGCATCCCGCAAAATGGATGTAGGTGTACCTGGAACTGTAAAGAGTGTATAACGTGAGCAAGGTTTAGAAAGAATATGCAGCAAAGTTCAGAAGCTTACGTTTGTCAATGTCTTGGCTCTGCAGCGAAGCAGAGTCATCGTCCAGGTCGAGCTGGAGCGCCGAGTTGCGGGGTTCCTGGGAAAGATTAAATATAGCTCATTAGCATATTGATAATTAAAGTAGTTCCTAAAGAATATCTTCTCAGCTAGCAGATCTACTTGTCTTTTACTACAATAGCAAATCATACTGCAAAACTATGCTTACACTCGGCATGCCGAATTAGCATCCTTTTGATTTATAAATACCACTGATATTCATTTTATTTTTATACCCCAAAACAGCCCTAAAAGAATTTGTTTACATCCGACTTTGAGCATGAAACGCATTGTTCGCAAAGTCTATCTGTTATTGCTCCATAAACAATATCTAAGTCTTAACGTAAGGAGCTTATAGATAGTGAAACTGACACGTTTGTCAGCTATGTGCTGGGTCAGACTGTTTAGTAATTTAAAACCATGTGTGATTGAAAGTGTGCTTATATATGCCTATAATTACCACAAGAAACCGAT
This sequence comes from Drosophila santomea, assembly GCF_016746245.2. Classification (NCBI taxonomy): domain Eukaryota; kingdom Metazoa; phylum Arthropoda; class Insecta; order Diptera; family Drosophilidae; genus Drosophila; species Drosophila santomea. The sequence continues at coordinate 21,752,841 of NC_053017.2, forward strand.
AGCAAGGGCTTCGGAGAAACACAAGTACAATAACAAACACAACGACAGAAGAATGCCTCCGGCAGAGGAGCTAAGTGATAAGCGGCATTTGGCAATGCTGATAAAATGAGTAAACTGAGTAAATTGTGGGTCCGCTTTTGAAGGACAGTGCCTGGGATGCAGATACGGAGGAGGGGAGGGGTGCGGGTGCCAGGAACGGACGGAGCACGGACGGCTTGCTGTAGAACGACTTACCAACCCTCTGATAGAGCGAGCGCCGCTTCACTTGGCGTTTAAGCTTCTATATCAATTATTTCCGAGTAACCACATACAAATGATAAGAGCAAACATTGCGACATTTTGGCGTAACAAAACAGAACGTAACATAAACGCAAGGCAAAGAATAGTCGAGAAAAACGAAGATAAACATATAAAATAATTCATCGCGCGGTGCGATTTGGTTGGGTTTTCAGGCGGCAGCGTGTAAGAGAGAAGAAAGAGCAGTTGGAGAGGTGAGAGAACGTAGAGATTATCATCACATCTAGCAGTTGGACTACACGGGTGCGGTGCAGGACACAGGGATTCATGGGCTTCCAAGGCGCACTCACCTCGGTCTCATCATCCACCACCTCTTCCACGACCTCGGCCTTGTACTCAAGCAGCAGATCCTTGATGGGCTTGGCGTCCAGATTTCTGTTGATGAAGGCATGCTGCATCAGCACATCCGTCGTGGGCCTCACCTGCGGATCCTGTTAAGCAGAAATATATATGTAAAGTTAGAATGGGTAGCGACTAACATATTTTAGGGTTACCCACCTTGACTAAGGACTTCTTCAGGAAGTCGTTAAACTCCTTGCTCCATCGAGAAGGCTGCTCCAGCTTGGGCGGCTCGCTCTTTTGGATTTTCAGGAGCACTCGCATGGGCGACATCTCACTGTTGGGCGGCTCCATCTGCGCCAGCTCGATGAGCGTGATACCCAGTGACCAGATGTCCACTTTGTGATCGTACGGATTGTCCCGGAACGTCTCGCAGAGCACCAGCTCTGGGGCCATCCAGTAAGGAGTGCCAATGAAAGTGTCGTGCTTCTGCATGGTGTGCTTGTTTTTGGCCGAGACGCCAAAGTCCGCTGAAATGAGTTGATTCCTCTTTGAGACGATGGCCAGCGAAGAGTGTACCGATAACTTACCCAATTTGACGCCACCTTCCATTGTGAGAAGCACGTTTCCTGCCTTCAAATCACGATGGATGACTTTGTTGCGGTGCAGGAAGGTAAGACCCTCGGTCATGTGCTTGCAAACATAGGCAATCTGGGGCTCAGTCAGGGGCTTTTCCAGCTCCACCATAATGCTATCGAGGGCTCCTCCATCGCAGTACTCGATGAGCATCTGAGAGGAATTTCAAGGAATGACTCATAATCTGCTTAAAACGAGAATTACTTCTAATACTCACCCACAGCTTATCATCGATGGAAAAGGCCTCATACAGCTCCACAATATTTGGGTGCTTGATCTCCGAGAGAATATCGATCTCGACCATGTGATCGCTGAGGTTCTCCTCGTCCTCCAGCTGGCACATTTTGGCCGCAGCAAAGCGCTTCTGCTCCTTGTGCTGGGCCTTGTACACCTTGCCGAAGGCACCGTCGCCGAGTTCGCCGACCATTTCCCAGAACTCCGCCGGATCCGTGTCCATCTTGATGTTGTTGTACAGGCGCTTCTTCTTGGCCTCACCCCCGCCGAGGTGGAAGACCTTCTTCAGGTTGGTGATAAACGACATGTTGGCTCTCTTGTAGATTTCCCCTGCTTCTGCTGACGATGATGATTTCTTGGGTTGAGTCTACATAGTGAGCTCCTGGGCGAGAGTCCAAGCAGGAAAACTAGATTTGGTGAAAGCTGCGGACATTGGCAAACGTTTATTGATCGGACAGGCAGGTGTATATCACAGACTTGGCAGGGTTTCAAGTCTGGATCTAAGTCTCAAACTCAAACTTAATCTGAATCGGAGTCGTAGTCGGAGTCCGGGGTGGAACTGGGCAGTTGTAGAACGCAGAACATAGCCCAGATATCGTGGCCTAAACTCACCTTCTTTGCAGCACTCTCTCCTCGGTTCCTTCTCTTTTCTTCAGCGAAATAGGCCAAAAAGCGGGGATTGTGGGCTTGGTTGGCCCGTCTTTAGCGCTTCTGTGTTCTGTATGTTTTATAATTTAATTAGCAGCTAGCGAGCTCTAATATTTGTAGAAAAAACACGTACGAATGGGAGGGAAATGATTACAAACGAGAAAAAGTCAAAGACGTAGACAAAAGAGCGTGAGTGTGTGTGCGTGTGTCTCTGCTTGCGAGTGTTTGTGAGCTGGTCTCTGGGCTTTTAAGCCCCTCCCCCCTTCAAGCCCCTCTCCGACAACCGAACACCTATTTACGCCAAATTTGCAGCGAAACCCGCGGATTTACGGATGCCAAAGCTGACCAATTTGTAGTGGCACCTTCACTTCGCACTGTGCAGCTCGTAATTTGTGAAATTTGTAAACAACACGCGCACTTTTAACTAAAATCAACATCCCATTGATGATTACGGAGCAAGTATAGTCGGCGAATGGGCGTGAAACTTGAGGACGCACGCAAACGGAATCGGGTATTACCTCATTCGCACACAGTCACTTCCACGGCTTTCGGCCTTATCATTCACTGCACTATCGCTATTTCGACTGTTTTTGCCGCACACTAAGCCATTTAAGGCGTATTTTACCCCGAAAATGCTTAGAAATTTCTCTCGCGCAAACGCTTCGTGTTGCCACTGAGCTGCAATTGCACCCTGTTTGGCGATCTGGCAGCGCCGGCCAAAAATGGCCGTTTAGGTCATCTGTGCCAGAAGAGAGCAGCACTATTTGCCTTCGCCAAGGGCAAAAACAGAAACAACACACACTTATGCAAACACACACGCAGGCGGGGAAAATAATTAATTCAATCGTCTTTTGTTTAGTTACTTTGCTTTTTAGCTGTTTTTCGCCAAGAGCAGACTTAGCAAACGTTCTTTTTCGCACTTCCGCTGTCCGATTGCGCACTTTCTAACTGTTTGCACGGCGCTTTTCCTCTCATGATTTTTCCACCAGCATTGTGTGGCCGTTCGACAAAACTGCAAATATACCGAATTTCTGATGTTTTGGCACACCCAGTAATGCGGCCTTCAAATACCCTTCTTTTTATAACACATTTGGCCAATACATTTTTTATTTCACGGTTATAAGAAATCGATAGCAATGCACTACTTCAGTAATCCGACAAATTTATTTTAGAGAAGGTAAGTGCTGGAAATGTGAGAAAAGCTGTGTCCAGCCCTGTCTGAGTGTGACCAGTTGATAGTTTTTGAGAAATCTCGCTCCTTCTGGCGTTGTGGTATTAAAAAAGAAAAGTGTCGGCCACACTGTAAATCGTTTCTGCTTGTCATTTTGGCCTGAGTTTTTTGCCGCAAATTGCAGGTAATTTTGCAAAAAACAGGAGTCGCAGGAATACAAACCCATCAAAAAACAAAGCAGCCCGGTACTTAGCAATCGGTGCAGACGTCATTGTAAAGCCCCGAGTCGAAAACCCAGAAATAGCACAAACATGCCGTCGCAGGAGGTGAGCGTAAACAAAGTGATTGTGCATCCATTGGTTCTGCTGTCCGTGGTGGATCACTTCAACCGGATGGGAAAGATAGGCAACCAGAAGCGCGTGGTGGGAGTCCTTCTGGGCTGCTGGCGATCCAAGGGTGTCCTCGATGTGTCCAACAGCTTCGCAGGTTCGTATTGCAATTGCATATCAGTAGTCAGACGCATGAACAAAAGAACCCGCTTCCGATTTCCAGTGCCCTTCGACGAAGATGACAAGGACAAGTCGGTGTGGTTCCTGGACCACGACTACCTGGAGAACATGTACGGCATGTTCAAGAAGGTCAACGCCAGGGAACGGGTCGTGGGATGGTATCACACGGGTCCCAAGCTCCACCAAAACGACATAGCCATCAACGAGCTGGTCCGCCGCTATTGTCCCAACTCCGTGCTGGTGATCATCGACGCCAAGCCCAAGGATCTGGGCCTGCCCACAGAGGCGTACATATCGGTGGAGGAAGTCCATGACGATGGCTCCCCGACCAGCAAAACCTTCGAACATGTGCCCAGCGAGATTGGCGCCGAGGAGGCGGAGGAGGTGGGCGTGGAACACCTGCTGCGTGACATCAAGGACACAACCGTGGGCAGCCTGTCGCAAAAGATCACCAACCAGCTCATGGGCCTCAAAGGCCTGAATGCCCAACTGCGTGATATCAAACAGTATCTGCAGCGCGTCGGCGACAGTAAGATGCCCATCAACCACCAGATTGTCTATCAGCTACAGGACATTTTCAACCTGCTGCCCGACATAACCAATGACCAGTTCACGGGCACGATGTACGTGAAGACCAACGACCAGATGCTGGTCGTCTACCTGGCCTCAATGGTGCGCTCGATCATTGCCCTGCACAACCTGATCAACAACAAGCTGGCCAACCGCGACGCCGAGGAGGGTAAGAGTGACAGCAAGGAAGCTAAGGAGAAGAACAAGGAGAGCAAGGATAAGGACAACAAGGAGACCAAGGACAAGGACGGCAAGAAGACGGAGGAGAAGGCCGACAAGGGCAAGGACGAAGGCGGCAAGGGTTCGCGCAAATAGGAGCGGAAGAAAAAGCGCAAGCCCCGTCGCAAGCGAAAGAAGCAGGGGCCGCAGGACTAGCTGCTGCTTCTTCTGTTCTCCAGGAACTGGAACACATCTGCAGACCACACGGCGAGGGTGTGCAGTGGCCTCAGAAATCAAACATTGCTACCGTTCATCGTTCATTGTCCCCATGAAATCAAGCTCCCTCTTTATAATTTCGCGTAACTAACTAATGGCAAGTTTATGTAATTAAAAATTAAATAATTTAAATACTCCGATTGTTTGCTTGGTGTGCTCCTTCAGCACAATTGAAAAAAACTCAGACTTGTGTTTTTGTATTTCGTAAAACCGAAATTATATTTTAAAACAAATTAGACTCGCTGGAGAGGCAATGTAAATGGCTGAGCTACGATTGCCTCTCCGCGAGCACGAAAACGGTTGAGTAATGCATTGTACAGGGCGTTCTCTATCTTAGAGCAGTTACTACTTAGAAAGCATTTTACCAAATTTCACTTCACTTACAGCTGAGCTAGTTAACGCTTACGAACTAAGGCTATGGTTCCAACTAGAACCTAGAATACTTAGGTTCACTATGTGCTTGCAAAGCAATCAGAAACTAGATCAAACATTGAGTTCCTCCCTTTTCCGGATGGAAGCACTTTACACGGGAGCCCTGCAAAATGGCTGCTTTGCAGGACTCCGGTGTGGACTGGAGGCTTCCCTTAGACCAGCCACTCGCTGGCCAGCGGGAACTTGAGCGGCTGGCAGCTGCTGAGTCGCAGCGAGCAGTTATTGTCCTCGGCAGCAAGTGGGATCCTAGTGGACGACATGGGATTGCTCTGCACCGAGCAGAGGCTTAAACTATAGCTGTGCGACTGCCTAAGACTAGAACTAACGATATCGCTGCTGATCCGATGCTGATGCTGGTGCTGATGATGATGATGATGCTGATGCTGACGATACTGTTGGTGGTTTCGGCTTCGATACTGATCCTCCGACGGGCAGAAGTGGTTGCAGTTGAGATTGTTTGAGTGGAAGGCGGCCTGGCAGCTCCTTCCCTCGGCTCCTGAGGTTGTTGGTGACAAGCTGTTGCTGTTGCTGCTGCAGTTCAGGTTGTAGATCTTGATGCTGGTGCAGCTGTTGCGGATGTTGAGGTGTACCTGGGCGTGGTCATGTCACACCGAGGTGCCCTGCTGGCCCGGCACCACCGATCCGCAGCTATCCTCCGGCAGGAAGGACTCCTGCAGCCTCTGGCGGCATCCGCCCTTCGATGCGAAGCAGAACTTGTAGATGATGTACATGGGGATGCAGAGCACCGAGGAGCAGGTTACCGCCCAGCCCACCTGGTAGCTCCAGTCCGGGTAGTAGTACTCCTCGCCGAGCATCTCCTTGTAGCCCATGATCGAGAAAATGAATATGGTCTGTGCGAATGGGAATGGGAATTTCGAGGTTACTATCTCAACTTATCCTTAACCCTTTCTCATCTCCTCACCAGCAGGAACACGGGACTAATGTACGTCCAGCAGATCCTCCAGAACAGGCCTGGCTTGCTGCCCAGCATCTGTTCCACATCCGAGCTGAAGCGGTCCACTCCGTAGAACCAGAAGACTCCGGCTGCCTCCACGAAGACCACAAAAAGAATGGCCAATCCCGGTCCGTAGACATTCAGGAAGTTGACCAGCACCACGCCGCCCTGGAGGGAAAGGGGAGTTACTTCATTTCACAAAGGAAGGGGTGGAGCTGTAGCCTAATAATGAATAAGTTGGAAGTCCCTATCATAGCAGCCAGATCTCCACTCAACAGAATCTCCCTTAACTGGCACTGATTAATGGCCGTGGGCTGAGTTATTGAATAGCTTGATCCCTTGACCGATACTGGTCACTCCGACCAGTTCGGGCGGACTTGGCCAATTGGCCAAGTGACCAGGACAGGCAGGCATAAAGAAGGCAGCGAATTACAATTTCAAATGTAATCAGATAAAGTGGCGGGAGGAAAACCCAGTTGGTGGTGGTTGTTAGACCGGGCGGAAGGCAAACAAGTCCACTCGTCTTGACAGGTGATAAAAATGCAGGAGAGGAAGGGAGTGAGTGTGTGGAGATAAACTGGCGGACGATAAAAAGCACTTAACACGGCAATCCATCGACTCCTGTAGCTAAAGCTGGCATATTTGAACAGGGGCTGCCATCAGCCAGGTGGAGCGTTAAATGGGCCACTTGGACTGGCATGCATATGTATGGGAAGTGCTTAGGAGTTAATTAACCGAATCCCAGTCGAGCACTCACGTAGGTCATCGTGGGCAGGGCGCACAGGAAGATGAAGGCCAGGAGCAGCAGGACGAACAGCTCCCTTCGTCTGCCAATCACCCGCGGATACTCGTCGCAGAGCGCTGTTATCATCGCCTCCAATCCTCCGAAGGTGCTGTCCAGTCCCAGGGTAATCAGCATCAGGAAGAAGATGATGCTCCAGAACACCGAGCCACTCATCGTGGCTATGGCCTCCGGATAGACGATGAACACCAGCCCCGGACCCTCCAGGCCCACCTTGTCGATGGAGGTCTTTTGGACGTAGGCCATGTACCTTTGGGAGATGGTTAAGTATATAAAATCACATTGGAAGAAGTAAGATCTCCAAGTTCCAGGAACTAGTTAATGAGTTACTTAAAATCTGAAGAGACTCACCCCAAGACGGAGAAGATGACAAAGCCGGCGAGGAAACTGGTCAGGCAGTTGATGCTGCTGGTGATGAGGGCATCCCGATAGCAGTTGTTGTTGAACTTGTTGTAGCTGGACAGGGCCAGCAGGGTTCCGAATCCGGGGCCCAGGGAGAAGAATATCTGCGATGCGGCGTCGATCCAGACCTTGGAGTTCTTCAGCTTGTGCCACTCGGGGGTTAGGTAGTACTTGATGCCCTCATCCGCGCCGGGCAGGGAAACTCCTCTGACCAGCAGGATGATCAGCACCACGTAGGGCGCCAAGGCGGTGACCCAGACCACTTTCCCGGCACTGCGCACCCCCTTCCACAGGGAGAAGTACACCAGGACAAAGACCCCAAAGACGCAGAGTGCCAGCGTCGGCTTCACCGGACCCATGAAGTCCAGCCCATTGCCCTTGTAGCTCTCGAGAACCTTCCGCCTGCAAGTCAGTCGCTTAAGGACATGATTTTAGGTATATCTTGTAGGGGTACCCACTCGAAGAACTCCTTGGCTGGCGAGGTGGCCAGTTCCGTGAAGTTCTCACTGGTCACCTGCATGCAGTTCTCCGTGTTCCAGGGATTATCGCACGACGTCCACGGCAGCTTGGAGGTGAACGAGGCGAAGAGGTAGTACACCGCCCACCCGATGATGGTGTTGTAGTACATGCCCATGTATATGTCGATTAGGCAGATCGCATAGCCCACGCCTGCAAGTTTTGAGTGGATGGTAAGGACCTTTAAGGAAGTTTACTCACAATGCCAGGATCTGTCCCCAAGTCCCCAAGCAAATCCCCTAATTGCTCGCCTAACAAGGCAGCGCAGATGCAAATCAACAGGTTGCTCAACTCAACTTGGCCCAGGAGCGGCAATATCTGTGATTGAAAACGGCCAACGGAGAATCGGCAAAGAAATGGGAATATTCCCGCGTGACAATTCGCAGGTTTCAGCTTTTGTACAAACCACCCCCAGATGTCCGCCCGTCACTTATGAGGCCAATAAGACACGTCACGTGATTTTCCCCCCCCAAAGTTTTCCACTCGCCTGGCTTTTCGCCTTCCTTTCAGGCGCTTTTCATTTCGAGTCGCTCGGCAAAAGGTTCGCCAAAGCAAACACTTGTTGAGCAAATGATGACTGCCGCAAAGTGGTGTTTGCTCTTGGACTTTTTACGACTCTATGAGCGGAAGACGGAAGGCGGATGGGTGGTGGCTTTAAGAGGTGGAGAGGATTTGGCCTAGACAAAGTGACTTGGCAGAAGTTGAGCGGTCTCTAGCGCAGATCCAGTGGAGCACCAGCAGCAGCAGCAGCAGCCCATGCATTTTGTTTGTCACCTAATGGAATTATCAACTCGATATGCAAAACTTTGAATGGGACTTCCCCATCCAGTGGCTGGCTGGCTGGCTTTTCATCGCTGGTGTAAATCAATTTGGCACAATTTAATTAGGGCCTTCAGCCCGGATGAATGTCCTGATTTGGGCCTTGTGCGTTCCGCTTGAATGACTCGTTAATTGTTGCAACAAACGGATGCCCCTTATCCATCTGGCTGCTTGATAATGTCGCCGGCACACACAATGGCTTCCTTTTTTTGTATTTCAAAGCCCCCAAACTTTGCTCCTTTGAGGTCCTGTGACCCACAAGTGCGGGTGTCCTCGGAGCCTGGCTGAGACAATAATGCTCGGCCGAGCGTGAAATATCAGACATCAACAACACACGAGCTTATGTTCCCTACGCTCTTCGCCGAGCCACGTTGCGTATACTTAATTTCTCATTTCGCGTTACAAAACGCTGGAGCCTCCGGCTAAACCTGTGCGCAAATATTGAATGGCCTATATGGATTCCAATATGCAATCAGGTTTTTTACGTTCTGCGACTAAAACTCAATATTTGAGATTCATTTAAATTGCCATTTAATCTGAAATATGTTCGCAGGCCCCAGGCTCGTCCATGTTTATTTGCCCATCATTTTTCTAGACCCACATGGCAATTTAATACGATTGGCGGGGGAAGTGACTTCTGGTTCTTACACTCACCTTTTAGGGCCGGACAGATGCGCTTCCAAATGCTGAGGCAGCCACATCGGTGGAACTGGCCCAGCGCCAACTCCATGTAGAAGAGGGGCAGTCCGCCGAAGATGAGGAAGAGGCAGTAGGGAACCAGGAAGGCGCCGCCTCCGTTCTGATAGCAAATGTACGGGAAGCGCCACACGTTGCCCAGGTCCACCGCGAACCCAATCACGGCCAGGAGGAACTCCGCCTTCTGTCCCCAGGTCTCCCGAGTTCGCTCCGTCACGGACACCACCAAAATGCGCTGTTTTGGACACAGCAGAAACAGAATAGAATAAAGAATAAAATATATATTGCATCATCTCTGCTTTCAGTTTCATCCATTCTTTCAGAGCATTAGTTGCGAGCCTCACCTCGTTGTTGGCCAACTTGGGGGCCAGTGGATCGGTGACCTTGGCGGGCGTCGAGTGATCGCCATCGTCCTCGTTGGAGTCGTCCTCGTTGTTTGGCGACTCCTTGTCGTCGCTCCAGGGCGCGGGATTCGAGCGGCCCGTCGTGGCAGCTGCTCCTCCGAAATCGGAGCTCCCGCTGCGGTCCATCTTGCGGTGCGGGGGGCGTGACAAGGGCGGGGGCGTGGTGCCTGGAGGCGTGGCAGTGTACGCCGATCGCGGCACGAGCTTAGCCAGCCGAACTCTGGATCTGCACTCAGTCCGGGGCCAGAAAAAGCGAAATCTGCGCTCTACCTACGGCTCTTCGCTGCTCTTCTCTGCTCCTCGCCCACCTGCAGTCCCTAGCTTTTCCGCTTTTCCGGCCCGTTTAGCGCTGTGCTGGTGGAAATTGCATTTTCCCACGGCTCGTCACATGCTGGCCTCGCTGAATCGACTGGCAATTAACTGCAAGCCGAGTTAAACAATCGCATTAAATGGGGCTTCACTAACGATGGCCATTTGTTACTGCCCAAGGGAGGCATTGAGAGTAACAGATTCTGCCATGTTTTCCAAAGGATTTGGGATGCGAGCATCCCATGGAGTGGTAAAATAATATTTAAGTGCTGCGGTCAGGGGCACTGCATTCGGAACCGCTGCCATGACCCCAAAGCAACATTCAATGCCAAAGCCGTGAGTTACAGCGATTTCGCTTAAATACTTATCCTTGCTTTACACTTTAAATTTCAAATCGTACACCACGGCGTATGCTTAACGAAACACCCAATGAAAACAACTGCAGCCTTGATCTTCGTTCAAACCCCTTTCCTCTCTACTTTTTAATTGCCATTTAATTGTGGCCCATACGCTAAGCAAACAGCAGATAAAGGTGAAGAAAGTGGCCACATGTGCCGACGGAATTTCCTAATGAGAAGCGTTTTGATAAGACAAGTGCTAAAAATACAGGCCCGAAAACGAAATTCAACGCAATTAAAGGCCACTTAGAGATGTGGAGATATGGAGGCCATGGAGTTGTTCTCCAGATGCTTCACCTCAGATATTTAAGCAAATGGAAGTCTGATTCATATTAAAAATTAAGAGAGAGTTGTTCTAAACAGCACTAAACATTAATGGCACTATGCAGTTATTTAATTACTGTTTTAAAAAGAATGCTTTTTTAAAATTCCTAATATATAATTAATTGACACAAATGCTTTTTTTTTAAACTATTACTTACTTTGTGAATCAAACTTACAGAACTATGATTGAAATTGTTAAACTTAGGCCGCCACACACTTTGAATTAAGCACTTTGCACAACTTTCGAAGGATTTACAATAGTTTTTCAGTTTTCCTGGCTTCCATGCGTCCGATTTGAGAGACGCGCGCCGCTCCTTTGGGCCAACTGGTGCGTCCTGGTGCCGGATGGCTCCTTTTATACGCTGGATGCGCAGGCGGGCGCCAGTTTGTCGTCGGCAGGCCGAGTGTCCTTCGGCTGTGGCCAGCGTATCCTTTGGGGTTGGAGGCTTCCGAAGTTGGCGCTCGACAGGTGGCAAAGCGTAACTTAAATTGCGGCAAACTGTTGCTCATCGAACAAGTTGATTGAACGCCCGCCCCGCCCCCTGCCTTCGCACAAGTGGGCGTTGTTGTGGGCGTGGCCCATTAGGAGCGCCTAGCTTGCCACATTACTATCCTGACCAGCCGATTGACAGGGGCACAAGTTCCATTTCACTAATTCAGTTTCGAGTTGCTTTGTATAATTGCGTAAAAGCGTATAGTAAGTATGCAATTGAAGTCACTAAAAACACTCAGCTTCTCAAGTTATGCTGTAACTTTAAAGTTGTAAACTTCACTTATCACTTCGCAATTAGATGTTCGACTTTATTTAAGAGCTCTGAAAAGTATTTATTTAGGCTCGCGTGGAACTTGAACAGCTTTTGCAGTTGTTTACCCTACGAAGAGCCGGAGCAATCTGATTTTGAAACTCGTGATGCTTCCATTTGATCGCTCGATTTAATGCGGTGATTAGGCGCTTTTTAGCGTTGAATTGAACGTTTTGCTTATTTTTTTGCTAATTATTATTACGTGGCGCGCACACTCGACTCGACTCGGATTGCCAAGTGGACTAGTCCCTGATTCAGCGTAATTGCGAATGGCCAGCGGCACTGGAATTCGCGGATCGTGGTTCTGGGGTGGGGGTTGGGTGTTGGGGGTATGATCATCTGGAGTCCAGATGGGTAGCACACGTTCTCTGTGGTTGGGGTAGGCGGGCTGGAGCTCTAGAGGAGCACACAGACTGCTTACTCTGCTGTTAGCCAGAGTGTCTGCGGTGCGGAGCGATACTCGCGCACTGGAACACCCTGGGTATTATTCACCGGATCATCGCTGGGTGTGCGTTCCTGAACTATTTTGCCGCAGAGGCGGGCTTACATAACTGTAACCCGACATCGAATTTCCTAGCCAAGCCGCAAACTACGTCATTGGCTCCACACTGCAGTAAACTGCAGTAAACGGTGGGCGCGATATTTGAATAGATTCATCGCGCATCCGCGTTGGAAATGTGCGCTGGGCTTATCGCATCGTGTTGTGATAAGAGAATTCAGTCATTGCATATAGTTTCTTATCAAGCAAGTCCGAATAAATGCTAAAATCACTTTGCATAAAATTTAAAATGCGCGCGCACTTTGGTTTGCGTCATACAAGTTTGAATGTACTGCACTTTCCCATTCAGTATTTTTGTCTCTTCAGTATTAAGTATATCGGTCGGATTTGGTCACACTAGGGTGCCATTCGCACAAATGCGTTAACAAAACAAATAAACTTTTGTTGAATTGTTAGAACTTAGAAAACACAATTAAGTAACTGAATTATCGAAATGCGGCTGACTAAGCTGTGGCAGAACCGCTCGCCCGGCGACCGCCACTTGAGCACATACTTCTGCTTTGCGGCAGTGCGCCTCCTGCTTGTCTTTGTGCCCCAACTGGGCTACGTGCATCCGGATGAGTTCTTCCAGAGCGTGGAGGTGATGACTGGTGAGGATTGGCTGTTGCAGTGTCCACCGGCAAGGGTAGTTAATGCACCACTTTGCAGGTGATCACTTCCGGCTGGAGCACACGCGCACCTGGGAGTTCAACAACTCGCTGCCGGTGAGGTCGATTGTTCTGCCCTTCGCTTTGCTCCGGATTCCCTGGAGCTTCTACGAGTTCATTGCCGAGTGCCTGAAGGTCTGGTGGCAGCTGGAACTGCTGGGCACTTACACCTATGTGGTGTTCCCTCGGCTGATTTACACCCTGATCTCCTTCAGCAACGACTACTGTTTGTACCGCATTTGCCGCCTATATGGACTCCGATTCGAAATCCGGCTCTTGGCTATGGGTAGCTCCTGGATTCTGCTCGTCTTCGGCACCCGCACCTTCTCCAACAGCCTGGAAATGGCCATGTGCTCCTGGCTGCTCTGCTTGGTATCCGAATGCATGCTGCGCACGAATACAGTGGTGTACAAGAAGGAGTTCCTCGAAGAGAAGTACGACAAGGCGGAGTCCATCAGCGAAAGAGTGCGCATTTGGAAGCTGAAAAACTCCCTACCGGCGCATAATCTGCAGCACCTCATGGCCATGTCAACCATTTGCGTGGCTGGAGTGTTTAATAGACCTACATTCCTGCTCTTCGGAGCACCCATGGTCTTCTTTTGGCTGCTGCGCGGCATGGGAACCAGAAGCATCACCTTCAGGGACTTTAACCTGCGCATTGCTCTCTTCTGCTTGTGCGCCCTGCCTGCGCTAGTACTATTTATATTCTGCGACTCGCTGTACTACCAACACTTGACCCTCGGGGAACTGCACATGATGCACTTGAGCATCGACAACTTTGTCTTCACGCCTTGGAACTTCATTAAAGCCAACCTGGATTCGGCACAGACGGCCAGCCACGGAGTCCACCCGTGCTATGTCCACCTGATGGTCAACATGCCAATGCTGTTCAACGTCCTTGCCTTGGCTTCGCTGGGAGCCTTTGGACAGCTGCTGCTCAGATTCTTCCGGGCGGAGTACCAAGTGCTGCCGCGCTTCCAAAGCATCGTGTCGTTGATGTCGGGGGCCATATTTGTGCCCCTCTTCTTTCTTTCGCTAATCAACCACCAGGAGCCCCGCTTTCTGTTGCCAGTCACATTTCCCCTTATTTTGCTACATGCGCCTAAACTAATCACCGGATTTAGTGCAAAGTATCCCTTCCAAAAGGACCACCCGCTGTTACGCATGTTCTACGACAAACTGCTTTCCAGCAAAGCTTCTGGTCCCTACCTGCTGAAGATCTGGTACGTAAGCAATGTGGCGCTGACCCTATTCTTTGGCTTTATCCACCAGGCGGGCGTTTATCCATTGGCATCGGACATTTCGCATGTGATTGCCACTAAGCCGGCAGCAATGCACGTTCATCTTATAACATCGCACATATACAGCCTGCCCTTGCACCTGATCAACATTCCCAGCTCAAGGGTACTGCACTTCAACCGGCAGACGCACCAGCGATATCGTCGCCCAAGAGACTTCTATATGTACGAGTACGGAGGCCTACCCTTGGAATCCCTGCTGCAGAAGGTGAAACTCATCAGTGGGAGCTGCGAGGTGAAGCAGTCGGGACCAAGTCGGCGGCGCTACAAACTTTACTTGGCCATTCCGGCGTCGCTAAGTGAAGAACTTCACGAGGCTCTAGAGCACTCGAATGCCACCAGCTACCTTAGCTTTGAACTGCTAAAGGTGTTCTATCCTCATTTCTCCACGGAGGCATTCCCCCGACTTCAGGGAAGGCATCCGTGCGATGTGGATGCTCCTCATTGGTCGTACGATGATCTTCGGGGCCGTTGTGCCGCAGAGCAGCTACCCGCGTTCAGTTTTGCCTACCTAAACAAGCAATTCAGCTCCGTCGTCCACCAACTAGGACTGGCGCTCTACGAGATCGATGTGACGCGCAACAAGCCTCGTTCCGTATTACTAAAGAAATCCTCACTGACGGAAACGCCAGCGTAGTGTTCACTCTTTGGCCAATTCAAGTGCCTTATACCAAAGTTCTAGGCTAAGATTATTGTATTTATTGTAATTTAATTTCCTCAAGCACAACTTTCGCAAACAAAAAACTATTGTAAAGCTTGACTCTTGTAAACATTCTTAATATGTGCACAACGAACATGATAGTATAAATATGGCTAGTCATTACCAAATATTAACTTGATCTTAAGATCCATTCCATTAACATTCCATTAACATATAAGGACAATAATACAGAGTGACATAGATAAATAGAGCAGCCAAGCTTAAAATCCTATCTAGAGGTGAGTTTGATCTCCGCCAGAAAAACACTTAACATGAGCCATCTAACAATCAGTAACCAGAATCGTAATTCTGTCCATTTCAGTTGTCGAGCGCTGGAAAAGAGTAATCCATTTGACACGCCGTTGGCTCTTAATTCCCAACAAACATCTGAGGCGTGGGGCGCGGCATCCGCGTTCATTGAACGTTACCCGGCAGAAATCTCGTTGCGGACGCAATTGTGTTCTGATTTAGATTTGGTGTGTTTGGGCCGCCTAAGCCGTAAACCCGTTTTGGCAATGAGGCGACAATTGGCCTATAAAATGCTGGACCATTTTGCCCAAAAGCATCAGTCATCGACGAACCAACCAAACCAATCAACAAAATCAACATGAAGGTATGTTACACTTGCCCATTCGGGGTGTTCAACCACTAAAGGATACTCTCTTCACTTCGTCCAGTTCCTCATCTGCTTGGCCCTCTGCATCGCCGCCGCCCAGGCTGGCTTCATTGCCGCTCCGGTGACCACTTATGCCGCTGCTCCAGCCATTGCCGCCGCCTACACTGCTCCCGTGGCCACCTATGCCGCTGCCGCACCAGCCATCTCCACCTACGCCGCTGCTGCTCCTGCCTACTCCACCTACGCCGCCGCTGCTCCTGCCTATTCCACCTACGCCGCCGCCGCTCCTGCCTACTCCACTTACGCTGCTGCCGCTCCCGCTTACACCGCCTCGGTGTACGGTGCTCCGGCCTACACCGCTCCGGTGGCCACCTATGCTGGTGCCGCGTATGCCGCTCCCGTCACCACCTACTCGGCTCCGGCCATCGTCAGCCCCTTCTTGAAGAAGAAGTAAACGCGCACCACCATTCAGACATCCAAACGATCCGATAAACTAAATAAAACGCCAATCTAAGCGAGATCTTACAACTAAACTATGTACTAACCAGCGGTCTAAGGCCACCTTAGAAACCAGCTGAAGGGTGGAGAAGTTTCAGGAGTAAGCTTCAGTTAAATTGGCTACAGATAGTTACTTTATTAACGCCTGTTAAATGCCAATATAGCTACAGTTCACTTAAGATCTAAGGAGTGCTACAAGCGAGATACAAAACAAATCGCATATTCGAGATGTGGGACACGCGATGTTAGATGGGCTCAATGGAGATTGTGGCTCAGATACATGGGACTCTTCGGCGCGTCGACCTCCTCGAAGTCAAAGTCCTCGGATTCGTCCTGGTTCCAGCGCACCGTGCGATCACTACTGAATGTTTTCGGATCGGTGGAGTTGCGGGGAGAAAAAGCAAGTTCAGAATATATAGACTTTGTCGCTGTGAACACAATAAGAATTTGTGTGTGATTTGGTTGGTACTCTGTCCCTGGCATGTGCTCAAGATTCGATCAAATTAATCAAAAAACCAAATCAAAATCAAGTCAAAGCAAAAAACAAACTCATTGCCAACAGAATACGGTTAATAACGTTGGTAGAACCTGTTCAAGCCGGCCGCTGGCGGAGGAGGGGGCGGAGGGGCGCCCCTGGGCGGCGTGCGTCGGGCGCTGAAAGATGGAGAAAATTATTGGGGGAGCTCCCATTAGGCCATTGTTGGAGGTGTCACAGAAATCTCAGATCGTAACTCCAGTTAGTTTGTTAAAAAGTTCTTTTCTGGTGAATTACTTTGGTGATCACATGGTCGATAGATTGGTTTCATTCATTCACAGATTGATGTATCTCTCCTACGATCTCGAGATTTCTGCTACACACCCATATCCGAGGTCCCACAGACTTACGCCGCCACGTCCGCATCCAAGTGGCCTCCAGCACCGTATGCATCGCTATCGTCCAAGTCATACTCATCGGTGCCGGTGCGTTGGCTGCGTTGGTGATACAAACTTGGTTAGTGCTACATTTCAAAGCAGAATAGCTGAGCTAATGGGTTGGGTGAGTGGTTGGTGGTTGGTGGTTGGTGGTTGAGTGGGTGGTGCTCCAAACTGGGTGGGGGTCCAAACTTTCAGGGTTGCGGGACTGAGGCACTCACAGGCGCTGATTCCGCTTGTTGACAATGTCCTGCACAGCTCGGGCGGTCAAGGACACCTTGCTCTTGAGACGCATCGGCGTCCGGGGCATCGGAATGGCGGCCGGAATGTCCGGATTTACGCTGAGCACGGGAGTTATGGGTCGCCGGACCGTTTCACTGCTAGCTCTATCCGCATTGGTACTACGTCTGGCATGCAGAGAGGGGGCAGAGAGTGAGATTGGGGGGCGGACCTCGAGGTGGATCGTTCGGGATCATCAAGGGGCACTTACAACTTCGGCTTAGTACGGAGATTGGAGCGATGGCTGCGCGGATCGGGCCTTTGTTCGGGACTGACACTGGACTGGTTCTGAACCTGGTTTTGGGTCTGCGCCTGCCAGCCCCTGTCCTCGTGGGCATCCTCAAAGTCGAACTCTTCAGTGCCTTGACGGCGACTTTGAGTACATGCGGCGGAGGGAGAGAGAAGTCAGAAGAGCCAATAAGGTGGTTGGGTGGGTGGATGAGGGACCTCGACTTACAGGGGCGTCTTGACCTTATTGCGCGACTGCCAAATATTGAGTATCTTTCTAGTCTGACTGCTCTCGCGCTCCCGCTCACGAGAGTTGGCCCTACTGGGTCCGCTGGATGAGCCCCAATTGTCATCCTCGGGATCGTGGCGCCTGACACATGCAACGTGATGAAATGAGATGCGGTGGCTCATCCAACGATAGCTACTCACAGTTGCTGCCGACTGCGGCTGCGCACCGGCGTGTTCATGGCTGACGCATCGCGGCCCCGGCTCAATTCCCGCTCCCGACTGCGCTGATCCCGCTCTCGCACCCGCTCCCGGTCCGAATCCTGGCGTCGCTGTGCCGGCTGCTGCTGCTGCTGCTGTTGCTGCTGTCTCGACGGGCTGGAGTCTTCGTCGGCGAGGTCAAGGGTTTCCTCAGTGGCAGTCCGTCTTCTGCAAGGTTAAGCAGTTGCAGTAGGTCAGGACTTGATTATAGCTTGGGTTAGGTGCCTAGGAATCCATCGAGAGGCCTCTCACTTACAATGGTGGCTTCGGTCTCGCCGTACTGCTGGTGCTCCTCTCCCGGCTCTGGGCCCTCTTGCCACTCCGTCCACTGGTCGCCGAACTGCTCGTCCGTTGCTTCTTCCGGCCGCGGCTTCCGCTCCGCTGCTCCTGCTCCGGACTCCGGTCGCTCCTCCGGTGCCTGCCCTTGCTGCGCGACTGGGCCGCCTGCATCACATTCAACCGCGTCTGGACCGTGATCAGGTTGAGGCCCACTGGAGTGCCGATGGCCCAGAGGAGCAGTGTGAGGAAGATGAAGAAGGACAGGCCGTTGATGAAGTCCACCATGTTGCGGCAGAGGAAGGTGCGGCTGGCGTCGAAGGTGTCGTAGAAGGGTCGGCACTTGGTGGTGGTGTCGCCCAGCTGGGACTCCATGGTGGCCTTGCTGGTGGTCAGGTAGGCCTTCATACTGCAGCCGGAAAATACTTGTGAATATTCGATATATGTTCATATGCATAAAGCAGTCAGCCTTTAACTAAACTTTGAATGGAATTTATTTAAACACATTAAGCATTTAAAATATGCTCAACCATTGCTTTTGAATAGGCAGTGATAACAAATAAGACACTCGAAATACAATTGTATTGTTTATTTGGCATATCGCCTGAGGAGCTCTGTGCTGCATAAGTGGCTGCAACAATTTTGAAACCCAGTTCCAACTGCACAGGGAGTCCAGTTGGCCTAAGAGGATAAAGGATGAAGATAAAGGATATGCTTAGCATTCCTGCCCCTACATTTCGCCTATCATAAGTGAGGTTGAGCGTTCGTGTGGCAGACGTAAGTGGACACTTGGAAAAACACTAAAAATGCAATCATGACACTTGGCAAACTTAATCAAACGATTAGGACTTTCAATTATCTGATAAAGCCGGATACCATGTGCTCTGCTCCCGAGTGCACAACTGCAATTGTTTGAGTTGTTTGTTTATCCGCTGGTTGCGAAAGAGCAACACAATACTACAACTCAAACATGCAGACAGACTGAGAATTCAGCTCCAAGTGCCGCAGGCGTTCGGAAGGGCAAAGTGGTTAAATGGCAGACACTCTGTGGGGAAACTATCGGGCCAAATTGCTGTGACTTGGCCGCAATTAAGAACAATAATTCTGGGTCTGTGGTCGGTATTTACGAAATCAGAATCAGTTAAACTATTGAGATGGAGAACTACAAGGGCACTGGTATCTCACCGATCCGTGTAGGCCCGCGTCATGTTGTGGCATATCTCGCCGGCCTTGTTCTCCAGGTAGCTCTGGATGCTCTTGAGGTGGTTCAGCGTCTGGTTGACCTGCTTGGCCCAGGGATCGCGCTGCAGCTCCAGGGCCGTCAGGTGGTAGAGAATCTCGTTCTGCAGGTTCTCCAGCGGCTGGAGTATCGAGGCCTGCAGCCGCTTGGAGCGGCTGCCCAGTGTGGTCATGCGCGAGGAGGTGGCCACGTCCTGAATCTGGCGGCACAAAGCGGATAAGTGAATGGAATGCGATATTATGCCGTTCACGTAGTCCTCGCACTCCCACTAACCCCAGCTCGTTTTAATTGAAACTAATCAGGGGGTGGGACGCCGCACCAGGAGCAGCAGGACCAGGTGGCGCACTCACCTGCAGGGCCACCCGCTGCATCTGATCAATGAACGTGGCCAAATCCTTTTCGGGCGTGGGCGCACCCACGCTGCTGCGGTACGTGGTCAAATTGAACGAGGACGTCTGCAGCATGTTCTCCAAAATGTTCTGCACGGACTGCGTGAGCGAGAGGAGCGTGCGCCCGGACACGGAGATGGCATCGATGGCGGTGGACACTTTGGGGAACTGCCTCAGGTCGGCGATTTTGCTGGTGTTCACGAACGCATCCAATTGAAAGACATTGTACGATGCTTGATTTTGCTCGCAGCCCCTGTGTTGTGTCAAAGAAGCGTCAAAAGATTGGCCGGAGCTGGTTTGTTGGGTCCGGAAACCCCGTATATGCCCGCAATGTCTACGGGGTGGGTGGGTGTGAGGTTGGGTGGTGCAGGGTGCCGGGTGCAGGGTACTGAATGCAGGGTGCAGGATTCGTCCCTGCAAAGTCGGCAGTTTATGCTCCTAGTCTATCTCCGCCTCCACAGCTCCACACTCCACACTCCACAGCTCCACATCTCTGCCGCCTGCATGTGCATTTTGTAGCTGCTCGGATAATTGGAATCGTGCTTAAAATTTGCGGTTACAAGTGGGTGGCAGTGGGTGGCAGAGGGTGCTTGGTGGTTAGTGGGTGGCGGCCGAGTGGGTGGTGCGTGCTGAATTGGCATTGGTGTGTTCCCTGCAAAATTGAGTGCCATGTGGCTAGCAAATTTCACTGGGCTTTCAAAACTTTGTGGCCCAGGCCGCCGACTGCTCTGTTCCCTGGCCTTCGCTCTGTGCTGGGCCGGACCCTTGAGTTCCCCACGGAATGGATGGGGCTTGGAAGCCGAGCAACTTGGAGAGCAAGTGCGTTGCGGTTGTCCAAGTTTCAGTTGGGAAAGTTTGGGAGTGGCAACAATAATCACAGAAATGGGTAATCACAGTGGAATCGATTAGGCGCTTTTGGCAAGCACTCGATGGGCTCACGAGGAGCTTCCGCAAAGTGCAGCCTGGCTTTTCGGAAAGGGAATAATGGAAGCCAGAAATTAAAGGAAACCTATATTTCTTAAAGAGGGAACAATGAGCGGGCCTTTGGTTTTGGTTAGTTTAGCATTTTAAAAATCCCAGAGAACTCAAGAGACTCGCTCGTTAAAAAACATGCCTAATTTCCCTGATAACTGCGAATCGATACAACCATAAAAGCTGGCGAATGTTCATTTTTCCCAAGGAGAACAGGGAAAATCGGTCTCTGGGGGCAATCAAAATTACAGGCACGTACAGTATCAAAGTAATTGGATAGCCAAATTCGTTACTTCGACGCTGGCATGCTGGGCTTTAACACTGACTACCTGGGAACTCTGGATACACACGTGTGGTTAGTGGACTTGGACTCACCTGAGGGCCTGGCCCAGACCCACGTTGACCACCGACCGATTGACGCCGACAGGACGCAGTAGCTCGCCGATGATCCCGGTCTCTGGCTCCCGGGCGTATGCGTAACCCGGCTTATCCAGCAGCTTACCCAGCATGTTGTAGTCCTCGTCGTACAGAGATCGGCAGACAAAGACCTCGGCATTGCCGCCCACGGCCAGGGAGAACACCCCAAAAATGGTGAGACAAATGCTGGCCAGGCAGATGAGCAGCACGGCGATGAAGAAGACCACGCCGGACTTGGCGTTCGACTCGCAGAGGAAGCAGCAGTAGGACATCAGCATGAAGAGCATTACCCAGACAATCACCGTTCCGGCAATCCAGCCCACGCTCCAGTAGGCGTCCGCCCACTCCTTCAGCTCGTTGTAGGCGGGCTGCAGGGACGACCAGGTGCCCTCCAGTCGCTGCAGCAGTCCATTCACCGTCGAGGTCAGCTGCTGGGCATTGACAGTCGTCCGGTGGCGAATACTCGCCAACTGCTCCAATGTATCTGCAGGCGAGCAACGTAAGAGCCAATTCAATTAGCATCCACAGACCAGAACCCGATGACACTAATTATTATTGGGCGCTAGACTTGAGCAACTCATGTGGCTACACGGAGAGAAACGCGAAGTGCACTTCTCTCAGGGGGCTAGTCTATATATTTATCTGTAGACCTTTGAAATATAAAGCCTTTATCTAGCAAGCAATTATTTTTCAAGTCATGAGCCTATATAATATTTTCATTGCTATTTTTCCTGTGCACTCAGCTGAATGTTTAGGAAATTGCATTGCCGGATTCTTGGGGCTGTCGAGATGGGGGGCAGGATGGGAGGGTCGACACCTGTGCCATTGATTGAATTGCACACTTTGGCCAGTTGGCATAATTGAGTTTGGGCCAGGTCACAATATGGATTTAGATGTAGGGCGGGCGATTAGGCGGCCCCCTTTTGTTTTGATTGCTGTACTCACAGTTCCGCTCATAAGCCGTGTCATGTTTAACTTGTTGCGGGAAATTGCTGAAAATGGAACGTGACACGCCAACTTCCGATGTCAGATTTTTGACAGTGGCACCGAATTCAATTTCGCCCAAGTAGCGCATTCGGAAGATGCTCTGGTCCTCTTGCAGCTGACAAATTGTCGGCGATGTCGGTGATGTCGTCGTGCCGTTGTCCAGGAAATGAGATATGGCGGTTGGAATTAGAAAAACAGTGAGGTCCAAGGGAAAAACGGGGGAAAGGAAGTCGGAGTACAAATTATTTATACGTTGAACTAGAAAGAAGGGCTGGCCTCCGGGCACCGAGACTGCGAATACCCTTGCGGAGCATTGAGTATGAGCTGGAATATTATAAAGGTCCTTTAACAAGCAGCACATATTGTAGCAAACTTGTGAACAGCCTTCAATCATTTTTATGAGCACGTGATTTCCATGAATATTGAATATTCTCCACACACATTCCGCAAGAGTATCCACAATCCAGGAGCAGCACAATGGAGCGGCACAGAGCGAGGCGACTTACAGTTTTCAGGGCGTCGACGACGCCGTTCTCCTCGAAGCTGCGTATACGCAACGTGTCGCAGAGCGGGCGGTCGCGGTACGTGCACTGGCGCTGCAGCACGGACAGCTGGATCTGCAGCTCCTCCATCCTGGCGGCCGCCTCCTGGGAGAGCTTCAAGGCCCTGCCCACCGTCTCCTGCAGCATGAGCACGCGGTAGATGAGCTCCGCGTTCGCTGACAGCGACAAATGCACGAAAATATTATTATTTGCAGCGTTATTGTAGCGTCTTTTATTTGGGGATGGCTAGCAGGGTGGGTGGATAGCAGGCTTGGGTTTCAGTTCGGGTTTGAGTTTGGGTTTGGGATGGGTGAGTCAAGCAGTAGCTGTAGCAGCAGCAGGAGCCATTCCAAATTACACATTGTGTTCGATGGCGAACATAATGGAGTTGTCATCTTGGCAATTGTGTAGGAAGACTTTCGCCGGATCCGGCTGCCTCCGTTTGCATTCCCCTAATGAAATTGGGCGCAAACAATCGTTTTCGCCGAGAAACCACTGCCAACTTATTTACCGATGGCCTGCGTTGTGGGACTCCAGTGGATTTTGATTTTTCATATTGTTTGCTCCCGAGTGGAGGCCACTGCAATTTTGACAACAGCCTTGTGTAGAGATGTGCGATGTAGGACAATATGATGTATACTCTCTATAAATTAATAACATTGCTAGCTTTTTAAGACGATTAGGATTTCAAGCTGTCCGCTCAACAGAGCGTCCGTTTATCCCCGAACTCAGAAAAAGCGCTTTAAATCAATGACATGCAACCACGAATGAAATGAGGGGGGAGTAGTGGATTGTTTAAGCCTAAACTCAAAGGTCGCACCCTTTTGGGGCCGTAATTTATTGTGGCTGCTTTATTGTCATGTTTGGCCAATATGGGTGGTGGGTGGTGGGTGGTGTTTGGTGGTGCGTGGTCCTACTGACCATGCACCAGCGGCGGAATTTGGGTCAAGTCCGTAAGCAGACAATCGCATGGCCATCGCATGGGGAGCACTTAACCATACGTACTCACCCAGGCTAAGTGTCGTCAGTGAATCATACGCCAGCTCGAGGCCAGTGTGTGCGGATATTTCCGATTGAATCGGCTCGCCAAGGAGAACATCCACGTCTGCGGGAGAGAGAGAGAGGCGCACAATAAATTCAGACATCTAAATCGCAGTGCGGGAAAAGTTGCAGCATAATGCATGGATCGAAGCGAAGGCTATAAAATGGGCGGGAGTTCGAACTCAAGTGCTCGGCGACACAAAGTTGGCCAACTTTGGCGACTTTGCCGACTCTGCAGACCGACTGTCTGAATGACTACTGACCTTCCAGGTCTTTGACGACCCGCTCCACGGAAACGTGGAAGCCATTATCCAGTTTCTGCTTGATTTGTAGATGCGTGTCCTTCAGGAAGACCTCCACGTCGTGCACGGCTGACTTGACCATCTCGGGCGTCATCTCGATTCCGGCGGACAAGCGGCTGTTGGCGTAAAATATGCTGAAGTCGCTCAGCCTGCAAAATGGCCAAATGGCGAAATGGGTTTCCCCGGCATTTACTCTCCATTGCCCCCAAAAGTCAAGCACTAAGTTTGCACGCACGTCAGCAGGATGAAGACGATCCACAGGGTGACCAGTCCGGCGCTCTTGCGGCACCGCAAGCTCTCCTCCAGCGACTCGTCCCGGATGTGACAGGGTGCATTCCGTATGTGGTCCACCTCCTCCTGGGTGGAGCGACGACCGCAGCACCAAGCACACGTGGCAATCAGGGGAACCAGGGCCAGGATGGCGAACACGCTCATCAGGGCAATGAAGCCGGACTCGATTTTAATAGCCTGCGATAGGGATGAGAACTCTTAGGATTTGACCAGGACTCATCTATACAAGCACTCACATTGGAGGCGAAGTCCAGCAGGCTGGTGTTTTTGTGTAGAACATCGCGTATGGAATCTGCAATGTTACAGTCAAACAATTAATCTTGGTGATAACCCAGTGACCTAGTCACCTAATCTGCCTCTGGATAGGAACTATCCCTGGATGACTTGCATGTAACCCCCACTCAGCTCATTGTTCCGTATAAAACACTACGTACAGAAAATTATAAATTTAAACAATACATCGTGGCTGCCGTTTATTGCACGAGGGTCTCTGAAGCATCGCTGGACAGCGGATCCGCCTGCTCCTCGTTTAAGTGCTGGATGACCACCACGTTGCAGAGATTGGCCTGCACCAAAGTACGGGTGTCCGATTCGACGAGCTCCTGTCGCGGAAAGGCGGTCATCAGGACGAAGCTCCGGTCGGAGAACTCGGGTCTGGCCAGTCGTGCATACCGATACAGATCCCCCACGTTGTGGTCGACATTGAAGCGTCCGGCCACGCGACTCCCATCCGCCATCCTCAACTGCACGGTGGTCGTGGCGGCCTGTTCGTTGAGCTGAAGGCTCTGGGGCTCAACGGGCATTGGGCCACCGACGAGTGTTTGAGGGGAGGGGCTGTTCAGCGGTCTGCCGGGTCCCATGAACTGTTTCCGGGACAAGTGACGGTAGGATTCGTTGGTGTGATCCTGCACGCTCAGCTGCACTCTGGGCACCCGGAGCATTTCCTCCGGGAAATCCCCCCTCAAAATGGCGCGGAGAAATCGCTCGTTCTCGGGCAGTGCGTACAACCTCAACGAGCCATCGTCCAGGGAGAACCCCTCCGACCAGAGGTGCAGGACAACTATGGTGTGCTCGTCGTCGGTTGGCTCCGTGTCCGAATCCTCGGTCGCGGATCTTAGAGGGGGATTGATGGGATGGGCGCTGCCCAGCCGAATGCCATGACCCCAGACCCGCAGACTCCGGTCGCTGTCGTTGTTGGTCAGAGCCGGCGTGGAGCTATTGATGTTCACCCGCTTGCCCGCCGGCGTGTCGGAGGAGCTGTCCGATGCACACGCCTGGTAGCCGTCATGGTCGCCCTCCTTCCGCCGCGATATCTCGCTCAGCAGCGAATGGAGATCCCGATTGCTCTGATTCGACTGCGAGTGCTCGGAGGACTTTTCGGGCTCCTGCTTCTTGGAAACCGCCTCCGACTCGTAGGAGCTGCTGGCTACCTCCAGGGACCAGTCGTTGGAGCTCAGGTACTGGCGGGCCACCTCCTCGCGCACCCCATGCCGTTCCATGAAAGTGCTCAGCTTCTGCTCATCGGTCATCTGGGCAGGGAAGGACAACTCTGGGGCTGTTTCGACGGATTGAATTTAGAAACACATATCGTCCGAAGGGCGATCACTTTAACTAGGCCGACTGTGTCTTTGGCTCGTTCCGAAAGTCCTTGTGGCAGCCACAACCTCTCGCCCAACAGGCATTTTGTATGGCTAAAGGGTCAGGGACGAGGCTGTGAACACTGGGGGATTAGTGCCATTGGAACTATTTAAGTCCTGCTTGTATTAAACGCAGTACAAAGCCTTTGAGCACTTGGAAAAATCAGTAATTTCCACATACAAATTTTATATAAAATGTCCTATGCTTGTGTAAGCCAATAAAGCGTCATCAGAACTCCATTGCATATAAAGAAGATCCGATAAAAGGAACTAAATCGATGCAATTTATGTAGACACTAGTTTTTCCCGGTGCACGATTTATTTGAGGTCTACCATCTGTGCTGAATAACTTGCCCACCTATCAAAGGCTCTCCTGAATTTACATCTCTAATGCCTTCATTGCCGGCAAGCAGACGTCCTGAATACCAGACCACCAGCCCACAAACCCTTTCCCCGATGTCCTTCGATGCTATCCCACAAGGATGGGGGGCACAAGGATGCAGGGACACGCCCACCGAGGAGGCGGACAGGGGGGGACTTACCCAGCGGCAATTCCTCGGGCGTGATAAGCGATAAAAATTCACTAACGTAGGTGAATATAAATGGTCCTGGCGCAATGTCCATGCCTGGTATGCTGTAGGTAAAAAATGTGGCTGGCGTCGTTGTCGGCGGCGCCGTTGTTGTTGTTGTGGCTAATGCTATTGTGGATCCGGCCAGGGCGGACGTGGTTGGTCCTCCAAGGGATGCGAAGCCCGCCGCCATCGCTGCGGATGACGAGGACATAATTGTTGTTGCGGCTGGCGTTGGCAGTGTTAGATTGCGCTGGTCCATCTTCGGCCGGATGGCTTGGTTCTCCGCCCTGCGAATGAATTAATGCGGAACAGGCATGGCCATGAATAGTCGGGAATGATGCGGATGAGCCGGGGGAACAGAGGGTAGCACAGAAGCACAACCGTATCGGGCCAAACAAAAACCAAACACTCACATGGGGCCCCCGAGAATGCTGTAAAATATTCCCGGAATTTTATGTTCCAATTATGCATTCATATGTATGTTCCTACGCTTCGGGTTCGGGTTCGGGTTCGGGTTCGGGGCTCCAAAAACACCCAAGTAACTAGCTGGGCCCCTAGTAACTCACCAAGATTATGTGACATTCGCCAAATTAATGAATATTGCAGCTTCGTGGGGAATGCTCGCATTTTCCCACACAAATTGTTTCTGTGGGACCTAAAATTTTGTTTATTAAATACAAAGTGAGCTGACCCCAAAGGCTCTCTCTTTCACCTCCTACATTGCACATATCAATGGGTAATGACTTTCAAAGACTGCAAAATTACTCTTTCAGTGTTTTCTCTTTGCCATTTTTCGGTTCTGGGTGCGGACATCTCTTTGGGGGCCTGAAGAAGTACAGAGACCCGGGCAGAAGCCCCTCAAGTGCCCGTTGCAAACCCAACTCATTTGTTTTCCTTGACAATACCACGTTCGTCGTTTGCCGCCTTTATCGCCCATTCATGTTGGCCAATGGCCATACTAATTGCTCTGCCAGGGGACTTTCCGAATTAGACCAAGCCAATACAGATGGCTGGCCGAACCTAAACAGTCTTCAGCTGGAAAGTGGGTCATTAAAACTCGATACCCCTGCTCGTTCGCATATATGCATGTACATATGTATGTCTGTATACCCTGTACCCTGTACCCTGTACCCTGTGTATGTAGCTGCATGTGCGATTATGTTAGCCAAGTTAGACACGAGTCAAGGCGCTCGAGTGTGCTGGCCAAGCGCTGCGAAGGCAACTCGATACCGATACGCAATGTGTGGACTTGTTGTCGGCCATTATCTCCCTATTATTGTAGCCATAACTCCGCTTGTTAGAAAGATATTAGTGAAAGCCGTTCAATGATAACAGGCGGAGTATTATGCGGCGAGGTGGCAGAGTTCAATGCATTGGGTCACGCCGAGTAAAAGGCTTTCAGAACGGCTTAGAGTGCAGCTATTCACGTAACTTAACAGTAGGGTGGATAATAAAAGATGTTCGATAATGGATGTGCAGCAGCTCAAGAGTAAAGTGGTACTTGGGTAGGACAATGTGTAATCCAATCTATTCATTAAAAATTTAAGTGTAGCGATGCACTGGTGTTTTTGTATACCCTTTCCTTTACCTTACCAGAACTTTTTGAGTAACTTTTTAAGACCAACTCGAAGTCGGCAATTCGGATTAAACATAATGAGTCAGACTTAACGCTCCAGTTTGTGCTAATGCATCTGCATCCGCATCGCATTCGATTAATTAACGAATGGCACGCCAAACGAACTTACGCACCTCGTTCGAGATCCCAATTAATTGATTGATGTTGAACCCGGAGCCCTTTCTCCTTTCCCCTCTCGCTAAATACTTTCACACACTTTACACAGGCAAATATGGCGTGATTATGGGCTTGGCTTTGCGAACCATGCTTTTAATTGAACGTTATTTAAATTCGATTGCAATTAGTTTGATATGTTGATTCGGTTCGATTCGACTCGATGCAAATTCAATTCGTTTGTTTGAACGTTTCGTTACCGAAACTCGAAATTGAGCTGAAAACGGTTAGTAATTGAGCGCATTGGAATACAGGCCTTGGCTCACGTTTATTGACCGCTTGCGATTTTGCGACAATTTTTCGATGTTTACATTGCATGCAATCAGGCCGACAATTATCACCCAATTAATTATACATTTTCACATAATTAGTATGAATAAGGCATGTCCTGACTCGCTTTCCACCGCGCAATTCAACCACAAAGCTCGACCAGCGCCGTCCGACGACTGAACAGTGAAAAGGTTTAAGGCCCAAATAATCGGCAAAGAAAACTTAGAAATTTTTCCCTGTTTTACTATTTGCATTAACCGCCCAGCCCAGCGAGTGAAAATGCACAAGAGGCGCATGGTGAGTATAGGCCACTTTCCCATTGCCCATTTTCTTTGCCCGGGGGAAAAGCACGTGCTGCTCAGGCGGGAAAACTGGAGGCTGAGGTGAGAGACAGGTAACTCTGACACAGTCAGCATTAGCCAACTTATTTGGATAGCTTATGACATATGCATATTTGCAGATATCAAGCGAAGAGTTTTATAGAATATTTAGGGGTCTGCGGAGATCCTGCGAGTCTTAAGCCCGCTTTGGCTGGCAGGTTATTCGGCACAGGCTGGCTAAGAGCTCTTTAGTTTTCGTGGAAATGGCAAATATATCTCATAAGAACTAACGACCAATTTCGCAGTTTTTGTTTGTGTTGGCGGCAGGCGCCTTGAGCTTTGCATTAAGTAGACTTTGCTTTAAACTTGCATCAACGCCGAGCCAGACAAAGTTTCGCCATCGCTGAAAGCCGAAAGCGTAGCAGGCTAAAGTTAAGCACCACGATGACGGGAATTCAGGAGGAGGGTTGTCATTTTCTCCTGCACTTTCTCCCAACATATTGTCAGCTCTCGCAGCGGGAGGCACCCATGACAACGACAACGCCAACGACATCGAAAACGGCAACGACAACGAAAACGATGAGGACATCGCCTGGGCGCATCCGCGGCAGAAGTGCCTTTCACGGCCAAAATTCAATTTGCCTATGATTTATGCATTTTGCGTCAGATTCGCACGCCAGTGGCCTCGAGAGGCTTTCAAACTTAAAGTCAGCCATGATGGCCCCAGTTCGGCTGCAAACCGGAAACATCCGCACAGGTGCGCATCTAGTTTGGTAGCAGCGATATCAGCTCGCCGACTTCCGGTCCCTCGGGTTCTTTGTGCGCACTCGTCGTCGTCCTTTGTTCGGTGTATCAATGTCACATTTGGTCACAAATGACGCCAGCTGAAAGGCAACTGCGGTTCCTTTTGGTGGGGGGACAACCACATGTATTACCATCAAATGTCATCAAAGGAGTCTGAACCCAGTGCGATGCAGCCGCACCTTATTTTGCTGCATTTTTTCTTCGCTTTACTTTCTATATCAAGTTACGAGAATCAGTACGAAGGGTGTAAGAAAAAGCCCACTTAAGGATACTCTAACCCCGGAGTCGGAAAGTGATTTGATGGTGACCAGAATCCAGTCCTTGTAGTACAGAAAGCTGAGGAACTTCATCGCCTTGCCGCCCGCGCATCCCATGTGTCCGCCAATGAGCCCGAACAGCGCCCCCTTGCACAGCAGTGGTCCGCCCATGTCCCCGGCGCAGGTCATGCCCGCGTCCACGGGCTCCGTGCACACGTTGTGGTCCGCGGTGAAGGTGTCGTAGTGCTGCTCGCAGAGCGAGGGCGGCCTCAGGATCACGTCCAGGTACACCAGTTCGTCCGAATAGGGGCCGTGCTGGCAGGGATGGCAGGGATTACTCCATGGCAGTGACTCGAACACACGGGCTGGCGCTCACCTGGTATATCTGCCCCCAGCCGAGGGTGATGCACGTGTCGCCATAGGTCACGTTGGCCGTCTTGCGCATGAGCAGCGGGAGGACGTCGTGGTTGGAGCTCTGGATGCGCTCGGAGAGCCTGAGGATGGCCAGATCGTTCTTCTTGTAGCGCTCGTACTCCGGATGCACCACCAGGCGATCCACGCTCCGGTAGTCCGGCTCGTCGTAGTACGCCAGTCGCGCTATGTGTCCGAAAACCACCCGTATGCCCCGCGGGTTCATCGACGCCTTGTACCGGCTGTGGAGGATTGCTGGGTTACTTGGAACATCCTACTGACACTCCTGGAACTTACTCCGTCAGGCAGTGGGCGGCGGTCAGGACAGCGCGACTGCTCACCAGGACGCCGCAGCAGAAGTGATTGTCTCCCCGGTGCCGCACGTAGTTCTTGGTGCGGATGGAGACCACGTGGCGGGACAGCCGGTTGCTCTTCGGCTTGTAGCCCCCAGATATGAGCATCTCGAAGGTTTCGTCGCTTATGTCGCCGATCACGCCCAGGTCAGCCTCGGATAGCGATGTACTCAAGATAAGTCCTAAAAACACCGTCAGAATTTTCATAGTTTTTTCGATTTTCGAGATTGAAACAAAACTGTTGAAGTTTGGAGAAATGTGTATATGCGGAATGCCATATAGGTAGGTCTTGACAAAATGTGGAGAATAAATGTGGCTTTCTAATATACTTGGATATCCACAGATGTGGTGAATATCATAGCCTTACACAGTGTCTACACAGAACCAGTTGTGCACCTGGACAAGGTACAGGAAGTAGACTCTTTATCTGTCCTTCTAGGGATCAATCACTTCAGACCATTTCGAATCGCAAATGTTAGGTAATCGATCCAAAGAGTAAGGCGGCAAAAAGAACAAGTAACGTACTTTAACTCTGTCAATTAATTAGTCGTCTGCGGTGCAAAGAGCCCATTATCGATAAGAACACTTGGTAATCAGACACTTTTATTGCCCACCTTGATTAGTATAGACATAGAGGCTCTTACATTGTCAAAATGGCTAATCCATCCCATCACTTGCCAGGTGAACATATGGACTATATAGGCACTGAACACAGTTATCAAAATCGAATTCGGAAGTTAATGATAGCAAAGTGATTTCTTAGCAACGACTATTAGCTACCCGTTAATCAGCTGATAACATTAAACAAGCTTGTAGTTAAATAACTAGTAATTATTAGTATAGTATTAGAGTTACAGTATATATGCTTATGGTAGGAAGTGCTGCAACTATCCTGTGATTTTCTAATATACCCATCCTGGGCTGCGCATATTATAATGCACATTCGCCGGACGTCAAGGGCCATTTGGAGGCAGCCAACCACAACAGCAATAACAGGACCATAAAATAAACACTTGCCTTTTTTCCATGTGCTCCAGAATTTGCGGCGAGGCAAATATTTAGCAGCTGACACTCGTGGTGAGTGGCAGTTGAGGGTGTGGATGTGCGGGGTGGATGGGTGTATGAGTATAATGCAATATTCAGCACCCAACAAATTAAATTCAAATTGTGGAGCGATGCAAATTTAATGAAACGCCGGCGGCAAACGGCAACGGCAACGCAAAGGCAACATCGTCGACGATGGCCAAAACCAGAGGCGGAAAACCGAGACCAGAAACCAAAACCGAACCGAACAACATGGGACAGGCGCAATAACCAACATTAAAGCCGCACTAATGAGCAGAGACAATCCCGAAAGAGTTGCGCAAATGTGCCAACTACCGGGTGGCCAGAAAGTGGGCGGCATGACCGCTTTGGGCGTGGCAGCCGCTGGCATTGCGGCCACTGGATGTGGATGTGAATGTGAGTGCGCTGGCATGCGGATGCAGATGCAGCTGGCAGTGTGCTGTTGACCAAGTGATTTTGGGCAAAGTTAAAGTGGGTTTCGCCCAGTTGCGACAAAATGTGCATGAAGTCACGTACTGCACTAGTACTGCAAAATGAGCTAGTCCCTCGAGTCCGTGCCCAAGACGCATCCGGGAGTACGGCCTTAATCGTGAGCTATTTAGGCCTTCGATGGGTGATCTCGGTCACCGGCATGAAGCCGGAGTCACCCAAGCAGCGCAAGGTCACATAGCCCGACGGCCACACAGTCAGCCAGGTGATGGAGCCGTGGTTCAGGTTGAGGCGCGTCCAGGCGGCCGGAGGAAGCTGCAGAGCGCGCAGGATCAGGTAACGGATCACATTCGAGTGGCCCACGATGAGCAGGTACGAGTCGTGCTCCTGCTCCGCGCTGGCCCTGAAGAAGTAGCGCCTGAAGGCGGCCTCGATCCGTGGACCATCCCTCTTGTAGGCCAGATCCAGGCTGCGGGCACTCCTCTTGGAGGGCGGATCTCCTGGGTACGGAGTGCCCTCCGGCAGCAAGGTGCACCGCTTCATCTTCAGGGGATCGAGGTTCAGCTGCTTCAGAATGATCATGGCCGTCTCCTCGGCTCGCGGCATTGTGGAGGCCACCACGTGGTCCCAGGTCAAGTCCATTTCCCGCAACCTCTGCCCCGTTCGCTCCGCCTGCCGCCGACCCCGTTCCGTGAGGTGACTGCCGTTCGTGGTCCTCGAGTACTCGCCATGTCGCACCAGGATAATGTGTCGCAGGGCGGAGGACTCCTCGCCATTGGCCACCTTTTGCAGCTGAGGCTTGTCCAAGTCCCAATGGTGCAGCCAGGCGCCACTGGCCAAAGGCTCCAGCGCCCGCTCTTTACCGCCCCGTGCTCCACCTGAAAGCATGGAGGGCTCCAGGCTGTCGAACAGCCGGATGGCCAAGTAGGTGACCAGGGATCCGCAGCTCATGGCGCCCACCGAGCGCCAAAGGGCGGAATACCTCATGGCAAACTTGGCAAAGTGATGTATCGAAAGTATATATTCAAATCATTCTAAAATCGGGCTACTACGGTGTAGTGTACATTATTTAATATATGTATTTATAAACTGAGGAGTATTGTATCTTAATAGATTCCGAACTCAATGAAAACGCTTTAAAGAGTACAACTTATTGGCTTAATTCCATTGCAAAGGCAATCAACTTGACTCCTCGGTGGGTTTTGTCGCACTTTTAAAAGTTTACTCAGATTCAAGTCGAGTTCCCCCTTCTTGATTAGCATTCGAGGCACGGCGGAGGGGCTTGAAAGAGTTAAGAAAGTGGACTCCTGAAAGGTTTTGGTCAACTTTTGTGTCAAAGTTGTTTTACCCTCGGCAGGATACTCGAGACCAACTTTCGAGCGGCAAACTTTGCGCCCTCCACAATCGGGCGGCAAGAAGCCAACTGAGTTGGCAAGGTGATGCCCTGGAAAGCCCATTCGAATGGGGAATCTCCTGCAAATGAGCTCCCCTTTAAGGCGGGGCGCTCGGCGTTTAATTTCTGCCACTCAGCCGGAAAAGGGAAACTGCCTATCATTGGCCAAACCACTTTGTCCAAGTTTGTGCCTCATTTAATTCCAGCACCCAGCACCCAGCGCCCAGTGGCGAGGCAAAACGTTGGGCTGCGTCATGGCCACCAGGAATGTGGCCACCAGCGGCATATCCACAAGTGGCTGACCATGACGGGCTCAGTCTGTTGGCCGTCGGATTTGGCCTAATGAAGTTGACTGAAACTTTTGACGTGCCACCGCCATCGAGGGACGTTCTGAAGTTGAGAAGTTGAGTCGTCGGCTCGGAGGTTCAACCCCATCGATTGGTGACCGCACGGATTGAAATTAAGCGGGTTTCCCGGACAGATCTGCCCAATGCCGGATTATCTGTTCTCTAAGGAAGCTGCTGACTGACACCTTAAATTAAATTCGCACTGAAAGCAACTGTTCACACATACTGCAAAGTGGGTAAGTTAGTGACTTTTCATATGCAAGTCAACCAGGCTAATGAACTTAGGTTAACCATGGAATATAAATATATTAAGCTTTGGGCACTTGAATGCATTAAGCTTTATTTTTTCCAGTGCAGCGACACTCACGTGAGTTGGCCTTGTAGCCACACACCCATGCACTCACTACTTTGTGGGGAGCTCGGTATAAGCCACTCGAAATAACCATAAAACATATCCGGCCTAGAAGCGAGGGGATTACGCTCACAAGGCGAATGAATAAGTAGGTGTGCGAAAGTGTGAAAGGCGTTGCCAGTGCAATAGTGAGTGTGAATGGCAGACAAGTCAATTTCAGGCTTAAATTCGTGTCCTGTAAACTTTGAGCCCTTTGGGTCTGAGTGAAAAATGTTCAATTTGGCCTGGCCCTTTATTCACTACCTATGAATACGCTTTGTTACTGGATTTACTGCGCTTACTGGATTTTACATTGTTTTAAGCCTTTTTAAATAAATTGAAACAGTGCCGCCCATATTAAAGTGAGACAATCCTTTTATTCCGGTGGCACATTTATTTCAACTGACAAACTCTCCTTAATTAATTGCCATCCGTTCGCAGAAATAATTTGACTTTACATTCCTCAAATGTGCAGAAGCCATCTCCATAATCAGTGCAGATCCTGTAATGTCCTGTGCCAAGTTCCGCACTTCTGTGTAGTTTATGTTTCGGTGAGGGGAGGGGGGGCGGGAAAAAAAGGACAAGAGGACGAACTGGGCCAGCTGACACCATTTCCTTCTTGAATTTGCAAACAAATTTACACGAATTTGATTATTATTATGATGGCAATTTGCAAAAATGTCATCCTTCAAGCAAAAAGGCAAAACGAACGAGCGAGCGGAAATTTCTCATTGCACAAAGTGGGGCACCATCTTCATCTCCATCTCCATCACCATCTCCATCTCCATCTGCATCACCATCTCCCTCACCATACAGGGTGACCAGTCGTCCGGATCGAGGAGGCCCTTCCCCATCCTCCCGTCTTGTGGGGAGTGCCACCCACCCTGGCCGGAATCCTTGGACCGAGTCCTTGGCGGCAGTTGTCCCGTGCAACGTGGAGTGGACTCGCGCAGTTCCCGGGCATTCATGGCTCCTCCTTATCGCGGTCACCCATAATTATGGTGTTCGTCTTGGCGGGAGGAGCGGCTTGTTCCTGGTGCCGGTGCTTTTCCAGCGCCTTTTCCACCGCCAAGACGCAGCGCATCCTGCTGCAGGATGTTCAATTTTCGCTCGGCTTTTATGTTGCCCTGCCATTTTGATTTCCTTATTTGGAAGCCTTCGCCTTGCTCGCCTTTTTTTTTGCATTGCTTTAAGTGGCCGCGACCCAGAGCCATGCCCACATCGCAGCTAGCAAATTATCTTGTGAAAAATCAAAAGTTTTCCCGTGGAAATTGTGTCAAGGACACAAAACGCCAGCGGGCGGATCCGAGAAATTATTGCGGAAACGGATAGCAAAGCCGCAAACATTGTTTAACTTTCATTGCCGCTCGTTGGGTTAGTGTTTGTGCTCAAATAAAAATACTTGTAAGGCAACAAGGCAACAAGGCAACAAGCAGCGGCAAACAAATACAAATTGCCAATGAAAGCAAGTTCCCCATTGCGGTTCGACCTTGTGACTTTGGTGAAAGGATAAGCACTTGGCAGAAAGTAAAGCAAACTTTTCAGCGCGCAAATAAATATTTCATTTACACAATTTTCAAGTCTGCCCCCGCGCAAGGCAAGCGGAATTAATTTTAAATATTTAATCTTAGTGGGCAATCTGGGCGATTCGTTTGATTGGGCTAAACTCGATGAAGGAGGAACTTAATTACAGGGTATGTGGTGCTGTGGATTTGATGTAATAATAATATAAATAAAAATAGAATAAAGCAAACCTTAAATTATTACAATTATAGAATTGCTAGAAAGCCATCTGATTTGGAAAGTTGCCCTCCCCATATGTGGAAATTTCACCTTTAAAGGCTTTTTGCAGTGCAATAAATCCTGGCAGCGATGCAATTCGAAGTGAAAACGGCCGGCAGTTGCAGTTGGTAAAAAACAGGGAGTAGAAGTGGAAACGGCATGCGGAAACAGAGCAATCGTACAATTGTGCAGGGGAGCTTAAAATACGGCTAGACCCACGAACACAGCGGCTCACATGTGCCACACTTAATAGCTCATACGCCATGTTGGCCCTTTGTTGACTGCCATCGTTTGTTTACGGTTTAGTGGATTAATGTTTTGGGGGCGGAATAAAAGCGGAAAGCATTCGCCGAAAGCAAGCCAAATAGAAGTCAGAAGGAGCCAGTGCCTGGCAATATGTTGCTCCTTTTGAAGTTAAACAAATCTGCATAAGGTGGAACCAAAGCCGTTACAATTTATGGCTCTGCCCGGGGGCTGCGACTTAAGACCCTGGCCAAAACTCTATATTTGCGCACTCTCAATGCTGCACATAAATTTTAGATTCGTGTTGCCTGCTGCACTTTGTTTTCTTTATATTTCAGTTGGCCTGGATTCAGTTGGGCTGAGTTACAATTTGATTGTTTGCCAGCCTTAAAACAGCTCCAGAAATATTGCTCTTTAAAACTAATTGCTTTCACTGCTATCAGTGGAGTGGCTGTCTTTGATTTTCGGCAGAGTTGCAATTAAAACGCACTTCCCTCCCCTTGTTTTATTAGTCAAACAGCCCCACAAACGAGAAACTTGCTCATTTCATAATTTCAGGCTTTCGACAAAACTTTTGTGCAATTAAATTTGCGGGCTCTCGTCTCCCTTTTCGAAAAGCACTCAAAGAAATAAATATTACCGAAATGAGGCAACTTCGAAGTGCAACCTCTGGCAGTCCATAAAATTCCAAATGCATGAATTTATGCAACATACATGTATGAATGTATGAGCTTTCATATACATTCATGGGTGTGTCCGGCAGATCAAAAGCTTTCCGCCTCAGCTGCGTTTTGGGGTCGAAACTCTCTCGCATTACAACTATCGCCCGAAATTGCAATAAATATCCATATTTAACCATCATAATTCATATATACTGCCGCCTAAATCAAACTAACAAAGGCCAAAAAACACACGCACACGTTTATGTTCCGGCAATTGAACAATTCTTTGCAATGCTCTATACCACATTCTACATACTGCATATGCATTTATATGGGTATAGAACAATGCCAGCCACTGGGGACTCACGGATGAATGGGAATGGAGTGCATATTGGGCTGCGATGCATTGGCTCTCGAGTCTGGACAACATTCCAGATTATCTCGTAGTTTCGGTGATAATTGAGCAGTACAAATAGTAGCCTCGGTCAAGTAATACAAGCTATCACTATCCCGAGCCGTTCTAAGTTGCAAGATTCAGGCGCATATCTTCAGCACTATATTATTTATTTTAAATTTTCCAGGCCAAGAAGTTTGAGTCGCGGCAGAACCAATCCACTGCAATAGTTTCTATACCGCTCAATGGCTGTGCCCGAAAGTCATGGCAACTTTTAAGCTGAACACACACACTCGCAACTGCGGACACAGTAAAGTTGCAATGCATTTGAATAAGTATGTTCGTATGTTCGTTTGTTCGAGCAAGTTCAGAAGTACGGACAGTTAAGCATCGTAATCCTTGCAACAAGGACTCGTGTGAGAGAGTGTGTGAGCTGAGTGTTTTATTCTCGATTGAAACATGTCGATTTTGGATATTCCGCCTCGCTGCACTGCATCGATTTAGCAGTTGCTCTGCGGGAATACAAGCGTTGGGTGTATTACTTAATTTATGATTTACTCCACTTCCCTTGGCGAACGGAACGTTGTACGGCAGCCATTTAAGAAAGTTTGCTCGCCGAGCGAACGAAAAGGAAAGGGATGGTAATTACATTTTACGGCAATTAGAAGTCACAAAAGTTTGGCTTAGTCAGTTAAAAATGCAGAAATCTAAGTCGCGTCGCCATGCCGACGACCTGCAGGTCCTCCTCCTGGCTCTGGGCCATGTCCTTTCAGCCAACCAGCCAGTCAGCCCGCCAGCCGGAGTTGTGCAATGTCAGCTCCGCCATTTAGCCTTGTCACATTATTTGGCTTATCCCCACGGTCCCCCAGCAACGGCCACCCTTGGCACTTGGCCCGCTGGATGCTGTATGCTGGATGGAGGATTCTTACTGCTAACTGCTAACTGCTAACTGCTGCGTCTCGATGCCTCGACTCTGCTCTTCTGCTCCATCTGATTCCGGGCTTGGCTCCGCTTTCGGCCCCTAATTGTTGGTGTAATCTGCTCTGCTGACGGCGGCTTGGTGGCGAGCATCCGCTTTTCATTCATTCATGGTTATCCATTTCCCCTGTCGCTCCAGATTCACATTTTCGCACGCTCCCCACCGCCAACCAACCTCCACTTACCACCCACCTTCCACCTCCCACCAGCGTCATCAGCGGCGACCCAAGAGCGCTTTCGCTTAGGAGTCATCAGCATTATCAGCTGGCGAACTAGATATATATGGGGCTGGCATAGGGTGACCCCTGATCTAGTGGCCTGTATTTTCGTGACCTTAAGTCCTGTGAATGCACTTAGCTTCATGCCATTCAAAGTCATGAAATGTAGTAACTAACTTGGAATTACCTAAATTTAAGCGCGGATTACGTGGCGTATGAGTGATATCACTGACGTTGTATTCTGAGCCACCCTGCCAGCAAGACCACTATTTAGTTTTCGGTGCATCCGAGTTCGGTTGAGTTGAGTCGAGTTGAGTTAGTTTGTGCAGAACATGCAAGCCGTGTCATAGTTGAGCTGGGCTTTACGGATGGTTTCCGGTGGCTGTGTCCGTGTTTTTGCCGCTTTTGCCGCTTTTCCAGCGACTTACTTCGGCTCTTTAGTGCCCGCAACGGATGTTCAATTTCCCTCCTTTGGCGAGGCTGGCGTTGTGCCTTTAAGATTATTTATTCCAGTACTCCGCCCATCTCAGTAGCTCAGTAGGTAGTAGGACCATCTCAGCTCCGCCTCAGTTGCTCGATGGATACTCTAATGTATGGGAGCACATCCTCGCATTGTTTCATTTGCATTCCCAACGTATGCAGGCAGCAGTTGATAGCCGTAATTATGCCACTTCCACATGACAGTGCCGGGCTTCATCAGGATGTCTAAAATATGCAAATTAATCCGGTCTCGAATTTTGCAAATTTATGTTAAGTTACTTGTTCTTCTGCCGGCAGGCGGGCTGGCTCCTTTTGCTCCTTCGCAAACTGTTATACTGCTGCAGGACTCCGGAACAGCGGCAATGGAACAGTGTGTGTGGCAGGTGGGAAGTGGCAGGTGGCAAGTGGCAGGTGGCGTGCAGTTGATGCAAATAAAACAAAATACTCTTAATATTTAATCTTTCAATTAACAAGTGGGAGCGGACCAAGAGCTCCACAGCCCCATTGTCTCCTGCTGCCCGCCACTTCCGCTGCTCAGCTCGCTGTTTATTCTCATGCAAATACCATACTTCACACTTACAGCGCCTCGCTGTGGCATCCGTGACACTCGCCGCCCACTTCCGCCACTCCTGCCGCCCACTTCGTCCTGTGCATAATGCGTCCCGCAGTGATAAAAGGCGAAAAGTAGGAAAGAAAGCGAGCAGCAGAGCATCAGAGCATCCGAGAGAATGCGAGAATGTGAGAAGAAAAGGGCGCTGGGGAACCTTTGTTTAAGTCTACGAGGAGAAAGCCCGCTCTTCCTGGCCCTTTCAGGTCCCCTAACAATTTGTACGCCTCAGTGCGTGCGCATTTCTGGGCACTTAAGTTTCTACATAGAAGCATCCCATTCCCACTCCCTCGTCCATTCCCATTGCGAGGTCCCTGGGCAGAATCCAACCTGCCCTTCTTTTCCCGGGCCAATGCTTAATTTTCGACTTAACGAACTCGCCGCTCATCTTTTTCAGCTTTGCGATTCTCTTTTTTCCGCGCTTGGCCATTGAACATTTTATAAATTGAGACTATTTTGCATTTCTCATTAGAGGAGGAGGTTGATGAGTGCAATTAGCAATTTGCATAGTAAAAACTAAAGAAATTCCATTTTTATTTAAATTCCTTTCTCTGCACTTTCTTTTTTCTCTTTTTCCGCCGCCCAAGGAAGTTGGCCAGTAGCAGGCCAAACAATTTCCATAAATAATAAGTGGCGTGCTCTTGATAATCTCGGCTAGCTAAAGTTGAACTCCCACCGATGTTGTTAGCAATAACTAGGACTAACTGGTGATGCGACCAGGTGGGCCCCAGAAAGTATGCTATGATTTTGTTGGCCTGAAAGGGACCGCCATGGGATAGTTTTGCATGCGAAACTCGTCGTAAGGATATTGCTTTGCCATTTCGGTCACTTTGAATAATTTCACGCACAGATTTCCTTCCGGAAAAGGATCCAGGTTCAGTTCCACTTCCATTCACGCCTCCCACATAATGGCATAAATAATGTATTGCTGCGGCGGGCACAGAAGAGCCAGGAGATGCTCGTTAAGCAGCATAATATTCCGTAATTATGGCAACCATTTCGGCTCACAGCCGCTGGTTCCTGGTTGTCCTGGATGTCCTGGATGTGCTGAATGTCCTGAATGTCATGGATCCCGTTTTCCATTTTCTGGATTCTGCGGCCGCAGGAGTCACGTGTTGCTTTCGTTGCCGGCTTTGCCGACTATGGCTGTAATTAAAGCCCGAGTTCATTTTACAATGCAACAATGAGATGTGCGCTAACCGCGGTCTGCATCTCCACCATCCACCACCCCCAACCACCCCACTCCTTTCTAATTATAATAATTAATTTGTTTTCTGTTTTTTCGTTTTTGCTGTTGTATCTGCCGCTGCTGGAGACTATATGTATACTCGTGGTACTCGCATCTGACCTGCCTTTTTACCTGGCTTCTTTGTAGCTCTTCTCTCTTAGTTGGCATTAAATTAAATCCGGAAAAGAAAGTTTTTAATGCGGCTTATTTTCATGCTATTAGCTTCATCCTTAATACAAGTAAATAATCCTGCAAAATGTTAATGTCTCTTGCTATTGTTAGCCGGGTCTGGTTTCTGGTTTTCTACGAATGAAACTGTTCAGTGCTAAGATAGTCGGCAATCAGGCTTTAATGAAACCAATCTTAAGCACACTTTGAAGCATTCAGCTGAAAACTTGTTACAATTAATAATATCATTATTGCAATCAAAGTAGCCGCATGCCTCGCAATTAGGGGCGTGGCAGCAGACTCCTTCTTTTCTCAGTCACGTCCTCACCACTGACAAAGTAAACCAAGTTGCTTGACTTGGCCAAGAGAAGATAGCCCTGGCGTCGAAGGGATAGACATTGGACAGACAGGGCGACAGGGAGACAGGGAGACAGGATGTTGCCGCTGCATAAAAACTTGTTAAAATTTAATAATTTATGGCCCTGGCCCAGACAGCGAGTATCCCCGGTCTTGGCCAAATACTCGTACACACACACAGCCACCGAGCCGAGCTGAGAAGGCAAGTAATAGACGTCAGTTCTTCCTCCTCCTAGTGGCCTGCGACTGCAGCAGCTCGAAAGTGGCTCAAGTTTGTCCAGCTAGTCAGCTAGTCAGCTGGCCAGGAAACCGAAGTGACAGCCAGTGGGTTGGATGGCCTGCAATTTGGCCGCCTGCTGAAATTGCAAAACACTTCTTTAGACAAGCGACCACGCCCTGTTTATGCAACTTCCAACTAATATGTAGCTGTAATTAAATTTGGTAGTTGCCTGTGGCCCGGAGTCCCGATTTATGAGGGGCCATAGACTTCACTCGAAGTTCCGAGCAACGCCTGTTTCCCGTTTCGCGCACTTGGCTTAAACTGACTTGGCCCAAAGTCGCGACGTGAGCGAAATCTCAAGTTCCGGCTGGAACCCAGTTCCAGTGACACCGGTGAGGTGTTAATGGTTTGTAAACTAATTAACTGGAGGACAGAGCCCTGAATCAACAACTGCTACAAAAGTGCAGAGAGTAGGTGAAAGGTGGGAAAGAGAAGAGAGTCTGCGAAACTGATAACTTTAATAACGTTTGAGAAATACACATAAATAGTTGATAGGTGCAAAGTGCAAGGCATAAAGAGGGTGGCATACGTAAAGAGTTTCCTGTAAGTGCAACAGTTTTCAAGAAATCAGCTTTAAAGTCACTTTTGAAGCGTTCGCATCACAATTGCCGAAACAAAGTTGATTTGTCGGGACACTTTGGCTGCCGTCCGGAATGGTCCCATGGAGCACATGATTTATTATATTGTCCGAGTGCGGATGCTGATGCAGATGCGATGGTAATCCGGCGGGTTAAGACCCAGCAGGCGAGCGTGGACCCCACACCATGTCCATCACGTCCACCTGCTCCTCCGCCAGAGGAGGAGGACAATGGGTATGCACTGGGTATCGAGGTGCAAACGAAACGAGAATGAATTATACGGTTTTGTATGGAATCAATTTATGTGAGCCGGGCTGCAGGACCTCCGGCGAGCGATATCCTCGACCTGGTGCTCGTTCACGCCGCGCGGTGGCCCCGTTTTCGTTGAGATATAGATATGCAAG
The DNA here is from genome assembly GCF_016746245.2 of Drosophila santomea. Taxonomy (NCBI): domain Eukaryota; kingdom Metazoa; phylum Arthropoda; class Insecta; order Diptera; family Drosophilidae; genus Drosophila; species Drosophila santomea. The sequence goes on from NC_053017.2 coordinate 21,795,577, forward strand.
GCACACAGAACGACGAGAAATGGCGTCACAGACAGAGAGACAGAGAGTGGAGTCCTTTAAGAACTTAATTAACTTTTTGTCTCCCAGTTATTGCCGCACGGAAGTGGAACGTGCATGGGAGCCGTAAAAACATATATTCCTCGATATTTAACTGTCACATTGTGCGACTTTTTACGCTTCGGCAACCGCATAAACAAACCGCATTGCGTGCAAAAATATTCTCAATACTGTGACTGGAATACTGCCGAAGAATTACCCATATGTACATACATACACTGGTCTGCGGCTTTTGTGCATTTAAATTGCAATTATTGGCCAGCCTGGGAGCAGGACATTGGCCGGCAGGATGAACAGCTGCATTTTAGGATTGTTTTGCCAAATTATTCACAGCCATCTCACAGAGCTGTCGAATATCTCTGCCTTACATTTTATGTATGCTTTTTGCGCAGATGCTTATCATGCGAAGCCACTCCCAAATATTTGTACGCCCGAAAACGCAGGCTTGATTAAGAATGTTTATTTGTAAATTTAGTTAAGACGCCGACCAAACCCTGTGCAAATCAAGCGAGTCTGTGGTCAGCCACAAAGTGACTCAATATTGTGTGGTGATTGGCATGTAAATGATGCGGCCCGCCGCAAACGAGGCTTTTGATAAATACTTTTAATCGCCCTTTAATTGAAACTCAACATTGGCGATTAAGCCACCTAAGAAAGACTCAACTAATTGAAGTACGTAGCTGCACTTTGGCTAAGAGCTGCGCCTTAAATGCTGTTAAATATAATATTTGCGCAGCGCACTCATAAATTGGTATGAAATGCATACTTTTAATTTGTATTTTTTTGATTTGTATTTTTTGCGTACTTTTTTCTTTTTCTGTGCAAATAGTGGCTTGTAATTAATGCCGGGCCAGCGCTATAAATAAATGCATATTGGAAATGTTCGGCACCCAAATGCTCAATTATTGTACGAGTGGCAAAAAGTATTTGCACTTTAGTTTTTGATTACTCTTTGCCAGCCATAAATAATCGACTGTTGGCGGGTTGAGCCCAGTTATAGCCGGGTTATAGCCCATTTATAGCCGGGTTATGGATACGCCGCGATACGGGTATCAGGTGCGTGTCGAAATTCCGGCTTTGCCCACTTTTCCGTGCAGCGGAGTCCAATTGCTGGCCGAAACAGGTGCTGGGATTCACACGCTCCTACCTTTTTTCGCATTCATTTTTCCTGGCCAACTGGCAACCACACTTCTATGAGATGCAGGAGAAACAAAGGGCAACAATAGAAATGCAAATTCTGATTTCAGCCGGATGCCGATGGGAATGGGGATGGGGATGGGGATGGGGTCCAGGAGCATCTCGAGGGTCACGGCAGTCGGCGATGGCTTGACTCTGGGCGGGATTGGAGGAGGATGAGGCCAGAACAAACGAAGCGTAAGCCCTCAGAAGACAAGGAGCAGGCGAAACTGACGGAGTCCGAGTCCGAATACGAATATGTAAATATTGAACGAGACAATCAAATATGCAACAGTATTTGTCCGATTTTTCCTCCTTTTTGCCGTCTTAAATTTCCAACTTTCATTGACAATGAAGGGTTGCACGTCCCTCGACTACGTAAACAACCAAATCTGTCCGTCCATCCGGTGCTTTTGGGTGTGAAAACCTCCTCGTTTTCTTTTCTCTGCTCGACATTTTTTGGCAAGGGTTTTTGGCCAGGGGCGAGCCCTTAAATCAACATGTGGCCCATAGAAATGATAAACTCGGCCTGCATAATTCATGAGCCGGAATTAGCCGTGCTGGCCTAATGCAAACCAGCGGATCATAACTGCTCATTCCAGCTCCTAACCCGATAACCCTGATAAGTAGATGGCCTTATCACCAGACTGCACTCCATATGCACATATGCCATATGAATGGCACAAAGTAGCTTTCCTTTTCCGCGAAAGCGAGAGTAATCCTTGCTTTCATGACTAGAACCCAGATCAGCTTGCATGTGTGGGTGTGTGAGTGGGACTTCAATGAGCTTGCAATCGCGGAAAAGTAATTCACTTACACGGTTTTCCGCCAAGCCTTTCAGCAGCAAATCGTCCTTGCAGCTGCACATGTGTGTGTGTGCTCGAATTATGCATGCAACCGGGAGGAGAGCACACATCCTGCAAACAAGTCGTGTATTTATATTGTTTTCCTTCCAGCCAACTGACTCGCATTATTCCTGTACTACTCGTTACGTCCTTAAACGCTTTCAAGTGCAGGCACTTTGATGAGCTCCGTATTGGAAAGCCATTTGCTTACAACAGTTTATTCTGCAATATAGCTTAAAATGAATTAGTAAAGAAGAAGGGCTTTTCTCGTGATGATTAGGCTGTATCATAGGTTACGATCCTCGATTCAACTTTCAATTTGCTGAACTTTCAATTTGGGAACAGAGAACACCCAACTGCGAGCACGGAACAATGGACTAGGGTTAATAATAGTTTGGCTCACACATTGTAAGTTTGCTTTTGGCCAATGTTTACACAAACTTTCCAAGTTCTGGCCATTCATCGCACCGACTTTGTTGGCGAAGTGCACTCAGTTGGTTTTTATGGCCAGGAAGTTGTCAATGGAGAGCCCATACGCGATAAAATATGATAGTAAAGCTTGCGCGATGACAAACACAGCCATTTTTGTTCGATATGCGATATCCGCTCAAGGATTACGATTCTGCCTCGTAAATGAGAATTGAAGGTGTCGTAAATCCGTGGCGCGTTCTCTTCGCTGATTGCCAGGCGGCTAAAGTCGCACGGCGGCAAACAGGTCGTTTATAATTCTTAAATTGTAATCAAGCGGGGGCGAAATAATTACTGAATATTTATATCTCGGTTCCCCGTGGTCTGCTCTTAATGGTCGTCGATTTTAATGGTATGCTCTTCCACGCCCCATTGAAAAATCACCGCCGCGTGTCCTCATAATTGCCACGCCCCTTTGGACGCGGAGGCAGGGGCGGGGCGTGGCATGGCGGACATTTGTCTGTCGCCAGCAGTCGCCATTTGTCACATTTACACAGCCGCAGGCGACACCCTCCTCCTTGGATTTCACCTGGACTCCAGGTGAGTTCCACGGAACTCACATTAAAGCGAGTCATCCAGCTTGCAAGCATGCGATGACCCAGTTGGGTTCGCTGCCAAGACATATTTCGCGGAATTTATGGGCAGCCAGTTGAGGTCCTGCCAAATCAATTTGCGGCCAAGTCTTTTCGGGAATGGGCGAACACGTAGGCCCAGCAAACAAGTCCGCTCCACTCACAACTCACATTTCGGGCCAAATTCTCAAAAATGAACTCCCTGCGGAAACTGAACAGCCTGCCGGCTTTGAGATCGGCGGGCGGTGCTTATCGTCTGTTTGCTGGCAAGGATCAGAAGAAGGATTCCGCGGGGCAGAAGACCAGGCAGCCGGAGAAGCCAGCGGGCAAGGAGAAGGGCAAGGACAGTGGCAAGGCAAGTGGCGCTGGGTCGGCTGATCCCGGCAAGAAGGCCACCAAGGTGACCCTGATCAACGGCGAGGGCGTGGGACCCGAGCTGATGAGCGCGGTGCAGGAGGTGATCTGCGCCGTGAAGGCGCCAATCGAGTGGGACGTTGTCGAGGAGTTCAAGGCCCAGGACAGCGATGATGTGTCCCCGGAGGTCCTGCAGTCGCTGCGCACCAATAAGGTGGGCATTAAGGGACCCGTGGACAGTCGCCACTGGCAGCGCCAGATCCGCAAGCAGTTCGCCCAGTACGCCTACGTCTCCTTGTGCTCTCACATCGAGGGTCTGGACTCGCCCTACGGCGCCTTCGACGTGGTGATCATCCGGGACCAGATGGAGGGCGACTACTCCGGCATCGAGCACCGCGTGGTGCCGGGCGTCATGCAGACCATCAAGGTGAGCACCACGGCCGGCGCGTCCAGGATCGCCGAGTTCGTCTTCAACTACGCCGTGAAGCACAAGCGCAAGCGGATCACGGTGGCCCACAAGGCCAACATCATGCGGATGACGGACGGCAACTTCCTGGAGGCCATGCGGGCGGAGGCGGAGAAGCACGTGGACGAAGTCATGTTCGAGGAGCGCTACCTGGACACCAGCATCATGAAGATCATGCTGGAGCCCCACACGTGCGACGTGATGGTCTCTTCCAGCATGTACGGCGACGTGCTGCGTGTGATAGCCGGCGGCATGATGGGCGTGCCGGGCATCTGTCCCGGCTACTCCGTCAGCTCCCTGGGCACCGTCTTCGACTGCCGGATGAAGGCGTGCCACGCCCTCGCGGGCAAGGATGCAGCCAATCCCACGGGCCCCCTGCTCTGCGCCGCCCTGATGCTGCACCACGTGAAGCTGGACAAGCAGGCGGACCAATTGGAGTGCGCGATTCGCAGGGTCTACAGGAACACCGATATCCGCACCAAGGATGTGGGCGGCAAGGCCAAGTGCTCGGAGTTCGTCAAGGCCGTGTGCGATTGCCTCGAAGCGGACAACTGAGGCGGTGCTTGGTGGTTGGAAACACAAAATTGGCTATCATATAGAAGCAATTATCATACTGACTAACCTTAACCTTACCTTAAAAGCTTCACAAAATATATGTATATAAGGAACTTTAAAAACTATCCACATATTAAGACGCTATTTTGGGTCATTGGCTAATGCAGCTATAAATCCTATTAAATAGTTTAACATTTCAGAGGCCAACTTGGCCAAATAAGCAGAGTGAAATCGAAAGGACATTGTCGTCAGATGTGACTTTGCGACTTTATGTGCCTGGTGAGCTCAGTGCGATAGCTGACTTTCCTTGGCCAAACTAAACTATCGCCAAACTAAACACATTTATAATATGTAATTACCTTGCATTTAATTCACTCGCTTCGCTGGGGGTCATAAAAGTCGCAATTCGCTTGGCTATCGCTTGCCAGTCGTGGTCGTATATTTATATAGCCCCGTGCTCTCTGCTCGCAGTTTGCAGTTCCGAGCTCCGAGCTCAGAGCTCAGGGTTCCAAGCTCCCAGCTCCTGGCTCCCATCTCCCATCTTCCAGTTCCCATCTCCCAGTTTCCAGTGCCCAGATCTCTGGTGCTTGCAGTGCATTTCGGCAGATTTATGGCCGTCCGGCATTAACCGCCGCAGATGCCAGCTGCAGTTTCCTTTGCCGCTTTTTCGGCTCTTAATTAAGTTGCATTTCGAGTCCTGCCACGTGGCCACGGCCTCTGGTGTGTGGAGGATGGAGGATGGTGGCGGTGCACTCTGCGATAATAAAAGCACATGTTGACATCTGCCCACAGTGTCAGGCGGCCATTATGCACCTATTCGCCATTTTGGGAGCTCGCTGGTTGCGGGAGGGGGAAAGGGGGGATTCTTTTAGTGCCGCTTAAGCTTTTTACACATTTTCGTTTATGGCTGCTGCCATTTCGCTCCGCAGGCAGGACGTGCTGTCAAGGCTGTGCCTACTAGTCCTTGGCCGAAAGGAGGAGGACGCAGCCGTGTTGTTGTTGTTTCTGGAGCTCTCTGTGTTTCGCTCAAATTGGAATGCCATAAAAATGCGGAGGTACCTACTCCGCATGCTTGCTTATTTAAAAATCATCTGGGAAAACCGAGAAGAAAAGGGCAGCTTATTTCTGCTGTCACTGCCTCTGCTCCTGACTCGAGTTCCATTTGAGCCTTGGCCCGTCCCTTATCCTTTTCTTTCCTCCTCCCATTCTCCGCCCCTTTCCCCCCTCAGCAATGGCGCCCTTTCGTATCTGGTGTTTGTCTGCGTCGACTTCCGTTTCCGGTTGCACGCTCGCCATTGTTTCACCCCTTTTTATGACTTCTGGCGCACATGATTCTGCCTCTGCCTCTGCCTCTGCCTCTGCCTCTGCCTCTGCCTTGCCACACTGCCACTGCCTGTGTGTGTGCCTGTGAATCTGGCGTTTTGTTGGCTTTTGATGAATTTTTATTAAAAGCAAATGGCCAATGCACCAAAATGGAAATCCAAATCAAAGCGAAATGGCCAGAATGCTGCTGAATGAAAATGTCCATTCAATTTCTGGCCCATGCACCCGTTACGAATGTGATGAATTCAAGAACTGCCGCACTGCATAGTACAGCAGAATATCCCCTAAAAATTGTGATTTTGTGATTTAATCAGAGAGCTTCAACTCGCTGGACCCCAATAACTGTCTGCAGTGACTGCTATTTATTCCTTTGTTTTCCGATGGCGCAACCTTTGACCTTCCCGGACCTTTTCGACTCTTCGAACTTCGGCTCCAGTCAGCTGGAAGTTTGTTTGCGTCCTCCCAAGCCAACGAGCTGAGCATAGGAAGTGGGCGTGCCACTCCCTGAACTGCGATGCCCGCCCACCAAACAGAAATTTTCGTGGCATTAAGCGGGATGCGCCACAATTAACCCCTTGAAATCGCCGACAGTTGCCAGGCTGCGGAATGCTTTTGTAATTTGGCCCGTGGGCATCGTTTGCCCAATGCTACTGATAAGGTTGACCAGCGGGTGCTTATGGTGGGTGGTGGGCGAAGAACGGCGACCTTGGGCGGGGTTTTTGGCTGCTTTTTGGGGCATTGGCAACGGGTTGAAGTGATTTGATTTAATCATCGACGCGTAGGCCAGGACAACGACTGGCCATGAATAATTCATTGGCGCCTAACAACTTAAAATGCCTTGGCTGTAGGTCTTCATGGCAAAGTGTCCGAGAAGTCTTTCAAGATTCCCAGTGAATTTAAATAGCCCAATTTTAATTGACTTAGCCAATCTGTTATCGCTAATAAATAAAAAGCACTAACTGAAGTTGCCTCAAATTTCGAAGTTTATTAATTGCTTTTTTCACCACGTTTTTCACCAATGATAATGTAAAGAATGAGGAACATTGTATATCATAACTATCTGTCCTTATACCAAACTTAGTTCACATCATTTGAACTTTTCAGTGTCACATACGGAGTGTAAATTCAGCAGCACAGCAGCAGCAATTGCATTAACGTTCTCTTTACGACCACCTCCAATTCCTTGGCAATTTGGCTCTGTTTCGTGTTTTGGCCAACTGCAGAGTCACAAGCCAACGGCAAACATTTGCGACATTAGCGATGAACATTTTTACCAGCTCCTGCAGCTGCAAATGCTCTGCGATGATGCATTGCTGGCAATGCAATTAAGAATGCCACCGACACGAGACCCAATCCCCTGAATCACCTGGACGCCACCCATGCAATCCAAACCCAAACCCAGCGAATGGAGTTGAGAGCTTCGTGTAATAAACAATGGCAAATAGCACTCGAGTTGACAGCGGAACACTGAGACGGTAATTGCATGTAAACATGTTAGCATGGATGTTTGGTTGTTTTGGATGTTTTGGATGTTTTGGAGGAGCAGCCTGCATTGTGGTGTAGCTGGTGGTGCCCCGTGGCGCTGCCGTAATCAGGGAGTGGGTGGTGATTAAAGCGGGCCAAGATCGGGTGTCCTCCGCAGATAAAGACACTGCCTGCCACCGCCACGTCACTCAGCCAAGCGAGCGAGCAATCGCAGCCCTTCAGCTGCCTCCATCAATCAAACACTTGCCGCTCGCCGCGGAGTCGAGACCCTTGAGTCCATTCAGCCGGCATCAGTGCCAGGATCTGATAAGTTCCTCGGCTGCTATGGCTAGGTGGGTGGTTCGGTATGGACGGCATGCCTGTCAGCGATCCAGCGAAGCAAATCCGAAATCACCTCGTGCGTTAGTCAAACGTCAATCACATTTGCCAATGCCAGGTGCCAATGCTCGTAAAGCTTTTGAAGGCATGTTAACTAATGTGAGTAACCAAGCTATTCGGATATGAAAATACAAATGTAGAAATGTAGAAAAATGTTGAATTGGAAAATTAATCCTAAAAGGCTCTTAAGATCTCTTGGGCTCTCTTTTCGAAGCCCAAAAAAAGGGAAAAACATTTCCTAAGCGGCATTTGCAGCCGCAAATTATTGTCGAGGATTTCCATAAACTTACAGCTGCAAACTCAAGTGTGGAGCCGGAGATTTCAGAAATTTGCCACTGGATTCTCGAGGGCTTGTGGCACCCGGAGACGGACGCGGTGAGGAGACGAGTCCCGGAATCTCGGATCTGCAAAGATGTCCTGTGGGCGTGTCCTGTGGCAGGAGCAGGCCGACGAACAGCAATTGTGCTTATGTTTATGCGCGCTTATTTACGACTTAGATTTGAATAATTTACGATGGCGACGACGGCGGGTCAGGAATGCAATGCGGGAATGCGGGTGCAGTGGGATGCGTCGTCTTTGGGAGCCACGAGGACACTCCAGCAGAGCCACTCCAAAAGGAGAGCAAACAGGATATGCTACATTGAACTTGCGGGGGGTGGGGCAGACGTGGTCGTCTGCGTTTTGCATAACCATAAGCTCTGAAAGAGCAGCGGAATCGAGCAGATTGTGCCACATGCGGCGGAAACAGCGGTTGCGATAGCTTTGAACGCAGCCGGAAACACAAATGCCGCCATCGACCGGAAGGTAAATTATTGCTATCGGACGGCCAGACATTTTCATTTTCATTTCCATTTCCATAACCGTAAATTGGCGCATTTGGCCGTCACAAAAGGTGTTCATATACCAACAAGGATCAAACCACGGATTTGCCTCTTTCACTCGCAATTCGCCATTATGCGTACTTTGGAGTCCGGAAAGCCACGTTGAGAGGCGCATTCGAACGTGTTTAAAGGCTATTTAAAACAGGGAACTGCATTAAATTGGTGGCTGTTTTGTACTGTGCTTTACTGTATCCTCGTTATGCATAATTAATAATTGGTCATTATTATCTATAGGTAGATAAGTGGTCAAGTGCATGACCAGCAGTTCCTTCATCGAAGCTTTATCTAATCTCCCGCTAAGCACTTGGCACTTTAACTTAATTAAAAAGATAGATATTAAAGCAATGCGGATATTACGCTTCATGAATTCCAATGGTTACCCACTTAATTAGCAAGAACAGACAACTAGAAGCCAACAGCTGCAAACGTAATCTATGAAATGTAAGTTTTAATTATCACGAATTAACAACAAGCAACAAGAACTTATCTTTGTCCTCACATTAAACCAGGTAGCTCAATTTTAAAAGTACATATTGATTTTAGGCTCTAGAAGGTAATGGGCTTGGTCTTCTCGAACACCTCGCGTGCCAAGCTCCGCATGACCTTGCCGTTGGCGTTCTTGGGGAACTTGTCCACGAAGATGACGCCGGCATTCAGCTGCTTGTAGTCCACCACCACCCGCTGGGCCACGTGGTCGATGATCTTCTGGTCGGCGATCTCGGCGCCCTCCTTCTTGATGATCAGGGCTCCGGCGGCGTCGCCGTACCTCGCATCCCGCACACCCACCACGCACACGTGCTCCACCTCTGGGAGCTCGGCGATGATCTGCTCGATCTCGTTGGGCCAGTAGTGCTTGGACTTGTACTTCAGCAGGTCCTTCTTGCGGTCCACCAGGTACAGGTTGTTGTCCTCGTCGAAGTAGCCCAGGTCGCCCAGGTTGATCCAGCCATTCTGGAGCGTGGTGGCCGTGTCCTCCGGGTTCGAGAGGTAGCCCTCCCACTTCAGACCGATGTCGATGAGCACCTCGCCCGTCTGATTCACGCCCAGCTGCTGGCCATTCTCGTCCTGGATCTTGATCCTCATGCCGGGCGCCAGTCGGCCCACAGAGCACTCCAGACCATGGTCGACGTTGATGGTCACCACTCCCGTTTCTGTGGTTCCGTACGAGAACATCACGTAGGTCTTGGGCAGCAGCTCCTGGGCCCGGCGCAGCAGTGCCAGGGATATCCAGCCTCCAATCACGAAGGCTATCTTCAGGGACTCCAGTTGCTCGGTGGTGGTCAGTGGACTGGTGAAGAGCTCGTAGGCTTGCCATGGTGCCATCGCCAGGCAGCTGACCTTGTACTTGCTGACCAGGTGGAGAGCCGTCTCGGCGCTAAATGCCTTCCTGGATATGATGCGAGTGAAGCCACAGGTGAGATTCATTACGGTAATCGAGAATCCGGTCATCCAGTCGATGGTGGCACTGGTGTACAGCACATCGGTACTGATGCACAATCTGTGTGGGTGGGTAAGTTGGATTAGACCGGGCCATCTGGGAGTTTTGAAATCCGGAACTTACGAGTTGGTGGATGCAATGTGGCGGTGGGAGAGGGCCACTGCCTTGGGCAGGCCAGCAGTGCCGGAGGAGCACAGCACCACGGCGATCTGGTCGCCACCAGTGGCCAGGGAAGCGGGTCTGCAAGGAATTCGAAATCGTGAATTTGATGATCTTGAACTACTTGAAGCTGCTTAGCTACTCACACATAGATCTTCTCGGCGGGATGGGGCTTCACCAGGTCCTCGATGCTAGTCACGCCCTCAACTTTGCCCGTGAGCGTGATCAGCTTTGGGGACCACTCCTTGGTGATCTCCTTGATGCGGTCGTAGTCCGGGCCGTCGATGAACATGATCTTGGGCTTGGTCACCGAGTAGAGACCCTGCACAATGGCCGGCTCCCTGGAGTAGTTGACGGCGTGGAAGGGCGTGGCCTGGAAAAAGCAGGCGGTGGCCACGGGGATCACGAAGGTGCTGGAGTTGGCGATGATGCCGACGCGGTCCTCCTGGGTGAGGCCCTCGCTCTTGAAGAACAGGGCGATCCGGGTGGCGTAGGCCAGCATGTCGGCGTTGGTCAGCACGGTGCCGTCGTCGTCGGTGATCTACTTTTATATAATCGAGCTCATCAGACTCCCGACTCCGCCGGCTCCCAGTTACGCAATCGTTTACCTGAATCACATTGGTGGGCCAGCACCGCAGGGAGTTGAACACGACCTGGCCGATGGAGGTGTTGTGGTCGTAGACCGTGGGCCGTGGCGGGCCACTCCAGATCTGGGTCTCCTTGTTGTAGAAGGTGGGAAAAACCGCCTTTGTCGGCATTTTGCTAGTCCAATTTGAAATCGCTACTGAGTGCCCGGTACCGTTACATTGTCTTTTTATATCGCCCTGGAGGGGTGCTTATCATATCAATTAAGCAATTAATCGCCACACTCGCCAGGTCCAAAGTTTGGCCAAAATAAGTTGAAGATTTACGGCAACATCAGCTGATTCCCGAGGTGGGCTCGTCTAATCTAGCCGGCGTCACTTTTTTAATTTCCGCTCCCGGAGGCAGTGACTTCCGTATTAGTTGTCCCATGGGAACACCTTTCAGCGGCAGGTGAGTAACCGTCGCGGGTATTAATGGTAGTGATTCCCCAAAATTATCAGATAAAAGCCTATATTCCTGGGAAAATATTAAACTCGATATCTCTGCAACTAAAGGCGTTTTAAAGGTGGCGCCATTTGGACATGACAACAAACATATATTCTATGATTGATTAAGGAAAGTTTATTCGATTTGTATCTTTAAACATGCACTCAACAGCAGCTCAACAATATTTCTGATTAGTCATTAGCTGCTGATATTAAGTATCCCTTAAAGTAAAGTAAAGCAGGTTTATTTTAAGTTTTCCGAAACTATCTCGCCGCTTAACCCGCACTTAAATGTTGCTCTGCAAAGGACTCTCCGAAATAGTTCCTTTTAAATGAACTCAACGCCGGCATTTTATTATGGCTGTAATAATTTCGGGTGGGGCCACGCCCTGTTGCGCTATTTGCATTGTGTGTCGCTGCCCCCAAAATGGGGGCGCTGCCTCCCAAAACTCCGGGAGCCCGCCTGCATGCATACATTAACATGAAATTACAGACAGAGCGGCCAAAAGCGAGCGAAATACTTTAAAGTGTTTCTGAATTTCTGAATTTGTTTGGCAAAATGAGCAAAATGGTTGCCCCCGCAGCAAACCTCATCTTAAAGCTTTAAGTCCTGCGGATTTTCGGGCAGGACGAGACGCCGTTCCGTGCCAGCGAGTTCGGAGTGCAGTAGCGATGCCGATTTGATTGGCGGTTTTGGGCGCCTGTCCTGGCGGGTTACCCCAACGTGGTCTCTTTGCCTACTCGGGCGTGACAGGAGGCGTCACTTAATAATGCGCATTATAATGGGATGCCCCCCACCTAACACCACCCACATTCCGCCACCCACCTCTCAACTCCCCCAAGGGATTGTCACCGCAAGTATGTCGTGGTGATGGGATGCTACTGGCTACTGGCTACTGGTACATATGGATGACTAATCCGGCGGACAGCCAGACGGTCGGTTTGTACTCAAGTGTCGGTTTAATTAATTAACATCACTCGAGTGCGAAGTGTTACATAATTGAATCAGCAGTCGATGGCTGATAAGGAAATACTATTATGCCACGGCTTATCGCACCTTTGTGGCCAGGATGGTCAGTTTGGCCAGTAAGTTTGCCTCAAGTGCAAATTTGTTTTATAATACAGCAGACTGTCGATGCCCGATAAAAATACTATTCCACTTGAGATCCCCCTCATTTTCTGAATGAAAATTTTCTGAATCAGGTTTTCGATAAGTCAGCGGAGAAACAAATTGGGCCCACTGATATCATCTTGTTTGTAAGCTAAATCCTTATCAGCTCAAACACTGCGCACCCCGAAACTATTTTGCATTTGATTTAATGGTTATCTAAATTATAATACCAGCTCTGAATTATAAGTCAAAAATGAAGAGATAAACACAGTTTCATAAACTTTATTCGCAGCTGCTTCCAACTCGCTGGTATCGGCGCTGTGTGGTAGGTGTCCCTGACCTTAGACACCAAGTCATCGGTGGCTCTGTGGCTGTGGAAACAGTTGGATTTGCGTTCGGGGCCTTATCACGCTTATCACACTTGTTGGAGGTCCGCCACGTGCTCGCTGGATTCCGGCGGAGCGCAACTGTCATAAATCTTGCATACGCCCCGTGGGCATGCGCGGATTGGGTTCCGATTCCGTGGCGTTCCCGAAACATCGCCCCATTCATAAAGTGCGGCGATGTTTCTTCCTCAGCCGAGGACTCGGCTGGCGACTCGGATCGGATCGGCATGGATGCTGCACGTCCGATGCTGGGAAGGAACGGGCCAGCAGTCTGCTGTCTGGGGACTTGGACACGCTCAGGCAGTTTGCGGTGATTCCTTCGACGAGGCGGTTGCAGGTCGGCTCTCGAGTTGGTCGGAAAATCAGTTACGGGATCCGTTCGAGTTTGGGGCTTCCAAGGGGTAAGACTCGGGCTCAGACTCAGGCCACGAATTAGCCACAGATAAGAGCCTAACATATTGCCAAACTAGTCTGTGCGGTTAGCAAAAAGTTTGCTCCAAGTGTTGTTAAGTGCTGCGAAGTTAGTCGTGGTAGTTAAGTGCGCTCCAAACTGAAACTCGGCCCATTCGCAGCCTCCACACATACACACGTCGAAAGTGTTTTGGCTTTGGCCCCAACGCCAGCTCCAACTTCATCCCACGTTCCTTTCGGCCAGTCAAAATGTTTTGGCCAGAACTCTTCGCCCTGGCCCCATACAATTGAAGTTTTGACAACGAAATTTAGTTAAGCGAAACTGCCGCGGTTTCGTTTCCCTTCCGGCCCAACTGCAGAACGGAGTTTGTGCTTTTGTGCATTCGTGGATTTGTGGAAAAAGTGCGCCTTGCAGTCCTTCGATCCTGTTTGGTTAACTACGTGAACCGCCAGCCAAGTGAACAGATTGGGCGTGTGATGTGAATGCGAATGGTGAGTGCAGCGAATTTTTTTTTTGGGAATTGTACACTCGATTCCAGCGATGAACTTTACTCGACTCATTTTCAAAGCAGGTTTAAGTTCACTTTTGGTATTACCCAACATAACTTGAAATTCTGTGGAAATCCAAAGATCAATTGAAGCTTAAAGTTTTCATAACCATTTATAAATCGTAAAATAATTTTCGGAATGGCACCAAAATGTGAACAAATCTTAAGTTGGTTTTAATATTTTCTCGGGAGTATGGGACTTATAACAGCTCTATGGACGTACTTTCGTAGAAACCAAGTACGGAACGAGGTGCAGGCAAGTTGGGAAACTTCTGAAAGCCCTCTTAGAGGTCTTTTGTTGGGCATTTCAATGTGTTGGTACTTCGGTAATTGCTACTTTATCGTAGCTTTGTGTCCCATTATGAAATGGACACAAGGAGCCCCCGAATCCCTGAGGGTCAGCCCCAGGCGCATAAATATGCCTCGCTTTTTGGGGAAAGGGATCCCACTCGCATTACAATACCCACCGAGAGGGACCAGAAATTGTGCGTGTCGCATCTATAATTAAGTGAATATAGAGCATGCTGGGCAGCATGGGCATCCAGGAGGAATTTCCTGTCCCTACGCATTCTCAAAACATTGAGAATCACCAGAAATGGAATCGAATATGCCGTCTTAACCGCTGGAGAATGGACTTGGATGTGCCAGAATGCCTGAGAATTGCATATGAGTTTGAGTGATAATTCATAATGGAGCGTGGAAAAGGAACGTTCAAAGGACTCATATCGGCCAGTCGTCATGTTACTTGGTTCTTGATAATTTGCGAGGCTCTGTCTCAACTGTTCGATTGAACTCATAAAGCTCACAATGTTACCTCTGCTCACCTCTTTAACTCAACTGATTGCGCTTGATATTGTGCTGTCTGGCATTTGGGGACCCTTCTATTGTCAATAAGGACATTCTTCAACGACTCTGCCCAACATCAAAGGGAACCACACTCACAGGCAAACACACGAGACGTGGAATCGCCTCTCAACTCCCTCTACACAGCAACTACAGGCGCCCATCGCAACACAACACAAAATAACACAACACAACACAACACCACACCACACAACACTTGCAGAAGGAAGCTGAGGAAGTCAATTAAATTAGCCATAATATACGGCAAATGTTTGCCTAGCTACTGTACAGTGGGCCCCCCGTGCACGGACCTAACGCCCTGTGCGTGCCACTGTCCCTGTTTGCGTTTGGCTGCTCATGAGTAATGTGCACACATAATTATGAAAAACACACACAAGGCATTCGACCAAACGAAGTACAGTGGAGGCTGGCTACGCTCGACACCCAGATTGCTCGGCAGATTGTTTGCTTGTCTAAGCTGCACAGCTGTGGGAAATCTGTGGGAGATCTGTGCTCAAAACACGAAAACATCCGATTCCGCAGGGCAAATAACTTAATTACTGACTGGACATTAGCACAAATTTTACTGGTAATAAATTTAGAAGCCTCTGCGTAAAATATAATTTACGACTCAAGGCCCATTAGGCACTGGAGTACTGCATCACCGGGGTAAATTAACTGGTGATTGACCTGTTCACTCGAAAACCCGCCTTCGGCCGAATGGGCAGCTAAATAGAATCTGGAGAGGAATCGAGTATCTCCTTAAATTCCGAAATCAAACAGCAGTTTTTGCATGCAGTCGAAAGTCAAACTGGTTCACCCAACACTTGCCCCTACTAAAACTGGTGGCAAACACGACGGTAACTAGTTGGATATTGGAAGAAGCCCATCTCCCCGAGTCCTGGCTGCTTGGAATACTTGAACCCGGGGTCAGCAGGACTATTTGTAGGACTGCGTAAGCCATCGAAACATTTGCAGACCCGCCCAGGATAACTCCGTTCAAGTGGCTCAGCTCTCTCAGCTCAGCTCGTTTTGGAATTCCTAAACAGGGGGAATTGTGCAGGACAAGGAGGCAAACAAAGCACTTATATAAAGAACAAAATCTGCGATAAATCCACAGAAAGCGAATAACCGAAAAACCGAATAACAAAAAAATGCACAAAATATACGAATGAGAGCACGAAAATTATGGCCAGCAATATTTTTGCCAGCTTTGTTGCTTTGCCATTTGGCATTTCTGTGGCCTAGACGACGACACACCCACAGACACAGACACAGACACAGAGGCATAGAGATACAAGGCATGGCTTAAATAAATAAAATAAATCAAAAATGTAAATCAACACTCAGTCCTATATGTGCGTATGTGTGTGGTCGGGATAATAATTCGCACACATGTGTGGGCAAGAATAGGGATAAAGGAGTGGTGGGGATGGGTATTGGTATGGGTTAGTTACTATTGGTGGGGGTTTTCAGAAAGCGAGCTCTCATTAAACCTGCCTCAGATTGCGCCTGCAGTCGTTCGTTGACTTTGGCAGTGTTTCTCGTGCGGTTTGTCATTTGAAGTCGGTCGGTGTCTGTAATGAAAGAAATCATGACAAAGCATTCATTTGTGGCCCCGGGAATTGTTTGGATTTCGAGTGTCAAAGAAAATATTAAATTATCCCCCGGGCACACAAACGGCTCTAACGAAGCATTTATTTTGTTTTATGGATATGGTTATGGATATGGATATGCATTTGGTTTGCCTGCGCATTGAGCAATAAAACCATTTATGTGTAGATTCATGAAAAATTTATGATTGCTCCAAATCAAATGGCTCTCACAACTTTCAAGTGTAATTGGACTCAAGACAATGCATGCTGCCAATTATCTGCGAATATTTGCTATCAAACAAATGTCTGTAGGTGTAGCAACCTATGCATTTGCTCTGTGCATTTTCCAGGCAACTTCAATTAAAATGCAGCATCTTCGCAGTTTCCACTTCGATTCTGTCTCCGGGCGGACATCGAGAAACCTTTGACGAGTCTTAAACGGATTGCCAGTCGAGGGTCTTCATTATGGAACACAGAGTATCCAGGAACTCTCCCTATAATTCCGTTCATCACTCCGGCTGTCCTGGCCCGCGGCAATGCCCCTTTTTATTTGACTAACTGAAACGTGACAGCGAGTCCTCCTCCTGCCACCCACCTGTCTGTTGTCCAGGTCCTTGTTACGGATCCCAAGTGGACAGACGGCTGGCTGGCTGTCTGGCATCTTCCCTTTCCTCCTTACAGCTGTTTATAATTCCGGGAGGAATCCACTTCATTTTTATCAGCTTCATCACGGCATCTTGCATTTTTGAAATGAAATTGTCGTTCCATTTCTCAGGGCCCCTCCTCTCATCAGCGCCCTCTTCAGCTCCATCAGCATCTTTAATTCCATTGCGCGTTCTTTTTGCACCTTTTCTGGCGGTAGGCAGCGGCTCGTCATTCAATTTGACGCCACATTAATTCACTACGCTTTGCTCCTTTTGGTCAGCCGGATATTTGCATTCTCTCTCCCTTTAATTGCTTCGTTTGCCAACGCGGCCCACGCGGCGTATGCGCAATTTAAAGATTTTCGTGCAGCAACATCACAGTTTAACATCCGCCGTGTTGTCGCTAACTAATCTTGTGACTAAATGTGACTAAATGTGTGCAATGGAAAGTTGCCTTTTAGATACAATTAAATTTCACCTAGAAAATGCCCCAACTAATTGCTTATTTGGACATTAGGTGGCAGCCATTTTTGGACTTGCTGTGTAGCTGGCCACAAATAGTTAATGGCCCTTTATGGCGTAACTTTCGCCGCCCAGTTTCCGGATCCCTGCGCTTTTCCCGCTCCGTTCACTTCATCGGTCATTTCTCGTCGACTCGCTGCGCCTCCATTGTTTTGGTTTTGGTTTCCGCCGCGCTTCATGTCGAGAGGTCCATTGATCCACTGTTCCAGTTGTCGATGTTCGGGTTCCAATGTTTTGGGTTCCGCACTGCGAGGTCCGGGTGATGCTTGAATGGCAAACAATAATAAGCGCCTTCTGCATCTTGTTTGGCCCTCCTCCGCCCGGAGGCCACTCCTCCCCGGACAAGCGTCCGCGCCTGGATATGTATGTATTCCGCCCTACAGATTTAGGGCTCCATTACCGTGGGGACAGATGGGAAGCCGCAAAACGGAGCCGGGCAGGTTTGTTTGCCATCGGGCGATAGTTAAATTGGGCAGACAAATGCTTTTGCTCGCCAGTTTTCTCCTCTCTTACCCACTTTTCCACACTTTTCCTGGCTTTCCCTCGTCATTTTCCCGTTTGCAGTTGATCAGTCAATGGCTGCAGTTAAAATCCAGCATGTTTACTCCTTTCGGGGCCTCTGGGAGCCTTTCAACTGCCATGTGCTAATGCCATTGGAGGTCCAGGGGCAGTTCTCATTCAGTGTGTGTATGAAATTGGTCTGGTGCGGTTAAGTTTGGCAAATAGATCCATTGGGATTTGGCGCTTCGTATAATATTTAGTCAAATTCCATGACTAACCCAGTTGGGTTTTTGCTTTGGACAGGCGTGTGGGCTGCTTGAAGCAAATTTTTCTTGTGTTGCCATAATTTATTTCGACTTGGCCGGAGTTTCCAGTTTTTCCACTCACAATGTATGCCTCTGACACATTTCAAGGCATTTTCCGGCTGGGATTGTGCTTTGTTTTCTTCCAGTTTTTAGTTTTCAGTTTTCAGTTTTCAGTTTGCATTTGCAGTTTTCACTACTCGCCTGTGTAAATATATATGTATGTATATATTTATAAGCAAATACACAAATGGAGAAATGAGGAAGTTGGCGGGGAAAACAACTATTTGGCACGCTTTTCCGTTGCAGTTTTATATTATTTTTGTAAATTTTCTTGGCAAGCACAAATGTCGACAGCCGTCTAAGTGATTTTGTTTGTCGGCCCAGCAGAGAGAGAGACGGCGCGATGGCCGTAGAAAGAGACCGCTGCTGACCATGCACTTGGCACCGAATCATCCGAATCATGCGAATCATTCGGAGGAGCTTCTCGCCCGGACTTTCATTTGGCCAATAGTCAGCAGGGAGGGGGACCTGGGCTCCGCATTGATTGCTGCTCCATGGCCTATTATACTTAAGTGCTTATCATAATTTGTGTAGTCTGAGTCTCGGTCTGAATTAGAGTCTGGGGCACAAAGTCGTGGCAGGCATAAGTCGCCTCGGCGTTGACGGGAATCCCCCAGAGAATCCGGCGGGGGGGAGGGAAATGGATTTTCCAGTGCCGGAATAGAAGCCGAGAAAAACAAAGGGCGCGGCGAAGAATGAGAAATGTAATACACTTGGCGGCACTTGGGACACTCGTTTCTCGACTTTCTTGAAGGCACTTTAACTTTTACGCTGCCATATTTCAGGCAGTTCTTGCTGGTGTTTCGAGTCGCTTTTTTCGCGTTTCGACGCCCTCGGCGATTTACCAGTTTAATGGGATTTATTTTTGAGCTTTTCCTTTGATAATTCAAGCTACTGTGAACGGATGGCGGGAGGGGGAATCGGATTTAATTAGAGGCAGCGGAAATGATTTATTGATTGGCAGCAGCGAGGGCTATAGCGGTCACTACGGAATCCACAAACCACTTTTATGTAAACTTTTATGTAAACTTTTATATGCATGCAAGAGCAACATTGATTTTGCTTATAAAAGCAAATGGCAGAGTGAGTCTGTTTGAATTATTAAATTATTGCGGAAAAAATGAAACGCTTTCAATTTGGCTAATGAAGCAGAACATAAATATATATGCAATCTCATATACGAGCTTACTTGTATTTGCTCAATTTTTCAATTTTCGATATAGTCAATATTATTCGATGGATTAAAAGTTTAGTGCTGAAAGCCCAGGCGACTTATGCATTCTCGATGGCAGCAATAAAAGTAAATCCATTTTAGAGCTCAATCAATATTCAATGAACTTTTCTGCTAGACACATATTTAATTTGTCAATACTCGTGCGTACAAAAAACTGGAGCTGAGTGACGTTAAATTTGTATTTCTGCCTCTACCCGAAATTAAATAAATCATGCTTGAAATCCACTTAAAGTGACATTAAATCCGTTCCCAAGCCCCAAAACCGTTTTGCAGAATTTCCCAAACAAATGGCCAAAACCCCAAAAATGAACTTTAAGTCGCAAATTTGGCTTGCAACCTTCCG
Source organism: Drosophila santomea (assembly GCF_016746245.2). Lineage (NCBI taxonomy): Eukaryota > Metazoa > Arthropoda > Insecta > Diptera > Drosophilidae > Drosophila > Drosophila santomea. The sequence continues at coordinate 21,815,307 of NC_053017.2, forward strand.
CCACAAACTCGGTGATGGCTATTTTGGATTACAGCTCCCGTTTTTTTCCTCATTTTTCGTTCTCGATTTTTCCTTTGGCATTGGGTATTTTCTTTGTTTATCTGCTGTTCCACAGCTTTAGAGCCCTTACTTCAACTTTGGGCGATATAATCTTTTCGAACTCTTTGTTCGGCTTTACTTCTTCTGGTACGAATTTTATATGAAGCTGTGTTTGTTCATATCGATTTATTGAATTAAATCACATTTATATGTTTTAATGGCTTTTTATTGCTCCGCCAAGTGAAGTTGTGCAGTGATTTATATACAATTTTATTTCACAGCCTCCTTTGCTTGGGGAATTCTTTTTTGTTACCCGCAAAATCCATTAGACTGCGTATACTTGATAAAGTTGGCTTTTTTGCCTTGCTCCAATAAATTCCTACAGGCACTTTGGAATTATGAGTGGTTTTAAATTTTGCCACACCATAGGCATGCGAAATTTCCCTCAGATTTTTCGCCCACTCTTATTTATTTCCGATCCTAATCTTCTGCACAAAATAAATAAGTCTGATTGATTCGCAAATAGCAGTGCACAAGTTTTCCGTATTTGCGTTTTTGCGTTGTTGAGCATTCGCACAACTTAACTTGGCACTTACGTGCCGCAGGATTTAATATCGAAATCGGATTTAAAGGCCATAAACCGGGGCGGGCTTGTCACCACAACTGCCAGGACCAAACATCAGGGCTGCCACCCGCAGCGCGATTCGATGCGATGCCATCCCGGCGGATACGCAATATTTTCGCATTCATCTTCATTTTTTCACATTGTAGTGTTATTTACTTGGCGTTCGCCCCCTTTTCCCTTTTCGGGCCACCCTGCGCCTCTTTTTTTAATATATGAATAATGTAAATGTAGGCTTCTGTATGTGTCTGTATGTGTGCTGTGAGTGCCACCAGCCGCGGGGATTCCATCGTTTGTCTACGTTTATCTCTGTCACCATCCGCCCTGTTGTCCCGATCCCGATCAGATTTCTGGCCGACTTGGGCGGCTTAATGTTCAGCCTTAGCCGCAGAATTTTGGCGGCATATCTAGCCGTCATTTAGAAATGTCGTCATTTATTTCCTGTTCCGCTCAGGAACACGTGCCACTGCCACTTTTTTGTCATTTAATTATATGAATCGAGTTAAGTCGTACAACCCTTCGCCTCGATCCCATCGAATTGGGCCTAATACATTCAGATGTCACTGCATTGCATACTTATCAGTTGGCTCCGACTTTCCGGTGGCTGTGGCTTTTGGACTGAAAAGTTTCTGCTAAAGTTTTCGCTGCCAATTTGAATGGATAATTCGACACAAGTTCTCTGCGGCTGTCAAGCCAGGGCGAAACTTTACTTAACTGTCTACAGTCTACTGTCTACTATGTGTTTTCAGCATTTTCAGTCCTGCTGTTGTCCTCCCTATCCGCCATCAATAAATAATTCATAAATAGACAGCCGCATGTGTCTGCCAATAACACGGCGCGCTGAGGGATGAAAAATGAAAGCACATTAAATAAAATTCCAAAACGCCGCGCCTCAAGTGTCGCAAACACACATACTACACACCACACTCCTCCTGCGAGTATAAAAAGTCAAGCACCACATTTCAAATTAGGACACACGCCCACTTTCATGGGATGCCCCTAAAAAAAGCAGGCGGAGAGGAGAGGAGAAGAGAGGAGAAGTAGCGTTGCCACAAGAAGCACGCGCATAAATACCAATAGAAATGTTCGCATAATGCAATATAATAAACGTCAGGAGCAGAAGTCGAAGCTGGGGGCGGCAATCCTCCGCTGGCATACTGGAGCACTCCTCCTCCTCCTGGAGGCCGGAGGTCGGAGCCCTCCGTTTGGGATCGGGGTGCGGTCTGATTGCGTGCTGATAACCCTTTTTCAACTTTCCCATAAGCTTCGGCGAAAACTGAGGCAAGGATGCATAAACCCGTTCGCACAAGTACGCATATATGCTTTAAGTTAGCCAAGCGAAATCCAATTTGACTAACAAGACATTGTCACTCAAAGCCAGGGGTAACCGCAGCGGGGAGGCGAGTGTGAGGAGGAGGGGTTCCAAATCCCGGGAATCTGCTTATGTGCGTGATCGAAGCCAGTGACATTTCACCCCCATAACCTCTTGTCTTGCGGTTTGGGCTGCAGATGGCGATTACGCCACTTATAAATGCATAAATGCATGCATTTAATCACAGAAAGTTGTTACTCAGGGCCTAATGCTCGGAACTTTAGACCATTTAGGCCATTAAGAACCAATCACAACAAGTAAGGGCAAAGTGCTGCAACAAAAACCAAACAGATCCTGCTAATCCTTAGAAGCTTGTTTTCTTGTTACAATAGTTAAGCCCATTGTAGTCAGGATCGAATATATACAACTATATGCTGAAATATATTTCTTATAAATTCGGTGTATTTCTTATTTCAAGTCAAATCGCTTAAACTCATTTAAGCCCGACGTCGCCGACAAATTCCTGGCTTAAACCGCCGGGCGACGGGCGCATCCGCTCATTAGTCTGAGAGCCGCCAAGGAGCATCCTGCCCCATCCTGGATGTGTACGGGAATGTCCTTTATGGCGGAGGGATCAGTCACTTGGCTGTCGTTCTGTCGGTTTGTTGGTTTGTCGGGCTGTCAGCGTCAATGCGGCAACCGCCAGCCGCAAAATCTGTACAAAGAAATGCCATAAAACGCCAGCCGCAGTCACGACACCCGAAAACCAAAACCAAAAACGGTGATATGAACGAAAAATGCGGTTATGGCAGTTGGGCACCCGAAATTTACCGCCAACGGATGGCTGTTAACATAATTCATTTTATGAGCCAGCTTGAACGCTGTGCGCCGCCGAATTCCGGCCGAAAGACTAACGGCCTTTAATTAAAATATCTTCGGGGGCATCGCAAGATTGTGGACTTGGGAATTCACGAAATATGGAAATGGCACTTTAAGCTGCAACTCATTTCTTCTGATAAGTGTATAAGTCCGAAAAAGGAAGGGATTACACTTTTTTGTTAACCACATTTTCTGAGTGCTGAGTGCTGAGCAGCTCATCATCGGTTAAAAGCCAAAGCGGCGAAGCCAGCTAATGGTGTCACTTAACAGGGAATGGCAAATTAGCGCGGATTGCGCACTTTTTGCCAAGAATTTTGCCAAGGAGCTTTAAGGAGGGAAGCGCGAGATGGAGAAGGGCACTCCATTCAGGTGGGCACAGGTGAGCACATGGACGACAGGTGTGGGCTGAGCAGCTGTTGACACACTCTGCAGATACAGATACAGAAGCCGAAAGAGATGCAGATACAGATACATATGCAAATACAGATACAGTTATGTACGCGGGCATGTAGAACATGTCGTATAAGTATTTTAATTAAGCATCAAGAGGCGCACAAAAACACATGAAGAGCAAGTTTCGCGTTTTAATTAAGACCCTCCAAACTAAGAAAGGCAGGGGCTTCTTGGTCGAAGGGCTCACTGAGCCAACCCTTCCATCCTTCAACTTCAGTGGCCCCGGGGGATCGGAAACTTTCCATTTAAGCTAAACTCACAGTTAAAATTTAATTTACTCAGCACAAACTTGCGGCGGCGGCAGCTGCGCTTGCAGAATGCGAAAAAAGTGCAAAATGTGGAACGAACGCGCACTTTCGCGCCGTTCGTCATGCGGATTACTCATACGCCGTGTGCGCCCGAGATGTGGAGATGTGGAGGCTGGATAAAGCCGGGCTGAAATATCAGCTCTCAAGTCCTGCTCCGGCGACAGGTGGCGGAGACAACAACGAAACGAGCAACAACAGCAACAGCAGTGGCTGAAACAACATCCACCAACTTCCGTTTGGGCCAAAACACGCCTTAAATGGCTTGCATTTAAGCGCCCGCCTATACTATATATGTATGAATAAATATTGCATACATGGGTGCCAGCTGGGTGTTTTTGTTCGGTCTATTCGGCCTGCGCCTGAATATTACAGCATTTTATTTATCTGCAGCGCATAAAAACATTTTTAAGCTGCGAAGGGCAAACAACTGCCGAAAAATAGGAGTATTTCCGCATAGGAACTGGATTCTATTTGCCAAAGTGCGGGCAAAATGTTTGGAAAAACAATGTCTACACTGGGAAAAGATGTTGTGCCTTGAATGGCTCTTCTCTCTTCGAATTTCCGAGCTGTGGGAAGTTGTAAAACACATAAGCCGGACTAAAGACCATAAGATCCCACCTTTATTATTTTATCACTACATTGTTTTTCAAAGTAGCGCGTTGGTAAAAAGGTTTATGAATGCATATTAGATATGCACTGGTGACTTCCATTGCAGTGCAGATATTCGAGCTGCAACGATGGCAATGCACTGAGAGGAAACTTGCATTAAATAGCGACAAAGTCGCAGAGCCGCAGGAATGGAGCAAACAATAAAGTCGCTTTTACGTGCTGCTCACTCGTCGTTTTGTGGTTGTGCTTACCATTTGCCATTCAAGCACTCGAAACGAAAGTTTCGCTCTACGGCAATCCGTTCTCAGTTATTTTAGTTCGCTCCTGCAGAAACTCCATTGTACTTGGTACGCCAATCCTCAATCCTGGTGGAGCCACTGGAGTCAATCAGAGCCAGATGGATGCGGCAAGCATCTCCGATTGCCGGGGAATGCCCTCTTCATTAGATTTGTAGCCAGTCTCCCGACTACTTGCTGAAATTGTGTTTTTCCCCTGAAATTTGATTTAAGCCAAGTGCTCTGGTCGAGCAGAGCGCACTTCGAGTGCAGTTGGAAAAGCAATAATCCGGGGGATTACTGCCAGAAGTGACATCCATTTGCATAGGCAATAGAGGAATGCTCGCTCGGTAATTGGTTTGTTCGGTAGCCCAATAATAGTCCATCTTGGCTTTTATTCTGGGCCATAATCACAGGGAATATTTCATGTTTTCCCTCCGAAAATTCCAGCTCTTTTGTTCAAGGCCAAGGCCACGAAAGTCGAGTGTGGAAGTTTAGCTCGTAAGTATTTCTACGTGATTTTATTGCTTCTATGCCAGAAGAATGGGTAACAAGTGGGGCTCAGAGTACGTGCACCGAAGATGAAAAATACACCCAGGAGTAACCAAACATTTCAGCTTGCCAGTACTTTTTTCACCCGAATTCAAGGATTGCTCTCGATCCTTGTGCCCAAGTCATTTTGTGGTTCATTGGAGGTACTAAAGCCGCTGGCAGCCACACGGAAAATCCTGCGTGATTCGGTGGATGAGTTAGAGCTAAGCGATAATTCATTTAGCCGCGTTCGGAGAAAAGTCACCGTGTCAACAGGTGAATGTGAATAGCTCTGCCTTCGCAGCGATTTCCAATCTATATGCAGCAATCGGTGTTGAGCAAACGCGTATGCATTGTGAGCCGAGCACCAGGACACCTGGACTCCCCCGGATTCCACCTGACGAGGTGGAAAGTGGGCGACGGGCTGTGCAATTCACTTGACGACTCCTGCAGTGGCAACAATTTCCCCCTTTCAAGTTTACTACTGCACAGGCACTTCCACGGATGGCAGTAGATGGTGAATCCCTGCCTTGCTCATATTGTCACGAGTTGCGACATCGTTAACGAGGATTTATGCAGATTCTCATCCGGCAACAAGTCTTTCAAACTCTTTCAGCCCTGCTGAGCTGTCTACATAGTGGAGCAAAGGATGAAAAATCTTCCGAGTTTCGCAGCATAAGGGCTCCGTTTACATATTTAAATCGAGTGGGCCTCATAGCCCCATGGAGATCTGAAATCAATGGCTATACAGGCGAATGATAGTGTCGAAACTGAGTTCAACTCTTTTGTTGCGTGCTTTTAGACACCTTTCTCATATGTTATGGAGCAGACTTTCAAGCAATCATGAGTTTTTAGAAAATGAGCAGAGGGCTATTAAACAACTTTCTAAGATTAAACTTTATGGCTAGGACTGGTCTTGTGCGCCAACCGAGCGAGGAGCAGACTTAAGGCCACGTTTGTTACAATTTAACTCACTTTGCACACCTTGCGGACCATTTGAGTGCACTCAAAGGGCCACCTCATTAGTTTTGCGTGTGTGGCACGTCTGGAAATGTACTTCCTAATTGTCTGGACGGCATAACAGCCAGGAAATTCAGATTTGTTGAGCTTGGCCAGATGCCCAAAACTGAAATCTACCTTGAGCCCAGACCAGAATTGAGAATCGCAAAGTAGACGGCAAGGACGGGGCTCGAAATAGTTGTCCTGTCTAAAAGGACATTCCTTTGAAAGGGGGGCGTTTCGAGTGCAAAGTGTGTGTAAATAAATCAAAGTTTATTTAGTGACAGACACTTTGAGATGGGACCAAACGGGTTGGATGTGGGGTTTGGGCGTGCACTTTGATTCAACGAAGTTCAAATTTCCGCAAGCCAAATGCTAGAAATGAGCTCCAATTCAAAGGGCCTGTGCAATATAGCATACAAAGCTGGCGGCTGATGGGAAATGTTATGAATGTGCAATCACACAGCTGGCAGCTACCAGGGCAGGTGACAAACTGGGGGAAGCTGGGAAAACAGAGGAAAACCAGGGGAAACCAAGAAAACCGAGCGAGGTCCCCCACTGGGAAAGCTTAAGAAATGAGCGGAGAGGAGAGGGGGGCAAGCAGCAACAACACAATAAAACTTGCCAGCGGATATTAAAACTATTTTACAGCTGCTTTGTGGCAGCCAGCTTCCACTTTCCCAGGCTTTTCATCCCAGCCGCCCCTGCATGCACTTGACTTTTCGCCATGTGCATGTGTTGCTGGGATCTTCATGCCCGGTACTCGTTGGCTCTATGGGAGTATTACTTCCGCCGGAAGTTGGCAACAGGCTAGGGGAACCACTTCCGTCGAGCGTTACGCGGATGCTCCAGAGATCTCCAGTATAATTGTGGCTTTTCGAGTATGTTCCGCCCATTAGCACCTTTTTTCGGACTTTTGGTTTCATTTTGGCCAAGATAGAAGAATAAAAAGCTACAGAAGATTTTCTAATTCAAATGAAATATGTTGTCTTTATAGATTTAACAAAAAGCTTTTAGAGCTGTTAGTAATCTGCACCATCACGAAAGTGAACCAAGTGTTCTATTGAGTGAGTCCTTCCTAAGTAAAATTGCTTAGCAAACTTTTCCCATTCTGAGAAAAGACTGTTTGCTCTTGATTCTAATTTATGATCCGTGCAATTTGCGAACTTCACTCAAGATCCTGCCCACGGCACCTCTTATTCAAGAGTTATTATGTTTGATGGCTGCGTTCTGTTATAAATTATGAAGCCCGCAGAGTGGTTTTTGCCCAAGAAGCGCCGCAAGAGCACTCACTTTGCACTTTCAATGTGGAGGGCAGCGATTTAGGTTTTTCTACTCCACTAAATCCATCTTGGACTCAGTGTTATTTAGTTGGAATCTCGCCTTTGGCAAAATCGCTGCTTGCTTTTATATGTTGTTAACACGTGTTCAAATCATAAAGCTTAGCTCCTTTGAATATCCTTTATGGCAGGGCGCCATTGTTATGCAATGTCCTGATAAATGGCTTTTCAGAGCCAACTCTGTGGCCAACTCGGCGCAACTATCCTGCACTCTAAGGGACCCAGAACGCATGTAAGCCCGGCTCTGTGAGCGTGCCAAGCCCTTTGTGAGTGTCTCAGGAACACTCGTGGTGTTCCCGCCCCTCCCCCTGCCGACAGGAGTGTTCCAGAAAACGGCAGGATCCGAGGGCAGGAGTCGTGCACCCAAGCTCCCACGTTTTCGTTGCACAGATGTCCACATTTAAATGCTTTTGCAGTTACAGTTCGTTTTATGAATTTCATTAAAGCATTACGCACAAATCCCCTCAGAAATAAATATGGCACAGGGCTTACAACCAGTGCAAACACACAAAATCCTCACATTTCGGATGCTGTCTAACTTTAAGGGCATTTAATTACGGCCGTCTTCTATATTTGGAATTTATTTTTGCTATTTCATTCGACACATTAACCTAATTGGCTTCCCACTCGGCTGACTGCCATCCCGGCTAATAAATTGTTTTGGGATTACACAGATACTTAACATTGTATCTCGGCGTTTTCATCTTCGGCACAACAACTTTTCGGCTTTAACATTTTGGCTCTCGCAAAAGGTAAGCAACTGTGAGAACCTAATCCTTTCAAATGGTTTTTTAATGTGTGGATGAGGGTGGGTGGCAATGGTTCACTGCCTCCACCTTGTCTCCGAATGGGATTAAATGTTTTTCGGGCGGGAAGCGAACTTTTGGGTTGCCGTCGTCGGGATATTAACACCTTGGCTTATTGTTAATTAGGCCCGCTTGCTAACTGATATAATCCTTGGAGCCTCGTCTTGGAGCCTGTGGGCCAAACTTGATTTGTCAACTCGGTTAATTACTGGTTTCGAGAGCGACTGCTAGGACATTAATGCCATTAATGGCATTAATTAACTGATGGCTCCACGACTCAGCCCATTCAGACACTCAACGACTGTCGGATGGGGATTCATCGGGATTCAGCTCAGGCTTACTGATGAAAATTATAAAAATAGTGATTGGGATAGTTAGCTATGTTTATTGGCAGTTCAAGTCTTCATTTTAGCTCTGCCACCTTTTTTGGCCAAGTTATGGTGAAAACCCCAATTAAAATATCACGTTTTTAGCAAAAAAATATTTTTGTATTGTTTTGATAAAAAATAATCACTATTTTTTCGATAGCAATAAAAGTAGTTGTCCAAAAGTGGAATGTCATACCTCGTTGAATTCGTAACAAAATTCCCTATCCCGATGTGCTCACAAAAGGAAATTCAAATTTTTGGCCATTTTTCGCAAATTTTGATGATGGTACCCCTTATCAAAAATGCGAAAATTTGTAAAAATATTTTTTTTCGAAAATTATAAAAAAAGTGATTGGGATAGTTAGCTATGTTTATTGGCAGTTAAAAACGGTCTTCATTTTAGCTCTGCCACCTTTTTTGGCCAAGATATGGCGAAAACCCCGAATTAAATTTCACGTTTTTGGCAAAAAATTTTTTTTGTATTGTTTTGATAAAAAATAATCACTATTTTTTCGATAGCAATAAAAGTAGTTGTCCAAAAGTGGAATGTCATACCTCGTTGAATTCGTAACAAAATTCCCTATCCCGATATGCTCACAAAAGGAAATTCAAATTTTTGGCCATTTTTCGCAAATTTTGATGATGGTACCCCTTATCAAAAATGCGAAAATTTGTAAAAATATTTTTTTTCGAAAATTATAAAAAAAAGTGATTGGAATAGTTAGATATGTTTATTGGCAGTACAAATTCAAATTTTGGCCATTTTTCGAACATTTTAATGCTACTTCGGTGCTAATTGGAGCTGATTTAATGGCCTGGATGGAAGCTGGAAACTGGAAGCTGCTGCCAGTCTTAAAGTCTCTGCGAAGTATTCAATGCCTTCTGTGCAGCTTAAATACCTGCACATTCCACTTACAAGATTTTGTCTCTCTTACCAAAATCCCACCCATCACTTATTCGGTGGTAAGAAAATATGACAATCCCAAAGTGCTGAGTGCAAACAGAATGTCATAAAAATACACACTTGTGCGGTCATATATGCACAAAGGACACTAATGTCACTATACTCGTATGTGTAATCCAGGAGCCGGGCAGCAATAAGACCTAGGACCTGGTTCCATAAGCCAAAGTCGGGAATAGTCGGGGATAATGGAGGCAAAAGACGCGTCGGAGCAGACAGAATAAAATCACATTTTCGGAGCCAGAGCATTTATGATCCATTATGCCCTCAACTTGGGGCTCTGCTTTGTTTTCGCCCATAAAAAATGGCAGGGAGCATTGGCCACAAGGTCAGCACTTGGCAGCATGATGTATACATTCACGAGTATTTCATCGTTTGGTGGCTATGATTTGACCATAATTTTAGTTGTCTGCAAAGAGCTCATAAGAACAGGCCCTCGATTTTAAAGAACTCTCACCCGGAACGTGGGCTTTAAAGAATTTACCCCTGACTGGTCGGAGTATTTCGAATAACTAGAGTAACCAGACACAGACCGACATTCCGGTGAAAATATTCAGCATGCTGTCACCGGGCATTGTGGGTTAGGTAAATGGAATAAAATAAAAATAAGAATGAAAACAAAATGCATGGGTGTGAGGGTTTATTGTTGACACATTTCGAGACGTATCCTGCCATACGGATATGGATATCAAGTGCGAATGCCATGGCTCGGCACTAGAGAAAGTGCAAAACACGTCGTACGTCGAAGGAGGTGAAAGTTGGGGCAACTGCGATGATAATACGCTCTCCGCTGCAACAAAGGGGGCGTGACACTTGAGAACAAAAACGCTTAAGTGGTTCAATGTCTCTGGCGCCACCCATCAACCCAGTCAGCCACCCATCCACCCACTTTGACGTTGATTGTTGAGCGATAAGAGAGTTGGCCTAATGACACTTGCCCCGCCACTCCTGGCCCGCTCGGGAACGTCCTTCAGCCGACATCCTTCAGCTGACGTGGCTGAGTGGAGGCCATTAATGCATCGAATCAGCCCGACCATATGCATATATATCTACTATATCCCCGCATGCTGGAATCGCGCTGTGCCGCAGACAATCGCATTAATCATTTAATTGTGACCGCAAAAGCCCTACCATATTAACAATCAATTAATGCTATGCGAACAGGCTTTTTCTACGTATTATCTGCACTCGACGAGTAAGTGAATATGGGCACCATATGTTATTGATATTGTTTAATCCGATTTAAAAGGGACTGGCTCTGATTTAGTACAGCTTCGGATGATGGATAAAAAAATACAAAAAATACAAATATTATAAATTAAAAGGCCGTGCAAATCAGTGGTTTCTATTGTTATTACATTGCATGGTTGCCCCATTTACATACATTTTGTCACACACAATTATTCAAGTGCCACGGCCACTAATTGTCCATCCTGTTTTCTATACGGTTGGTTGAGCGGACTTAAAAACACCAATTGCATTGACAAAAAGTGTCAAAACCATTTCATGGCAAATTTAACGGGCGTTTACAACCAGTCAAAAGCGTGGAAAAGTGGAAAATAAAGCCAAATCCGGATCCAGCAAATGAGCAACAAATAATAAAGCCCTTAAATGTTAGGACACAATATTCAGCATTCATTCAGTTGAAGGAGCCAACTAGCCCCCCGAAAAACAATGGGAATTTGAAGTGCGGTGAACAGCTCGGTTTTAATGACGTGTATATGCATTATTGCTGATTTTAATTTAATCACTAATTACGCGAATGCAAGTTTGCGTTTATGAGGCCACCGCACCGCCACTGTTAATTCCGTTCGAAATAGTTGGAAATAATTAAATTGAGCTTCGCAGTTCAGTTTTAAACATAAACATACATATGTATGTATGCATATGTGCGCATCATTATACATCGAATTAATAATAGATGTCGAAATGTGTAATTTCACGTTGTTTTCCACATCAAAGAATGTTTACGCGCGTTGTTAGTTGGTTTGTTAGTTAGTTATAGTTACAGTTTATGAAATGAGCATTAGCCAGAGCAGATAATTATGTGGGCTCACGCTGTAATCCACATGGCTTCTCCTATGCTATCTACACTTTTCAATCCAGGTGACCCCTGCCAGTTGACTCGACCCCCCAAATCCCCCAAATCCCCTCAGTTGAACCTTTCTAATTCCCACACCAACAACCCGACCCGAATCCCGCTTAGTCGTTTCAAATTCAAGTATATTGACTACAGAGATATAGATTTTGGCAGAGCTAGCCACCATGTTCATCCGCGGAGATGCGCCGCGCACTTGCCGGGGCAAGGTTCCCCAGATCCCCAGCTCCATGACGCCCTACGTGGCGGCAGTGACGCGCGGTCCCTACACGATGACCAATCCGGTGTACAACACCCACAATCCCAACCTGGTGGGCCTGGATGGCCAGGTGGAGGACTCCCGACCCAAGCACACCTTCAATGTGAAGAAGCAGGAGCTGGAGAAAAACTACCGCCACCACCAGCGCCTCATCCCCGTGCCCACCTCGCGGAGGACGATGCCCAAGACCCGATCCCACATGGTGATGAACGAGCAGCGGGAGCTGTACCGCCAGCACCGCGATCGCATGTCCAACATCAAGGGCAAGGTCAACACCTATCTACCGCCCCCGAAGGTGCAGATCGAGGGCAATGGCATGGAGCTGTCCTACATGGAGATGCTGACCGCCCTCTACAAGAAGAGCAACAACACCCTGCGGACCTTCACCAAGTCGCCGGAGCGACTGACCACTGGCCGGTGGCGGAATGCCAACTTGGCGCGGGAGAAGGAGCGCCGCCAGCTGGAGAAGAACAAGCAGTTCCACAAGGGAGGCGGGCTCTTCGACCCGGATGCGGGCAAGTCGAAGCGGTACAAGCCCAAGTCCTCGGAATCCTTCAGCTGCGAGATTCCCATGCACGTGCTCCATCGCTACGAGAACCTGATGGACCAGTGCGAAGTGGGCGTTCTGTGCAAGCTGTTGCGTCCGCAGATCTACCTGGACTTGGAGGTGCGGGAAGCCCGCGTCCAGGGCAGGCTGGTCATCCAGCTCTTCACCGAGGCCTGTCCGCAGGTTGTGCTGGAGTTCATGAGAATCTGCACCCAAAACAAGAGCGACGCCATCGTGTTCACCCGTGCCCTGGCCCCCATTTGGATGGAGGGACGCCTGGCCATGGATCCGCAGAAAGGCAACGAGCTGACCAACATCGAGCACGACTTCGAGGTGCTGAACCACGGAGTGGATGCCGGGATCCTCTCCTTTCCCAGTCGCTATGTGAGGGGAAACGCCCGGACTGCCGTCAACTTCACCATCAGCTTCAAGCCCCTGTCCAGTCTCAATGGCAGGAGGATCGCCTTCGGGAAGGTTCGCAAGGGCATGCAGCTCCTGGAGAGGATTCAGGGTGCCGTTGGACACCTGCCCATGAGCCACAACATGATCTCGCTGACGGACTGTGGAGTGCTCTGAGGATGTCAAATTTCCAGTAGATAGTTGGAATCTACTCATGAATTGCCTAAGAAGCTGTCAAAAACAAATAAATGCTTAATTTGTATAAATCACCTTTGCAATCGGTTTGAGCCAAGTACCAGATATAAGTCAGTAGATCACAATCCCTTGGGAAATACTGTCAGTTCAACAACTGCTTCTTCAAAATAGGATTCACACACATTTCAGTTTTCAGTTCGGATCAGTCGAAGCAACAAGGCTTTATAAAATACTTCTAAAATTCTGAAAGTTTACGCTTTTCAACTTCTTTGCGACATCGAATCATTCCTCAATATGATTGAGATTCGTGACGGATTGAACAGCCCCCGGCTGCAGGGCGGCAGGGAGGAGGTGGAAGTGAATCATTCGCCGTTTCCGGACAAGTACCACATGAGGAATACGCGGGTGCTCCGGGTGTCGAAGGCCCAGATCAGCGAGGTGCCCATGGAGGTGCTCGAGGCGGCGCAACAGGAGCTGGTGAACATCGTGAGCTTGGATGGCAACACGCTGCGCGAGATGCCCAAGGATCTGCACTTGCTGGCCGAGCAGCTCACCCAGTTGAACCTGACCAAGAACCAGATCTCCTTTGTGCCCACCAACATCTCGCAGTACTCCAAGTTGTCGGACTTGAGCCTCTCCGGCAATCTCCTCTGCGACTTGCCCATGGAGTTGGGCGGACTGCGGCTGCTCCGAAATCTGGACATCTCCCACAATCGCTTCCGCCAGCTGCCCCGCTGCATCTACGAGCTGGAGAGCCTCGAGTCCTTGTCGGCCCACGACAACCAGATCCGTGCCATCGATGCTAGTGACTCCGGCCTTGGCGGCATGCGGGAACTGCATAGTCTGGACTTGGGCAACAATGACATCCAGATGGTGCCGCCGACCATGGGCAAGATGCGGAATCTCAGGAGCCTGGAGCTGTGCGGGAATCCCTTCCGCCAGCCCCGCCACCAGATTCTATCGATGGGCACTGAGGCGGTGCTCAGCTACTTGCGCACCCGCATTCCCATATAAATCGGAGATTGTTTTATTGCATTTCTAGAAATTGCAAAGTATTGTTTAATAAACTGATGGCTGTGCATTATGATCGCAATTAGAAGTAGTTCTCCTTTGTGGGATTTAGATGAGTGTAATGATAGTATGCTCTGATTCCTGCGTCATTACCAAAACATAGTCAAAACCTAGTTGGCTGGGAGAAGGACACTACTAATCTTACTACTTGTAATATACATACGAAACTTGAAAATGTCGAAAAGCTCGAGGATTTCCACTGGTGATAATGTGCGCAAAACCACAACGACTGTGCCAGTGGTGAAAAAGGCGCCCCCGTAAGTTGCAACCCAAGATTCTTGAAAGCTCCTGACCACCTCCGCATTCACCAATCCTCCATTCCACATCCCCCATAGTCGCAGTCGATCCTACGATGGAGATGCGTTCGTCAACATGTTTGTCCGTCGCGGAGCAAAGGACATCATTATCCTGGATAGCCATGGAGTGCCACTGCGATCCACTTGCAGCCAGAGACGCACCTTTTTGTTCGTCTCCAACCTGAAGCCGCTGCTCTTCATGGCTCGCAACGTGGTCAGGGATCTGGACCCCTCCAACGACATAACCTTCATGCGCATCCGCTCCAATATGGGCGAGATCCACATGACCCTCGGCTCGGACTTCATCCTGATCATTGTGCAGAAGCTGAGGAGGCTCAGGAGCAGCTCCATGACATAAAACACTCCCGGTCGCTGTGCGTGTGCGTGTGCGTCTGCGGCGTGCGAAAGTTAATTGTGCTGTGTTTCCCATATTTTCACCTAAATTAAATTGCATGCAATTGCGGCAAACGAGCAGAGGTCGCACTGGTTTCGCCGGGAAATTCGGAAATTTTTGGAAACGTTGAAAATTTAGGAAATGCCCTGCGAAAGCAGCGCAAACTAATCCGTTTATGCAGCGCTTGCAATCCAGCAACCGCATCAAAGCTGCAATTAGTGCAGCCTTCGATGTGCCAGTTGTATCGGCATTTTGGAATTCAACGACCTCTCAATTGGGTCCGCCACACTCATTAATCTTCTCCGGTCTCTGGTCTCCGGCCTCTGGCCTTTGGCTTCCGAAACCCACGATGCAGCTTCATTAAAACCCAATCACGCGGCTGTCAGTCCGCCAAAAACCCCACTGCAGATTAGAGATAACCGGAAAAATTAAAGGATAATGGCAATTACACTTCGGCGGGCTCACAACGTGACTTCCGTGAAAAATGGTTACACAATAAAAGTATTTCAGTTCGATGCGGATGCCAAGATGCATCAATGGCATCACCTCTATGAATCCATTTGGAAAAATCCACAAAATTCTGTGTATCAGTTTAGAGCCAATAAAACATATTGATTCATTAGGTGCGATGAATATATTCAATATAACTTTATTTGTACGCCCTGTGGTTCAGTTTGCCTCCCAATTTATAGAATAAAACTCACAATTTCCCAGGGGGGAGTGAAAAGCTAACTAAACTCCCACAATGAAATCTGGTGGCTTTGTGCCCATTGTTCGGCAAATAGTTCGACATTGTTTTAGTTTCCAATTGCGCGTGTTTATCCCACCTGTTGTGTTGAATCAGCGCAGGGATGTGGCATTTGGCCGGGGGCTCACGTGTGTATTTTGGCCGTGTTTAAGCCGCCAGGATACATGTGCTGCCTTGTTGGTTCCGGGCTGTTTCATTATTCAATGTGGTGCAAATATTTATGGCTTGTCTGTCCGGCTAAACGCAAAGTGTTCTCTGGCCTTTGCCCTTTGCCCTTTATGAATGTGTTTTTGAAACGGGATAATCCCGGCATTTCGTATTACTGGCCGTGCTGAAAGGCCGCAATCAGCAGTTCCATCAAAGGAGTTGAAGAGTCGATTGGGAAATCGGTCGACGTGATTAAGTGACCAAACAGCGGACCATTCGACACATGTTGACATTTAATTTATTCGATGCGATGCGATGCGATGCGATTCGATCGGAGTCGAATGCGGAATGCGTTGACTTTCAATGAATATTCGAGAGTTATTAATAATGTAAAAGCCAGAATTTACATGCCAGCCACTCCAGTGAAGTGTGAGCGACTGCGACTGCGACTGCCATTTTAATTGCCAGCCTTATTTAAAGGCACTTCGATTTAAGCCACGACCACGTCCCTTCTCCAGTGCAGCCAACCGAGCTGCCCCGAGGATCCGAAACCGGATCCCAAACCAAACCGAATCAGAAGCCAAGTGCTCCGACGTCTGGAACGCGCCGGATCGTGAAATTGCATGCAAGCGAATATTCACTCGTATAATGCCAAAAGGTTAAGGGCCATTTGGCCAGACTACCAGACTTCCAGACTACCAAATACCAAATAGGCCATCGGCGAACGGAAAACCGATTTTCACTCCCATTACGGGGCGTTTGAGCCACATGAGTCGCCGTTTAACTGCGGACCACCAAAGCCGATTACCCGCTGTATTTATTTAAGTGCGCACGGTGCACAATGCAAATAGTAAAAGCAATTATTAAACAATCATAAATCCAGCCTAACAGTGGCGTAATGCCATAGAACTATGAATACTGCAGCTGGTTCCGCAAATGATCTGCCAAGTGAACTCCATCCAGGGGTTTCCCCCGAGTTCCGTGTTCCTAGTGACCACTTCCAGCACATGACTGATGGTCCTCCCTTCGGCGGACATTCATCTTGGCAGCCAATCCAGCAATCCTGCAATCCAACATGTGCTGCCCTTAATTAGGGCCATTTGAGTCCTTTTGGGGCGGATTAAAAATGACGCCGAATGCTGCAAATGAGTGGTCGGTCATGAGTGGTATCATGCCCCGTATTTGGGAATTTAATGAATTAAATTCACATGTGACACTGATTGCCCCCCAGCTGCCAGCTGCCATTCGTCAGTGGGAATCAAATCAATCTGCAGGAGCTCCGCTTGTATGGCGCAAATTAAAGAGTTATAATTCTGAACGCAGCAATGCAGTCGGCAATTAACAAATTATTTATATTGACAGCGCGGAAACTCTGTCCGCCGGAATAAAACTATTTGCATTGTTTGCGGCGAGAGTGCGGGTGCCCGAGTGCCCAAGTGCCCAACTGCCATTGTTCCGCCGAACAAAGGAATTTTCCATTTTAATTACTTTCCAATTAAGCCACAATTAATGTGCTTCTCGAGACCTTGGCAGCCACGTGAGAGCTGCATCTGGAGAGACCTCCAATCAAAAGCAGCGGCATCGTCATTAGGATCTCTGCGAAAGAGATCTGAAGTGCAGCCTGCAATCAGTCGACTTAATTAATGAAAACATATGTTGGGAATTAAAATCGTAGGTTCTGCAGCCAGCGAATCGGTGAGGGGGAAAAGGACTTTCAACTTCCGATTGAGGCATTAATTAACTTTAAGTTTCGGCTCAAACCTCAACGATCTGCGCACACAAAGTCTGGCAAAGACAGTTTAACATCGGAAAAGCGCCCAGGGGATTGCTTTAATTGCGTGCCCTAGCTTTAAGAGAAAACTGCTCGTTGGATGGGCTTTTCCCATTTCCAGCGCCATTTTCCACCTGCCGCCGTGGGCTCGGAAAAGTCTGCTTATTTCGTACCTGAAAACTAACATGGGCCCGATCCCCGGAGCCAAAGATAACTTTGCACAATGTGTTTTCGTTGCGGTGGACGATTTTCCTAGCCAACCTCACAGAGCACTGGAGCACTGAAAAATGTTGAATAATTACATCAGGAAAATAATTTAAGCCGCCGGATTGATGGCCAAAATGCCTGCTCAACTTGGGGCTAACTGCTAACCATGAGTTGCAGACCTGTAAGTAAGTACATGTTAACCAGAAGCTTTATAAATGACATTGTGTAGCATTAATGCCTCAATATCTGCAGATTTAACTCCTTTGCCACCTGGCCATTGCCACAACTAGTGGAATGTGGAAAGTGGAAATGTAGCAAATGTAGCTGCTAATTTCTTTGAGCAGTCGCACATGCAATGCGATTTCTTGGCAAATGTTTGGGGACTTTGGGGAGTGGCAGGCTCCTTTCACTTTTGGGGCCAAATACTTCATAACAAGTTTGATGCAACTTTTAAAACATTTACGCCATTTTCACGTGTACGTGACCACGCATGGCAAACGCAAAGTTTAGCCCGAGAAAACCCGAAAACCCGTACCTACACCATACACCCAAAAACACACACCCAAAATACACACAGAATGTGTGTGTGTGTGTGTGTGCCTGGGGGATTTACTTTATGGCTGCGGGGGCTCTTTAATTGCAGCCAAGCGGGTGATTATTCCGGCAAGTTTTTTAGCTGCGAGTGCGATTAAAATTACAAATGCCTCGCACGTACTTATTAAATTCCGTTTGCACCGTTTTGGCTGCACAACTTTTGTATCCGCCCCAAATACGTGGATACGTGAACCTGCCCCAAGTTCTGCAATTGTGCTGTTTGAGCCAATGGCTTCCCTTGTGGCAGCAAGCATTTTGCATGCCAATCAAAGCCACACCACTTCCACTCATTGCGCTGTTTATTTTTCGACTCAGCGACTCAATTGCTGCTGATTTTTAGCAGTTCTTGGAACGAAACCGATTATGAAGAGGTACTGAAATATAATAAAACTCGGTTGCATGGAGACGCGCCACAAAGAAGTGCTTGAAACAAGTTTCGATTGGCATATTGAGCATATTGAACGCATTGAAAGAGGTACTAAAAACATTCGCTTCGAGAGGAATAATTTAATTACAAATATTATGGGCTATTATCATTCCAGCATGTGCCCATTAAACAGCCTTATGTGGCTGCAAATTATTCATGCTTCACAATCTCAACATCATCAACATCAACATCAGCCCGGCAACATCTTGACTTGACTGTCGGTAATCAGTTATTATTTAAAAGTAAACACATCTTGACACAGCCGAGTGACACACCCACCATGTTTGCCTTCATGAAACGCACTTCATAATTAATTTGCCTTTTCTTGCGTTGATTACGCATACGACACGTTGGCATATGGCTGGCAGATGGAGCTTAAGTTGGCAGCTACATCTGCAGGACATCTGAATATCTGGATATCTGTTTATCTGGATATTAATTAACGCATCTCCAGGTGCTCGAATTAGTTAAGCGAAACGATTTGACAATGCACAGCAAGTCGGCAGATCTGTGCTGCCAACCAGGCAATTTGAGCCCGCAAATTCCCAGCCAGAGTCCGTATTTCGCCGCAATCTCGCTTGAGCACTTGAGCACTTGCCATGCCCCATGCTTCAAACTAGTGGGCGTTGTGGAGCTGTGGGCGTGGCAATCAGTCAGCGGGCGACTGGAGCTGGGGCAACTTGTCAAACGAATCAGCTCGGTGCCATGTGCCGAGTGAGTGGCCTCAAAGAAAGTCTTATAAATAAGCCAGCGAGCTGGCAAGGACCTCAAAAAAATGGATACTTGGCCAGCAAATTTGCATGTGAAATGCTGCCATGCACACGGACACACACACACACTCACTCACTTTCTGGCTTGTCAGCATTGGCTCACGATCAGGACCTCAGCCGGAGCAAGTTTTCCAGTTGCGCAGTGTAAATGTGCATGAAATGCATCGCCAGGATGGCTTCAACTATTTCGTTTTTTTCCTCTTCTCTCCGGCGTTGCGCTTTCGTGCATTAACACGCACGCACAGAGGGCCAAAACACAGAGTCAAACTCACACTCACTCACACACAGACACACTCACACACGCGCACACGCATCCTTTGGGAGGACAAAACGCACTGTGAATGTGGAATTGGTGTCCCTTCCCTTCGCCGGCACCACTTCCTGCGTCCGTTCTGCTCCTGTGGCATTGTTTTTTATGCCCAGCCATTTGGAGAGTGTCCTTTTTCGGAGCTGCCCTTAATACACTGCTCAAAACATTCGATTGCAATATAAAACTTGATCTGGCCACCACAAATTAAATGGCAACTTAAAAGCGATTACTATGAATTTGAGTAATATTAAGTGAAATTAAGATTTTATGGGAAAATTTGAAGAATTCTTCAGAATGCATGTGTAATTTCTCGCAGTGCATAGAATAGCCTGGTGCCCAGGTTGCGTATTTCTTCGTCATTTGGTCGCTGGCCCAAAAAGAGGGAGCTCAGAGGAGAGAGCGTGGCGAGTTGTTAGATTCATCCTGGCCAAATCCAGTGGCGAGTATACAGCTATAGCTGCAGTTACTCCGGCGGCTTAGGGCGGATGCACAATGGCGGTTGATTGGGTGAACTGCGGGGGGAAGAGGGAGAGAGACAGCGGAGCTGCATTCGAGTTGCATTTGCGGTGGCGCCTAATGATATGCAATAGAGCGCCGCTAATGGCAGTTACTTGAGTGTAAATTCAAAAGCGGATTGCGGCTCTCTAATCCGGCAGCCAAATTATTTATTCACCATTTGTCTCCGGCGATGTCATCGAATTGAGTTCACGAATTCGCATTTGCACCATTCTGATGACGCTGTTGCAACTTCGCCCGCCACAGGACTTTATTCCCCAAATTTGGCATGGAAATTTCGTTTATTTTAATGGCATTCGCCCATGAAGCGGGTTGTTTCCAGTTTCCAGAAACCATGAACCAGTTACCAGTAACCAGCAACCAGCTACCAGTTACCAGTTACCAGTTAGCATTTACCAGGCGGATGTGCCATTTATTGCCATTTTCGTTGTGCATTTTAAAACAATTACGCGGTTTTGCATTTGCGTCTGGCTTTGGTATCCTTTTTCGCTGATGCACTGGCAACTCTTCGATTACGCTAGACTTAACAATGGGAGGAATTAAGCGAATTTCCCCTTTCATTACTTGGCAATGGAAATTGGTTTTTTAACTGGGACGCACACATGGAGTCGGAGTCGCGCACTACCACTCAGCAACCACATCCTAATTGATTCAGCCAAAGTTGAGGATTTACTGCCGCCCGCACAGCGATTTGTTAATGAAAAACGTGTAGTCCATCTGCCCACGGGGCACTGGCAACTGGACACTAGGATGGGGATTCGGATTGGGACCTAGGAACTGCGACCTGGGACCTGGGACACATTGGCGTACTTAGTCTAGACCATTGGGTGAGCTTAATGTTTTGCCGTTCGGTTATATATCATGCGGTGATTTGTGGACTTAGCATAAAACCGAACGGCCCGGCGACAACCCGACTCTCTGGCGACTTTGGACGGGCACGATAAATCAAGGCGCAGATCCGGGAGCCCGGCATACATATAGTAGATACTGGATATGGTATGCGTGGCGAAACTTAATAAGAGATGCGACAACAAACAAATGATATACAGATAGACAGACAGACAGACAGAAAGACAGATAGACAGACGGCGGCGGGAGAAATGGGAAATGGGATTGTGGAAAGCGGAAAAATCTTTTAAAGCAATGCCGCTGCACAGGACATTTTTCACCGCGCCATGGCTGCGCAGACGGATCGCCAAAGAGAGACATCAACGCGACTCGCGGGGAGGAACAAGTGTTTTGATTTATCGCCAACAAAGGCAGAACGGACGGGGATTCCCATCCAATTATACTGCTAACTTTCATTATGTCACGCGGCTATTTCGGGACCGGATGCGCCGCCATATTGGGCCATTGGCCATTGTTGCGCCATTGTCTATGCGGAGCACTCTGTTTAGTAGTGACACACTGCGGTTGCGGTGGCAGGACACTCATACCCATCCTCAGCCCTTCCCTCGCAGGACTCCTTCTGATAAATCGTCAGCGCGGCTTGCCTTCCACATGCTTTGACTTCATTATGGCGTAACAAATCGTCGGCATTTTGCATTCCTCGTTGCGGAAACGGAAGTGGATGTGGAAGGGGAAGTGGAAGCCATCCCCGAAAGAAACTGCGAACTGGGCCTTTGTGGCCGCACGACGGATTGGTCACGGGCCACATAGAAAATGCCAGCTCAGTTTCTCACATGTCTTGATTGCACAACATTGTCAGGGGGGTACTAGTAAATTTCCTTCTTGGGGTTTATTTTAAGGCCTTCTAAAAAGACTCCAGTATATATTATTTTCATATCTTTTTTGCAGCTCTGCCATGGATCTCAAGACTGGCTCTCTCCTGGTAGCGCCCGCCGTGAAGAACTCGAGCTGCTCGCATCCGCGCTACTCCGGCCACAACTTCATCGCCCACATCGGCATCGCGGAGACCATCGAGGCGGTGCTCATCCTGGTCCTTACACTGGGCGTCATCGGTGCCAACTGCCTGGTCATCTTCGTCATCAACAACCGCCGCTATGCGGCCTACATACACCAACAGGTGAGCTGAGTCACTGGCTTTGCACCTGCCTCACACACCTTGTATCGTGTATCTTGTATCTTGTACATCTTGTATCTTGTATCTTGTGTCTGTCCATGTAGCCCCGCTATCTGCTCACCTCGCTGGCCCTGAATGACCTGACAATCGGTCTGCTAATTACGCCATTCGGTCTAATGCCGGCATTGTTCCACTGCTGGCCGTACGGAGAGATCTTCTGTCAGATACAGGTGAGTGGGTCCAGAGTGGGTCACCACCAGGTCAACAAGTGGGGCGGAAGTGCGATAATTTGTTGTGAAATACCCGTCTCCCGTTTGCGTCTGTTGCCACTGCGGTCAATTAACTCCCTTCACAATGCACGGTAATTACTGGACATAAACGGCGGCGATGGAAACGGACAATCCCGATTAACGGGCGGAACCATGTGTAATGCTAGTATTAACTCGACCACGTTAGTGTGTAGGACTCTGTGGCAAGGTTCATGGTTCCGTCGCAGGAGGTGTGGCAAGTGGAAAGCTATCCCAGCAATATGGTCGCAAAAGCTGTTGCACACATGGAGAAGCCATTGTTTTGTGGCAAGTGGCATTAATTATGGCGACATAAGACAGAGACGAGGGTGTGCAGCGGAAATCACTATTAGTTTATCATTTATCAAAGTGTCGAGAGCATGCAACTTGGCACAAGCCATGAATCCATCTCAAAAACTGTTGTATGCTTTTACACTTGCTTATGAAGGTTAGATTTTGAAATATGGAACTTAAATTCAGAGGCAACCCATGCAACTATTTG
This sequence comes from Drosophila santomea, assembly GCF_016746245.2. NCBI lineage: Eukaryota > Metazoa > Arthropoda > Insecta > Diptera > Drosophilidae > Drosophila > Drosophila santomea. The sequence goes on from NC_053017.2 coordinate 21,838,370, forward strand.
AGTTCATGGAAACCCGACTCGTGATATTTTTTCATGCAAGCTCTTTTCCAACACGAATTTTGGAGATTTTTCTATAAGGTTATTGGTATAACATGCACGCATTCCCCGCATAACTCACTGATATTCCACACAAACTGACTTTAATAATTTCATTACAACTTTTTCGATTCGTAAAAGTTAGCCATAATACATAACTTCTAAACGAGCAGTAACGGATTTTCCGGACTCCCATTTTCCGCGTTTTCCAGGCCCTGCTCCGTGGAGCGCTTTCCCAGCAGAGCGCCGTCATCCTGGTCTGCATGGCAGTCGATAGATACATGTGTGCCCTGCATCCGCGGCGCTACTACCAGCACTCCAGCAAGAAGGTAAGATTCCATCGATGGGGAACTTCTATTTTGGGTTGCTTGGATAAGGCACGCTCCTCGGCTCCTCGGCGATCGTTATCCTGTTGTTCTGCCGCTCGCCAGAAGGACAGTAAAACAATAAACAAAGCTCCGGCGTAATGACGAGAAATCACGCGCCAATAAAATCGAACATAACAATGGGATGAGCACCCCACACAGCACAACTACACAATATGGTCGGGGAGCCAATTACGCAAGCATAAATAAGGATAATGGGCTTTAAGCAGCTTGACAGTCATTAAACAGGCAAAAAATGGGTGGGCAGCAGCGCCAAAGAGCAAGTGCAAAACAAAGCATCATGGAGAATGGAAAAGCAAAGTTGGCAAAAACCAGCAAAACCAGCAAAAAAAAAATAAACAAAAAAAAACGAAAAAACGAGAGCCAAGTCGAATAGACATTCGAAAAGTGTATAAAACGGGGATAAAAAAGGGAGCAAAGTTGGCCTAGAGATTTTTTACGCGCAATGACTTCGACGGCGGCGGGCGACGACCACAGCAAAGTCCTTTTTCCAGGACGAAGGCAGGCAAATGAAGCGGCACCTCCCACGGAAACCACAGCCAGGACCAAAGAGCAGCAAACGAGTTCTCAAACCAACCCCGTTTCCCATTCCCCGACTTCGTAATTTATGGCTCCCGGACTGTAAACAAGCGAAAACTAGGAGGCCAGGAGTCGTACAAGGACACCGAAGCCCGAATGTCCTTGCCCAAATGAATGCGATTTGCTGAAACTCTCAATTCGTCGTTTGCTATGAGATTTTGAAATCAGTTGTAATTTAGCTAAAAGAAAATACAATTGGTCCAAATAAAACAATGCAAAACGGGAAAGTCCCAACAGTGGCAAATAAATGTGCACAACAGTGCGCCGCAATTTTGATGCTACGATAATCGGCGCCATTTCGGGTTTTCCACGCCATCTGGCCTGCAAAATGGGGCCAGTGGGCGAAATTGGCGCACTGCCACGCCCCATTTGCAAAAATGATGGGCGCAGTGTCGAAAATTAATAAATGGATGCTGAATGCGAAATACTTTGGATGCAGAAAAACCAATGCTCGATGGCACTTGGTAATGGCAACGGGAACTTTTGACTTTCGTTTTGCTCACTTTCAAAAGTGCCATAAATTCAGAACAAGTCTTGAAAAATTCTCTCAATCTCTATTTTAAGTGAATTTAAGAATTTGACTCGAAACACTTCTTCTACGCCAGTCACAATTTGAATTAAATGCACATGGAAATTCAATTAGTTTGTTATCTGGGACACTTGCCGACTATCCTTACAGCTTCAGCATCGCTTTACGAAAAACTCCTGACATCCTGCTATTGTGCAAAAAAATATTTATATATCAAAAATTGTACGTAACTGTTGAGGTGCCTCGCCGTTGTTTGTTTCGTTTGGCAAAAGTTTTAAATGTGATAGCGTAAATTAAATTAATCACAGCCATGGTCCGTTTCAAAGAGACACGAACAAAAGTTGAGCTCTCCCTTTTTCCAGGACTTTTTGGCACTTGGGATGGGGCCATTTTCATTTTTTCAGCTGAACAGGTGGACAAGTGGAGAAGTGGACAGGTGGACAACATTTTCCCATTCAGAATGTCAGAATGTCAGAATGCTGCATTTAGTAACTCAGGCATTGCCATTGTGGCAGGACTTTTCCATTTCCCAAAAGCGGAAGAATCGCTTTCCCTCTGTGGTCTGCACCCTTCACCAACTGATTTTGGCATAATCAAAAGTTTGTAATTCCATTTTTGGCCTCTTGGACTGCCTCTCTGAATATCAGATGGAATGTGCAGTGAAGCAAGTGGAATTTTAGCAAATTAGAAAGTTGCAGAGGTAGTTTTCCGGTTTATCTGCTTGCCTTAGTGAGATATAAGTCACTTCTGGCCAAATAAACACTTAATATGGATTACCCAAGCTCCAGCATCTAAATGCCAATTCAGTTTGCTATTGCCCATAATTGATTTCGATTGAAATGCAGAGGATACGTGCCTGAAGGATCTTCGCCAGTCGTAAATCAGACCGCACCTGGCGGAAATGTGCTCCACTAATTGTGTATTCATTTTGCAGGGCTGCGTGGCCATACTGAGCTTAACCTGGATTATCAGCCTGACGGTGTTTGGCTTTCTGGTGCTGCCCAAAGGTGAGCTGGCCATCAATGTGCTCTCGAACACGTCAAACCATAAACTATATGCGCAGGTTACTACTTCAACAATACGGGTCTAATGGCCTGCGAGCCCTTCTACAGCAAGCCATCCTACAGGATACTGTCCACGTGCGCCCTCTACTTCCCCACCACAATGGTGCTGATGTACTGCTACGGCTCCAGCTTCCACATGAGCCGCTTCCGGCTAAACGACCCGACCATGCCCCTCACGGCCGCCGCCCACCACCCCCATCCGCACCCACACCCCACCGCCGCCCAGCAGCTGCAGATGCACCAGCAACACCAACAGCACCCGCACCACCAGCAGGCGGGGATGCACTCGCACCTCTACCACGGCCACTCGCACCACCCCAACCACCCCAACCACCCAAGCCATCCGAACCACCACGGCCACCCACACCACCACGGACCACCGATGATGGGCCATCTCAGCATGGCCATGAGCATGGGACTGGCCGGCATGCCGAACATGACAAACAAGATTACCAAAAAGGTGAGCCAGCTGAACCGGGTGAACACTGGGCAAAGCAGGTGGTCAGGTGACCGAAGGAGGCGGGCTGCACAACAGTTTGCTCAGGCGAGCGAGTTGGGGATTAAGTTAGCAGTAAATAGAATTTTCTCGGCATCGCCAAACAAATTGTTAAGACTATCAGTGTGCATTCTGAAAACTTAAATAACTGTTAGCAGCTTTGGGTATTTGTGAACGAGGTATTCAATATTGGTGCCAGCTAATTCAATTAAACTCCAGAAGTTAGATCAACTGAACTAAAACTCATTTAAAAAAGATCTCAAGCTGTGAAAGTAACTTTACTTACTTTCCCTACATAAGAATGTTACCAGAAGGCAATATTACATTTTAGTCAAATAGAAAGCAGCAGAAGTGGGGAACACTCAACTGACAACCTAATAAGCAGGAATAAGCATTTCATTTGGGAAGTATCCACACGAAATTGAATCAACAAATTGTAATACTATAGCCCCCTAATTAAATTGCCCCAAAATACTCCCACAGATTGTTCCCATCCAGGAGAAGAACTCCAGCGGCTGCACCTCGCGCTCCATGGCCGCCATCTCGCTGGGCTTCATTGTGATGGTCACTCCGTGGACGATTCAGGAGATAGTCACCGCCTGCACGGGATCCAAGGCAAGTGTCCTGTACAAAGGATTATTGTGTGGCCGCTTTGTGCGCTGCGTACAACGTGGCGCATACGTAATGAGGCCACGTGTGGCTCATCAGTTCTGATTTTGATTTTGTGACACTTTGTGCCACTCTGCTCTATGTCCGCCCACAGCTGCCGCCGTTCCTCGATTTCCTGGTCACCTGGACGGCGCTGAGCAATAGTCTGTGGAACCCGTTCATGTACTGGCTGCTGAACTCCGACTTCCGGCGCCTCAGTCGCCAGCTGATGCCGAACAAAGTGAGTATGAGTGTTTGGAAAGATGAATCTCCGCCTTTGGGGCTAATTTAGTGCATCTCTGATCTGGAGCGATGTTCACTGTCTGTTGCAGCAGCAAATCTGTCATAAGCCCTGATTGATTGATTCGCTTATCCCTATTGCAAACACCACGTGCACACTTTCATTGACCTCCCCTCCAATTCCCGAATCGCCAAGCCCAAATATGGGTATTTCGCCCAAGTTTATGCTCCTGCAGCTCGAAAATTTTCCGGCTGCACAGCGCAAACTTTGCAAAAACAGGAGGTGCCGGAGTTACAGGAGCCACCTCCCGAAAAACCCCCATAAATCCGTAGCCAAAGGTGTAAGCTCCAGAAAGCTGGCAGACTGGCTCCGGCAAAGTAAACAATCAACAGACACAGCAGCTACAATAGCAGGTCCTGCAAAGTGATTTTGAATTATGAAAGAGCAAATCTAAAAGGGCATTTACATCCCCATGAAGCCACACAAACCCTACAAACCCCATTCCCATTCCCATTCGCATCCGCATCCCATAGCTCCTGATTCCATTTTGGTAAACGCAGTCAAGTTGCATGATTTACTTCCGGAGAGCCCGGGGTCAGTCTGTGGAATATTTATGGCCCAACCTTGTGCTCTGCCGGAATAAATGCGCATTTAAAATCCTTATTAATTTTTGTGCGAGTCGGAATTTATGATGCCTCCCCCTGTTTCCCCCATTCCAGTGCTTCCCCCACGAGGATACGCCCGAGCACAAATCAGGCTGTTGTCACATCAATGCTAACGATTTCGAAATCACAACGCTTCCGATTCCCCCGGAACCCCCCTCATCCCGTCCTCCGGGCGGAGCAGGAGGAGCAGGAGGTCCATCCAGCGGAGGAGCCAGCTCTGGCGGCGGAGTGGCCAGTTCGATTAGCGGCTCCGTCCTGGGGATCTGCGCCCGCTCGCGAACAAACAGCCTCAGCCGCAGTGCCTCCCAGTACATCCGAGGCACCATGGGCGGCGGAGGAGTCCACAACCACCAGGCGACGGAGGCCTTCTCCACCACGCGGCCGGACATCGAGGGCCTCTCCGAGAAGTACTGGGGCGAGATCCTGGAGAGAACCGTCAGCTCGGGCAACCTAAATGCCATGCAGAAGCACCTGCCGCCCCACCTGCCCTACACCCACCACCTGGTCCACCAGCTCCACCAGCCGCAGCAGCACCACCAGCAGCAGACCACCTCCTTCAGCAAGGCCAGCGATCTGCAGCTGAACCTGAATCTCAGCCAGGCGGCCACGGCCGCCGAGCTGGGCAAGTTCTCCAACTCGGAGCCGAAGCTGTGCGAGCACCTCTTCCACGACGTGAACTGCGCCAAGAGCAAGGCCGCCAACGGGGAACAGGGGGAGTCCTCCGGCAAGCTGGCCTGCGGCCGCAGCATTCCGGACATCTAGTACGCCGAGGACGTGATCCTGGCCAAGAACCAGCTGCTGGCCAGGCAGGCCAAGTGCTCCCACCATCCGCTGCACCAGCAGGCCAAGACTCCAAGGCTCCATTCCCACACGGGCAGCCTGCGCTTCAGCCGGATTCGCGCCGCCTGCCACAGTCCGCCGCCGGAGAAGTCCGGCTTTCCCATGGCCGAGTACCGCAAGTAGGATCACAGAGCGCATTGGGGTCAAGGATGCCAGGAAACGGGTTTCCAGGATGCAAGGATTCCCAAGTTTCCCCAGTATATATGGTATAACCATGCAAAGTGTAGGGAGAATAGGAAGAATAGGGAGTGAGAGCGAGCGAGTATCTATAAGATTCCATAGGTGTATGTGCGTGTGAGTGTCTATATAATACCGCATGATCAAACCATAATATGTGTGTTTTCTATTAGGCTTAAGATCTAGCAGGTCCTACGGTCGGGTTTTCAATTCCAAGTCTCTGAGATTCGCAAAGTAGCCCACGGATTGTGGATTGCAGCCTTGGCAAAGGACTACAAGAAGATAGCACCCATCCTCAGATAATCCACTTTCTATATCCATCTGAGAACTTCTATTAGCCAGACTGCTCCTTTCTTTACAATACCTGATCTGGGGGATCGAAATTAACCGAGATAAGCAGAAGTTAACCATAGTAAGTGTTCATTCAATGTTTGTGATACCCTAAGTTTCCCAGCCCAACATACGAGTAACATATAATATAATATAATCCTAGTTGTTGTGTGTGTGCGTCGGCTAACTTAAACGTAGGCTAGATGGAAAAACAGAGATATCAGACTTTCCTCTACAAAACCCTCGACATTCGGAAACCCTTCTCTAAATTTACCACCTCCTAAGGATCAACGATAAAGGATCAAGGATCTACGTAGTTTCTGATATTGGCGGACCTTCAAGCGTTGTGGTTAATCATAGTTGTAGTTCCATAGCTCAAGTCGTATCGTATACCAACTTACTCACAGTTCGACGAATCAAAATCAAATCCTAACTTTGTGATTGTCAAGAATTTAGGTCGGTTTAGGTCGGTGTGGACATTACTGTTAAATCATTTTTAATTTGTAGCTAAGTAATTGACTAGTTAAAGCCAAATAAATTTACAGTCTAAGTAAGTCTAACTTTAGTTAACTAAATAAACGCGAAAACGCGAGGTGTGTAACGAATATATTTCATAGGCAAGGCATTCAAATCGAAATAAATAAATATCACTAAAGCGATTTGCATAAAGTCTTGTTTCCCTTGGCTCTGGCTCACTCAAAAGGTAATTTCGAGGCAATTACGCCGAAAGCGTCCAAAAAAAGGAAGCCAACAAATGGATACCAAAACCAAAACGTAACTGAATCCCAATTACACAAAAACACCGACAAATTTCGACCGAAGCGTTGCTAAATAAATTAAAAATTATTTAAATTTCATTTTTATTGTACCACGGAGCCCCCAAACCCCGAACACCAAACTCCAATCCCCCAGCCACCAGATGACAAGGCCCAAATGCAAATTAATATCGCACACTGCGCTTAGATTTCCATTTGGCCTCGCAGGACGAAGGAGAAAAAAGGGACGAGCCCGTCAGAAATGCAAGATAAACGGACGAGAAAGTTTGAAAACTAATTTTCGCAAAACAATTTTCAGAGGCCTCGTTCTCCTCCCTTCTCCCGTCTTGCCTCCTCAAAGGGCAATGGTTTCCTTGGGCAATTTGAATCTCAAACTAAATCTGAATCTGAATGTGGATGTGGATGTGGATGCGGATTCCTTGCGTTTCTTCCGTGCCCAAAAAAATTACACGCTCCGCTGCATTTTGGAACAATAATCGCCGGTGTTTGGCGTCTGACCACGCCTACAGCGCCGCCAGTCCAACGCCCACAATCCGCAACGCAAAATCCAATCCCCGAAAACCATGAACATTCTGGGTGCAGGAATTCACGCCCCAGCTCCGCAAAACTTTTCGCATGAAAGTCAACTTTCCTTTTTCCCTCTTCTTGATTCCCATTTGTGTGCCATCTGAGTTTTCCGTATAATTCGACGCCTGCCGGAATTGGATGGAGCGCCATTTGCTCAACCACGGTTTTTGCCTAATTTGATTAACACTAATTGGGGTCCATCTAATTGCGGATGGCCAGGATATCATGTGCTGCAGTGGAACAGTTTCCAGTCTTCAAATACGATTTATGGCGCCAATTAAATGCGGGCAGTTATATGAAAAAGCTAGACCGTAAATGCTGCCAATTTTCAGCCAGGTATTCAGTGAGATATTAAAATCCGCGAACTAAATTGACCAATCAACATATTTTAGCAACTAGAAAAACCGTCAAAATTATTATTATTTGCGTGCTAATGCTTGCATAAAGATTTGCGATTTGAATTATTCAGGGCAATGAATCGGAACCCGAACAAAACCCCTGAATTCAATTCGTTTAGCTTTTCCGAGAATACATCTATCTAGATGTGGGAAAAGTAATGGAAGGTCATCCCAAAACAAAGAGATTTACTCAATCACTCAATTTACTACTTTTACTATATATGTACATAAGTACTATTACTTACTTTTTACTATTTTCCCACAACCATACTATTACAGTTTACATGTTTGTTAAGATTCGGATATTATTTTACGAGGTATTCCATCTAGGCCACCTAAGGATTATCCTCGACAAAGGTGAAATATACATTCGTGGCGAACTGCGGCTTCAAATCGAATATCCAGTCCATTAAGAGTAAGTACTCCCCAGACGGAAATGGAAGAGGAATATCAATGCGATGGAAGTCGCTTAGTAGTTGCACGCCCTGAAATATCCAAAAAGTTCCCCGTCGAAATTGGGTTATTGGGAAATTGGGTTTAAAGACGTCATAGGTCATACGATCTCACCTCATAGGGACAGGTGTGGTTGACCGTGGACACGTTCCTTATTAGGTTCCAAATGATTTTGCCGAACGGATGATTCCGCTTTCGCATGAACTTGCAGGCGTCGAATGTGTAATCAAACAAGAAGGGCTTATACCCATTGGCCTTCTTCATCATCTTCAAGTGGAGGTGTATGTTCCTGGCTGGCTCTATGAAGGTGGCATTGATGTTCAAGCTGGTCTTGTTTCGGGAATAGGCCTTCAGGCGGCAGTAATTAATCACCACCCACGATTGGTTATAGGACTTGCACACTGCATTCGTCATTTTTGCAAAAGGAGCTTCCTGGGGAAATTGTTCAAGTATTTTAACTTATATTAAGTGGAGACTATAATTGCTTTCTTACACCGCAGACCAGAAAGCCAAATATAACCGAAACAGCAAAAATGACCAACCTATGATCCATGGCTGTTTATCTATCCGTTCAGACTGACAATTTGCAGCTATATGTTCTTTGTTAAATACCACTTTTATTTAAAGACCAATTAACCAATGTTGTAAACAAGATCTGGCATGAAAGCCACCCAACTGGAAAGTAAAGTAATGATTATGTATATATAGTAGTACATCAAACATGATTATGCCAGTTGTATAATTCTGTTGACCGCGTGTGGACTTAACAGACCTTAAAAAAGCAAGCAAAACTCGCCTTTTCAAAGGACATACTACATTTAATACCCGCAACGTTTTGATTTTGTGTCCTTGTTCCAATTATAGTGTCGATTCAAGTTACGTATTTTTGTGGATTGCTTCTAAACATCAGTTCTAAAACTCAGGGAGCTCCTTCTGTGCTTCGAGCTGGTCGGTAACAAGTCCTCAACAAATGTGAAGTATACATTCGTGGCAAACTGCGGTTTGCCATCGAACAACCAGTCTATCAAAAGTAAATAGTCTCCTGATGGCAGTGGAAAAGGAACTTCGACGTGGTGAAAATCGCTCAGCATCTGCAGGCCCTGAAAGGCCAAAAATAATATATTAGATGAATTGATTCACCCCCGTAAATGAAATATTCTTGGCGGGCTCACCTCATAAGGACACGTGTGGTTGATGGTGGACACATTCTTAATCATATTCCAGACGATCTTGGCCACCGGGTGATTACGCCTTCGCATGAATTCGCAGGCGTCGATCGTGAAGTCAATCAAAAAGGGCTTATACCCATTGGCCCTCTTCATCATCTTCGCATGCACTGATATATTATTTGCTGGCTCTATGAACGTGGCATTTATATTCAAGCTAGTCTTGGTTCGGGAATAGGCCTTCAGGCGGCAGTAATGCACCACCACCCACGATTGGTTGTAGGACTTGCACACTGCATTTGTCATTTTGAAGAAGTGCGCCTCCTGGTGGAATTTTTGGCTTTAATTGAAATTCGATTAGGTCTATAATCCGATTTCTTACTCCGCAGCCCAGATAAGCAACTAAAAGCGAAACTGCAAAAATGAACACCTTTTGATGCATGGCTCTTGGTCGACTATCGTGTATAACTGACTTAATGCGGCTCTTTATTTCGAAAATGAGTTTCGGTTTTGAACAAATTGAATTGGTAACGAGTGCGTTTATTATATATCATTAAATATCGATTTAAAACCGTTGATAGATATTTTAATAGCACCAAATTCAACCAGCCAATACGCTTTTAAAGACTATTACCGATCGAAACCTCTTGACATTCCCGACAGTCAATGTTCCTCTGCAATTGTGAAATATACGTTCGTGGCAAACTGCGGCCTCAAATCGAATAGGAACTTGTGAGGAGTCTTTAAACTCCCCACAAATCCGGGTACAGAGGAGCGGCATAGCAACAGCAGACGGCAAAGAAGCAAAGAAAGTAATAATTATGTACTATATGTTCATCAAACAACATGATGCAAGTTGCACAAGACCTAGATAGGCAAGGAAAACACTCCTTCTCAAAGGACCTACATTTAATACCCGTTTAAAACCAATGTTCTCGGGAACTGAGTTGTGATTTTTTCTTCGGTATTGCAATTGTAGTGTCGATTCAAGTTCCGAATTCTTGTGGATAGCTTTTAAACATCAGTTCTGAAAGTCAGGAAGCTCCTTCTGTGCTTCGAGCTGGTCGGTAACAAGTCCTCAACAAATGTGAAGTATACATTCGTGGCAAACTGCGGTTTGCCATTAAACAACCATTCTATCAAAAGTAAATAGTCTCCAGATGGCAGTGGAATAGGAAGTTCGATAGGGTTGAAATCGCTCAGCATCTGCAGGCCCTGAAAGGCCAAAAATAATATAGTAGATGAATTGATCCACCCCGTACATGAAATATTCTTGGCGGGCTCACCTCATAAGGACACGTGTGGTTGACAGTGGACACATTCTTAATCATATTCCAGACGATCTTGGCCACCGGGTGATTACGCCTTCGCATGAATTCGCAGGCGTCGATCGTGAAGTCAATCAAAAAGGGCTTATACCCATTGGCCCTCTTCATCAGCTTCGCATGCACTGATATATTATTTGCTGGCTCTATGAACGTGGCATTTATATTCAAGCTAGTCTTGGTTCGGGAATAGGCCTTCAGGCGGCAGTAATGCACCACCACCCACGATTGGTTGTAGGACTTGCACACTGCATTTGTCATTTTGAGAAAGTGCGCCTCCTGGTGGAATTTTTGGCTTTAATTGAAATTCGATTAGGTCTATAATCCGATTTCTTACTCCGCAGCCCAGATAAGCAACTAAAAGCGAAACTGCAAAAATGAACACCTTTTGATGCATGGCTCTTGGTCGACTATCCGTGTATAACTGACGTAATGCGGCTAATTATTTCGAAAATGAGTTTCGGTTTTGAGCAAATTAAATTGGTAACGAGTGCGTTTATTATATATCATTAAATATCGATTTAATACTATTACCGATCGAAACCTCTTGACATCTCCGATAGTCAGTGTTCCTCTACGAAGGTGAAATATACATTCGTGGCAAACTGCGGCCTCAAATCGAATAACCAGTCCAAAAAGATTACGTACTCCCCAGATGGCAGTGGAACAGGAATTTCGATGCGATGGAAGTCGCTTACCACCTGCAATCCCTGTAAGTAAGTATTTCATAAGTATTCTGCTTACTGGACTAAAATGCCTCCAAGTTTCAAGCTTACCACATAGGGACAGGTGTGATTGACCGTGGATACGTTCCTGATAAAGTTCCAAACAATTTTGGCGACTGGATGGTGGCGCCTTCGCATGAATTCGCAGGCGTCGAAGGTATAGTCGTACAAGAAGGGCTTATATCCATTGGCCTTCTTCATCATCTTGAAATGCACTGATATCTCATTGGCTGGCTCTATGAAGGTGGCATTGATGTTCAAGCTGGTCTTGGTTCGGGAATAGGCCTTCAGGCGGCAGTAATGCACCACCACCCACGATTGGTTGTAGGACTTGCACACCGCATTAGTCATTTTAACAAACGGAGCCTCCTAAGGAAGTTTCAGCTTGTATTGCGATCAAATTCATGAGAGTAGTAACTCCTCTTACACTGCAGACTAGGAAGGCCACTATAAGCAAAACCACCAGAATTACAATCCTTTGTTCCATGATTATCTATCGAGCACCCGTAGAGAACTGACCCTGTTCAGGTACAATGGCTTCATCAATTCGAATTGAAACGTCGTTAAACGCCATTAGGCCATTATTTGAATGGAAGATAATTGATCGTCTTAGCGCGTAACTCAGCCAAGCGGAACATAACAAATGCCCACCCGAGTACCCAAGTAAATCGATATATAATCTTAGATCTGTTCAGATCTGAGGCTCAGTAGTCCGGGTGTTGACATATATTTCGTTTATAAGCGAATCTCTCCTGTTTTGAGAGCAGCTCATACATAAAACACTCCCACCGAACCAATATATTTATGTGGCCATAGCCAAAATGAATGTGTGCAAGCCCAAGGAAGTGGGTCCCGATGGACTCTTTGTCCGGAAGCGCTTTACGCGTCATCCGGTGGTGATCTCGGCGAAGCGGTTTGCAGCCATCAAGGGCCGTTCTCGCCAGGATGAGAAACATGCCCAGTTGGAGGCCGTCGAGGAGGAGCGCAGGTACCGGCAGTACCTCAAGGACGGCAACGAGCTCCTGTGCAGCCTGTTCACGGATCCCAATGCTCCGAAGGTCAAGAAATCAGCCAGGGCTCAGAGCAAGGAAGCCATGGCAGTGGTGAAGGATGTGGACACAAAGCTGGCAGACGAGCGACTGCGCAAACAGAGGATCCTGCGGGCCAACCGACTGCTGGATCAACTGAAGCCTGGACCCCGAGCTCTGCACCAGGCGCTTCTCTACAGCGAAATGATTCACCAGAGGCAGTACAATGAGGCCCTCAACGAGGAGATCGCGGAGGCAGCCCGCGCCCAGGAAAGGGCCGACGAGGAGTTGTGTCCCGCTACCTTGGTGCCCTTTGGCCACGCCACCGAGGAGGAGGAGGTGACCAGGCAGACCACCAAGAACATGGAACATGCGCAGCTCATGCGGGCGGACATCGCGCAGCGGGAGAAGATCAGGGAGGCCGAGCGGGAGCAGCGGATCTTCGAGGAGCAGGTGGACCGGGCGCAGTACAAGTGTCTGCAGGACAAGGAGGAGAAGGCGCTCAAGGAGAAGAAGGCCCGCAAGATCGCCTTCAATCGCAAGGCATACAAGGATGCCCTCCAGGAAAAGGCGGAGATTGCCGAACGTAAGTACCGTGGATAGATAACATCATATAACAAAAGATATACTATTCCTTTTTGCCAGATGAGCGCATTTGCGACGCCATTGACGACCGGCGCAACTGCGTCTACATCGTGGCCAGTCGCAATCTGGACAGTCGCTATGGAAGCCACGTGAAGCAGCTGCGGCAAAAGTGCCAGGAGGAGAGGGAACTACAGGCACTCCGCGTCGCCCAGGCGCAGCAGGTGCTGCAAAAGAAGCTCGAGGATCGGCAGTTGAACGCGGAGGATCGCCACGCTTTCGAAACGGAGGTGGACCAGAACCGGCGCCAGTGCGAAAGGGAGATCCTGGCCAAGGAGCGGCGCGCATATCAGAAATTGGAGCGGGAGCAGGACGCCGAGAAGCTCCGCTGCCAGCGGGAGCTGCAGCGCTTCCATGTGGCGCGCCGCTTGAAGAACGCCGAGGCGAATCGCTTCTTCGATGCCTCCCAGAAGCGGAAGAGGGACAAGGTGAAGGAGGATCTGCGCAACGTGCTCTTCGGCCAGCGGGAGGAGTTCCTCGAGAAGCGGCGCGCCGAGCTGATGAACCTGGCCGCCTGCAATGAGGATCCATACTTGGAGGACGACAAGAAGTTCTTCGAGCAGGCGGTCGACATCATGGAGGAGTCCAGGAAGGTGGGGCGACCCCTGTATCCCATTGCCACCGCCGTGGATCTCTACGAGCGGCAGAACCAGCTGGACATGCGACCGGAGGGCAGGATAGTGAAGAGGAGCCGTCTAAGGGACTACTGCTGGCCGGGATTCTTCTCCAAGGCGGAGCTGGCCTACCGCAAGTACGAGCAGCGGGAGCAGTGCCGCGAGGAGCAGGTGGCCGATCGCCACCAGATCTACTGCAACTCGGTGAAGATCAAGAAGCTGGCCGAGGTGGAGAAACCATACACCCCCTGTGTCGCCTCCTGTCCCATCAATTGCTTCCACCGCCGTGGAATGCCCGCCACGGATAGCAAGGAGTCCTTTGACTACGCCCGTCATGTTTGCTACACGGATCCCCCAACGGTAGCCGCCTGCCCCGGTCCCATGCAGGTGATCCACAACGACCCGCTGGACAACCAGCGGAAAATTAGCCAGCCTTCCATGAAGCTGCCACCCATGCCAGACTTGACCAAGAGTACTCAGCCCACTTTGCGCAGTGCTGTGGGCAAGGTTTTGAATTCCCTTCAGAAACCCGACTCGGCTTCCAATGCCAGGGATTCGTCTTCCAACGTAAAAGGCTCTCCTCCGTCCGCTAGTCCACCCGTCAGCACATCCAAGCCCACTGCACCGGAAGCAAAGGATGTGCCCCTTCCCAAGTCGCAGCCTCCAGTTAGACGCAGGATGAAGAGGAGCTCCAAAAGAGCTGGTTCTTTGGCGGCATCTCCTCCAACTGGCAACGATAGACCAGCGCCCGTGCCCAATCCCGCTGGAACCTGGGGCTCCGGACCCCTGCAGCCAGACTCGAAGAAGAAATCTAAGTAAGCAGGAATCCTCGCCTGCACTTTAACAAAATTTACGTTTCTAGGTCTTATTGTATTGATGTTGTCCGTTTGCAAAGATAAATATAGAAAAATATAGAAAAAAGGAATGGTGACAGACAGCCAAGGAAATGACGTTAATGGTTTCTTAAAAGCACTTAAACTTGGCGCAAAAGGACTTCTCTCACCCCTTTGCCAGTTTTCCATTTCCTCAGCCATTTTCTTGACAGCGACTGTGAATTGGTCAGTAACCCTTTCCAGCGACACTTACGCGCTTTGTTTAGCGCAGAATCTCAAGCGCAGAGTGGCCGGCTGGCTTCATAAATTCCAATTAATGCGTGGCCAAAGTTATTGGGTTACGTCCTCCACCTCCAGGTCATCCAGGACATTCAGGACATTCAGGACCTCCTGCTCCATCTTCATCAACTTGCGGCACTGAGTGACATCCATTTTTGTTTTCATTTAGCTTATTACCGGGCAGACATGTCCGGCGTTCCGCCCGTAACTTAATTTGAGCTGCTAACCAGGCTGATGAACCCGCCATCCTTCGGCGGAGTGGTGAGAAGTGGAGTGGAGTGGGTGTTCCGGCCGGCCAATCTCGCCGGGATAATTAGGGCCGTGTCCTTTCTGGAGCAGGCCATCCGTCCCAATGGGTTAATCAGCCGGCTCTTAGGACTTTGGAGCTGTCTTTTGGTGCTTGGTCAACCGCTGGGCTCCAAATTGACGGAACCGGCCGCCTTCCTCTCCTTTGGCAAGTTTGGAAAAGTTGCCGCCTGCCAAAGTTAACCAATTCCAATTTGGTGCCATTAACCATAAATTGCTGAACCGCTTCGCTTAGCCGCTTAAAACGGGGTTAATCGCGAAAAAGACCAACTGTGGGCCAACAAGATAGTGAAACATTTAGAGTCCCGATTTGGTTGCATGCAACAAAGGATGAAGTCTAGAAAGTTGTGTTTTTACTACAGCAGAGTAAGGCCGAAATTTAGTTTTCGATTGCTCCTATGTATTTTCTATCTGCATCGGATTAAAGTCGGATTAAGTGGTGCATTCTTAAAATTGAAATTCTAGATACCTCGTTCGAATTGTATTTATTGTGTGGCCAGCGAAGGGAGTCAAAATATTTTGAAAAGCCGGCACACAATAATATTTCTCTGGGGGCTTTTGCGGCACTCGAAAAACAACTCTCCGGAAATGGGGAACTGGATGGGCTCCACTGGTGGATAGAAGTGGCACAGCCAGCGGCGATACAATCAAATACCCGACCATTCTTGAAAACAGAATGGAAGCACAGCTGCACCAGGAGCAGGACTTCCAATCGGGAGCAGACACTTTGTTTACAAGAACAGCAATCGGATTTGTTTGCCCACGCGGACCGACGTGTTTCGTCTGAAGTTGGATAAATACGGTGGAAATGAGACGGGGAGCTGTATTTCGATAGGGTCCTAGAAATAACTATGAATAAATAATGACGAATGACGGGTGCGATCAACAGGTAGCCAAGGAGCCACAAAGGAGCCGCCAGAGCAAAGGAATCCAAATCCAGCCACATGGCCAGCCAGCGCGATTGTAATGTAAAACAAAACGCTCGCATCCTGCGCTTTTCCACTTTGCACTTTCCCGGCTTTTCCTGCACCACCAACAGCCATGCTCATTATACGGTCCGCCAGTTTAAAACTCAATAAAAGCTGCAGTATGAAAGATTACTTAATGAAATTAAGTGTGAAAAGTGTGCGAGAAATGGGCGAGGCGCCATGGAGAAATGGAGAAAAGCGGAAAAGGCGCTCCACAGTCCTCCACTCGACGGAGAAAAGGAGAAAAGGAGAAAGGGCGTCGAGTGGCGTGGAAAAGTGAAAAGGAAAGCGCCAGGGCGGCAGTAAATAATAATAAAGGCATGACTTATTGGAGATGCCACTGGCGAAGGATCAGCAACTGGAACTGGGACTGGAACAGGAGGCGAATCCTCCGCTCCTCAGCTTAACGTAATTCCCATTATCGGCTTAGCAGGTTGTGCCGGCAAGTGGATTTTTATTGCGCAGTCCGGCGAACTTAAGGAGCACGGAGATGAAATATAATACAACTGAACGCTTGGAGTGTAAGTCCCTAATCCTTCTGCACTTGATGCCACTTCCCAAGAATGCATCTTGTAAACGAGTGGGTCCTAATTATATTTGGCAAATACCTTGCCACATGACTCCCACTTTCTCGCAGTGTGTGGCACTAAGCGGATGAATAGGCCGCCCAAAGCTGCTTCACTTCCGAGCGTGATTCCCTGGAGATTACCACTATTAATGACAAGTACACTTTGCTACTCGACTAAGTGCTTGATATGGCCAGCTTTGACCAAACAGTGTGAACTAAGTGTTTCGGGTAGAGTACCCAAGGTACCCATAGGTGGTATGTGGTATCTGGCCATATCAACGCACTGGGAACAATCCGTTTAATGGCAACAACAAGAGAACGGAACAACATTTGTGCACTCCTTCGTGTGGCGTTACGCATTCAGGTCATTCCTGGAGAATCGTGAAGGCAGCGACTTCGGAATGGATGCAGTCAGGTAGGGCGACTTGCTGGCCGAGGATGCGATACTCTTTGGCGTGGACTCGGGCGCTTCGGGCGGCATCAGGGCTTTCTGGTGCAACCGGAAGCCATAGAGTCTGCAAATGCCATCGTTTTTAGGGGAGAATCGGGATTTTAAAGATTTTAAACGGAAAGGCACTCACCGGGGCACGTACTTCTCCAGCGGCGGATGGGGCCGCATGCTCGGCAGCTGCATGAAGAACATGTGCGGGAAACTGGTCCCAAACATGGCTCCGTCCAGCATTCCGCAGCGGGGACGCGGCAGGAAGACATCGTTGCAGCGAGGGCAGTAGACCTTCACGTGGGAATGGTTCCACAGGTCGGAGAGGCCCACGGGCAGGGTTCTCTGCCCCTTACAGTAGACCCTCGGACACGAGCCGAAGTCACCCCTCTCGTACTTCAGGCGCATATCCTCGACGCCACGCGGCGATAAGATGTAGCGGGCGTGGATCATGCCGTACAGCTCCTCCGCATCGGTGGTGTCCAGCCCCTCGTCCCAGCCCTGCTTGTCAAACTCCGTCTCCAGGACCATGTCCAGTGCCTGGATGAAGAGCTCCAGGCCCGTCAGGTTGAACTTGTCCTCTATGAAGTCGGTGGGCACGCGGCAGAGGAACTCGTGGCCCTTGACCCCAAGGAACCAGCTGATCCAGCTGCCATCTCCCATCGGCTCGTTGCTCTGGCTACAAGATAAAATATCCGAATCTGAATCCAGAATTTCTGTGATTCTATGGGGGAGAGCGAGTTACTTACGGGAACGACATGTTGCCAAGTCACTTGTAAAAAATATACTGAGCAAGTCCGGTACGAAATGACGTCTATTGACAAGACCTACTAGGCCATAATGACATCCATTTGTCAGTTTAGCCAGAAACGAATGTGCAGAAGGTCCGACAGGGCAGCAGTGAGTCACCTGTGTTCCAAACCCTTTATCACTGGAGGCTGTCTTGAGTGTAATACCCAAAACCTTGGCCACAAACTGCGTCTGTGATGACCAGAACGTAGTCCTGGCAGCTGCTTTAAGGGAAATGGAGAAGGTGGAGGTCGTGATCCACTATTGCCAGCCATCTTCAGTTCACCGATGAAGTAATGCAGCCCTGAAGGGTTAAGCGTAGTGGATACCCTGATAAAAGCACACACCTTAACCCCTGAAGCGCACTTTCGGTGGAGGCACTCGATTTCAGGAGATGAGCAGGACTAAACTTTGAAGGACCAATATGACAGCCTGGGGAACACAGAGTAGGTGGAGCAGGAGAACCCAAATGGAACTCACAGCGAAAAAATCGAATGTACCTCTGCAATATGAAAGGAGCCTGCATTACAGAGGCTTGTCTTCAGCAAAGGATGCTCTTCCCATCAGGATTAGTGGGCATCCCTTGGCATCTTGGCCATTTATTAACCCAATTGACGTTCTGCCCAAAATCAAAGGCGAATCAGGAGATACCATTTTGATTGACAAACATTTTCTGCATGTGTGCGCGCACTTTCTTGTTTTTCCTCTACAAATTCAATTCGCATTTTCACTTAAAACTTTTTAACTTGGTTGGCCTGAAAGAAGCGTACGCATCTCCGCCGTAGAGATGAAGCGGACATAAGGCAAACAAACACGCCCTCGAGACAAATTAAGTGATTTGCCCGCTTTACACATTTTTCCTGCTGATTACTTTTCCCCAACTCCGCGGCCGAAATTGAATTGCCCAGCAGAAGAGAGGGCACGACCGGTTATCAACTTTTGATTGGTCATGAAAATGGCCTTGGGCCACGGCAACCAAGATGACCAAGATGACCATGATGGCCAGAATGACCAGGACTAGGGAACTCGGGTCCGCCGACTGGCCTCCGTCTCCGCCTCCAGCTCCGCGCGAACGGTGCCCTCCAGATCGGCCAGGACCTTGCGATCGATCATGCGCAGTGGCTGGCGGTACTTGAGCACCGCCACCTCCATCTGGCTGTGCTTCAGCGAGGACACGCTCACCAGGGTGCGGACTATGTGCTTGATGGCCGCCGCCTCGTCGACGGTGGCCAGTAGCTCGTCCGCGTGCTTCTCCATGTAATCGCGGACCGGCTGGCTGGAGCGGCCGGTGGTGTTGGCCCTCCACTCGTAGAAGATGCCCGAGGGCTCCGTTTGGAAGAGGTGCGGAGTGCCATCCTCGTCGAAGCCGCCAACCAGGCAGGACAATCCAAATGGACGCCTGCCGTTGCTCTGCGTGTAGTTCTGCTTCAGCTGGGCTATGTATCTGCAATGGAAGCAAATCCAAATCAACCTAGTGGCTACACTGAGAAAATAGTTCTGCACTTCTTTGAAAGCCAGCAAAAAGTATGCAAGAATATTTTGTGGTTCGGCACTCTGCTGCTTCACTGCATACTTTTTCCTAGGAAGTTGCTATTAGTGCTTTTCCTCACCGCGTTATGTACTCCACGGTCGTGGGCTTCTCGAAGTTCAGGCGGTGGCTCTGGGCCTCCATTTGGGCGCGGCTCACCAGGATCCGTGCATCAGCGGTAAGCCCTGAAAAAGTCATCACCACGTGGTCGTCGAGCATGCAAATCTTGCGCACTATGCGCTCCTCCTGCAAATCGCCCACGGAGCGCTTCTCCACGCCGATTACAATGGCGTTGTTGGTGCGCAGACCCACCTGTGGGATGTGGCATTTGGGATTACCTAAGAGGTAAGTCCTGGTGGCGACCAGGCGGCACTCACCACAGTGGAACCCCTGCGGACGGCCTCCTGCGCGTACTCCACCTGCAGCAGGTGGCCATCTGGTGAGTAAATGGTCACCGCGCGATCGTAACGCTCAGCCATGGAACTCGTGCTAATTTATTGGAAACCCTAATGGAGCAACGTGTATGTAAGTGTACTTTGTGTATAGGATCGGGATTTCAAGATGTGTGTTATATCTAACCGCCTGCTAGGTGCTTAATAATCAAATCAATAATACTCAAAACACAATGATGGTTTTAATCGCATTTTTGCAACAATTGATTTATCATAAAACGTAATTTTAACTAGCTTTCAATACATTTTCTATTAGTTCGCTCACAATACATCCGTGCAATTAAATCAGCTTTCAATAATGAGGTAATCTGCTACAAAGGCAAATCTACATAATCGAATCCATAAGCGAATTAACAATTATCGTGTTAATCAGATTACCGATGTCACAGCGAAATGGGGCAATTACATTAAAACTGTTTCAGCCACATTTTGCAAATATTTCAATCTATTAGTATCGGCTGGCACACTTTTCAAACAGGACCCTCCGGAAAGAGGTCCTGTGTCCTGTGTCCTGTGTCCTTGGCACCTGTTCCTGAAAGGTCCAGCGTCTGAAATGCTGACAACAAAATCACAAAGTGCAACAAAAGCGCAAATCTCTGGTAAATGTAATCGTAATCGAAACAGCTTCATTTTGCTAATGTGCTTGGCCAACCGGAGCAGGACGAAGGACGAAGGACACCGCCGGAGAGTCGTCCTTTTGCGACTCTCCGGAGCGCAGAGTCCTGCGTCCTGCTTCCTGATGCGGTGCTTAGTATGCCAGCAGCGCGCAGCTGGGCATAAATTTATATTTAACATTTTATGACAGTCGAGCTTCGCAGGAGGAGGAGAAGGAGGAGGATAAGGAGGGGAGGAAAGAGGTCCTTTGGGTGTGGCGCATACTCACCAGGATTAGGCACGTGCCAGCCGAATATGGCCAATTCGCAAAACAAACGTTTCCAAAAGTGCGGCTGGCGAATAAATAAATTAGGCGGACTGCAAACAAAACGACCTGCAAATAGAATCACAAAAATGCAATTATTTTGCCAATTTACACACGTTGTCGCCCATGCAAAGGTTCGCAGTTTGGCAGTTTGGAAATATGTTCTATGCATTGACGGCCACGCGTTTTGTTTCAAATTGCATTACTCTCGCCGCGGGCCAGCGCTAAATGAATTAATAAAGCCATTTATCGGAATTGGCAATCAAAATGCATTAGCTGTGCTTTCTAAAGTTTTTGAGTTAAGCATTCAACCGGGGAAAACTTCAGGACGCATTTGAATACCAAACACAAGCGCGTCACTTTGAATAGAGGTAATTGTTTATGATTCATTAACCTTTCACATATTTTCATATCTCTCTCCTAACAATAAAAAGCGAAATAAAGAAAATATTTTTTGAATAACTAAATACATACTTCTAATGTGCCAAGTCGCCCATTAGCAGTTAAGCCCTTGTTCGAGTTGTTAATTAAATAAGAATTTCGATGCTAAGACCATGGCTTCATTAGCACTCAGGAATGTTTTGGCCCCGGGCAATGTGCGTAAATTAAGTATACGCCGTGTTTTCGGTGCGCGCCCCTGCCGCTTGGCATTTGATTAAGCACTTTTGCCCCATAAATAGTGAGCATCGCCAATCGAAGGGTGAATTGGCCCTGAGACAATCGTGCAGTGGAGTGGAGTGGGTTTCCTTTTCGAGGCATAAGCGGAAAGGCGGAAAAGTGGGAAAGCGGAAAAGCGGGAAGGCAGACGAGGCAGCCACATAAAAGCAGGCAACACAACATGTGCTAAAAACAGCAAGAACTTTGGCGGACAAGAGCCAAGAGGGTAGAGACTTGCCACGATTTGTTTGCTCCCAGCTTAATTTGTAGCGTCAAATGGAGTTGATTGTTGTTTTTCTTGCCTCTAACCCAACAGCATCCAGCAGCCAGCACCCAAGCCCCAAAAACCCACTTAAGCACCCCTTCCCCTTCCACGTCGCCGTCGAAGTCGCCGTCCCTGTTTTCGTCGAAACTAAAGACCCAATAAAAGTTAAGGACGCTGTTGCGGATAAACAAGGCTTGGAGCACAGTTTCAAGTGCTTCCATTGTTCTCCAGCTCCCAATCCCACTCCCCACTCCTCACTCCGATGTGTGGAAATTAATGACGAGCGATTTGAACACGACGGGATTGGCATTGGGATTGGGTTTGGGATTGGGAGTGGATCTGGGAATGGGAATGCGATCGAGATGGAGCGACGACGATGGTAATGTGTTTACATCGTGAAAATGTTGGCGGTCCTCGAACGTCTGTGGCATGTGGCATGCGAAGAAACATATTTCTGCAAGTTGACAATTAATCATTGTGCAAATATACGAAATATATGAATTTTATGAATTTTATGGCTGTTCCTGGGGTCGCAACAAGGCGAATACCTTCCAGAGTTTATGACTGTCTTTATTATGTTCTTATCTTATCCATTCCGCACAAAGACAGTCATTTAATGGTGAAATATTGATATAAAATTAGGAAAAGATGAAATCGCTCTCTTGGAATAGAGGCATTTCAACTCTTATATATCCTTCTATCCTTACTTCAATATGGTAGCTTTAAACAATTCATAAGAGCTGCTGAGCTCTTTGTATAGTAACATATATATACGAGTGTAGTATCTCTGCCGCCCCTCCAATCTCGGCCATTTAATCAGCAGCAGACGTCGAACGTGTGTATTTGTTTGGTTGGCCAGGACAAGCTGACGCTGGCAAAATGCAAATGACCTTTGACCATTGCCGGCAGACTGCTTCCGACTTTCGAGTGGGGAAACTAGAGGCTCCTGGTTGCCACGGCTCCTTCTCTATCTCCATATTACGTATACGTAGCTTTGCGTGTGTCTCAGCTAAGTAAACACAGCGCGGGCTGAGATGGGGGGCGCACCTGGTGTTTTGAGCGGGGCGCTCAGACATTCACCTGAGCCCTTTTTAATAAACCTAGCAATGCACACACCATTGTTGACATAGTCCTTCTCGGGAATCCTGCGCGACCTGCTGCTCCCTCTGCTCCTGCTGCTTATGGAGATGTAGATGTTGCGAGTGCCCGGCCCCAAAGTGCCACTTTGCGTCAACGAACTTTGTCCTGGCACACGGCACTCGCCTCTCAGGTCACGGCAATCAGGTCGTTTGCTCCATTCTGAGATAATCATCTCATCTTCTCGGCGGCCAAAGACGATTCCGATAAAACTTCAAGGATTCGACAGGAATTTGTCAGCGAAATCTTAATTGAGCCGTATTAACCCATTAGTTTGGTGCAGATGGGGTCTTCGGTAAGTTTAACCTTATAGTTTCCGGTTATCCCCCAGATGGGCGAAGAGCTCCTCACTACTTGAGGAGCAATAGTTATCCACAGCGCTCCGTTTAATTAGAAACAAGATGTTGGCGTGCTGCAATGGACGTGGCTTGGTTTAGGACTGGCAATAATGCAATTTAGAAGTTTAAACCCGCCCGCCGCCAATTGCAATTCCATTTCCAAGTTTCGAGTTGCGAGTTCCTCCCACGCAACCGCGAATAAAGTGCAACCAATTGCAGCAAAGTGCAACTGCAACTCCATCACTCAGCAGAGCGGCCCCCGATTTCCCCATTTTCCGATTTCCCGCTCCTCCGCCTCTGCCGACTTACTGAAAGCCAAATGGCGACAAATGCCGCGCAAATTAAGGGGGGCGGGGGGTAAGGTATTGATGGGAAATCGAGAAAAATGCGGCACGCGAAAGAAAATGGAAATGGAAGCGAGTCGAGTCGAGTCGAGTGGAGTAAAGTAGAGTAGAGTCGAGTGGGTTTCCACTAATGGTCAGCGAGCTGGAGGAAAGAGCGAGTGCTTCAGCTGTCGCGCACTTTCATCTTATTAAAGTTGCAAGTCGTTCAATTTTTCAGTTCCGAGGGAATTGCGCTGACACCACGCCCATCTATCATATCGCAGTGGGCGGAATCAATCTGCGATACTGCATCAAACGTCACATAGAACTCGCAATCGCAGCGAAAGTATCGAATTTCGGTGATATATTGCGACGCCCACTGATAGCAGAGCTGGCAGAGCTAGTGGAAACTAAGCCAGACGTGCCAGTAATTTATGCAGTTTCCCTGGAGGCAAGTTCAGGTGGCAAACAAAGCCAAAACCCGAAACCCGAAAAAGTACCAAAACACTTTTAACGAAGCCGTCGAATAAGCAGTTGGAACTAGGAAGTAAACAAGCCAATTGGAATGGCTGCAAATCAATGCTCCACTACATACGAGTATATCCTGGCGGTGCGCAGGAGAAATAGGAAGGACCTGTCGATTTCTTCGGGCTCATGCAGTTTCCGGCTGCAACTGCAGCTCGACACGCGACCCCATGCATATAAACATTTCACAGTCTGGCGACATATCTGAGATATTTTTATGGCCATCGTGTGGAACACGCTTCCTTTTGGCCGGGCTAAAAAAAAAAACACGGAAATGCGAGAGAAATGTGTCTGTAGAGCGCTCTTATCTCCGTATAATCCACTTTATATGTTCACACCACCATCCAAATTGAAAATAAACACAAATTCGGAACTCGGAATCCGGAATCCGGTTACGAGGGATCCGAAAATCCAGTTGGAGATTACCATTTATTGGGAATTAAAGCTGGCATATAAACGTATAAAACGTGCTTCAGCAAAAACTCTACTAGTTACATTTAAAGAGTTTTTAATAATAAAAGTTCAGTCTTATTGAAATCCGTTTCAAGCGATCTATTCCTTTTCCATCAAAGTCAAAAATGTGTTGGTAGTTTGTATTGTCTTTGGTACAGCACATCTCAATAAACAACTCGCAATAAACAACTAACTTCCAAATTTCAAAGTAAAGTGATGCAGCGCATAGCTTCGGTGAAGTCAAGTAACATAAAGACATCCATTTCCGTACTTCACGCGGAAAAGCCCCACAATGTGGCCAAGACTACTCCCGCTGCTGCTAATCTACCAGATCATAAAGTTTCCGAGAAGACGCCGGAGAAGTCGGAATCGAAACCGAAGTGCCCGCCAAATCGAAGCACTGGACTATCGAGTGCTAGGCCTCAAATGGTGAGAAAAGCCAATGTGGGTCTTACTCCCAGGCCAGGTTCCTTGCCAGGCTCCGCAGCCACCAGGAGCACTGCCTCCAGTAGGAGCCACCATTTCTGCATTCCCGTACGGAGCTCTTATACTGTAACCAGCCGCGCCCGCCGCTCCCACGACCACGGAGTCTTCCTGTACCATCTGTCCCAGTTGGAGCAGACCGGATTCGCCAAAAGTGCGGTGGATCCCATGAAGTCCGTGCCAGCAGCGGAGCTGCAACTGCTGCACAGTGGCCAGCGGACCAGCTACCTGGAGAGGCGTTACGAGCGCAGCCCGGACGACAAGTACAACTATCCGGAGGCCACCAGCTGGCGATATGGCTGGTTCCACCGGGAGTCCGATCCCCTGCAGAAGCGAGTGCCCCGGCGAGATTAGAACAGCATGTCGTGCTCGTCCATTTCAATGAAATTCTTCGCTTCAGGGGAGCCTCTAAAATATTTGGCTATTAAATGAAATTGATATAAATAAAAAATTTACGGATATTGTTTAGATAAAAAATTTATGGATATTGTTTAGATATTTGGCGTTTAGCGTGCAAAAACTAATAAAAGGAAAGGCCCAGTTTAGGTCAAAATAATTCAGCTTGATTTTCGCCAAGGGCGATATTAAAAGTTATTAAACGAAAAAATGTCCAAACCTGGCAAGGCGAAATAACTTTATCAAATACGCTCGCATGCCATCCACCCGGGCAACTGGGGCATCTGGGGCATCTGCATCTGGTGTGCATCAGCGCCTCGACGAGCTCATCCCGAGCTCATATAGCACGATGTGTGGAGCAGATGCCAAGAGCTCCACTGACAGCGCCACTTTCCGACAGGCCGATCTCTGTTGTTTTGGCGCTTTCGGAGGAGCAGCAGTTCCGCAGCTCAGCAGTTTTTCAAGTTTGAAGCGGAAAGCGGAAGGGAATCCGGCAAGGACAATTGCATTAGTCTGCTGCTCGTATGACGTACAACGGGGCGTATGCTTGTTGTCTGGCATTTAAAGTGGGCCAAAGTTGGGCAACTTCTCGGAGGGAGGGAACTCGTTGCGGCTGCCTCTCTCCTTTGATTGACTCATGAAAGTCGGCAACTTTTTAATTGTTTTGTAACATTTTCATTTCAACGTCTTCAAATAATTTTGACATTTTTCCGGCGACCCGCCAGTGCAATGAGCATTCTCCGGGCGTTGGCTCTAAAACTTATTAACTTCGTTCCATGTCGAAATGCTTTAAATTCCTCTGTTCTCTGTCCTCGGTCCTCTGTCGCTGATTGTCTGCACTTCAGACAATTCATGGCAGATTTCGAGTTTCATTGTTGCATCCGAAGCACTTTGAGCTGCGCAAACTTTCGCCGACCAAGACACTCTGCCAACTTTCCCGTCCTGTCCATCCAGCATCCACGGTATCGTGCTACCAACCCAGCTACACACCGACCCCTCCGGATCACCGGCTCCTCGGATCCTCTGGTCTGTCTGCGGTTCCCGTTTGTTGGGTTGTTGAGTTGGTTGGTTGGTTGGCTGGCTGGCTGGCTGGTTGGGTTTGGTTTGCCTGATTGCAAACAACAGTTCCCTCCCAGCGGAACTGAAGTTTATTATTATTTGGCTTGTTTCGCGTTTTGGCGCTTTTATTTACCTTTAAATAAATTTCCCTTGTATTCTTTTCCAGCGCTCTGCGTCTATTTGTTTTCGATTTCGCTGCTGGTCGGAAGTTTCCCATGTTTACGCACAAGCTGGGATTGATTAATGCCGGGGCACACACAAGTTACTAATCCTGCACACCCCATATCTAATTTATTTGCCCCAAAAAGAGGCCAGCATAGTTGGAGAGTCGGTCCAAATGTTTTACGAGTACCACACTTTCTTGGCTCGCGCTGAATATGATGGGAATTTATGGGTCAGCGGGCAGCAAAAGCTGAAAATTCGGAACATTTTGTGGTAATTTTTATTACTTCAATAGCCCAGGATATGATGCTGAACATGCACTGCTCCTTTCCCCCCCGTCGGCCAAAACTAACTTGGCCGTAAAAGTTTGGGTTCTGCGGTTCTCGATTGCGAATCACAGCCGGCCAGTTGGCAAGTCCGGGTCTTTGTGGGCGGTGGGGAAGCCCCAGCATCCCGCCCCCAAGGCAATACGCAATGCAAAACTATAATTCTGAGCAATCAATGCGGTTTGCAAAGGCAATTGTTCGGCTGGAGTCAGTTATTTAAAGTCCCGAATGGCTATTCAGCAGTAGTTTCTGGAAATTTCGTGATAGAGCCGTTGTTAGAACCATTTCACAGATAATAAGGCACTTGCCGACTCGTTTTCCCGTAATTACAGTTGGTTATTGGTTTTTATACTAACTTTTATTGCGAAACACTTTTACAAATTCTGCTTTGCTAGGTCAAGCACACACATTATTGTTTAGATCTATCACGTGGTTTCAATTATTCTCGAATGCATCGCAACCTTTCGGTAATACCTGAAAACCGGTCGGCCAAATGAACTTGCTTGATGCATATACATATTAATAGAGGGATGATATAAATCGTAAATTAACATTTCGCCTAATGATCACAATCGCTTCGCAAATTTGGGCCAAATGAAAAGGAGTTACAAACCACTTGCTTCGGATGGGTTTTATGTAAAACTAGGTCGTTGGAAATCAAGATATATAGGTAAAGTGTACATTCTTATGTATTTCTAGTAGTTTCTGATTTGTGCCTTACTTAGAGAAGATACCGTACTACAGCCACGCGTTAAGTATAGCAAACTCTCCTCTTCATCCTGCTCCAGAATCTCGGACGTAGTTAGAAACAGAGTCGCCTTTTCGTTTCGATTTTCTCGCTACGTTTATGTTAAGTGGTAACAGTTAATTCATTGCATAGTCGGAACAATATGGGACACACGAGCAGCACCTCTCCTCCACCTACTCCGCCCTACTCCGTACTCCAACACATCACTTCGGCTTAGGTACACGCTTAGGAGTTGTCTCAGCCGCTCCCTTCTTGGACTCCTTGGCCGGTCAGAGCAGCTTCTTGGCCGTAATCGTCGTGGAGAGGGTCGATGCCGTGGCCGTTGCTTTTTTGGACGTCGGTGGTTGCGATGGAGTTTGTATCGTGGGGGGCAGACCAATGTCTGTGGAGGGCAGGATCTTTTCCATTTGACGCTCGGCCGCCTCTCGCAGCGCTGATTCCGTCGTTGATCCGCTGACAATGCCGCTGCCACCACTGGTGGGGCCACCACCTGATATTCCGGTTGGACCAGATCCTGTTGAAGCCTTGGTGGGAGATTTGGGGTCCGGTTTTGGGTTCGTTGCCAAGTCGTCCAGGTTCTTCGCGTTATCCTTCAATGTTTTGGCCGTATCCTTGAATGCGGGCTGAAGGAGCTAGAGTTGTTAGACCACTGACTTGTATGATTGTACTAAAACTTACCTCTGCTTTCAGCTCCTTGGCTTTATCGGGCAAAGTTTCCTCCTTATCGCGCATCTCGTTAGCAATATCCTGAATCTCCTTCGCAGAATCGTGAATATCATTGACAAGCTTGGACAAATCCTTATCCGCTTTGTCTACCTCAGACTTCAGTTTCTCAGCCTCTTTCATGCTCTTGGCAATGGCCTTCTCAATCTTCTGCTCTGCCTGCAGCACTTGCTCCTTGTCAAGCAGACTGATCAGCTCCTCAATGGCCTTGTCGCTCAGCTTGATGTTATCACGACCAATGGACTCCAGCACCTGTAAGGAACACCAAATCAGTTAAGTGTATGTTCAGCCCAACACACATGTCATTATTACCTTGCGAATATCGTTGACGGTCACCACGCCATCTTTGTCGGCATCGAACTTCTCCAGTACAGCTTCGATGTGCTTAAGTCGTGCCTCATCGCTGGTTTCCTTCAGCACCTTGATGTTGCTCATGAGATCGTCGATGTGCACGATCTCCTCGTGACGTCGCCGGGACGCCAGCTTTGAAAGCAGTTCGGTAAACTCCTCCAACTGCTTCTTGTCGATATTCGTGGCCTCGCGGTCGATGCTCTGCACCGCCTTGGTGATCTCGTTCACAGAGATCACACCATCCTTGTCCGCGTCGAGTTTGACCAGCAGATCCCCAACAACTTTGAATCGCTCTTCATCGGATGCCTCCTTCATTCGTCGAATGGTGGCGACCAGCTCATCAATGTGCACCATTTGCTGTGGTTCGGCCGCGGGACTGGAGGCTGCATTATCACTGGATTCCGCCTGCTTGATTTGATGCTGTCTGGCCTCCAGGTCGTTAAGCACATTATCGAGTTGGGAGATCATCTTGTTGACCCGATTGTAGAGCAACTTAGCCGCCCGGCTTTCGCGCACAGGCTCCTTGACCACCTGTCGCACCTCGCGTAGCTCCTCCACATCCTCCTTATAGTCGGCCAATTCCTCCTTCAGTTCCTTGATTGTTTCTTTCTCCACCACGAGCTGCTTATCAGAGGACAATGTCTTCAGAGCCTCAGACAGCAGCTGTACATCAGTAGAGGAAATGCCCTTGTCTGTCTCGGACACCGCTGGCTGTTCCTTGTGATCCAGCAGATCCTTGGAACCCGCCAGGTTTTCAGCAAACACATAGGGAGCGGGAATCTCTTCCTTGATGGCCGACCGTTTGGCGATGGTCTCTTCCCGCTCTTCCTCGCGCTCTTCGCGGATCTTGCGCTCCTCTTCCTTGATGATTTCGATCTTCGTCTTGTTGTCCACCTTGCCCTCGCTCTCGCCGATGGCGTGACGTGTGTGGGCGCCCACTGCATCCGGCAGCACGCGCATCGTCTCCTTGAGCTTATCGGTGGTGATGCTGTCGTCGGAAATAAGCATGGTGCGAGACAAGAGCAGCAACGTGGGGGGCACCTGTTCGTTCAGCGAGAGATCTATCCACTCCTTTAGCTGGAAACGAAGACGCTCCTCCGTTAGGCCATATGCCCGCATTCCACGTGCCTTGCACGCCTGCTGCAGCTCCAGGAGGTCCAGGGAGTCGACTCCTTCGCGAGCAATCACCCGGTCATCGGTGGCCAAAGATCTGAGCTTCAGACGCAGCTGGAACCGCAGCAGCGTGGTGGTGCCAATTGTGTTCAGTTCAAGGACGCGACAAAGTGCCGCCAATTGCTCCCGGGACAGTGAATCTAGGGTGATCTCATCGTCAAATCGCTTGGCGAACTTGATGATTTCATCGTTGCTCACTGACTCAGTTGGATTCCGGATCTTAGTGAAAAAGGCCTCGAACTGCTTGGCCTCTTCGCTGCTGTGCTCCTTGTGCTGGACGGGCATCTGATCTAGGGTCTGCTGCAAGAACTTGGCCACCTCGAGGCGGACGCTCAGTGACTGCCGCAGCTTCTCCTGCCGATCGGTCGAGGTCTGGAACGTGGAGGGCAGCATGCCGGGGAAGAATTTGATGAACACCGGCAGCAGCAGCTCCATGAAGGGCACGATGATGAAAACCGAAAAGGGGATCAGACGGAACAGGTCAGAGGTGGTCCGCTGCAGCTGCTTATTCTCGCGCCGCGTGAGCGTCTTGCCATTGAGCACCCGCCAAAGGAGCTTCGAGCAAATGGCCACGTCGATGAAGAGCAGCCGAAAGCCGTGATAATAGTGCACCAGCTCATCCCAAATGCGTGTGCGGAGCGGCTTCTTTGGCTTCGCCAACGACTTGTCAGCGGGTTTGGCCAAAGTTGTCGTTGCTGCAGTCGCCGAAGTGGAGCCCGCGATCGCACTAGCGTTTTGACCCTTCTCCGAGGAGGCCGTGGCGGTAGCGGCACTGCTAGCACGAACTGCCGCTGCCTGGCCATTGGCCACCTCCTTCATGATCTCCTCGACCTTCTCCTTCTGCTGGTTCTTCAGCTTCTTGACGGTCGCGTCGATCTTTGAGCTGGACGTCTCCAGCATCGTCCGGCTGGTGTGCAGGTGCCTGAATCCATAGCCGGAGTAGTGGTATCCGTAGCTGGCAGGCGGCTGAAACCTTCTGCTTAGCTCCAGCACCGAAGTCGACGCCGATCTTCGTGGTCGTTCATCCTCTTTGGCGGGTTCATCTGTGAAGTTCACCGAGCTGCATGCGCAACAGTTCGATTTGAGAACTGCAAAAGGCATTGAAAGAGGCAGTTAGTAAGATAGATAGTAGAAGTAAGATAAGTATATCTGTATTTAAAAGCAGGCAGTGCTCAAGTAATGTCTGTATTTTATTTTAATACACAACAAAGATATAAGACAATATAATATTCCCACAAAAGAATCTTTTAGGTCATCAACCTTATTCCATATGATTTCCCGAAACACCTTTCCTTGTTTCAATGAAAATGCGATCAGATGAAGAGGCAGCGGAAAATGAAGAACAAAGAATGAAGGAAACGGCACTTGATGAGCTATTAATCAAAGCTACAAGAAATGAGGAGAGTTTGTAGTTGATAAGCGCCTTGATCATGGATTTCGTTGGGGTTTTCCGTGGGGCTGATAGTTGATAATGGGAAGGCAAAGATTGCCGGCGACTGACCAGATAAATTAGCACCTGGAGTGGAGCTTACATAAATGGCGAAGCGAAAAAACCGAAAATTCACACAGCCGGTGAGAATTCTCTACCTTCTTCTATAAATACATGCTTAGCAAACATTCAAAAGTCGCCGTCGACTGCAATTGTTTACAGCGCACTTTTCCTTTTCCTTTTGCTTTCTTTTATTTGATTTTCCGATTCTTGGCAAGCGCTCAAGGTAAATAATTTTGCAATTGAGCGAAAAGGCGGGAACAGGAGGGGAAACCGCTGTGGATAAGGTGAGGGTGATTCCGACCTATTTCGAGTATCTACGATGGTTTAGACCCGCTTTCTACTCCGGACTAGGACTGTACTTTTCCGCAGGTGCCTCATTGTCTGGGTTTTCTGCTACCTGTCGGCGAATCTATTCCCTGGCAAGTGACTTCCTACGAAATCTAAATCTGTCGCTCTGTGAGTCACTAGTAAAAACAAGGGTATAGAAATAATCCTGCGTATAACCCTAAAGAGCCATTCTGCTTATAGTGAAAGATGTTGAAGATAAAGAAATTATTATTATCAAATATAAGCCATACGAATAGGGTACGAGATTAGATTGTCAGTTGTCGCGATCCAAAGTCAACAAATTGCTGAACACAATGGCAGTAATTAAATTAGCAGCTAAGTTTCCAAAACACTGATACGTCAGTAGAGCTCCCAAACCGGTAAAAACTGTATTTGTTGTTTGCTCCAAAGCAAATAAATTCGGATCCCCTAAAAAAAGTGAGGCTACGCCTCTGCTACTATTCACCCACTGTAGAACTTCCAGCGCACGTCGCAGTTTCCAGCCAGTCAGCTGTTTCCAGCGAAAGTGCACTCAAAACAAAGTGCCCGATAATGCACACACGAGTGGAAAGTTTTCACGCGATTTCGCCTTTGCTTCCCCGTTTTGGTCAACTTACAGCGCTTGTAGACATTCTGGGCCAAGTGACTCGTCCGCAGATTGCGTCCTTTGTGGCGCAGCAGGGCGTTCATGGTGGCGGCGGCGGGCGTTGGCGAAGGGGGGCGTGACTCTGCGCTGCCTCCAATCCGAATCCAAAGTATTTTCAAATGTAATTTTGAATTTCCGACAAACTGTCTGTGGATTGTGTATCTTTGGGTTCTCTGTCGCTCGCCTTCTGATTGCTTTTGCCCTTTTTCGCCTTTGTTTTTGTTTTCGTCTGCTGTTTGCTGTCGCTTTTATCTGTCCTCACTGTCCTTCTCTGTTCCTCTTTCGCTGGCGCAAGTAACGGGTTCCTTCCCACGATTCTCGTCTAATGGGAAAGTAAATAGAAGGTGGGAATTCTGGGTTTAGCCTACTGCTGATTTGGTTAAAAGTCAATACATTGATTAAATCCCAAATTTCTTTTTGGACACACACACACACACACACTATCCCACACACTATCACACACACTCACGCACTGAGCTACGTCATCGACGCAATATCGCGCGATCTCGATTTGTTTTTGTTTTTGCCTCGCACGCTCTTTCACACCAAATTACACAACTACAGCAACAAATTTCGAAGTGTGTTCGCATTTCGTGCGACTGACAACCGGTTAAATCACGCCTGCAATGTAGCCGCTGATTGTAGCGTGTCCGCAGTGCAGTTTATATAGAAGCCATTTGTCATTCCTACCGTGCCAGTAAATAATAAAATCTAAACTAAACCGTCTGTTTTCTCACTTTTTTCACGTTTGACATCAGTGTGACCGTTCTGCGAGTGCCAAAAAACACCGATGGCCAATTGCCGTATGTTAGGGGGACTCAGGTTGTGGCATATACACGTAATGTAACTTGATGGATTTTACATATGATTGAAGAAATGATTGAAGAGAAGAAATGCATCAAAGCATCTTTAGTGCTTACACTTACTGCGACATCAAAGGTTTTATACTTAGATCAGCCTTTCCAAACCAATATAGACCTTTAATGCACTTTGGGCTAACAACCAGCGCCAATTAAATCCTATGACACTTGAATAACCATTGTTCAATAAACAATGCTAACTTCTTCGGGCAGCTTTTCGACTTTTTCCTAATTACTCAATCCCTAGTTCTGGTTAAGTTGCAGTTCACTTGAATCCGCACTCCAGAGCGGACAGCGCGAGAATGAGGCTGAGTTTGTATCTGCTTGTAGCCATCGGTCTGGCAGACGCGCACTGCGAATCCGTGAGATACATTCTGAATGCGCTCCAGCAAGAGCTGCACTACGAAGCGATTCTTCTGGTAGAAAGTGCGAGTGAAAGTGAACCGTGTTGGGAGCACAAGTACGTTCAAGGAGCGGTGCCCGTTCTAAGCTTCAACGCCAATCAAAGTTTGTATCTGAAGGATGCGATCAACACAAACATACTGGCACTAGTTTGCCTGAACGGAAAGGAAGGACGCACCATGCAGGCTCTCTATGAGAATCTGCAGGATATGCGCGATACGCCCACCATACTGTTCGTCCTGTCGGACTCCGAAGTCCAGGATGTCTTCCTGGAGTGTCTGAGCCGCAAAATGCTCAATGTGTTGGCGTACACAGGCTCGAACAAGGAGATCGTCTACAGTTTTCGGGCTTTCCCCGAATTCCGAGTCATAAAACGCAATGTAAAGGACATCCTTCGGTACTTCGAGCCCCAACTCGAAGATCTGGGTGGCTTTACCCTCAGTGCTCTGCCCGACAACATTATCCCGCGCACTGTGGCCTCCAGGAGCCCGGATGGAAGTCGCAAGCTGGCAGGGTATCTCTACCCCTTCCTGCGGAACTACGTGAGCACCATCAACGCAACTCTCAGGATCAGCTGGCGTCTGGTGCCCGAGGACGGCACCACCCAGTTGGGGGAAGTGGTCAGGCTCTCGGAGATCTATAAGGTGGACTTCCCGCTGGGCATGCATGGCATGGAGCACGGCTCGACGAGCCAGAACGTTCCGTTGGAGATCTCCAGCTGGTTCCTGATGCTGCCCATGGAACCCAGCCTTCCTCGGGCTCAGTTCTTCATCATGCTGGGTTTCGAGAAACTAACGCCAATGCTGCTGATGCTGACCATCCTGCTGAGCAGTGCCCATCGCATTGAGATGGGCTTGCGACCCAGCTGGCGCTGCTGCGTCCTGGCGGACAGAGTCCTGCGAGGAGCACTGGCCCAGGCATTCTTCCTACCCCGCAGGCTCTCCTTCAATCTAAAGCTTGTGTACGCGCTCATCCTGCTGAATGGATTCACTTACAGCAACTATGCCACCTCCCTTCTGGAGACGTGGCTCGTGCATCCCCCATGGAGGCAGCAAATCTGCAGCTGGGAGCGAATGCGCGCCTTGAACCTGAAGGTCCTCATTGTTCCCTCCGAGTTGGATACCATGACGAAAGCCCTGGGCAGGGAGTTTGTCGAGAGCAACAGCGATCTCTTCGAGCTCTCGGACTCGGCGCGTTTCCAGGACAAGCGCTTGGCCATGGACCAATCCTATGCCTATCCCGTGACGTTCACCTTGTGGCCAATGCTGGAGCACGCACAGAGCCGCCTGCCGAAGCCGGAGTTCCGGCGATCCCGGGAGATGGTGCTCATACCGCTGCTCATCATGGCCATGCCCCTGCCGAAGAACTCCGTATTCCACAAGTCCCTCAATCGGTACAGAGCCCTCACCCAGCAGAGCGGCTTGTACGAGTTCTGGTTCAGGCGGAGCTTCGGCGAGCTGGTGGCCCTCCGGAAGCTCCACTACAAGGTGGATGATGGCCGGCAGTCATATCGGGACCTCGAGTGGCAGGACTTCAGCTACGTGTGGCTGGGCCTCGTGGCAGGAAGCATCGCAAGTATCCTGGTGCTGCTGGGCGAGATGGGGTACCACAGGTGGCAATCAGGACGAAATCAGCATTGAACTTGAATAAATACCATGATACGGCTTCGTTTTATTTAAGCATTTATAGAACTCTGCGAGTCCTAATTGGATAGAGCCACCCAGAAGTGCAGCACTGGCCTGCCATTAAAGTAAGTGACAACTGATTGTTATTGCTTTCCGCTCCCGGCTGTGCAAGTGGGAGATATCAGATCCTATCGCAGTGGCCATACCCCTCTGGGAAGTGCGGCAAAGTGGCAGTATGTGCTACCAACTCGTTCCGGACAGTCGCCATAGCAATGCGGCTCGCACTGTACTTCACCTTCGCCTGCTTGGCGGGAGCTCATGATGGTTCCTTGAGGCACATGCTGAGGTTCCTTGAGGAGGAGCTGGGCTACAGGACCCTGTTGCTCCTGGAAAGCAGTTCCCAACTCGGGTGCTGGGAGCAAGCCAACTTCCACGACGGAGTTCCGCTTCTGAGCTTTACAGCGAACGAGAACGTTCACCTAAAAGATACTTTCAACGCAAAGATACTGGTGCTGGTCTGCCTGGACAAAGGCGAGGAAGATACAATGAGGTCACTGTACAGCTATCTGGAGAACATGCGAGACACTCCCACCATTCTATTCGCATCCTCGGACAGGCACATAAGCGACATCTTCGTGGAGTGCTTCGGTGAGAGTATGCTGAATGTCCTCGCGTTCAATGACTCCGGAATGGAGTTCATCTACAGCTTCCGCGCATTCCCAGCACTTCGAGTTGTGAAGCGCAGGGTGGAGCAAGTGCGTCGCTACTTTGAGCCGCAGCTTGAGGATCTGGGGGGCTGCGTCCTGCAGGGTGTGCCCGACGGCATCATGCCCAGAACTCTGGTGCACCGCGGCGCGGATGGAGAGATGCGGATGGGCGGATACCTGAGCCACTTCATCCGGAACTATGTGAGCACCATCAACGCCAGTCTACAGATCCGCTGGGATCTGTACCCCGAGGATGGTGACTTCGATATGGACACACTCACTGGGAGAAATCACGTCGACTTTCCGCTGGGGCTGGTCGTTATATCTTCCGAGACACTGCAACAGGACATCCCCATGGAGATATCCAGCTGGTTCCTCATGCTGCCCATGGAGCCCCCCCTTCCGCGAGCTCGGTTCTTCACCAAATTCGGCTTGTCGCTCTACCTGATACCCATCATCATACTCCTGGCCATGGTGCTGTGTAACGCACATCGCTTCGAAGCTGGCTTACCTCCCAGCTGGCGGTGCTGTTCGGTGGGCAGCACTGTGCTCCGTGGCGTCCTGGCACAGCCTTTTATCCTGCCGCAAAGGCTCGCGGCCAAGCTAATGTTCGTCTACTGGCTGCTCCTGGTGAGCGGCTTCTTTGTCAGCAACTACGTGATGGTCTACCTCACAGCCTGGCTCGTCCAACCGCCGACCAGAGATCCGGTGACCAACTTCGATCAAATGCGCAAAGCGCAGCTGAAGATCCTGATGCTGCCGCAGGAGGAGGATTTCTTGACGTCCATAAGGGGCAAGGAGTATGTGGAGTCGCACAGCGATCTCTTTCTGGCAGCAGATCCTGCGGATTTCCAGACCAAGCGCATGTCCATGGAGCTGCACTTCGCCTTCCCCATAACGGGCACCTTGTGGCCACTTCTGAAGCAGGCACAAGTCAAACTCCACCGGCCCATCTTCCGGCGCTCCAAGGAGTTGGTCTTCCTGCCCTTCATCATTATGGGCATGACCATGCCGAACAACTCCATATTCCTCAGCTCGCTCAAGCGATATAGACTACGGACCAGTGAGGGCGGCCTGTATCGGCTCTGGTTCCAGAACAGCTTTTCCGAGCTGGTGGGCAATAACAAAATCTCCTATAAGGAGGACTGGGTCCACGACTCCTACTCCGATCTGCAGTGGCAGGATTTCCACTTTGCCTGGCTTGGCCTCCTTGCGGCAACTACGGTGAATTGCCTGGTCTTCCTGGGCGAGATTGGGTACCACAGGTGGCTCTGCAAGCGCACTCACCACTGAACTCATTCTGTAACCATATTTCAACCATGACATGACTTACCAATAAATGGCACTTGTTTTTTTTGTGAAATAACCTTTCGTGGTTCTCATGTGTGCCTCAATGTTCTTGCCCCTTGCAGTCCAATTAAGAACCGTGACTTTTGAACTCATGAGATTAATGGTCTCTAATTGCTTGACTCATTTGGATGTTAGCTTGGACTTTAGATCTTATCATACCACAACTCCGTGTGAAAGATCCGTCCACTTGCAGTTTATCCCACCTATCCTAACTGAGCAGTCGCCTTAAAATGAGGCTTACCTTATACCTCGTACTTCTCAGTTCGATTGGCACTCGGAGTGCTTTCTTGAGCGACATACTGAGGTCACTCAGGAAGGAGCTACACTACACAACAATGCTCGTCGTGGGGGATTCCACTGCGTGCTGGAACCTGGAGCCCTACGAAAACGATGTTCCCATCCTAAGCTGGAGGGGAATGCCCAGCGCGTATCTGAAAGATACTTTCAACTCTGAGATGCTAGCACTGGCGTGCTTGCAGAACAGCAGCGAAGATGCACTGAAGTCGCTGTACAGCAGTCTTGAGGGCATCCGAGATACTCCCACCCTACTCTTCGCATCCTCGGAGGAGCAGATACCGGATCTATTCCTGGGGTGTTTCAGGGAAAACATGCTGAATGTGCTGGCACTCGTGGGTTCCAGCACAGAGTTCATCTACAGCTACCAGCCATTCCCGGCATTCCGCGTTGTAAAACGAAAGTTGGAGGAAGTTCATCGGTACTTCGTTCCACAGCTGGAGGATCTTGGGGGGCATACAGTAACTGCAGTACCTGGCAACGTGATTCCACGCACAATGTCGTACCGGAATGCCGAGGGAGAGCGCCAGTTGGCCGGATACGTGCACACCTTCATACGCAACTATGTGGACACCATTAATGGGACTCTGAAGATCTCCTGGGACCTCGTGCCCGAGAATGGTATGAGGCACTTCACGGTGTCCCGGCTCTCAAAGATGCAGCACGTGGACATTCCGATGGGCATCATGGCGCTCTACAACGAGACAGGCAGCCAGGAAGTGCCCATGGAGATCTCCAGCTGGTTCCTCATGTTGCCCATGGAGTCCCCCGTTCCGCGAGCCGAACTCTTCGTCAAACTGGGCCTGGAGCGGCTGCTAGCCATCATGATAGTTGTGGGTCTGGTGCTCGGCAATGCCCATCGGCTCGAGCTGGGATTGAGGCCCACCTGGCGCTGCTACTACCTGGCGGATAAGATGCTGCGAGGGGCCTTGGCACAGCCAATTGTCCTTCCGAGGAGGCTCTCCCCCAAACTGATGTTCATCTATTCGCTGCTCCTGATAAGTGGGTTCTTCTTGAGCAACTACTACCTGGCCTATCTGACTATGGGGCTCGTGCATCCGCCGGCGGTTGATCGCATCCTAGATTGGGATCAGTTCCGCTGCCTGCAGCTGAAAGTCCTGGTCGTCCGCGAAGAGTTCGACTACATGTCCTTGCTATTGGGCGCGGACTTTATGAAGGCCTACGGCGACATATTTCAGTTCTCGAACGAGACGGACTTCCAGAGGAGGCGCCTTTCCATGGATCCCTCCTATGCCTACCCTGTGAGCAACACCTTGTGGCCGTTCCTGGAGCTCTCCCAGGTGAGACTTTGGCGACCCCTGTTCCGACGATCCTACGACATGGTGCTCCAGCCGTTTCAAATTATGACTATGCCTCTGCCACGGAACTCCATGTTCCGCAAGTCCCTGGTTCGATATGCTGCTCTCACCCGCGAAACCGGACTGTATCCCTTCTGGTTCCGGCGCAGCTTCGACGAATTGGTGGCTCTCCGGAAGATCTCGTACAAGGAGGATGCGGGTAACCCGTACTGCGATCTCAAGTGGACCGACTTTCAGTTCGTGTGGCTGGGCTTCCTGGGCGGCTGCGGCTTTAGCACCCTGGTGCTCCTCCTGGAGGTGGCTCACTACAAGTGGCATTCGAGGAACGCCGCACTCTGAATGGATTACCAATAGTGCTAGCTGTGGAGCTACCTTGCTCCAAGTGGGGTCCAAGTACTAAGTAGAGTGTGTAATTAAAAACTCGCCAGGTCGCAATTTCAAACACTTTTTGCAAAAGCATTTTTATTCAAGTTTCACATGTCTCTGCTCACTGCATCTTGATTTTCATCGTTAAATGTTTTCCGTTTCTTGTTCATTTTCATTTTACTTGTTTTCATTTTCATTTTCATGTTCGATTGTTTTTAGGTTTGTTAATAAGTAGGTATTCGTAATATGTTATAATTAGGATTCGCTTCAATGGAATTACATATATAATGCATATATTATACGCCATCTGTGTCGCAATCATCTGTGCTCCTCGTGGTTCGCTAGTCATTAAAATGGGACTTTCCCAGCAAAGTTCCAAGCAAAAGGTCAAATAAACTGGGTTCTCGTGAGGAGAATGCAGTTCAAATGCAGTTCGAATGCAGTTTGAATGCAGTTTGAATGCAGTTCGAATGCAGGTGTCGTGTGTCTCGTTAGCAAAGGTGCACAATTGAGTAAACTTGGTGTGGAGTGTGGAGTGTGTGTGGTTCGATGGTGTGTTATCAATTAATTTTGCAGGACTGAATTAACATTTGTTGTACTCTAAAAATTTAGCACTATAAAAGGGTTGTCCTTTGGGTTTTGTTTTCTTTTCTTTTGTTTTGTTTCGTTTCGTTTCTAGTTTTATTTTGTTTTGTTTTTAGGTAAATTCTGCAAAAGCAATTACCAAAGATGACGTCTCGATTACAATTATAATTTGTAATTTGTAATTTATAATTTATAATTTGTAATAATAATAAGAAGTATGTCGCATTTGCTTGGCAAAGGAAAATAAATTTCATTTCATTTCATTTCTTTCTCTTTTTTGTTTGGTTTTGTACATTACATTTGTGTAAATATTATTCAATTGCGTAATTGCGTAATTTCTCCTGGTTGTCTTGTAAATTCATATTGCATATGTTCTGTGTGAGTTACAGTTTTTTAGTGTTACAGTGTTACCTTGCTACAGTGGAGGCCTAATCCTACTTTTGTCCTGGAAACTAGAGTCGTAACCTCGAAATGAAGTGAAGTGTAATGGAAATAAATATGGTCAAATGAGGGTACGTTAGTACGTTAGTTATGCCATCCTAAATATTGCCATCGTTATAACTATTTTATGTCATTTAATTTCTCCTCTTTCTCTTTCTCTTTCTCTGTTTTCTGTTTGTGTGGTACTGTTTTAACTATACATTGTGTATATGTCTAGACGCAAAACTTGAATCTTACAAATTTCGACTGAGTTTAGCGTTAATAATTTTCTTCTCTCACATCTATTTGCTTTCGTTTTCTGTTCGGTTCGCGGAAACACTTTAAAAATTAAGCTCAATAATCTTAAATTATTTATGTATCTGCTTTCATTTGGGTTACACGCCTGCCTACAGAGTGCTTTGAATTATTCGATCGATCTTGCGATCCACTTTCTGGCGATCGTGCCTTGTATCCATAATAATATCCATATTCTAAAAGATTTCAAACATTGCACTGTGTACACTTCTTGGATTGGTTACATTCAATTAGTTTTTGTTTTGTTTTAATTTTGTTTTTGTTCTTTTTACCTTACTGTCGTTACTGTCTGCGGTCCTGTTTGTGGTTTCACTTTAGTTTCTGCTACTTGAAACAATGTACAATAATTACAAAAATGTCTTGTAATTGCTAAAATTTTAATACTCATGTACTGTCCGCAGGAGTGGCGCTGGGCCCCTGCTACTTCCATATCTGATCTTCCCAGCTCTCTAGCTTTTCAGCTGACCAGCTGTCCAGCTCTGACCTAATCCTCGTCCAGCTAATCTGCGTCTACTATATAAATTACGTGTAGGTTCGCTTTCGCAATGGTTGCACTTGATTTCCTCGTCAAAAGTATTAGTTATAGCGTAGGATGTGGGTGTGTGAGTATTATAAACGCTTTTTAACTACAGCGTGTGGGTTTACTTTAGATATATGTATATGTTTATGTATATACGTGGAGTGGGTGCTTCACTTGTTAATAGGGGTTACATCAATTGTATTTTTTTCCGTTTTTCGATTTTGTTTTTTGTCCTTTTTTTTTCGTTTTGTTTCTTGCTTTAGTTTTGTTTTAATATATATTAGGTAAGTGTAAATATTCATATGTTGCCCAGGACTTGCTGGGCGTAGCTCTAGTTGCGATCGCACGATCTAGACTTAATGCCAAGGGGCCAGTGTGAATGTTGGCCTGGTGTGGGTAAATACATTTCGAAATACGTGAACGCAATGTGTTCTTTAGGCGAGAAGCTGACAGCAAAGCCTCTGCTCACTAAATTCAACAGTAAAGACAAACATCTAATTCCAAAAAAACGCTAGTGAGTGCTAAGAAATTGTTGTCCTAATGCCTAGAAAATCCTTTCGATTCGAGAGCTCCTTTCTACCACCTCTCGCTTTGTTTCTGCCCTGTGTTTCTCTATAAATTTCAACTGTGTTGCAAGACTTTTGCCTACATCTAAGTGTATATGCGCAGGAGCTGCATCCCGTCCGTCTGCTGCCTGAATGTCCGCCTAGCTGCTCGATACAATTTCTCGTAAATATCTATATAGGTTTATATATGGGTGTGTATTGTATGTGTGTGGGTTCCGAGTCAACTCCTAGCGATGTCCTTGGATCAGCTGCCGACGCCGCCACCACCACCTCCACCGCCTATTCCACCTTAATAGTAGAATATCTGGCCAGCCTTCTGGCGCTTGCGCTCCTCCAGCTTGCGATTGATCTCCTGCTGCCGCTCGGCCTTGCTGAGGGCTCTTGCCACGTACAAAAACTTGTTGTCGCCCAGCTGCTTGCCGTGCAGGCCAATTACGGCGGCCAGCGCCGACTGCGGGTTCTCGTAGGCCACGAAACCGAAGCGCCGGGAGCGCCCCTCCTCGTCCAGCATGAGCTGCAAGGATCGGAGAAAGCAAATCGATGATATAAACAAATCAGCACAGATGGGCCAGGTGGGCCAGGTGGAGTCCTCATCTTCCCCGCCGCCACAACTCCTCGTGGCTACATGGGCATGCGCAGCAATGTCGCAAGAGAGGATGTAAGAGAGTGCGAAACTGTGCCACATGGTTGTCGTCCAACCACCCGGCCCCACTGACACCCCCGCAGGGAAGATGAGGTGACCAAACAACGTACCTTGTGACTGGTGATGCGGCCGTAGGGCTCGAACATCTCGCGCAAATGCTGCTCGGTGAACTCCTCGCTGAGGTTCTTCACATACAGATTCTTGAAGTGCGTGGCCTTCTCCTGCTCCCGGTCCCGCCGTGGTATGAACTTGACCACATGCACCTTCTGATTATTGCACAGCATCCCATTCACCTTCTCGATGGCCGCCCGGGCGGCCTCCTCCGAATCGAAATGCACAAACCCATAGCCGCGCGAATTGCCATCCTCGTCCTTGGCCACATTGCAGTTCAGGATGTTTCCGAACACCGAGAACGTGTCGTACACCGCCTTGTTGTCGATGGACCGCTCCAGGTTCTTGATATAGATCTTGCCACTGTCCGGAGAGCTGTTCCCTCCACTGCCCCCGGTGGAGCCGCTGGCCAGAGCTCCGCCGCCGACTCCCACGCCCACATTGGCCGAGTGCGAGGAACTGGACGTGTGCCCGCTACCAAGGGAGTTGTGGCCATGCCGCCCCAGAACAGCGGCGGCCGCCAGGTGGTTACTGGCTGCGTGGCCGCCGCCGACGTGGCTCAGGTGGCCAGCGGCAGCGGCGTGGTGGTGCAGCTGCTGCTGGTGGTGCGCCGCTGCCAGCGTGTGGTGGTTTAGGGCCGGCTGCTGCTGGTGGTAGTTCGCCGGATTGCCGCGGAACGTCATGGAGTTGACGAACATAATGGCTGCTGGCTGTTTGTGGAGCGTGGTGGCGGCTAGTGGAGTGCTGTAGGTGCTGTAGGTGGATTCTGCGTCCTGGTGGCCGTGGCTCTGGATCTGGATACCGCTGTAGATGGGCCCGAGAATCTTGACGGCGTTCTGGTCCTGGTCTCAATCCTTTTAACTTCCCGCTCTACCTGCGTTGACCGGAATATGCGTTATGGCCAATCTGGTCATGGAATGGGTGGATTGCCCACTTACCAGGATTTGCACACGGAATATGACCAAGGATTCGCGGAGTTGAAAAAATCGTTTTTCTCTCGCCCAGACTCTTTTCCACGCTCTTCGCTCTCGCTCTCTCGTTCTCTCTATTTTTTCGTTTTCTCTCTGGCTCTTCCTTTCGCTCTTTTGTACTTTACTTTTTCTGGGGGCTTTCACTTTTGGGCTGGTTTTTTGGGGCTCTGCTGTGCTTTCGCGTAACACTTTCCGGTATTGTTTTCGAGTGGCACCTAAACTAGATTCTTCAGCAATTGCAGCAGTATAAAACCTGGTTTTTGCAGCTTCGGCGATAGCCCTTTATTATTTAATTGTATTTTATGCAAAAACTGTCGCTACTAGTGATTAGTGATGTTAAAAAACATCGATGCATCTGCGCCATCGATACGTGGGGCCTTGATGTTCTGGACCGTACTATCGATAACTTCCTCGGTAGCGATTGCTTAGCAAGTGCACCCTCCTCAACTAGCGGGTAATCAGCCCCACCAATTGCCTCCAAAGCAGCGTTTGCCAACACTGAATCTTGTTTTGGAAATGCAACCACAATTAATTGTTTACCTCAAATAAAGTACACAACCACAATTAAATGACGTGATGGACCAGAAAGGCGCATCGGGAAGTCGTTCGACCCGGCTATCCCAAGGAAAAGTCACCCATGCGCATCAGGCCGCTGCGGAAATTCGGCGAAGTAACATCATCGAGGACATGGCCAAAATATGCGAAGCCGATCGCCAGACTAGCTCCTTCGCTCAAAGGACTCAAGGTATCGAGCGGCCTTCGGCTGACAACAGTGGCTTCGTCGCCGTGGAGTACCTTATTCTGGCCAGCGCTGAGCCCACGCCCGAGGAGCGGGTTGAGATGATCATGCTGGACTTTTGCTCGTCTCCAACTTACACAGAGGATGAGGATGAGCCTAGCTATGAGTCGGAGCCGTGGTTTCGATTTCGCAAGAAAAGGATCAAAACTTACGGTCGGAAGAGAGATACAAAAGGCCATATGGTTGTGCAGCACGAGGAGCCCAGTAGTTCCTCGGCCCTCTCTGTACAGAGGGATCCCAATACTTCGTTGACCTCTGTGGCTTGTGACTTCGATGCTGCGGCATCGCAGAGGATACACGAGGTCCTGTTAAACCTAAGTCAATATCTTTCGGTGAGCGCGACCGATTCCAGTCCCACTCCTTCCGTCCCATCGCAAATAGATCTTCCAACCGAAGCCGGGCGAGATCCTGAGAATCCCCCGAATTCTGTAGACCACCAAGTTAACCTTTCAGATACAAATTTGGAAGATGAGTGTTTGAACACTGAAGTGATGAACTTGAGAGACGACCTGTTGGAGAACGGATTTACCTTCGAGGCCTCTATGTGTGACAATGAGCCGGAAGGTAGGGAGTAGTCTGATATTGCCAGAAACACATTTGTAACCCATTTCTTCCAGGAACTCTGGCAGACACTCTCT
Organism: Drosophila santomea; assembly: GCF_016746245.2. Lineage (NCBI taxonomy): Eukaryota > Metazoa > Arthropoda > Insecta > Diptera > Drosophilidae > Drosophila > Drosophila santomea. Next base: position 21,883,211 of record NC_053017.2, read on the forward strand.
TTGGCGATACCAGGCAAGCGATCTCCACCATGCATCCCCAATTGGGTAATAAGCGCAATTCTTATTGCTGCAGAGTCCACTAATATAAACCTATATTTTTTGAAACAGGAGAATGTAAAGTTTGGTCTGATGCAGACTCAGTACTGAAAAAGACCGAAAAAATGTCATTAGATGTTTTGAAGGAACAAATGCAAGCGGAACATCCTCTAGATGAGAATACGAACCTAATATTGAAAGGCATCCCAATGAGCGAATGGCAAACTCCAATGGAGCTGCCAGAGAAATCCAAAGAGCTAATCAACCATATACCCGAAGAAAAGGTAAAGTTGGAGCCAAGTTCTCAGAAAAAGCATGAACGTAGCAATGATTCAAATGAATCAAAGTTTAGAGCAGTCTCAAACAAAGAAAGCGATATTGCCAAAGAAAGGGGAGGTGCTATGGTCGTGGACAAGTCTAAAGAGAATGAACATTTTTTAAACGACGGTGATCTTCTTCAGGAGTTTCTGTTTAATGAATGGAACCCAATACAGAGTTTTGAAGGCCCATCGACATCGAAGGACGCAATTGAAGTGCATAAGAAAGAGATCAATTCAATGAAGCCTGACGACGAGCAGCAACCAGAGAAGAAGACACCCAATAAAAGTCAGTCCTCAGGTCATAAAATTGTTGGCTTTCGAAAAACGCCCTATAAATTTATTGAGGTTTCGGAAGAAATGAAACTTAAAGGCGAAAAGTTTGTAGCCCAAGTTGTATCTGATTTATATCAGTCTACTCAAAAGTGCCACTCAGTCACTGAGGAATACTCCGCTAATCATAGTCAAGTGATGAAATCAACATCTAAACCCATCGAAACATTGGATGTTACCAACAAGGAAGCAAAGCTTGAGGTTGGAGAAATAAATGCCAAATGCAGTCCTCTGAAAAAGGAGAGCATAGCAGAGCCCGAGTTTTCTGGCTTCCGTACAGCCTCAAATAAAGCAATTGTAATTTCTGAAAAGATGAAAATGAAAACTGCAGAGTTTATGACTGAGTTTCAGTCCGCGGAATCCAATCAGCAAAATGGTTATGAAGTCAATCAGCCAAATGACACGAAATCAATTGAGATTTCAAAGGAAATGCCATCGAAGGTTTCCAAGTTGGTCATTGATATTAAAATGGAAGAACCACATGACTCCAATGAATCAACGTTTATAGGCTTTAGAACAGCGTCAAACAAGGCCATTGAGATTACCGAGGCGATGGAGAGGAGAGGAGCCATGTTCCTGGCCCAGTCAAAGGCTACAGACCAACAAGACGCAGAACTTACTGAGGAGCTCGTTTTTAGTGAATGGCAGCTAAGCGATCTTCCTGATGTTGACCTAACTGTAGCTCCAGTAAATGTTGAAAAAAACAATACTGTGGATATGAAAACTAGAACTGAGAGCGAGTTATTTGGCTTTCGCACGGCCTCAAACAAAGGAATTGTGATTTCTGAAAAGATGAAAATGAAAACTGCAGAGTTTATGGCTGAGTTTCAGTCCGCAGAATCCAATCAGCAAAATGGTAATGAAGTCCATCAGCCAAATGACACGGAATCAATTGAGATTTCAAAGGAAATGCGATCGAATACCTCCAAGTTGGTCGTTGATATTAAAATGAAAGAACCATATGAACCCACAAATGCCCAGGATTGCTGTGACTCCAATGAATCAACGTTTATGGGCTTTAGAACAGCGTCAAACAAAGCCATTGAGTTTACCGAGGCGATGGAGAGGAGAGGAGCCATGTTCCTGGCCCAGTCAAAGCAGCCTAGTGATCTTCCTGATGTTGCATCCACCTCTAATGACCTAACTGTAACTCCAATAAATGTTGAAAAAACCAATACAGTGGATACGAAAGCCGCTTTTGAAAGCGAGTTTTTTGGTTTTCGCACGGCCTCAAATAAAGGAATTGTGATTTCTGAAAGTACGAAAGTCAAAGCTGCGCAGTTTATGAGTGAATTTCAAGCCGTTGGCCCAAGTACTGACTCAACCAAACCAATTGGGATCCCTGAGGAATCGAAAAGTACTTCTGCCCAGTTCGTGGAGGAAGTGGTGGCAGAAGACAGTCCCAGCAAAGCACCCATTTGCGATGTACAAAGTCAAGGAAATACCTCAGCTATTGAGCACTTCCATCGCAACTCCTCCGTAGATCGTTCGGCAAAGAAAGAGCATCCGAGGACGCCCAAGAGGTCCCAGGAGATCCACTCCTCCCTATCGCAACTTGCCGGCATATCCCCACTGGATCAGGCCACCAAGAAGTCCGTGATAGAGCGCCGAAATATCCTGACACTGAAGAGAAGACGAAAGATCACCTCGTCAACTGCAACTTCTGCAGCATGTGCCTCGCCGGCTGTGGAGCGATTCGCACCCATGCCCGCTGCGACAAGTACTCCGCTGGCTGCCAGGAATTCAAATCTCCCCGAGGACTGCACAAAGGATAGGCAGAGTGTGGAGGACATGTCACCTATTTGCATGCAACCCAGAAAGAGTCGAAGACTTGGTTTGAGTGGACGCCGCTATTAGGTGCATTATACCCAACAGATTTAAGCCGCTGGTCGATTTAAATGGGTAGATACTTAGTTGAATTAAAGTATGACATATTGAATGAGTCACTTAGTCACATTGCCTTGATATAAGTTATTATAATAAGCGTTTTTGTTGTAGCATACACCGTATAAGGAAATAAATGAGTTAACTACCTGCATGAGAGCCGTCTACCTACGAACTCCGCGCAAAATACCAGCAGGGACAAACCCAAACCCGCAGCCCACAAAACAAAGGCGAACAAGTAATAGTCCAGGTCGAATGCCTTAGCAGGCGGCTCATCATCCCGCATCAGGGTGTAGATTCCCTGATGGATGAGCTCCCGGAAAGTGTCCGCCTTCATTTTGATGCCGATGCCGTGCTCCTGCAGGCGCCTCATGAACTCACTGGTCAGCTCCAAGTACGGCAGGCTCATGGACACGCAGAAGGACTCGAGGGCGTAGCCCACACATTGGCGAATCATGTTGAAGCGCGGCGTCTTCAGCAGGTACTGCTGCATCAGGATCAGCTCCAGGCGATCCTCGTACAGCATGTAGATGTAGCTCTGGTTGAGGCCATCCCGGTACGCATTCAGCAGGGAGACGTTCAGGGTCATGCTGTTCTTGCGCAGACGCTCCGGCAGGAAGGTCTTCGCCCGCAACTGGCTCTTGTAGTACTCGTCGTGCAGACTGGGATAGGGAGCGCTGACCAGATCTTCCAGCGTGTTGTACTCCCCGTCGTACAGCCCGGATGTGAGGATGCTGGAGAGCGTGGCCAAGTAGACGTTGGTCAGTATGAAGCCTCCGATCGTTAGTATGCCATGGATAGCCATGTCCCGCCAGCCCGCCACGCTGATTTTCTGGTGGCAGTTGTACAGGATGTGGCTGAGGCTGTACAGCAGGCACTTTCCCATCTCGACCCGCGCCCGTCGCGCAGCCAGGTGCAGCATCAGGGTGCCGTACAGCACAGTCGAGATCACGACCACCCAAAGGGTCCAGGAGAAGGGTTTCGAGTAGTAGAGGTAACTGGAAATCGGACGGGCGTGGGGCGCTATGAAGTACTCGCGGACAATCGAGAGTGGTGCTGTGTAGGCCACTTTTGAACGTAATTCTCTGAAGTAGCAAACAATGTCGATCCTCTTTGTGCGCAGCATATCGGAAATAGCCAAGTACACTTCGTAATCCGGCAGGACGGGCTTGGCTACACTTATGATAGTGGCGTTATAGCGATTAGCCAGCTCCTTGACCGCCGCGAACAAATATCCGGCGCGCACCAAGTCACCCTGGTCGTTGAAGTACTCGAAGTCCCGCGGAGCCAGTGCGGTCCGCAGTATGCGCAGGGGATAGCCTTGAAAATCTCGGATTATCTTTGCGCGATTGAAATACTCGGATACGTTTGGTAGACTCATCGGTTGGATGCGAGGATAGGGTAGGTAGCTGTACAGGCTCTTCCCCCTCAGCAGAATCACGTTCACGAATCCCTCCTTGAAGCAGTAAGCGTAGAGGTCCTCCTGCGAAAATCTTGGTTCTTCAGTGGCCAGGAACACTATGTGCAGCTCATGGAGCTCGTCCAACATTCGTGGCAAAAGTCTTAAAACCAATTGATTCACATCGCGTCCAGATTTCATTAGACTTACAATGATCAGAGCTCTCTCTTTGAAGTTTCCTCGAACTCGAAGATCTCTAGCTGCGCTCGAGTTGGAAGAGAGTAGGATTCTCGGGGTGTCCAATATGTGGAGTATCTCTGAGTTTTCGAAACCATCCAAATCGATAAACACATTGAGCTCCGTTTGGAGTGCCCTGTTGAGGTCATGGAGCACTTGGACTTGGATGGATTCCAATTCAGGAGCACCAACTAAACTCAGGAGAACTGACCCCAGTAGTAAAGAGAACATTTTGATAGCCATGGGACAGTGGGAAGAGCCTTTATAGGCTGCCTACAATGCCCACATGACCGGGCAAAAAGTTTGTCGCGTTGCATTTAAAGTAATAATGGATTAATTGCCATCCACCCTAACAAAACTAAGCTCAAAAAAACAAAGGTCATATTATTTCGCTAGATAGCGTCGCATTAACCATTTAAGTTGTAGGATGAAGTTGGGGTCACAACGAACCAGGCCCGGCGGAAGGTGTGGGTAGTATGGGTAGAACTTGACACCCAAAATCGGACCAAGGGACAAACAATGTAAAGAATTTGAAAGAGTGTATGTTTTAGGTTTTAGTTTTGAATTTCCCGCCCCTCGAACGCGAAAAGCGCTTTCAAGCACTGGCAGCTCCATCGATATGCGCCTCCAGTTCTGGTCGTTGTCCAGCACTGCCATATGTGCAATTTTTTATCCCCATTCCAGTTGGTAAGAAAAAGTGTAATTGTTACGTTGCAGCAGTGAAATTGTACCAAAATTCGATTCCCTTCCCAAATCGCTGCACATTCGAGTGTTAGGTCTCGCAAGGTAACGCCACTTAATTGCCTTACGTCCGCAGGCGGGTTTGTTTACGCCCCCAATGGGACAACAAAAACAAAAGGGGAAAGTTGTGTTTACGTTTTCAAATACTAAATAGCGTTTACGTAGTCGGGGTGGTTTTGGCTAAAACTGGGGACTTCCAGCGGAAAGACCTTGTAATTAAGTGTGATAAGCGCCTAGTGCTCTCGAAGGCAATTAGAACTACACGTCTTGTTCCTTTTGATAATCGTGTTTTTGTGTCAAGTACCCACACACACTAAACAGTGGGCATTACGTGTGTGTATATACTAAATACTAAGTAGGGAGCTATTGGGGTGGACCCTTTCCACAGTTTCCACAGTTGATTCCCCCATTCAACTGGCGTTAGCTGTCAAGTGTGTAAGTTATTTCCTCACAGCTGCCCCAAAATTGAATCCGTGTTCTGTGAGAACCAAGTAGCAGGACACTAGACCCTGCTGTCCAGATATATACCAGCACTTGGAAGCTCTCTTTCCGCACTCTCGCGATTTTAAGCCCCCTTTATCGGAAATTTGCCGCCATATATCATATACATATGTGTGCATGTTGTATAAAACTCGATTGCGGCTGCAAACAAATTAGTCTCAGCTCGGTTCGTTTCGTTTGGAAACAGTGCTCGCGTTCTCTTTCTCCCCAGAGACACGTCAGTGGCAGCAGGCAGAATATTCGGAATTCAGAATATAGTATTCGCTACTCCAACCGCCGTATTCCATTCCCTAGCATATAACCCACTCCGATCTCCGGTCTCCGCAGCGCAACTCAGACCAAGGCTAATCCGAAACCATGTCCGACGACTTCGATGGCTGCGAGTGCGTCTGGTCGCAGGAGTACGCGATGCAGCGCATTATCAACTTCGTAAGTTCCTTTGCGCCCAGCTCCAAACTCCTGATCCATGGTCCTTTTTTACAGATACGACAGAACCAGGATGCCTGCACGGACACCGAGTGCTTGGATGGTTAGTATCAGTATCAGTAACTCACTAGGTCTGTTTTCTAAATATAAATCGGAAAACTTTAGTTGTGATAAGCCTTTATATATTGCCACTTCTAATCTATCGTTTTTGGATTTATAGTACATTTTGCACAGCAGAAACAGTCTGACTTTTACTGAAGTAACGATGATAACATTGCTGTTTCGCTTATACCCAATGGTATTTACGTTGTTATAACAATTCAGTAAAAATTAGGCTTTGTAATAAGTTGCCAAAAAGTATGCAGCAATTGAGAGCTGCATGCTTTGACTTTACCCACTTTTATCCACATTGCTAACTAATATATCCGTTCCCAGTCGTCGGACGCACCTCGCAGCAGGCGCAGGTCGCCGGACGCGGCGATGACAGCGGCTTCTCCGTCGCCATGATCTTCCTGATCGTGGCCATGTTCATGTACATAGTGAACCCGAGTACCTGGGGCAACTTCACCAGCAACAAGCGAGCTGGCGGCCGACGCGACAATAACCAGGACGGCTCGCCGCCACAGCCTCCTCCGCCGGCCATCAACTAGGTGACTCCGAGGACCCCTGCTTCTACGAAAACCTGAGCATCCACAACACAATTTGCAAACAGCATTTCCTTGTTTTGTTATTTCTCCCGCTATTGGGAATGAAACCACGGATAGAGCCAGATCAATCGACTTGGTGCCATCCGTTCGCACGTTTACACAGATTAGGCCAATTATACATCCCTTACATTGTACAAAACACTTAACCGCGCACTCTGAAACACACCGGCTTATCAACTAACATATTTGGACACTTTTTAAAAGACTTTGGAAAACGAACCGCTTTCCGTGTGTATTTCCTTTGTACAAGAGGCTTTAAAATATTTAAAACGTACGTTTGGTGGGCGGGCAATGATGTGGTTTGTATTCTCTCTTCTCGTTGGACTCGTCAGTTCTCGTTCTGCAGTTTTACCATCTTTTCGCGCACGTTCTTCAGCAGATCCTTCATTTGTTCGTACTTTCCCGTGGAGTCGGGCAGGTTCTCAAAGTTGATCACATCGCTGACGCCCACCTTGAAGTTACTGCCCACAGGCAGGCGATCGTAAACGGAGAACTTCAGCAGCGGCGTGCCCTCATAGGTCGCTTTAAAGGGAGTCGATGGTGCGGATTGGGTCTGGTCAATATTTCCGGACTCGGCATCAGATGGCGCTACCTCCATCTCTGACGTTTCATCCAGGTCAGTTTGGGATTTCGATTCATTCGCCGTCGTGTTATGCGACGCATTGCCCTCCAGCTCTTGGAGGAGCTTCTCCTGCTGGGCCTTCAAGTCCTCCAGACTTGGAGATGGCGAGCGCACTGTCAGCTCGCCATCCTCGCACTCTTCCGGCGGAGGTGGTGGCGGCTGGGGCACTGATGGTGGCAGTGGAGGATCCTCTGTTTCGTCTTCCAGTTCCATGTCGTAGTCATCGAAGCTGGTGAGCTCCTCGCTGGGCACGGAAGCAGGGTCGTGTGGAGCAGGCAAATCCACTAGTTTTTTGCGTTTGTATCCATTGATAACGTTTTCGCCCAGAGATTTGATAAAGTTCGCCTTGGACTGGCTCTCTTGGAATGGCGGTACATTGTGGTGCTTAAAGTCCTGTGGGATTAGGGGATAAGAGAAGGGTGCGGGATTCATAATGGCAGCACTCACGTCGAAAAATTTCGCATTGGGCTCGACATTAAAGCCGGGATACTCCACTATTTTGTTGATGTCATATTTGAAGGTGTCTGACTCTCCATCTTCGTCGTCGGATTTGGTAACTTCTGTGCCCTGCAAGGAAGAAGGCATTGACAGATCACACGAGGCTGATCACACGAGTAGCTAACTTACATCTGCATTAAACAGAGCTATGCCCGAGCTCTGCACCTTGGCCTCCTCCAGCCACGCAGGCGGATAGCCCAGCATTCTCATGCGGTAGAAAATGAATGGCAGCTGACCGCGACTGTAGCCCATGGCATGGCGTGTCTTGGTGCTGATCCTTCCGGGGCGTATGTGGCCAAACCGCTGCTCTGTGTCCACGTGATAGCGCTCGGTGCGGCTGCTAATCTTTTTGCGAGCGCGATTTATCCTGGCGTTGTTTCTGGGCTTGGGACAGTCGCGCAGGGAGTGATCTGTGTCGCCGCAGTTGAAGCACGAGGACTGCGCCTTGGGTCGGAAGCACTTGTTGACCGCCTCGGCCTTCAGTTTCTTCCGCTCCGCTGTCTGCTCGTCCAGGACGTCGGCATTGCAGCGCTTGTAGGAGGGAACGTGTGCGGCATTCAGCTTGGCCGCTGGCTGCGTGTCGATCAGAAAGAAGTCTTCGGGCTCCTCCTCTGGAACGGATTTGCTCTTCTCGAAGGCTGCTATCACCAGTTCCTGTGGGTTGTCTCGAAAAACCAGTTGCTTGTCTGCAAAGGCGCCTTCCAAGGCGACTAGCACTTGCTGCTGCAGACTGGCGAAGTGCTCCTCCTTGCTGAATCTCACCTCAAAAACCAGGCTATCTGCGTCTCCTTCGGTGGTGTTCTAAACAAAGGAGTTGCTCACCTTGTCACAGTATTGGATATATCCTGAATTACCCACCTGAATGGACGTATTTGTCTGTTTTTCCTCAACTTTGGCGGCAGGTTCAACCTCTTTGCTGGTCACTTCTGCGGGATGGACGAACACCACATCGTCGTCCAGCTCTCCGTCTTCCACGTCGACCTCCACCACCTCCACGCTGTTCTGTGAGTCGTCAAGCAGTATAACGCTATCGTCCATTTCTGTTTACAGGTTTTTTTCTCTAATAATTAAGATTTGTTTGCAAATATTTGTTATTTTTCTCCCTAATTGCAGGGTTGTCATGCCAACGCAAAGCACTCAATCACATACAATGTGGCTATCGATTTCTATATGCGATAGCTGCAATCGATATCGGCGCCCAAATTAAAAAATCGTTGCATATTTTTTGGTGTTTCCGTTTTCGTTAATTTTAAATTAAATCTTTATTTCTGCTATGTTTAATGTAAACAATATCATGTAGTGTAATTATATAAACAAATTAATTGGAGTTTTATTTATATTAATCATAAAGTGCGCACGAAAACGTATGGAATATTTCCGTTTACAGAAATATCTATATTAAGAAGTAGATTTTATAATGTATGTGAGTAAAATATTTTCCTCTTTTACATAACTAAAAAAGCTAATTAATATTGGAAACACGCTTTACCCATATAGAACATAATATTCTGGAGATAACTTCAGATTTGGCGATGTTCAATTAAACTTCCGCCTTCGGATTCAGAAATTATGCCAACTTTTCTCAGCACATCAGACATGCGAGTGGAACCTTGATTCTCGGGCGCAGAAGACGTCATGTCGGGTCTGATTTGAATCTCGCGAGTCACCTGCTGAATGCCAATCGCATCGATCTCCAGTTTATGTGGCTCGCACTTACGGGGAGGAAAACCCTGCTTCGGAGGTAATTGTGAATTCAACTTACAGTCGGGGAATTCTTCCGACAGAACGCGTGGAATGCCGCCGGCTGCCGTAGAAGAGTTTCGTCCAATTTGAATAAAAGCTCGCCGAGATTGGGCCACCAGTGGCATGCCAATGAGCCGCAGTCGCTGATACTGGACACTGGATCGCCATCCAACATAAATAGTTGACATCTTCGCTGGGCCAGTACACTCACCATGGATCTGCTCAAGAGGCACCTGCTGCTCCTGGCCATCGGAGCTTACCTGTGCGCCTGCGTTCAGGCCACGATCACCATCCAGAAAGTCAAGCCCGCTCTCCCGGATCCCAGCCAGCTGCTGGCCAAGCTACCGCCTAAGCCGGACTTCCTCAAGGATCCCTCTAAGCTACTGGCCAAGATCGCGCAATCCAAGCCACCTCTCCCGGATCCCAGCCAGCTGCTCGCCAAGCTGCCGCCCAAGCCCGCCTTCCTTAAGGATCCCAGCCAACTGCTCTCCGCCCTGCCCGCCAAGTTCGTGAAACCAAAGCCCGTGTTCATAAAGCCGGTGATCGTGAAGCCGGTGGTGGTGATCAAGCCCGTGGCGGTTGGCGGAGGTGGCGGTGGAGGCGGTGGAGGGGGTCACGGCCACGGACATCATGGACATCATGGACACCATGGCAAGAACTAGCTATAATAAACTTACAGAACAGTTAGACAGTAAGGTGAATAATTATTATTATTATTATTGAGAAATTAACGCATGATTAAAATTATGCGGAATTTTGGATTAGCTATAGCAGCTGAGGGCCTTAAGCTAAGTTATATACATTTTGTTGAGTTTGGTTATATTATATGTACAAGGGAGGTTCTTATTTTACGGTTAATTACTATGTAATAGTTTTTTAAAGCTAATTTATTTATGTTATTTATGGATATGATTTTTTATTTTTGCTTATATTGTATGGTAAAGATTCGTATTTTTTAGGAATTGTATTGTTTGGTGAATGTTTTCGTATGAGGTGATTTCTCTCATTGTTTGTTTTAAGAGATTCGATCTGTTTTGCTGAAGGTCAGGACAGTCGAGTAATATATGTTGTAATGTTATGTTGATGTTGCAGGTTGTGCAGATTGGTGGTGGAGTTTTATTGAGTATGTGGCTGTGGGTTAGATTGGTATGTCCTAGTCTTATTCTTGTGAATTTTATTGAGTCTGATCGTGAGATGTTTTTCGTCGGGGTGCTGTCGTGGCTAATATTTTTGTAGTGGATTGATGAGTTGTTAAATATTGAAGTTTTAAAGGTTACAGTGTTTTGTTTGATGTGATTCAAGATGTCTGATGTGTTGAAGTTTTTTTGGGTAATCAAAGGGAAATTATGTGCGTTTTTTGCTGTTTCGTCCGCGAGCTCGTTTCCTGGAATCCCGCAGTGTCCCGGGACCCATAGAATTAAGATTTTATTTCTCTTGTATTTGTTTAGGATATTTCTGATGGAGGTGGTGTAGTAGTTTTGGCTTTTTATGTTTTCAATTTCTTTTAGGGCTGATAGGGAATCTGTGCAGATTGCAAATTTTCCTCGTTGTTTGCTGGCGTGGTTGCATGCTGTCAGAATTGCTGCTATTTCGGCTGTGTATATGGAGGAGTATTGTGGGAGTATATGGTGGTAAATAATTTCTGTTTCCGTTGTTACGCTATATGAGACTCCGCTAGCTGACTTGGATCCATCTGTGTAAAGAAAGTGTCTGCCTGCTAGTGTGTTTTTTAATTCCTTGAACTTTTGTTGGTATATTAATGGTGCCGTTTCTGCTTTGGATAAGGTGTGTAGTGCGGTGTTAGTGCTTGTATTACTGCACAGCCAGTGTGGGGTTTTTTCTTTCCTGCTTGTTTCGGGTGATACATAAATATTTACTTTTTTTAGTTGTTCTATTGTGTTGTGTAGTGAAGACGGGACTTTTGGTATTCTTTTGGAATTTTTAATTTTGTTGTAAATTTTTTCAATTGGTGAGAACTTGGAGTTGATTATGATTTTGATGTTTTTTTGTGTTGCATGTATTGTTCTATGTTCTATTGGCAGTATGTTAGCTTCATGCAATAGGTTGTTAATTGGAGTGGTGCGAAAGGCATTGAAGGCGATTCTTATTGCTGAGTGGTAAATCGTTCTTAGTTTGCTCAGGGTTGATTTTGGAGCATTTCCATAAATGTGTATTCCGTAGTCTATTTTGGACATAATAATTGATTTGACCACATATATTATTGTGTTTGTGTTGCAGCAGAATTTTTTGTTGGCTAGACATTTAATGACGTCTAGTCTTTTAGCTAGTTCTAAAGTAAGATTTTCTATGTGTTTGTTCCATCTGTAGTTTCTGGCTATTGTTATTCCTAGTATTTTGAGGGATGTTACATTTTGTATGGGGGTATCGATGGTTTGCAGTGTGAAGTTGCAGGTTCTTTTCCTACAAACGTGCAGATGTTTGCATTTGTTGGTTGACAGGGATGCACCCGAGTAGTTGCACCATTGATTTATGTCGTTGAGAAGTGCGTCTAGGTTGAGGTTGTTTTGTTTTTTCCCAGGATTGTAAATTATTGTGAAGTCGTCGGCGTAAGCAGTGAAATCCATTTGTTTGTGCGTAGCTAGTATTTTGTTTAATTGGTTGAATGCTATTGCGAATAATATCACAGATAAGGGGGATCCTTGCGGTATTCCATTGTGTAGTGGTTGGGGGTTTGAGTAGCATTTGTTGGAAAGGACTGTTATTTTTCTATTGGTGAGGAAGTATGATATGTAGTTGGAGATCCTTGGGCCTATTTTCCAGGCTATGAGTTCGTCAATGATGCTGTGGATGCCTACTCTGTCAAACGCTTTGGCGAAGTCTAGTGAGATGATCGACGCGTGGCTTTTCTTTGATAGGGATGCAGTTATCTGATAATCTAGCATAGCTAGAGAATCAGAAACCGATTTTCCCTTTCTGAATCCCATTTGCCGGTTATCTAGAAGCTTGCTATTTGAAGCAAACCACCATAGCCGTTTTGCTATTATTTTATCAAGGACTTTGGATATGCATGGATTGAGTGATATGGGTCGGTAGGAGTTAATGTTGGTTTTGTCCGTGTTCGGTTTGGGTATTGGTATGACGCTGCTTACTTTAAGTTGCTGAGGTATATGTGAGCTAAGGATGTTGTTGAAAAGTTTTAGCAGTCTTTTATGTAGGTTTGCGGATAGGTTTTTAAGCATAGGATAGCTTATACGGTCTCGGCCTGGAGTTTTTCCTTTAAGTTGGTTAAGTGCAGCAAGGAGTTCTGTAAGAGATATGTCCTGTTCGATGCTAAGCGCTGTAGGGGATGGGACGTGTGTGTGAGGGATTGGATTTGATTTCCTTTGTATGAATGCTGTGTGGAAGTTTCTGTCAAGCGATGCTTTAGACCAGTGGGTGCAGAGGTAGTTGGCTATTTCATTATTGTCCATAATGCTTTGTGTTGTGTCATTGGGATCGGTAAGGCAGTGGATGTGGTGCCTAGTTTTCAGGCCGCAGAAATGGTTTATTTTAGTCCATATTTTTCCGATGGGTGAGCTTGGGCTAATTTCGGTTGTAAAGCTTTCCGTTGCTGATTTTTTTCTTATTTTTATTTCTCGTTTGAGTTTGGCGTTGGATTTTTTGTAGGATAATACGTTTGTCATATTAGTGTTTCTGTTGAGATTTTTCCATGCTGTTTGCTTTTCATTTCTTAATTGTTGGAGGGTTTGGTCCCACCATGGAACGTTCCGCTGTCTTCTAGACTGGTGTGATTGGGGGATGGATTCATTGGCGGATTGAATTATTATTCTTGTAATAATAGCGAGTTCTTTATTAACATTGGAGCTTGGGGGTTTTTCAATAGACAGCTTATCCGCAATTTCCTGGAATAGGGGCCAGTTTGCTTTCTTAAGGTTAAATCTTGGTCGTTCGATTGGGTTGTTCATGTTATGTTCTTCGAATAGGTCTATGTGAATTGGGTAATGGTCGCTGCCTGAAAGCGAGCTGTCCGTATACCATTTTGAGTTTAGGTTAATAGGGGGTGATCCAATGGAAAGGTCAATGTGTGTGAATGTATGATGTGTGGTAAAGTGGGTTTCTGAGCCGTTGTTAAGTGTTACGAATGAGTTTTGGTTGATAAATTTAAATAATGTGTTTCCTCTTTGGTTGTTGGTTGGTGAGCCCCAGCTCCTGTGCCAGCTATTAAAATCTCCAGTTATTAGAAGGGGTGGTTGTAAGTTGTCGTATATATTTCTGAGGTTTTGTATTGTAAAAGGTTTGTTGGGTGGGATGTAAGATGATGATATGGTGAACTTGAATTTGGAGTGAATTGTTACTGCTATTGTGTCGAAGTCAAAGGCGCTGATTTGTACATTTTGATGTTGTAATGAGTTATGGACGAGGAGAGCAACTCCTCCAAAACTGTTTGTGGCGGTGTTTTTGTGATAGATGGTGTAGTTTATTGGAATAGGTATGTTTTGAGTAGAGTGTAAGTGTGTTTCTTGTATGGATATTATCTTAGGGTTGTGTTTTTTTATAATAATTTGCAATTGGTTGTAGTTGTTAATGTAACCGTTCATGTTCCACTGTATTACTTTAAGCATTTTTTTTTAAATTGGGATTTTAATTAATTTAGGAAATAGAGACAGTTTACCTGTTTTGATGTATAATTGCATTCTACTTTTTTGTATTTATTTTATTTTTGTTTGTATTAGATACTGTCGCTGTCGCTATTAAGAAGTGGGGTTTTGTTGCTATTATTTTTTTTTTGTTTTTGTTCAGTTTTTTCTTTAGATTTAAGGGGTTTGGCGAGAGTGTTTTGTTTGTTGGTGTAGATTCTTAGTTTTAGGTCTTCTTGTATGGAGGAGTTCAGTATTGATGTAGATGCAGTGATCGGGGTGGTGTCCATTAGTGTGTCGAGGTCATCATATGTTGTGGTGTTTCTAGATGGGGGTTTAGCGGCTGAAGAGGTGGAGGCAGTATTTTTTCCGTTCTGAAGTGAATTGGGTAAGACGATGGGTAGTTTGGTGATTGGCGTGGCTACTTTTGTTGTTTTTTCGGTTGTTATGGTTGAGTATAGAGTAGGTTGGTGGGTATGTCGTGAGTAGTAAATCATTAGGGCCTTTTTGTGGTCGACTTTTTCGAGGGTTTTTATAGATGTTAGTTCCTTTTGTTTTATAAATGCTGGGCATGTTTTTTCTAACGGGCTGTGTTTGTTGTCTGGGATATCGTATTTGCAGTTTACGCAAAATTTAGTTTTGGTGCATATTTCGTCTGTTGTTGTGTGTTGTTCTGCGGAGCAGTTGATGCATATTTTGTTTGATGAGCAAGCAGTTGTGGGATGTCCGAATCTTAGGCAGTTTCGGCATCTGAGTGGTAGAGGAATATATGGGCGTACATTCACTCTCTCGTATCCAATCATCAGTGTATCTGGAAGCGTTAGTGATGCAAAGGTGATAATGATAAGGCCAGTTTCTTTATGTTCGTTGTTTTCAATTTTTTTAATTTTCCGTATTTCTGTCACGTTTTGTGGTTTTAGTTCATTTACAATTGTTTCGTCGTCGATGTTACGGAGATCATTGGAGTATATAACTCCTTTGGAGAAGTTGAGGGTCTTGTGCTCACTTACTTCTACGGGGAAGTTGTGAAAGTTAGTCATTTTTAGAAGTTTTTGTGCTTGTAGGGTGTCTTTAGTTTTGATTAGCATCAATCCTTCTTTTGTGACCTTGGCTGTTTCCACTTCACCGTTGCATGCGTAGTCAATAACTTTTTTCCTTAAGAATGGGCTTACGTTTTTAAATGTTTCATTGTCTGTTCTTTTTATGATTATGAATTTGGGTCCAGTGTCTGATGATTTAAATAGTCTATTTATTTCGGGAGGCATTGTTGTTGGGCACTAGCCCTTTTTGCTTAGTCACTTTTTTTTTGTTCTCTTTTAATGTCGTTTGTTTGTCCAAAAAAATTTTTTATATGGTTAGTGTTATTGTTGGTTTTTAACTGATAAGGCGTATAGGTCCGCTGTTAATTAGTCGCACGTCTTTACTTCTCGAAGTTTGGAGTGGTACTGAAGGTGAATAATTATTTAAAGTACAACTGTGACAACCTAAAAACCCACTTCATGTAAAAAGTTTAATAAAATAAAATGATATGATATACCTAACAAAAGAGTGAGAGTAGAAAGTGTCTTTATCAGTTAGAACATGCTCTTCCATATGGCGGGCATCGAATGAGCCACAAGTTCTCAGCCCCACCACTCCCCCTTGAACAAAAGAAGTACAAAGTGAAAGGGGTTTCCCCGCCCCCAGTAAATGTGACCCAGAGCACTGAGCCCGCAATGAGCGCATATCGATGTGCATAATGAATCCATCACTCGCTCGCCTAACGATGTCCCTTTGTGAGCAAATTGAAAGGCGGGACTGCTTTTCCAGTTGTCCTGTCGCCAACGCGGCGTATGAGCAATTGCAATTGGAGGGGCGTACGGGGCGGATGAGCGATGCTGGGATGCTCGGCGTGGGACGGCACATTAGCACTCAGCAGCGGACCAAGTGGCGATAAGAGCGCGTTTTAATCAACGTAATCATAATCATATGACCAGAACAGACATTCCGAGGCGGCACAATCGTATAATAATAATTTATACGGTTTTCTTAGCTTGAGTTCAGTTTGAGTTGTGTTCGAGTTTGGGTTGTCTTGCGTTTGTGTCTCGGGGCTCTTTGTAATCAGCCAATACTAACCGCGCATTATGCAAAACCATCGCCACCACCACCCCAAGCCCTTGCATCCGCTGGATGCGAGCGGCGTATAAAAGCGACTTGGCCAGAAGTTTCGCAAACATTTTGGCATCGCCTGAGTTTTGTGCTAGTCTCGCTAAGTTCACTCCGCTCAAGTTCAAGCCGTCAAGCCAGCGACAGGACTTCAGAATGGTGAGTGCAAGGAAGTGAGGAAGTGGTATCTCAATTCAAGGGAAAGACTTGAGTACAGTGACTCAAAAGTTCATGTGAAAAAGATAACTATGGATGCGGTTTTTAAATGTTATGTGCGGTTTTTCAAAGGCAATCAAAGTTCCTACTATTTACCTCTTTAAATAATACTTGCTGTACTGGAATAGAACTGCAGTTCCGCGAAAGAATAGATAAATCTTTGAGATCAGGCTAACACCGTTCAGAACCATGTCCCCACCAATATGGCACTATTATTTCGCGTGGGACTTTATGGCCACATAAACCCATCCACGGATCGATCGATTGATCGCTTGCGGTCGATTGGGGCTAAGTGTGAGTATCGGGGCTTTGCAATACTTTCTGAGCTGGCGTCTGTCCGGACTGGGTCTAAAAATAGATCTAGTTTCAATTACAGTGGAAACTCGTTTGGCGACGACGGGTGCGGGGTGAGAAAAGCCGCCGACTCGGGCGTTTGGCAATTGAAAATTGTTTGGAATTGCTATTTATGTTGCGGCGCGTCTCTCTAAATGGCATCGGTTATATCTGGATTTCCTAAGTGCCCATCACGAGTCAGAGTCACGAACTGAGATACATCTGCAGATCGTTTTCGCTCTGCTTCGCTGTGACCTTTGCGAGGCTCTGAGAAAGTGCCTAAGTCGCGGAGCATCTTGGGGCATCTAGGAGCCCGAGGCCCCAAATCCGAGATCCGAAATCCGAGATGCGACATCTGAGATCCGAATCTCGATCCCAGCTTGTGCCTGGCATTTCCTTACAATGTGAGCTGCTCAACTGCCGACCCGTGTTTCCATTTTTATCATTTGCGTGTGCGCCGCTCATTTAGATCTGAAAGCGGCAATTAGCCCGCTCGCCTGCTAAACTGCAACTAAATTGACCGACCGGTCAAAGTCAAGTCAAGTCGAGCCGACTCGGAACCGAGTGCAGCGGTTCTTGTTTCTATATCTTACTTGAGTGTGCCAGCATTATATAACCATTATGACCGCAGCCTGTCCACCCATAAACCACCTATAAACCACCAATATCCACCACACATTTGCAACTCCAGTGGCGACCGGGCACACGTACCCTATTCCGATCGCACCTGGGGGCCGGCTATTGAATCACACTGTGCCACATTACAAGTTTGTTGACACCTTGCTGACGTATACGTAATATGTTTATTGCAAACACAACCTGAAAATGCAATTCATAGCAGAAGTGCATGATATATGAGCCGGGTGACGGTCGTGAGTGCAGAATGCTCGTAAATCTAACGTGAACAAGTCTACATTGTCCACAGTGCTTTTCATTCGCAACCAGGCGTGCAGGCCACCTTCAGGGAAAGCAATCTTGTATAAATGACTTCAGTTGTAGTAGGGTAATGGTAAAATACTATAGATAATGTATCTGTTTGGCAGTAATAACGGTTAAAGAAAAAGTCTTCAATTTGATAGATATACTTACTACATCATAGCTTATTTTGGCTGCTGGAACAAACGGACGAACGGGAGAGAAATAGAGACAGAAAGTCGGACGGAGGAACAGTGGGACAGAACGGAAATGGGTAATAAAGTGCGACGCAAACTTTACACACCCGTCGTTCCTCGCACTAAACTCCAGCATCAACTTCCCGCGGATTCTTCGGCACTTCCAAGCTGCACTGGTGTGCGTGCGGGTGGGAGGAGCCACTACCGCGCTCCCACTTGTTTTCTTCGCGAGAGCCCGACTTACAGTTACATGCTTCATTTTCAATTAGCGAACGTGCGCATGTGTGCGCGTGTGACACGGTGAGCTAAAGTCGGTGGGCAGGGGCGTCGATCGCCGGATAAACGTAGTCGAACGGGGGCCAATTACCCGATAGCCCGATAAACAGCGACCATGACTCGCTGAGAGTGTGGACATGCATATGGATGTGCATGTGGACTTATCACCCTCGAGCCACTTCCTTTGTTCGTCTAAAGACCCCTTAGAGGCGCTTGTCTCCTCGCTCGTGGGGCGTGGGGGGAGGTGCGCGATCGAGCGGGTGGCACAGTGGGGTGGGTGGGCAAGATTTGGGGCCGCATTGTCTCACAGACACACAAACACTCGAAAGCGAAACGAAAAGCGAATCAAACCACTGGCACATGCGTGCTCTTTCGAGCAACAATCGTTCCACATATCCAGCGAGGGGCGCTTCTTGAGTTTGTCATACAGTTGTCAAAAAGGTATGCTCCACTATATGCTCAGCACTATATACCTTGCGATTTATTCATAAGAGCTTCCAATTAAGTGGGCAATGTGTGGCTGTAGGCAAACTCTTCGCTCAACCCTCGCGCGATGTTCGTGTGCGTGTGTGTGCGAGAGATGGTGTGCAAGGCAGAACGGTCCCCAGCACTTTGACATTTAATGCCTGCAGTTAGTCTGCTTTCGCTTCTCATGCGGTTTGGGTTTTTCCTCCTTTCCTTTGGTCTCGCCGGAAAATCCTTGTGTCGCGATCGCGATCGCGTCCGTTGCCTTGCTCGATAGCTTCATATATCTATATCTTTATATGTATGTACGAGTGTGTATAGCTGAGACTATAGCTACGCCACCGATGTGCAAATATTTTGAGCTAAAACATATACCTTTGTTAACTGGATAAATACGCAAGAGCACTTAGAGTCGCCAAAGTGTGTGAATAATCGGTGCGAACGTGGGAATCGCGCTGGCGTTGCAAGTTCGCAGTGCAGTTGTTGTTGTAACGTCCATGTGGAGTGTCAATTATGTGGAAATATATTTACAAAGATGCCCCCTGTGCGTGTGCGTGTGTGTGAGTGATTCTCCTGGCACTGAATGTCACTAAAAGAGAGCAAGGGAGAGAGCGCGAGTGTGGGAGTGGAAGTGGAAGTGGGGCTGCTCTCTTTCCAGTGCGTGTAGATCAGTTACCGCCAACAATAACAACAACAACAACAGCAATAACAGCAGCATCGGCAGCAGCAATAACAAACAAACAAACAAGCAAGCGACAATTCACATTCATTCCCATTCATTGCTGCGATTATCGCCAGTTGTGCTTTGCTCTTTCACCACGCACGAACACGAACCAGTAGGTGAAAGGAGAGTGGAGACCGGAGAGCGGAAAGAGCGCGGAGAGTATCGCGTGTGAACCGTAGGAAAATGCGCGGGGGCTGCGGTGGCCGAAGCGAATGAAGTGGAAGCAGCAACAGTCGAAAAGTTCGCTCTGGGCACGCCCCCTTATGACGCCCCCTGTGACGCGTTATCAGCGGACACCCAACAAACACAACAAACACAAAGACCTGACCAAAATCCACACAAAATGGCGATAAACTCGAGTGCCAGAGAATGAGAAACGCCGCGGGCCCAAAAAGTTCGTTCCCCAAATAAAAAGGAGGTAAACAAACTCGTTTCTGCCCCACAACAATATCACCCATGCCCCCCTAAACCCCCGGAGATCCCGCACCACAGAACCCACCACAAGCAGCGATAAGCATCCGAAGATTTGGGTGGCCCAGTCCACAGAAAACCCCGCACCAACCCCGAAACAAGCGCCTAAGGTAAGCTCAAGTACAATTCTTTGCTGCGAAATACCACCTCGCATTCCAGCACTGTGAGAAAAGCGGGTACTGTTCAACGAAAGTGGGAAATATCTTTAATATGCCACAAGTGACATGTTTTCTTGTGCATAGGAAACAAGTTAAATGAAGGACCAAAAACTTACAATGGACTCAGTCGCAGATTCGCAATGGAGTCGAAATACGAGTATCTGCCAGATTTCACGGGGATTTTTCTCGAGTATATTGTGATCGACATTTGCGAGTATATCCATCCGATTGTTGCTTGTTTGCATTCACTTTTAGCGGTGTCACACCCTTTTTACAAGTTCAGCTTTTGTGCGGATCGGAATCGGAATCGGGATCGGGATCGGGTCTGGCCCACTTGGAGGTTAATAACACTGGGGCGGTCAAGTACATTGGATTCGAGTGGCCGCCAATCCGAAAGGCCGCAAATAGTCGACGGCTCTGTCCCTGGCCCTGCATCATTATTTCTCCGACTAAGCGGGGTATTAATTCGTGTAAGAAGAAATGGTTACAAGGTCAGTAGTTCGAGTGAGTGGCGAATTGGGGGAGATATATGTACGTCACATAGTAACTTATCTTAATTTCGGCTGTGTTTAGTAGTTGAATTTCAAGTGGGCATGTACGTATATCAGTCAAGATTCTCTTGGGGCAGCTTCCGGTTCCGGTATTTAAGTCTGTAATGGGTGCTCCATTACGTTCGCTTGTCTGTGTGTGCGTGGCAAGTGTTGCTGGTTGCTGTGCCACGGCCACAGTGCATAATTCACATCTCAGTTGATTTGAGTGTGGGAAACCCTATAGTCTGATCATCAAACTTGTCTTGGATGTTGAAAATTGTATACTTAGAGTGCTTTTGTGATTTGTTCTACATTCTTTCAACAGAGTTTAAAACAAATCTATTGCATACTATTCGGAGCACTAGAAGACCCCCTCTGGATAAGTAATCTATAAATCCAAAGCTTTTAATAGGCTCCACTGAGGCACTAGTTCAAAACCCGCTAGACGGCTATATTACAACCTTGCCTTATCGGGAACCACCATCATAATATAAACGAGAACATCCACTTCTGTTATATAAGACCATAAACTGCCGCGGAACCCTAACCCATTGAACATTATTACGTCCGGCGATCGGTTTTTTCCACCTGCCTCACTTCCAGTTTGCTGGCACTGGAACTGAGTCACCCAGAACAAATACGTGTAAAGTACCCCGGGATCCTCTGACCCCAGCACCTCATACACCTCGTAAATCGTATCGATTCGAATTATGCTAATTGCGCGACGGTACCCCACCAGGTACGGCAATGACCAAAATTGGCCATTAATTGTATTCGCTTCTGTTAAATAACAACAATTGTGGGACTGGGAAAGTCCGGCGGGGAAGGGGAACGCTCGCCTGATGAATTACGCCTAATTAGGTTTATCAACAGCAAGTGCAGTCGCAGTCGCCCATCTACGCAATTCCACAAGGTGTCTTATTATCATCAATTTGATTAACACCCCTCATGGGAGATTCTGTTCTCTTGGGTCGGAAAGTGAGAAATTTCGAGTGGGGATCAGGTACATATATCTACAGTACTGGTACGCTCAATTTGCTTTCAATAACACTTGACGCCCACTTTTAATAACTAAATATTTGTTAAGTTATTCGGATTAATTCGGTGCATCTAGAGATTTGACACCTCCTTTTAATTTAGGGCAAATATTATTTAACTGTCTGATAATTTAAATAAATATTTTTTGTATATTTATATGATTAAGTACTGTCCTATTTATATATCTTCTTATTGATATTTCAAGGTCAGCTTTATCAAAACTTATTTAAAAAAAAAAATTTTAAAATATATTATTTTTGCTGGGTATTATGAAATTATACAATCCAAGCCCCTGATCCATCTCGTGAAATCACGCAAGTGGTTTCCACTAGCCCAGTGCCCTTGAAAACAAGTAATTAAAAGTCACAGGACCTATTTCAAGCGATTTGCGCATAGTAACAGTTCCGGTTAAACGTTAAATACGCCTCGTCATCGTTCTGCTGGGATTTTGGACGACGATTTCACATTCTCGTGGAAAACAATGGAAATTGCTCTGCAATTACCGCTACAGATATGTAATTACATTGATTAGCAATTAGGTATGACATATACATATGTACGAGTATATGTACATATATGCAAAGGGAATGCCCCACAGACCAAGAACAGTTATTCTATTCCGCCGGCAACAAGTGGTTGCGAAAGAGAGAAAGGAAATCGGGTAAGGTGGGGAAGTAATAGGAATAAGAAATAACTTTTCGATTGCCACTCTTTATTTAACATCACGAATTATTGTACATGGTGTCGTTTTACGAGCTGCTGTTATAATTTGTTTTACGAAAACCATACTTTTAAAAACTAACCACAGTTTTAATAGATCTGAGGTGAGAGCGGTTACAACCGTTTCGCTCAGAGAATTTTCACCCGATTCGCTCGGATCGCTAATTTCACAGATACATTCACAGATGCAGACGCAGCACACAGACACAGATACAGATACAGATACAAATGCCGCGAGAGAGCGCTGCCAGCAATCACTTAAAATACAATGTTACCGCCGAGTTGAATATTAGTCCTTAAACGCGAAGCAACAAGTAAGCATCGCATCGCATAGCAAGCATCGCATCGCACTGCAGCAAGTTGAGATTCAGATACTCCGGTTTCGCGTTCAGTTTTCTGTTGATTTACATCGAATCCGAAAGGCGAAAAGTGTGTGCTCGAAAACCGAAGCCGACAAGTGCTCATACAGCCTTACCCAGTGAAAGAGCAGGGTTTTCCGCGTGGAAAAGGCCACACAAACGCGACCTGCAACCTGTGACCTGTAACCTGTAACCTGTAACCTGTAAACTGTGACCCCTGCAACACAACCAATCCGTGCGGGTCGGTGCCCAGCACTGAAAATCGAACGCAGCGCAAAGTTCCCCGCCGAAAAACAACAAACAGAATTACGAAAATGTAATAAACGTTAAACGTTTAATTATGAACAAAAAATACGGCTCGAACGTGGAGCAGCTTTCAAGATTGGCAGCAATTAACATTAAAGCGAAAACAAAATAAAAATCACAAATGGCACAAATCCGAATCCGAATCGGTATCCGATCCCATATGGAAAAGTACTGGTGGACATTAAGTAACAATTATGAGATGGCTCTGATTTTACCTTGCCAAATACCAATTGCTTATCTGTAATCTCTGTCCGTCCGCTTGGCCAGTTGACCGAATTGCCAGCAGGCTGAGGTGTGCATCAACTAACTACCTGCTGGTGGTGGTCAACATCTCGTGGCCCTTTTCGCACGATGTTGCCACCTTGCAGCAGCCATCTCCATCTTCATCGCCATAACCACCTCCACCTCCACCTCCACCTCCAGCTCGATCTCAATCTCGACTCCGATCTCAATCTCAATCGGAGTCTCTTTTGGTCAGCGCTTCTCCTTGTCGCTCCCCTCGTTCTGTGTTTTTTGTATTCATGCTTCCCATGTTGTCAAGCCACCAGAACAACTTTCGTTGATTCCCAGCCGATATTGATCCGGCGATGATGTCATAAGTCCCTAGGGACTGGCACAGTCGGCATTCGAAGCCAAAGTCAAAATACCAAAACCCTGAGCATATTTCTCCGAAATCTCGCGTTTAATCGCCGGCGTCTATCGCTGCCCC
Organism: Drosophila santomea; assembly: GCF_016746245.2. Classification (NCBI taxonomy): domain Eukaryota; kingdom Metazoa; phylum Arthropoda; class Insecta; order Diptera; family Drosophilidae; genus Drosophila; species Drosophila santomea. The sequence continues at coordinate 21,906,815 of NC_053017.2, forward strand.
TTCACTTCAATAGTGAATAGTGAATAGTGCGTGTGCAACAGGAAATACAGCACATTTTATGCTGAAGACCGAGCAACTCACACATTTTCCACTACATTTCCAGCGTGCGATGTGTTTTTGTATCTGCTGTATTTATTTTTTGCGTGCAAACACTTCCGACATTTTAAATGCAGCCCAGCCAGCGAACCGGCTAAATAAATCAACATCAGCAGATCAGCAGTAGCAGTAGCCACTGCAACTGCCCTGCTGCTTTTGCTGCTGCTGCTGCTGCTGTTGCTGTTGCTGTTGCAGCAGCAACCCGTTCATCTCCAATGCATATAAACGATTTTAATCAGCGACAGCAGCAGCATTAATAACAATAAATGACAATCAGCGATCATGGCAGTTTGCATATGCATATGGACTCGTAAGGAACGCGAACAACAAATTTAGATGTCAGTCCGCGAGACTGCGACTGCGACTTCGACTTCGACTTTGATCGTTGATTGCTGTCAATCTGTTGCTTAAGCCGATCGGTTATCCAAATTGCATAAGAAGTGGTGATTCAAATCGCATCAGACGCCGTCAGTCGGAGCGACGACACCAGCGACGAGAGTTCGTGGAAAAGCAGATATAAACGTATAAACGTATTCCTTTCGATATTCTAGATCCAATCAGATACCCAATCAATCGCAACATCTGCGGCCAAGCAACTTACAAACTAGCAACCCAAGCTGTGTTAACCCAAGTACTTAAGCGCAAACAACAGTACTTAAGCAAACATTCGACATTATTAGAAACACAATAATTAAAAACCCAAACAACCGACTTCTTTCTCCGCGGCCAAAGCAGAGCAACACCCAGCAGAAAGGCTCCAGCTATGAAGAAGCTGTCACTAAATGTGAGTATCAATCTGGTCGGTCGCGCCACAACAATTGACATCACCACTCGTATACTCGTACTTGCATATAGTATATAGAACTTGATGCAAACAACATGTTGTCCCAACAAAGGGCCTTCTGCCCAGGGGGCGTGTCCGTGGGCTGGGGGCGGGGGAAGTGCACTTTTCAAGTTCAGCAACGGAAGAGAAGAGAATTCCGAGGAGAAGTGCTGGTGCTGGTGGGACCGTGTCATGTTAATGAACTTGAAAAGACCAAGATCATCAGCCAGCCGGCGGAGGATGAGCAGCATGACGGAGTTGCTTTCCTCACTTCCAGGCGATGACGATCGGTGTTGAAATGGAGTGCGCAATCGGACGCCAAGAGGAGGAGCAGCAGCTCCCCAGTTGCCAGTTGAAGGGGAAACTGAATGGAGACATTCAGGTCAACTGACAAGTCAGAGAATCCGCAGTCCGATCTTAGGGGATCATAAAAGATCATTTGTTTCCTGCTACAAATCTAATCATAATCCGAAGCCCGGAAATTTGCACATTTCAAAATGATATTTCATTCGGATCTGCTTCCGTCTCATGACTTAAAAACCTTGATGATTAGTATAGGAAACTAGACAGATTTTACACTGTTGATAGAGTTCACTTACTTTAATCCCTCACTCTTTGAAATGTGGCTCCATTTGAAGAGGCATTTACCTCCTCCACTAGTCATTGGTCATTGGTCATCGGTCAATGGATTGACCTTCGCCTTTGCGGATTGCCAGAGACTGAAGTGGGTCTAATTGAATTCTGCAATAAATCACTGCCACGCGCCACCTCAGTCGCATCCCGTATACGTACACCACTCACCATTCGCCATATTCCATTCGGGGATCCTCCTCCGCAACTCTGGCTAATTGAAAAGCAATTGTGGCGCACTCAACTAGCCGAGTGTGGGTCTCCTCGGGGTTAATGTGTGGCAGAAGATACGGCCGCCACGAGCAGGGTCCAGATCCAGATCCAGATCCACATCCAGATCCAGATACAAATGTATTTCGCAGATACGCGACTTTGATGTTGGCAACTCAAGAGACCGCTCGCCTGCGCCCCAGTGCCAGTCATTGGCCATATATCATACAGAACACAATATGCATATGCCTCCAGCATGCATGTGAAATGTGAATGCGAGTGTGTACTCGTATAATTGTACGTTTGTGCGCCGTAACATCTGCCACACATTCCCGACTTGTCGTTTGGCTTATTTTCCGCAGTTCAATGCCCCAAAACCCTGCTACTGCTGCTGCTGCTGCTGCTGCTGCTGTTAGTTTGAAAGCCCCTTTGATTGCTTATTTATCTGGGCTTTGGTGGGGGAGTATGGCCACATCGTGTCATATCCTTAACTAACTAAGTACAGAATAGATAGTCAGGGAAAAGGAATAAACACATTTAGTCAGCACTTTCGAGGCGAAGAGATATCAGATGTCCACAGCACCTACGCATCTATCTCGCACTATCTTATCTCACGTATTTCAAGTATCGTGAGTATTTATTTGTCTTACGAACTTCATGACTCAACGGATTCCAAAGAATTCGGAGTACGAAAGCCCCTATGAAACGGTGGCCGGGAATCACTCTTAATCACGGCCAGCAATTCACATTGAGATTGGCTGATGCAACCGCAAGGTTTTATGGCTTGTCTGCAAATAAAACTAACTTTGCCTTTTATGGCCGTGCCCCGCTAACTCCCAAATGGTCGTAAAATGCACATGACTCTACATATAAACATTCAATAATTATCAGTTTACGCCGAGCGAATCAATTAGATTGTTATTAATATGCGATCGTTAAATTATTAATGGATTCCTATGCCAGCAGGCATATGGCAGGCAGCGAAAGAAGTGCTGTAATAAGCCATGAAACTAACAACAAATTGACAAAACGCCATTAAAACTTGACGATCAACAATTGACAATTACAATAACAACGAAAGCAACAAAAACTGCGAAATAATAAAAACAATGAAAACGGGGGCCCGTCGAAGCTGAAAAGTTGGAGTTGGAGCTGGAGACCCACGACGGGTTACCAAATGCGAATGCCTCGGGTACGAGTCTCGTACAAATGTTAATGATTGATTTTGTGTCATGTAATCGACTACTCGGGGGGACCTGGGCCGCAAACTTGTTTCAGCCATTTAGCCAATTTAATTGACGTCAACTGGCTCGATCCGATCTCCTCGCGCACATTTCTTCCGTCCTTGGCCGTACGACAATTGCAGTTGCAATCGTTGCAATAGTTGCTGCAGTGGCTGCTGTTGCTGCAGTGGCTGCAGTTGCTCGGAGTTGTAGGTGACCTTATTAGACCACGAGAATTGGCCAATGGAAAAACCAAGCCGCACGGCACCAGCACCCAAGTGGAATGTGAAAAACCTTCCAAAACACAAATCACGCGATTTGCACACAGGGAGAAATAAAGTAGCCTGTTGCGCAAGCAGATGCTATATCAACGCGGTTATCTTAAGTCGGTTTAGGCTGTAGGGTTAATAATCCGATATCTGTGATATGGTCTAGTGTAGTTAGCCTTTCAGTCACTACATGTGCCACCTATTTTCTTGCTGTGCACCACTCCGTTTGGGGCATTTCTCGCATTCTTGGAATGCACGAGCGATTGTATTGGCTATATCTGTATCTGCATCTGTATCCGTATCTGCATTTGTAAATGTATCTGTGCACTTATTGGTTATGGCCAGCTTGCGCTGCCGCTGCTATCTGCTGCTCCTCCACACTCCACACTCCAAGCTTTATTCACACCCGATCCATCGTTCAATGGCCGTTCATTGTAATTGGTTCTTTGATCGCGATAGCCTCGCACTTTGCCAATGACTCATTTCCGTTTCTGCTGCCGCAGTTTGACATTCGCGGCATGGCAATGTGCACACTCGTATTTGCCAAATTCTTTAAACAAAATCTCAAATATAGGTCGTCACTTTGGAATATTTCGAATACTTTGGGTGTGTTACGTGTTCCAATAATTGCTGCCACGTTTCGGAAATATCCAAATGTTGATATCCTCGAAATGTGCAGTTAGGTGGTTCTAAAAATATAAACCTATATATGGCTACTATATGAGGTTCGTTTAGGTTTCAACAGATAAGACTGTGATACAGATATAAGATATGTATATTCCTCAGAAACTAAAAACTTGAAGGTACTACTGATTGTTTTTAAGATTCTAACGAGATTTAAGCTTTTGAATTTAGCTATCATCCAGACTTGCAAACACTTTCACTTGTATATTCTATTTCGCACTCAAGCTCCTCGAGCGTGACTTCATGAGGCGTTTACTTTTAATCAGCTTAAGTGTCATTCATGAGCGAGGATTCCGCGAAATTCGCGACCGAAATAAACCACATCTCGCCATCATCGGAGATGCGATCCCCTCGGGCGACTCCCTCCTCTCAGGGCTCCATCAGGGATCCCTGGGACTTGGATGAGGAGCTGCGTCCAGCTGCGGGGCGTAATGGCCCTATCGAGAGCTCAACACCCGCTGGGTTACGCTTCATTAATCCGATTCACGCAGCCATAACACTCAGATCGAGTCCGATTTGGAGATGCAAAACTTAATTATGTGATTTATAAGCCTCTCGATTTTCTCATTTCGATTTTATTTAAAACAAAGCGCTTGGCAGCAGCGCAACAGCAGCAAAAAAAAAACAAAAAAAACACCAAAATTGGCACAATCAGCGAAAAGGCGATCGGTTTCTTTTTTGCTCTCACTCTCCGATTATTTTGCAAATAATTTCCTCAATGGACTTGTTTATTTATACACAAATTCAAAGCGTATAAGTAAACACTTGCGAGAGCGAAACGTGTGACACGCTTCTGTGCGCCGCTGCCCCAACATCTGCCTCACATTCGGATTCCAGATACAAGATACAATATACAAGATACAATATTCAAGAAACAAGATACAAGACTCGAATTCCGACTCAAACTTTGGCTCAAAGCTTTGGCTGGCTGCAAAACAACAGCAACACATATACACATATACGAAAGCCGCACTGAGTCGAGCATGGTAATTTGGCATGCATTTGGAAAACGAGCTGAAACCAGTTCGCCATGCTAAATTGTTTTGCTTTCAATTAAACTAATAAAAAGCCAATTGTCGTGTGTGAGTGCTGCGCCGCGCGTATCTGAGTCTCTGAGTGTCTGAGTATCTGTATCTGTGGTAGTTTGTGAGTTTGTGAGTTTGTGAGTCTGTTTGTGCCAAATGGTCGCCCAACTGGCTGGCAAAACCGCGCGACAACGTCAGCACCACATACAACACACAATATGCGATACACTCACAATGAGATACAATGCACACGATGCACTTATCGATCGCATGCGGTGGGTATTGCTATTGCTATTGCTATTACGTTGGATCGGCAGAATGGAAATGGTTTCAGAGCTTCAGAGCTACAGAGCTGGCAGATTAATTGGTGGAGCAGTGCAACGCCGCGTATGAGTGATGCGGAATTTGAAATTCCATTTGTTAGCAAAGGGTATTTCAGAAAGTATGAGCATTTGTAGAATTCCCATATCTGGCATACGATTCTAAAAACTTATTAAGTAATGCATGAGTACAGTTCAAATACCAAGGATTCAAGTCTACTTCATAGAAAAGCTTGCGATTCAATTATGATCAAGAAATAGTCATATATATGATTTATGTATAAACAATTATTAATAAATCTATGACTGAAAATTAATATAGATTCATCTTTTAAATAGAAATAACTAAAGCGGAACTTAGTCATTTATACTTCTCTAGGTACATTTGGTATCTATAAACTTTTGTGAGTTATTTTATATATTTTTATACAGAATGATTAATCTTTATTTAAAGCACTGCTTAAAAAATACACTTAATGTAGCTGAATAGCTTGTTGATACACATCTCCCTTGTGAACAAAACTGCAGCTGCGGCTGTCATTCGTCAATACAAACAGGTGTAAGTTTGTGATTTTACAGAAATTGCAATTCATAATGTACCAGTAGTTATAATTTATGTGCCAATAGTAGTTGGGTAAACTGGCTAATTAGGCAATCACAACTACAGCTCCCTGGAAACTCCCAAATGTATGCAACGAATTCCCCAAGACGACCAAAACGCCTTAATGGCCGAGATTCTTAGGCGACATAAAAACAAAAACGACTGGTGGTCAATTTATTCAAAGATCTTGCGGAAATTACTTCACTTATGACAATTAACTCGGCCGCTTAGTCACTTGTGGTTGAACTGAACTCTTTTTAGACAGGTAGAATCGGCTGAGAAAATTCCACTGCAAGGTGGAAAATTTAGTTGCAACCACTCGTTTTTATGGCTGATTTATTTATTAATTCAGGGGGACGGGGAAAGGGGAAGGGGCAAGCTGGCAAAGGCGGGGCCAAACTAGTTTAGTAATGGCGATTTGATATTCCATCAACGTGCCAGGACAAGTGCCGCTCTCCACTGATTTTTTCTTAACGGCTTTTGCTGGCCGGCCAGAGTGATAAGCATGCACATCACGTATACGCCTGGGTGTTCCACTCGCTCTCTCAGCGGTGCCAGCGCAGCGATCTCTCAGATACTCGAGCGCTAGCCAGATACCTTTTCGCCAGACTCGCTGTCGTCGGCTGCGTCTGCCTGTGTGTGTGAGTATCTGTGTGGGCCGCCTGATAAGCAAAGCGGTAGCTGTAGTCAGCCCCACAGCCCCAACAGCCTCAACAGCCGATCGCCGTCTTCAGTTTTGTTTTCGAGCTGCCAACAAAAGTTGATTGCTCGCGCGTCGCTCCCGTTTCGTTGTTCACCCTTTATTTGGCTCCTCGGTTGGGGCACCAACAGCACCTCGTGCTGTTTGCCGACTCGACTCGCTTGTGTCATCGCTGTCCAAACACCGCGATTGTTTGCCCCAGTCTTAAGGAAAACGCGCGGCAAGCGGGCCAAGTGCGCGGCCAATTGCCTTTTGGCAGACGCCGAGATCTGATCTCTGATCTGTTGCGAAACGTAGCGGCCATTCCCCATTCGCCATCGCCATCGCCATAGCCATTCGCTATTCGCCATTAATCTCAATAATATCAATTGGATATCCACACACATATTCAGATCACTTGGCTCCGATCTCTGAGCCATGCCCTCCTCCTCCTCCTCCCTCGGCGGTCGCCCCTCGGACGGAAGCCATAGAATCGCTGCTGTGGCAGCATTCACTGTGAGTGCCTAGTTAGCAAATAGTGTTGCGTCTTGATGCAACACAAGGTTTGCCTTTAGATGATATGATGATTAGATGATTAGCTTATTTCCTTAACATTACATAGTTTAACAACATCAATAAACTAATAATCACATTTCCGAAAAGTGCATACTCACGCAGCGGCAAGAGTTGAGTGTTTTTATATCTAAGCAAAACGATATCCCAGTCATGTGATGCAAGTGAAGGTTTATTTGGATGACAGGCGAGTTGTGTCTGCGGAAGATTTAGGAGGCGTTTTCTCCAGTGCACACTGGCCTCAACCGGCCACCAAGAATGGGCTTTCCACTGGGCCTTTCCTGTTTCGCATACTATCTGTCTGTTCCACGGAGATTTCATGAATACATGAATATTAATCGAAGACACACATCATGCAAATTGAGCTCGGGACTCCTACTGCATGTCCATCAAATTAGCAGCAGCGCTTAGAGATCCGCGCAGGCGCAGCACCCAAGTGGCAGCCACTCGGTGTGGCGATGTGCCAGTTCGAGATGCGTACATGTGTGCTGCGATAAAGTATAGTATAGTATATAGTATGGTATAGGCTGGTACCAAGCAGTCTCGCCATGAGTGTTTATACGTTGAAAATTGCTGCTCGGTGTTGTTCTGTTGCCAGTGGTGTTGTTTTTGCGTGTCCAAGCACTTTTTAGTTGCGCCGTAAAAAACAGCGAGGGGCCTGTGTTTCATGTTTTGGCTCTCCGCTTCGCCATGCTTGCGTAGCCAAGCGTTAAGACACACAGTGGAGGCACTAGTGGCACTAGTGGCACTAGTGTCTACCACAGATCGCAGTCGGGTGTATCTGGCAGAGAATGCACAGCTTTGCAACCGCCTCATAATCCACATAATGCACGGGGAGATATCAACGATAACATTCCCACATACCGAGACGATTTTACGGGGAACTGATAAGAGCGCCTGGTCTATTAATAGCTCGAATAGCGCGAGACGGTGAAGAGGATCCGCCCAAAGGGGTCGACCTTGAAATGCGGCTTAATATGTCTCAGTAGTACTTAGCTTACTTACCCCAAGAAGCCAAGAATCGCGATAAAATATCGAACATATACCGCCCCATCGAAATTCCGCAGCGGCCACAATAATAATTATAAACTATTGCGCAAAAAGAAGGCACCGTCTGTCTGTCTATCTGTCTATCCGTCATAATTGGCATAATTATTTTTGGCTCATGACTTCATTCAATGTCGCCTGGCAGCAGCGACAACTAAAACATCGGCGAAAACAGCAATCAAATCTCAGTTGAATGGGGTACAATCAGGCGGCTATCAACAACGGCATTAGCGAGATGCCAATTGGGAATCGAGGGGCGTGCGTGCGCCCCGCTCCAATGAATCAGTGGTATATATAGCATTCGGCATATATGTATGTATAGCATATAGCATATGGAGCACACGGACACATAGATAGATGGTGGCTGGAAGTCGAATAATGGGAGGGCTTGTATATGTATGTGCAACGCGCTTGCGACTCAAATTGAAATTGAAATTGATGCAAAGCGCCGGCCGACAAATAAAATCAATTGGCAGCTAATCAAAGTGAAATGCAAACAAATTGCCAGCACATGCCTCCGACATGGATCGAAGATGCTATATAGGATGGCATGGGTACATGATCATGGGCAGCACTGCAGATCGGAGATCGAAGATTGGCGATCGATAAAGATGACGCCGTTCATTGGCTCCTTCTGGCGATGATGACGCCATTCGATCGGCCCATCCGCCGGATCATCCATTCAACCGCTCCTTCAACTTTCCCTTGCCTTGTGCGATACCGCAGCCCCTTTCCGCGGACCATGTTACATTATCTTCGACGCGGTTCGCATATCAATTATGGCACTCACGCCGGCAAAGAGCGTTAAAAATAGCCGCCTGCAGCGACGATGATGCCATAAATCGTGCAACTCGAAGCCAATTATCACCAGATGCTCAGCCCACAGCCCAGCAGCCAACTGCCAAATCCGAATCCAAATCCATCGGGGAAATCGAGCCGAGCTGAGTCGTCCAAGCTGTTGCACTTTGCACTGGGACGTCGTCGAGATCTCTGACGAATTAGATGCTATATGCTATATGCTAATGCTATAAGCTATATTCCCTATAGGACTGCATTGGGTGCAGAGGCTTCCCCAGCCAACCACAACTTGCCCTCTTCGAATGCACCTTTTGCGGAGGGAATAACTCGGTGGATAGTAGGGTTTATTTTCAAGTTCAAGTTTTAGTCATAAGATTATTCATAAAGTTATAAAGTTTCCGAGAATAGCTATGACGACAGATGGAAGTACGTACTACTCTTGATTTATGTACGCTTTCGACATTAGATAAAAGTTGTGGTCCATTACGAGCTTCGGTACACTAAGTACTATTTTAGGCAATGACGATAGCTGGTTTAGAATGAATTACTTATATTCACATTAAAAATATGCGCCTATCTAAAAACACTTGTTTGTCACATATGAGCTCAGTCATCAGAGAAGTACAAAAAAGTAATTAAGTATGACGACACAAGGCGAGATTTGGAATACGGCATCAGTATGACACAATAAAATCCATTTGATAAAACAAAGCTTGACATCATACTTCCAAAAAAAAATGTTTCCAAAAATTTATCATATAAAGATCCTGGTGGAGCATACTTTTAAGCGAGAAGTCTCACTTAGTGCGAATATATATTATTCATACAAACAGGCATATAAATTTTGGCTAGGCCATCGGCGGCCGTTTGATGAACTTTCTATGATTTTCAATTCCCATTGGCAGTCGCCAATGCCCCATTCCCATTCCCATTCCCATTCCGATTTCGGTGTTTTCCCATCTCGGGGCCATAAATCTGCGCAAAAATTTGCTCAACTTAATTGAAGACATCAGCGAGGCAATAAAAAATCAATTTGCCAAAGATCTGGGAGGGCGCAGATGATCCTCAGATTCGACAGCCGAAATGCGCTCGCTAAAACAATATAAGTATTTATAGTATATATGTTCAAACCATTATCGGCGCAAACTCGCTTTCATGTTGCTGATACTTTGCTCTCGAAATAGCCGACGTCGTCGTGTCTGCCTGGTTTTCATTCAGCATTTCAATTTTTCAGCCGGGGTCGAAGGAATTTCACACATGTCGTGTGCAAACAAGCCATTGGCACGGCGCGCGATGGAAAAGTTTGCGAAAAGCGCTGTTAATCAAATTATTCAATAGTTCGGAATGCCACGAATGCCACAAATGCGACTGCATATATATGTCATCGCTGTAATTCCCGGCGGGCGCGCAAATTGATAAAATATGCAAAGTAAACAAATGCGCGGCTGATTTGCGGCGGACTTGCGAGTTTTGGGGGCCCGTCCGTCCGCTAATTGGCTCTCCTTTGAGCCGCCAAAGCGGCGGACTTACATCATAAATTAAGTCCGCCGCCGACAGATGGCATATAATGCAATAAACATTGAAATCGCCGCTGCTATTTATAGAGCGCTCCTGCGATAAGATCGTCTGCGGCACCGACTGCAACTGTTGCCACTATTGCAATTGCACCTTTGGGTGGAGAATGGCGTTGGGATGGGGGCCCTATTTTTAGCCAGTCGGCAGACGGCTGTCGGACGAGTTCTATTTATAGCCATGCATTCCCCGTCCCCGTACCCCGTACCCCGTCTCTGCGATGGGGCAGCAGCTCGATGCCACCTGGGTGAGCTGCCCTTGCCCCTGTCCTTTGGCGGCGGCAAGTTCCCATTGCGGATCGAGGAGCTGGGCCGACATCGCGTTGGCTTGGCCCACATCTGCTTGGCCAGAATGGCTTTGGTGGCCCTGGTGGCCCTGGTGGCCCAGGCAGGCAGTTAATTGATCTGATCGCACCTATAAATAGGCATCTATTCTTACGCACGTTTCCGGTTTCCCACACTTTTGCAGATGTGTTCCCGCAACATTAAGATCTCGGTGGTGCTGTTTCTCGTCCTGATACCAATCTTCGCCGCCTTGCCACACAACCACAACCTGTCGAAGCGCAGCAACTTCTTCGACCTGGAGTGCAAGGGCATCTTCAACAAGACCATGTTCTTCCGACTGGACAGCATCTGCGAGGACTGCTACCAGTTGTTCCGCCATACGAGTATACACCGATTATGCAAGTAAGTTTCCCACAGTCAGGACGCCACAGTCACGGACACAGTCGCAGCAACATATACATCTAACAAAACCCCAAAGCAGCATCGGTGTTCCTTACAGCGTCCAAGGCGAGGCAAGGCCATCCAAGAAACACTAATTATGATCTTAAGTGCCGGCAGACCCTGACACAAATGCCGGGTATCGGAAAATGCTCGCGGGACCTTCGGTTGTGTCTGAACTTTCCCCGCTGCTTTCTCCTCCACTTTCTCGCACAGAAAACACTGCCTATTCGAATTCTTCCATTTGGTCTACATCTCGCTTTCATCTATTATAGCGCTACTATATGTTCATTTAAATATGTAGTATTAAGATTATCACTTTTTGGTTTGACTTCCCTCTGTGCGAGTCCTACATCTGTGTTTCTTGTCTATTCGATGCAGGGCCAATTGTTTCGTCCACGAGACCTTCGGGGATTGCCTGAAGGTGCTGCTGATCGACGATGAAGAGATATCGCAGCTGCAGCACTATCTGAAAGTGATCAACGGATCGCCCTATCCGTTTCACAAGCCCGTCTACCACTAGACTCCTTACTTCGACCACTTTCGTTTCTACTTCCACTCCCGTTTCCACTTTCGTTTCCGCAACGCCTTCGTTTTCCTGATTTCTTACTACTTTCAGTTACGTTACCTTTACCGTTGTGTTTCATTTTGATTTTCATTTTCAATTTTAGGAAAGACTGCTTTGATTCAAAATGGTTTGGCGATTGCCTGAAAGTGCTGTTAATACCCGAAGAGGAAGTATCCAACCTCCAGCACTTTCTGAGAGTAGTGAACGGCTCGCCCATATCCTTCAACATGGGGCCGCAAACATAACTCTAAGTCCCGCCCACACACCCACACCCCCACCAACCACCACCCAACACCCACCACACACCACACACAGTTGAGAATCGCTACGAATATCGTGGGTTGGAACGGGCATCCGAGTCCAGATCCAGATGCAGATCGAGATGCAGTCCCACTACGACCACAAATGCAGAGCCAGAACACAGAAATCTAAAATATTAAAACGCCCAAATTTAATTCGTACTTATTTATTACTGTATGCCTTACAGTTTTTACTATATGTGTTTTTTTAAAAACGAATTATTTTTATTAATTTATTGAGAACGTGATGCGTTTGTTGTAAGTAACATAATCGGGGAGTGAGAGATGGGCGATGTTGATGATGATGATGATAATAATGATGAGGATGATAATGATGAGGATGATAATGATGATGATAAGGAGGAGGATCGCAGATCTCGCACTCCCCAAATATACATAGAAGCCGAAGTATTTATTTTTAAGTATTCTTAGCTTGTTTTATTATTATTGCGTTATGCGGTTTGTATATAAAATAAACAAAACGAAATCCATTGTTTTTAATCTATGTAATGTAAAATGATAACTTTTATTTTTGTATCTGTATTCTACTGTAAAATCAGCATTTAGAGTTTACATTTTACACGATTTTCCGCAAGGGCAAAACTACATTGATAAAGATAAACCCATTTCGAACACACACCCCCCCACACACACACACACACACACACACATACGCAATCGAGACCGAAAGTATTTTGCAAATGTATTACACTTACAATTTTGTGCTATTTTGTAAAGATGAAACCCTAAATAGTGTAAATCTGTTGGCGCAAAAACGAGATATTTGCCTATAAAGTATATGCATACCTATCTAAAGCTAAAGCCCTACGTATGTATCCGAATACGAGTACCCTACACACATGCTAACTATTAGAGAGAAAAGCAAGATCGCAATTTGTGCAAGACACAAACAAAAACCTGGTAAAAACACGCGAAGTACGACTGCATTACAAATGCGGCAATAAATAATAACAATAAACCCCTGTAAATTAATAAAGGATAATCATTCGCTGGCTATTTGAGAGCATCAAAATTGTGATAAATGAGAATTTAGAATGCGAATGCGCGACGCAGAGCGACCAGAGACCCAGAGACCCAGAGACACGAGAAAGTGATCGCTATATCGCTAAATAGGCGGCGGAGAATGCCAGAGACACCGCCAGAGAAAGAGACCGCCATAGAGGAGGCGACAGAGACAGACAGACTGCAGCTGGCGATTTGCGCGCGTTTCTGGCGCGACTAAAAACGCCTGCTTACCGTTTTTGTTTTGGTACGTTATAATTTCCTTTTGTTTTTAACTAATTATTTGATTTTTGACCTTGTGCATTCTTGGCCTCTTACCTAGTACACAAGATAGGTGATTTTTGACCAGTTATGCTTTATTTTTCTAAACTCTTTTTTCAAATTACATACTTAGTAATTTTCTAACTGGTGTGCTCGTATTTTTTTGAGCAAACCGGTTGAGCAATAGTTTTTCTGAAATATTCAACCATACTTGAGCCCTTTTTGAAGTAGGGCTTGAAAATAAATGGATTTTGAGATTTTGGCTCCTTTTTCTTGAGCAAGCTATATATCAAACTGAAAAATATCAGGTTTTCTAATCCGCGTTTCCTCTTGTTTTTGAAACAGGCAAGAATGCTTCGGATCGCCCTTCTTCAACGCCTGCATAGAGGCTCTTCAGCTGCACGAGGAGATGGACAAGTATAACGAATGGCGCGATACCCTGGGTCGCAAGTAAAGAGCGATTCTCTGGGATTTTCTGGCACCGTCACTGGCACGAGCAGCTACTTAATTCTATAAACTATTAACTAAAACTATTATTATTGATAACTGTGGCAGAACACGGCACGAAACTATGGCAACCAGGAAACGATCGACCCGAGGAATGTGTACCACTTAAAGAAATAACTAAGCTAACATCTAGCTACAAGAGAAAGCAGATCAAAAATGTTGAAAAAAAAATTATGAAAACAATTACTAAACTATTACACGCTACTTATCCGCACATATATGAAAATAAATATTAGAACAAACAAACTAACGAACGAACGAACAAGAATCAAAATGTCTGATGTATAAAATTATTTTTGTCTTCTTTTAAAGATTTCTATACATATTTATAACGCCTAACTAATTTGTACATTTCTTTTATTTCGTAAGCTTAAGTTAATTTGTTACGGCAATAAATTCTACGTTCCCACATACGCACTCCTGCAATAGAACGGAAAACACATCTGAGCAACCCCACACGGCATAATTCGATTCGATTCTATGTACTATTGCAAATGCCCTACAATTACATAAATATTAATTAATTTAAACTTGTTTGGATCTAGTCGTAAAATATAAATAAAGATTGTATATTTCAAGAGGAGTCGGCAGCGAATTTGATTGCGGTGCAAAACTTTATTCAACGTACTATATATTTCAATATTAATAATTCACAAGTGCAAGCATTTTCGATTCGATTCGATTAGACTACAAAAAGATCGTGGATCTTGTGATGGAATCAGCCCAGGAGAACATCTCACTTGAGATGAATGAAATGCCAAGTGTCGACTGCAATTACAAAGGACGTAATTTATAAAGGTTTATTTCAAGATCAAATTCAATATAAGGTAATATGTACAACGATTAACGAACGCATGCCAGCCAATTACATGAATTCGGTTTCAGCAGTATTTACAGCATGGGGTAATCTTAATTTAGCTTGGTAACTGGACAATTAAAGTAGCTATTAGTAAGCGTGCAGGTTGGGTTTGTGTGCCAATTTGTTTGCAAGTTACTGGTTAAAGCGGGTGTTGGAGTAGCGTGTTTTTGCTTGGGATCGGGTGAAGCAGCTATAAGCTCGATCTAACATAGTAAACCTTACCTGTGTCGGACACCTCCTCGACCTGACCGCCCTCGGGGGCCTCGGACAGTATCTTCTCGGCCTCCTCCTTGGCAATGACGTGCTCCGAGTTGCGGTTGGTAATGTTGGTGCTGCAAAACGAATATAGTTAGGCTTTTTATAAAGGTATAGAATCGCATTTAACTCACGTGGAGATGGACCCGGATGCTGGGCTCTGGTGCACCAAGTTCTGCCAGAACTTGTGGGTCTCGGCAATGATGGTGTTGGCAAAGTCCGCATTCTTGGCATCGCCGTTGAAAGCGAACTGATTCTCAGGCTTGCCATCGGGGATCTTGTAGATCTGTTAGGAATGCAAAGGGTAAGAAAGGGCATCGTCTGAAATGTGAACTTCACCCACCTTGAACCACTCAACGGTAGCACGAAGCAGACCCGGGAAGTACTGGTCCACATCGGAGATGTCATTGACCTTGGAAGCCAGCGGATCGTTCACATCAATGGCAATGATCTTCCAGTCGGTTTCGCCCTCGTCAATCAGGGCAATGGTGCCCAGCACCTTGACCTTCAGCACGTCGCCGCGCTTGGCCACACGGTAGCCAATCTCGATGACATCGATGGGATCGTTGTCGCCCTTGCAGCCGGTGGAGGGCTCGATGTGGTCGGGGTTCTCCCAGGTCTGGGGCAGGGCTCCGTAGTTCCAGATGTAGCCCTTGTGGGGAAAGCAGTTGGCCACGAACCGCAGCTTACCCTTCTTGATGTCCTGCTTGATGGGATTCATAGGGGTCTTCAAGCTAATCTAAGGGTCAGACATGCAATTGCTGGATTACTCAGGGTGTCTCAATGGGTCTTAGTGAATGGCAGACCGACCTCCATTTTGGCGTTGGTCCAACGTGGCACCTCCACCACCATGTTGTAGATGGTATTCTGCTCGTTGGCGTACAGTGGAATGTCGTGCATCGGCGAAATGACATTGCCGCACTTGTTTTCTGTGGAGAATGGCCAGAAATTATTAAGTCTGATATATGGGCGACACCTGGGCACGCGATTTGATTGATAGTGACTGGAGACCTGTCGGCTAGACAAAGGTCACTAATTCGCGTGTCAATAAACCGAAGTTTGGACACCAGGTCCGATATCTTTTATTTCGAATAAGAACCAATAAAGCTAAGAGATAAGGCCAAAGGGGCCGAAACTCTTGGTGTTTCCGCCATTTCCGACGCTAGACAAATCGGATCGGCTGATAGTATTGATAATGCGACGAGTTAAATAAGCAGAGTCCGGTTTGACTTGTTGCATAATCAGCCCGGTAGCGATCAACTAATGCTAGCTGCAGTAACTGCACCCAGTTTGGGTAACTTGCAAATGCGGAAGCAAAGGGTTAAGCCGGGTCACATTCGGCCCCCAATGCGCTGCTCTACTCACTGAAATACAGGCTGTAGCTCGGCGAATTCTTGGCGCCCTTCTCAACGGTTTCGTACAGAGCCATCTCGTGTGGTTTCGTGCGCTTCCGCTCTATTTGAATATATCTGCAATTGCTGGCAACGGCCGCTGATGACGTTGGAATCGAACCGGACAAGCGAGCTACCGCACGTGAAGCGTAAAATGAACTCCTTGTAATTTTTGCCAACATTTTCTTCAGCCCTGAGTTGAGTCTATCGATAGGCCGATAGCATCCGATGTTACAGTTGACAGTGATGCTCAGAAAATGATTAGCTTCACTACAAAACTTCCAAAAGGAAATTTGATTTTCTCTATACCAATCAAAACTATTATTATAATTACATATTTCTAATTTGGAGTATAAAGATTTTATTTTAAATTTATACTATTAATATATTTTTATAAAAAATATATTTCTATCTTCACATGAAAAGATAAGCAGTATCATTATCATTTAGTATATTGGGTCATTGACAAACCGTTAAAACTCAATTTAAGCTATAAGTATAAGTATCTTATTATATGAGTGTGGTCATACCTGCAAGAGCAGCAGATACCAATATTTAAAAGTTTATAAATAAACAATAGCATTTTTCATAAATTCGAAATCAAAAAGCTTACGTATCGTGGTTACTGATCGTTGCGAAATTATCCCATTTCTGCATAATGTTAACTTAACATACACAAAGCTTACGACAGAGAACTATCGTTTCTGCCAGGGATGCGAGCAGGTGTCATCGAGACGGCAATCGAGTTTTCTAATTTCAGAGTTTTCTTTTCGTCCGTCGTGTGTGCGTGTTGCCTTGCATTCGAGTTGGCGTTGCGAAAAATCCCCTTATTTGATTGATTCTGCTAACGAGGTAATCCAACAGAGCAAACCAACCAAGGCATACCAGAAACCCCACCAGATTTACCCAAAAACAATCGTTAAACGTCCATTTCCAAGTGCCCTTGGCAACAAGTAATTTTCCCCCCTCCATTCACGGCAAAATCTCTAGTGAAATGCAGAACGGAAAGCCGAGATCGGCGGCCAGGCCGTCGTACCACCGCCGTCCCAGATCCGGAGTGGCCAGCACTTCCACTGATAACTCTGCCGTCAAGCCGGAGGCCACGGACAACCACACGGGCAACGACGACAACGCCTGCGTGGTGTGCTTCAAGAACGTGGAAATCTTCTCCATCGGCGACTGTGATCATCCCGTGTGCTACGAGTGCTCCACTCGGATGAGGGTGCTCTGCCAGCAGAACGAGTGCCCCATCTGCCGCCACGTCCTGTCCAAGGTAAGTCTTGTGCTTGTCTAAAGAACGTCTTGCTCATTTGATACAACCTGCAGGTTTTGTTTACACTGGATAAGCTGCCGTATCGCGAACTGGAGGCCAATAACCGCTCTGATTTCTACAGCAAGAAGTACCGCATCGGCTTTTGCACCGCCGAGATTCAGCAGCAATTCTTCAAATTGCTAGACCATCCCTGCCCCAAGTAAGTATGCCTGGTCCGCCACTTGAGTTGCACGATTGGGGCTCACCCTTTTACGTTAAATTACAGATGCGATGCCCCTCCATACCGCACGTTCCAAGGCCTTCGCAACCATGTGCGCAGCGAGCACAGCCTGCTGTACTGTGACCTGTGCGTCGAAACCCTCAAGATCTTCACCTTCGAACGGAGGTGCTACACTCAGGCGGAGCTGCAGCTACACAACACCAAGGGCGATCCGGACAATCGGTCGCATCGCGGTCATCCGTTGTGCGAATACTGCAAGAAACGCTATTTGGACCGTGATGAGCTGTTTCGGCATTTGCGCCGCGAGCACTACTTCTGCCACTTCTGCGACGCCGACGGCTGCAATGAGTTCTACAATGACTATGCGGATCTGGCGGATCATTTCCGGGCGGAGCACTTTCTCTGCGAGGAGGGCAAGTGCGCCACCGAGCAGTTTGTCGGCGCTTTCCGCAACGAAATCGAGTACAAGGCCCACGTGGCCAACGTGCACGGCAAGTCGCTCAACAAGCAGCAGGCCAAGCAGACGCGCACCTTGCAGCTGGAGATTACGTTGGGGCCTCGTGGACGAAGCGGGCAGACGGAGCAGGGCATAGCCAACATGAGAGCCAGGTAGGTGGAAAAGAATCCGATATGTAGAAGGCAAGCTTAGAATTTGATACCTTACAGGAATGACGAGCACAACGACTACCAGTCCGATTTGCCATCGAGTAGCCAGCGTCATGTGAGCATTGATGCTGGCAACGAAGAGCAGTTTCCCACATTGAGAGGCGCTTCCACAGCTCCCAGCGTATCCTTAGTGAGACCGCCGCCGCCCTCGATGCGCAATCTTAGTGGATCTTCGGGACTTGCTCGGACCAAGGAAAACTTCCCGGCTCTGGGAGGGGGAAATGGAGCTAGCAACGCCGGGCCGACCAGCAGCAACCTCGCCGCCCGAGCTGCTCAGTCTCAACATCCCGTGGCAGCTGTCTTTAAGAAACCCACAAGCGCGGCAAACTCTGGCAGTCGAAGTGGGTCTGCCAGTAACGGAATGCTTCTGCATGTGTCAAATCGACCGGCAGCTGCGCCAAAGAAGGCAGCCGCACCGCAGCTAGACTTCCCTGCATTGCCGGGTAAGGGGAACAAGAAGAACCTGCGGGACCTAGAGGAGGATATGCTGCCTAGCGGATCTGCAGTGCCCATGGCGAACATCTCAGCTAAGCATCGGTCTCTGGCCGATGACTACGTGTCAGTGGCTAACCCGAGCACCTTCCAAAAGCTTCAAATGGTACAAAAGGAGGAGGACGAGGCCAAAGCGCGTCAGGCGGCTTTGAAGAAGAGTGCGCCCAAACTCACTGCGTCCGAATTCCCTAGTCTTGGACCGAGCGCCAGCGCCAGCTCGAGCAGGGCGCCTGCTCCGAAGCCAGCCAGTGGATCTCCCTCATTGAACTGGTCCAAGCCAGCTTCCGAGAAAAAGCAACGTGAGCTGGAGAATCGCAAGGCCAAAGTGGCACCGGCCCCGGTATTGCCGAGTCCAACATCTAGACCGGCTCCCAAGGCCAGCAATAACAATGTCCAAGAGCAGCAGACGAATAAAAAGGATAAGAAGCAGAAGGATAAAAAGAGCAATCAGGAGAATCAGCCCAAGACGGGCAAACAGAAGGAAAGAAACAATAACAACGAACAAAAAACCAATGGTGCTCAAACTACGCCTATACGTTCTCCGCCCGGTTTAGAATCTGGCGGATCGCTTAAACCACCACCAGGATTCGTGTCCAACGTGACTGTCAACTCGGTGGCCAAGCTGCCCAACAATCTCACGTTCACCAGTTCTCTGGGCGAGTCGTATAACATTGTACCTAGTCCCTATACGTACACCGATCCACCAGATACCGGGATCAGAAATCAGGTAAGCGAACGTCGTTTACAATAACAAGACATGTACTGAGAAAGCGTTTGTTTTCCGTTTAGAAATTGGTTGATGAGGTTATGTCCTTACTCAAGACCCCAGAGGCACTGAACGAATTTCGCTTGCTTTCGTCTAAGTTCCGGGACGGATCCTGTACTGGTCAAGCCTATTACGAGCACTGCCAGTGCGCCATGCTGAGCTCATTTTACAACCTGTTCCCGGAGCTGCTGGCCATGCTGCCAGACATAAGCAAACAGCAGGTAAGACGTGTTTGAAAAGCCACATAAATAGAGTAACTCCATTATGTGGATCTTTTCCAGGAACTGTACCTAGTGCACAAGCAACACCTGAACAGCTTGTCGCCAGCTCAGCGCAAATCCGTGCCCACACTTGAAGTTTGCAAGGTATGCAAACAGATCCTCACCAGCGCCGACTTAAAGGGCCACCAGCAGGCGCATGAGCTAACCAAAAACTTTCCCGTACTCGGAAGCTCAGCTTCCAACACGCACCGCAACTGAGGCGGTGGGATCGTAGGACAACAAAAGCTTTATCCCTGTATATTTTCTATGTATATACCGTTTCAACCATCTAAAAGCCAGGTCCCCAGGTCATGTTGTGAGTGGAAATCCGAGAAAGAACTAGCCGAACTATATCACCCCACAAAGCACGACCCACGATGCCCTCTGTTCCAAACAGAAGCATAGTGAGTCACCTGTTGGTCGGGGATGCGTTTTTAATATCTAGCAAATGCCCGCAACCTAATAAAGTTCAAATCAATCACAATTGTTTCGTAATTACCTGGTGTGTTTGCCTACCTTGTCCCCTTATCTAGTGACCACATATGGTGGTCGCAGATCGGTTATCACCAAATGGAAATTGGTTGTACTTGGCTCGTATGGAGCAGATTTATTGTCGGACATATGGAGCTCCTCTGCTCTTATCTTCGTTGTTTGGCAAGCTGTGGAGCGGTGTTTGGTTGCTAATTTTCTGATTTTAGAAATATAATATTGCCGAGTAACCGCAAAACAGCTTTTGTCAATTATGAAATTCGATAGATGCTCATTTAGATTTCCCACGGATGGTTACATCCAATTTTATTACAAAACTCACCTATGTTTTTTAGCAAGATAGAACGCTATTACTCAGAAAATAAGAGTGCGAATATTATAGTTCAACATTCTTTTGGCATATTGATAGAAATGGTCAAGAAAAATAATAAAATGAATAAAATTGTTCAAAAGTGTGGGCCTGACAACATCATGTAAAAAACTTGTGCTGCAGCTGCATATATATGTCTGCTGAATCTGCATGTCTAATCTCAACTTTCTAGCTTTTATTGTTGCTGAGATTTCGATGATCATACTTTTGGACAGCTGGACAGGGCCATATCAACTCGGCTATTGATCCTGATCAATAATATATATACTTTATATGGTCAGAAACGCTTTATTTTACCTGTTACATACATTTTAACAAATTGAATATACTCCACGACTAATGGGTATAAAAAGCCAAAGGCGCGCAGAGTCGCGTTAGTACATTTTTAAGTAACATGGCCCGGATTAGAAAAATTTAACTACTATATTGCCTCGATTTAAGTCATTATTACGTAACACACAAGTGTCTAATATCATATTTATTAATGGTTATAATATTACTTAAATTATTAATAAAAAAATACATTCGTAAAGTTTATTTGCATGGCGCGACCTACGGTCACACTAAGCTCGCAAGCAACAATAACAATGGACCGGCGAGAGGATGCTCTGCTACAGGTAATGATATTAATTACCAAATATGAGTGGATATACGGGGGGATATACTTTATAAATCCTTGTGCGACAGGCCCTCCAAACGAACGCCAGCGAGACAGAGCGCTGGGAAGCCTTCAAGCGCGACAATGAGAGCACCATCCGGAACTTGGACAAGTTCGCCCAGAATCTGAGCGTGGAGGTTATGGTGCCCATTGGACGAAAGGCGCTGATGCCCGGCGAGCTGATTCACACGAACGAGCTTCTGGTGGGTCACTACGAGGGCTACTTCTCCGCCTGCTCCGCCCACAAGGCCAAGGAGATCTGCCAGCACCGCCTGAAGCTGGCCGAGGAGCAGCTAGAAAAGCTCGCCGTCGAGAACGATTTGTGGCAGTAAGTGAATTAGTATACAGAAGTGGGGAAATTTATGTCCACGCTTGTCCAACAGGAAAAAACTCAACACTCCGTTTGCGGAGGGAGCGGTTCCCAGTGGCGATCAAGTAGAGATTGTGGAGGACTTCAACGAGGAGTCCCACAACAAGTGGTTGGCGGAGCACAGAAAGCGAGTGCGTCAGCAAAAGCTGAAGGAACGGCTCGAACGAGAGGCGGAACCTCCAGAAAAAGATAATGAAGTGCTGAGAAAGCTAGAAGAGCGAGAAATGATGGAGGAACTAGGTCTGGATCCCGACAATATCGATGAAGGGCAGCTGCACGAAATGCTGATTCACGAACCTCAGAAAACTATCAACGAAAGTAGTCCTAAGTCCCTTACCCAGACAGAGGAGGAGGAGCTCTGGAAAAAGCTGGAAGCCGAGGAGCAGCAGGAAGCCGCAGAGCTCAGCTCAGAAGCAGAAGAAAGCCTGCAAACAACGGACAAACTAGTGCGCCAGCTCATGTCCGGAGAAACGGAAACTCCGTCTTCCAAAAAACGTGTTGCTGCCATCAGTAGAACGGTGGAAGTTCAGGAAACCACATCAGAAGATGATGATGATGACGGTGACCAGGAGGAAGAGGTGCAAACCATACGAGAGCAGATGTGCCTGCTGCCCAACGAAGAGCGTGAGCCCTTCCTTAGAGCTCAACTGCAAGTACTTAAAGCGAAAATGAGGAAGATACAAAAGGTGAACTTTATTAGCGATGAGCTGATACACTTGATGAATGTGGTCGTCATGCTAGAGGACGATCTACAGGACATGATATTTGAGCAGGAACTGGAGGCCAGCGAGGAAGAGGAGGTCGTTGAAGACAATCGTCTTCCAGAGGAGCCAAGTGAAGAACTTGTTACTGTACCTGAAGCCAGCACAAATAAACGTCGCATTTCGTTTGCCCTTAGCGATGAAAAACTAGAATTCAGAAGGGAGGAGACCGTTGCCGAAATGTTGCCCAATGCGAAAAAAAACTCGAGGGACATCGTCAAGCTAAATGCACCTGTTAAACCTGCAGCAAATCCACAACCAGTATCCATTAAAACAGAGCGTCAAACAAACTTGGATATTATGCAAAAAGTAGAAAGAAACATAGAGTTTGTCAAGGAAAACCAGAGTGTCCAGGACTTCGATTTGCTCAATAGAATTATGGAGGAGTCTACGGGACTCATCAACACTTTACACATAGGTTTTACTCATTCCGGTGCCATTCCCTCGCCCAGAAGTGATCAAAGCGATGCCATTCCTGGAAACCCATCTGATTTCTATGAGAAATATGAGAGGGAGAGAGCTCGGCTGAATGATTCATTTCCTATTTATGTGAACGGTTTTGAGGGCGAGGAGCAAGTTAAAGTGCCCATAATGAGCGAAGCTTTACGTGGATCAGCCTATGAGGATCCCAGAAGTCAGGTAAGGTCACATAATTTCGTGCGCAACTTAAGTTAACGTGCCTTGCAGTTCTCCAAGCCGAATTCTTCTGAGGGCGACATTACTGACCCTGAATCGTCCACCAAGTCAATTCTACGAAATAAATCCGCTGTGGACCTGGAGCCGCAAAATGTCAGCCAGCAGCCCAAGAAGGGCAGGAAGGGCCGGAAGCAGAAGAAAAAGGAGCGCACCCTAGACGACGACCTGCGCGACATGAGCGCCTACCAAAAGGTCATGCACGATCTCGTGGAGAAGGAGCCGACTGCTCCGGAGCCTCTGCCCTCGGGCAAGTTCATCGACTCGCATGCGCCCAGGAAGCGGGTTAGCCGCTTCAAGGAGCAGCGAGCTCTTAACAAAACGTAGCGAAGAGTAAAACTTCAGCTAGATATTACTAGTACATTTGTTTAAGTTTAATGTGGATTTGTATTACAAACACAACGCAAACAATAAACAACTACTGGTGTGGTTTACATTCGATTTAAAATTAAACACTAGGTACTAGTCCGCTGATACGGAATTTATTTTTAAAACATTTACATTTACATTAGGCTTCAATTTACATTAGATCGATCAGATTGAGAGTTTTTGATTCAAAAATGTACTGCGATTGAAGGACCTGGCCGCCCGCACATGTGCGATATCTTACAGGCTATTTTAAAGTACATATTAACAGCTAATACATACAGTACGAACCCTAAGCATAAGTGTAGTTGGATGCTCTACTCAAGGACACAGCACATCGAGTTCATTCGTGGTCTAAAGAGAAACTATTTTGTCTTGAGTGTCTGGGCAGCAGGACCTCCAATGAGGGGTCTCATGGCCCTGTCCGGTGTTCACAGATGGTACAGAATTTCTACAAGTCAAAGTCTTCCAGGCCGAGAAACTCCCTTTCCAGAGCGGCGCCCATCATGTTCCACTCGCCGTCGTCCTCGTCCTCTGGGTCTTTCTCGCTGTTAGAGTCGGAGCCAAGCTCCAAGTCGGAAGGCAGGTCTTCCCCTGAAACATTAATTAAATAATTAAGTGTTAAAAACAATTCAAGACTTAATGACCGGACTGGTTACCTCGTCTAAACTTGGCGCTGGGCATCTCATCGTCATCATCCTCCTTCTCGTTATTGTCATCGGCCTCCTCGTTCGAGCTAATGTCCACTTCCACCAGGTTCGGCGCTCCGATCATTATGTCCTCGCTTCGCGTGAAAAAGTCATGCGCTCTATTGGAATTATCATCCTCGCGCTTTCTCTTCAACAGCTTCTTGTCCATGGGTGGATTTTCTTGAATTAATAATGATGATTTCGATTAAGACAGGACGCATGGTTTAGCAAGAAAAAGACTTACCAAAATTTACAGGACCCTCGTCACTGGATGAGTCTGACTCAAAGAATGTTTCGTAGTCCTTATTCATGGACTCAATATCTGCGTTTGTGAAGACCAGCAGCGGATTTAGCGTTTCGCGAAAGTTTCCGCTCTGTTCCTCCTGCTGCTTGCTGCTCGATGGTGAGATCTCCGAGCGCTCGCTGTAGTTGACCACGTGCTCGGGACTATGGCAATGAGCGGGTGGCTGGCGACCCTTGTTGCGCACCTTGCGGTCCAGGGGGAAGAGCTTCTCCTCCACATGCTCCCAGCGCTCGGCGCAGGTCCACAACCAATTCGCATTGACCACTTTGATGGCAGGCTCTTTTTTGGCGGCATTAACCTTGTAGGTGCCTGCGTTGACCGCCACTAGATGCGTTATCTCCTTGCCAATATTGGGCTTCACTTCGGCGCCCAGGCTCTTGGCTATGAAATACGCCCGCGACTGCTCGAGCTTCATCTGCGTGGGCACCAGGCCTGAGAACACCAGGTTCTTGCCTCGCAGGACTTCGCACCGAATCTTCGGAACGATGACCTTAAGATCAGGTATTTCCGTGGTCTCGTCGTAAATCGAGTAGAATCGCTTGTGAATGTTACGAAGTATAACCTCCAGATACAGCAGGTAATCGTCGGGGTCCTCAATTTCTATTTGCTTTTGCCCCTCTAGCGGTACTCGTAAGCTGGGCGCCTTAGACGTGGTGGCCACATCCGCATCAGCAGATGGTTCCTTTTCCTCCGGTGAAGTAGTGGATGAGGCCACAACCTCGTTCTTTTCTGCCGCTGTGGGGTGCACCTCGGCTTTTGTGCTCTCCTTGGAATTTTCATCAATAACAACAACGTCTTCGCCATCGCTGGCTGCTTTTTCAGCATCTGGTGAGCCAGATGAACTATCGTCTATGACCACAATATCCTCTGCATTGGTCTTGCCATTTAATTTGTCACTCGGCTCTTTGGGTGCTTCGGTAGCGCTTGAGGCGTTGGAAATCTCTGCATCCTTGGCATCGCCCTCTAGCTCGAACACGTCCACCGACTCCTCGTTTACATCGTCATCTTTGCTTGTGCTTGTGACGGTATTGTCACCCTTATCGGTATCTTCTGGTTTGACTTCGCTGCTGGATTCCGTCTTATCTTTGTCCTCGTGCTTCTCGGTAATCTCTGCAACAAATGGAGATTTCGTTAGAAACATTTAATACAGCTTTCGGGAACACCAACCTTTGAAGTCAACCCCTTCGCCATCCAGTTCATGCTTGGACAAGCCCGGCGGGGCATTAATGTCCCCGGTGTGTTGAAAGAAGTGGTAAGGCTTAACCTGTATCAAATTGGAAGCCATGTTCCATACGTCCTCGCGATCGTCTATGATGCACACCATGGAATCGCCATTCGGAAACAGAGCCCTGTAATTTACAATTTGTGGGTTATTCTTCAATACGATATAATGTCAGCTTTCAGAGATAGAAACACACTTCAAATTGTCCGTCTTGCTGGTGGCGTTGAAGCACTCATCTCTGGACAGAATCCTGTGCGAGAAGAACTTGCCCTCCGGGTCCAGCAGCTGAGCAATCATGTGCGCGTAGTTGCGTGCACCAAAAGTGCAGATGTGCAGCTCGTACAGCTGGGACATGCGCTCCAGAAACTCCGCGGTGCCGGGGCGCAGGCGCGTGTGGTACCACGGGGAGTGCGGGCCGTACAGCTGGAAGTGGTAGATGCCCTTGATGTTGTCCGGCACGGTGTCGTTGGTGGTGTGGATCACTGTCTGATCGAGATCGACGAGCAGGACCAGCTTCCTGTCCGCCAGCAGGCGGCGGGTGTCGTCGTGTCCGAGCTTCTGGGCCAGCTTCTGGGTGACCTTAAGATCGGGCATGGTGTGCACCATGGGCACCGAGGCCTCGGAGGTCTGTCCCTACGGGTTGAATGTTTAATTATTCGACATTGAGGCGGGTGGCAATTCACTGCACTCACATTCTCGTTTTGACGCAAGTCGGCTCCGCAGTCCGCGCACATGTCCTTGATGACCGTGGTGTGTATGCACTCGGACAGCTCCAGAATGGCATCCCTAAAGAACAGGCTCGGTTAGTGTGTATACGGCTGTGACTGCATAATTGCATTCCCCCACGCCCACTAGCCGCCCAACTGCCACCCCAAAACTCACCCCTTCGTTAGCAGCTCCCCTTCCTTGCGGAGCCGCTTCTTCACCACTCCGGCGCGCTGGGACTTGTACTTCTGGATGGCTCCATCCCCGCCCGGCCTTCCCGGCTTCGCGTCCTCGCCCACGGGCTGGTAAAGAAACAGGATTTGGGCCGCCGACACGAACTGTCCCTCGCGAACCCGCCATTTATTGATTACCGCTCTCGCCTCGTTCTCTCCCAGCGCAGCTCTCAAAACAATGATGCCGCCACCGCTGGCGTTGTTGTTGCTTTTGCTGTTGCCGCTGGCGCTGCTCTTGCCTCCGCTTGCTCCGTTTCCTCCGCCGCCATCGTCGCCCTCGGCAGCTCCGGATGCGGCCACGCCCCCTGGCACGCGGCTGGGCGTCGCGCCCTCCTCGTCCGCTATGTTCTGCATCGCTAGGCTTGCGTTTTTATATACAAATGATTTGTTTAAATCCCAGTGCCTTGTTGTGTTTGCAATTTGTGTGAATATTGCGCGGTATTCGCATAAAAGCGCGGACAACTTTGGCCCTGGTTGCAAACAGCTGATGAAGTGCAAAAGGCGGCAAATGCTGGTAGAGTTTTCTTCGATTTGGGTATTAAATCTACTTGATTAACAGTTGATTGATTGATGGTTCGGTTTACTTCACTGGTTTCTTTCAGTTTTGACTGAAATTGCAAATTATTTGTCCAAAATTCACAGAAGCACTCTCCAGCCCTGGCCAAGTCAGCTGCTTTGGAACACTTACCAACACTGGTCAAACGGCGGCAAACAATTTCAGCCGTATTTTGTTTATTAATCCTCGAAATGAGTGATAAAACCAAGGAAGATCTAAAGCGCAGTGCTCCGGAGGAGGAGGATGAGCCTCAGGAAACAGGAGTGTCAGCCGAGAAAGAGGCGGAAGCCGAGGAAGACGCCTGGATTGGACCCATGCCGTCGGAGCAGAGTGCTCCCGCGCCGGCCAAGAAAAAGAAGGGTAAACATGAAGCCTAGCATTTAATGTGCTCACTATAATAATCAATAAATAGTCCTGCCCTATGAGCACATCTACCTGGAAAATCTGCCCAATGCCGAGAGCTACGAGAGGAGCTACATGCACCGCGATGTGATCACCCACTTGGTGTGCACGAAGACGGATTTCGTGGTGACCGCCAGTCTGGATGGACACATCAAGTTCTGGAAGAAGGGCGAGCTGGGCATCGAGTTTGTCAAGCACTTCCGCAGCCACCTAGGTGGGTTCATGACGCAAACACTATGTATATCCTCAATTAACCAAGCATTTGTTGTAGTTCCCATCAAATCACTGACCACCAATGACAGCGGCACGCTGCTCTGTTCGGCGGCCACGGATCAGACGGCCAAGGTCTTCGATGTGGTCAACTTCGACATGATCAACATCATCCGATTGGGCTACACGCCGCAGTGCAGTGAGTGGATAAATGGGCCGGGAGATGCCGTTCAAGCACTGGCCATGTAAGTACCTATTCAGTTTCTAGAGATTAGGCTTCTGATTGATCTTTCTTCAGCTCGGATTCGGAGAGCAGCCGCATACACATCTACGATGGACAGGGAGGCGGAGAAGCCATGCACACCCTGGAGACACTTCACTCGGCGCCTGTGGTGGCGATGTGCTTGAATGTGGCCATGGAGACCGTCATATCCGTCGATCGCAATGGCATTCTAGAGTACTGGCAAAACTCCAAGCACGACTACAAGTTTCCACAGCGCCTTGTGAATTTTGACTCCAAACTAGACACAAGTAAAATGCGTTGATTAAGCAAAGTAAACCTGAACTCAGCTGAAATATTAACCTTTCAGGCCTCTTTGAGTTTGCCAAGCAGAAGACCCAAGTCACGGGCTTGGCTGCCACGCCTGATGGAAAGCGATTTGCCGCCATTTCCACGGATCGCAAGGTCCGCGTCTTTCAGTTTAACACGGGCAAGTTGATCCGGGTATTCGATGAAGCTCTGTCTACATACACCCAAATGCAGCAGACGCAGCACGCCCTGCCCAACATGGAGTTTGGCAGAAGGTAAAGTAAAATAAAATAGTTATCAATCAAAGCTCTAACGTATACGTGTAATTCCAGAATGGCGGCTGAACGGGATCTGGAGAAGACTGCCCAAAATGCAACGCTTAATATTTTATTTGACAGCACCGGAAACTTTTTACTCTACCCTACGATGCTGGGCATCAAGGTGATCAATGTGGTCACCAATCGCTGCGTCTCTATTCTAGGGAAAACCGACAACATACGGCCCCTCCAGGTGGCCATATTCCAGGGAAGAATTAAGCGACAAAAAGCTGCTATAACAATGGAGCAGGAGGCCAGTGAAAACCCCGCACTCCAGAATATCTTAAACGATCCCACAGCCTTTTGCACTGCCTACAAGTAAGTTCATACGATTTTTAAATTATGTTTACGGTGTATCATCAATACTATCACTCTTATTAGGAAAAGCCGCTTTTACTTGTATAGCCGAAGACTGCCCTCGGATCTGCAGGATGTCGATCGTGATATTTTCAACGAGAAGCCTTCTAAGGAGGACATTATCGCCGTGCCGGAAGCCTCAGGTATTTTAGTTTGGATTATCCCATTTAACTTTCCCAACTAACCGCTAACATATTTCTATTGCACGCCAACAATATTTTAAGACGAAGGTTATTCCTATCTGATATTTCAAGAACCATTCATTACAAAATGTTCCATTTATTCTAGTCGTGCAACGTATCTACGAGAACGTGGTGCTCCACACAACGAAAGGTGATATCCACATGAAGCTGTTCTTCAAGGAGGTTGCTAAAACGGTTGAAAACTTTTGTGTTCATGCAAAGAATGGGTATTATACACACTTCAAGATGGTTTAAACTGTCCCATTGTAATCACATATTGCTATTAGGTACTACAATGGCCACATATTCCATCGCGTGATCAAGGGCTTCATGGTGCAGACTGGCGACCCCACGGGAACGGGCACGGGTGGAAAATCCATTTGGGGCAGCGATTTCAAGGACGAGTTCGTGCCGAGCTTGAAGCATGATCGTCCCTATACGGTCAGCATGGCCAACGCGGGTCCGAACACGAACGGCAGCCAGTTCTTCATTACTGTCCTGCCCACGGTGAGGATATACATTCAGTGATGATTGATTAACTTTACTTGATTCATAAACCAATTTTAACTTGCAGCCTTGGCTCGACAACAAGCACACTGTTTTCGGAAGAGTTTACCGCGGCATGGAGGTGGTGCTCAACATTTGCAATTCCAAGGCGAACCCCAAGACGGACAAGCCCTACGACGACATTAAAATTATTTCAATACACTTAAGTAATTGAGCACAGGGCCTAAATAAAACTTTGAACGAAACTGGTTTTCAAATCTTTCGAGGAGCGCCAATGCGCCACCAAGAATTTTGGTATTTTTTCGGAACTCGGTTTTTTGGTGTTTTCCCAGCGCGGCACACTAAACAGCTGGTTTGTTTCTTGCAGTCGGTGTTCCTTTTGTTTCGATGGTGCAATTAATATAAATTAGGACAGCTGGAAATCGAATGCCATTATTGCAGCCGGAATAAGTTGTGGACCTACTAGTATTAGAGAGCAATTAGCTGTTCTAAACTGTGATTACCGGAAATTAGAAGGTGCTCCTTGCGCTTTATGCGGGTTCTTGCAATCTAATACGACAATACGATACGGTACGATTTGTTTATGGCTGAGCAAAAAAACAAAGAGCTCGGGGTTGACGAGTCATTTGTGCGTATCGGCAATCTATAACTGGCCATTATCTACCTATAACTGGCGCTGAATCTGCTCCAGATTTGAACACTAGGTTTATTTACATTCGCAAGCAAAGGTACATATATATTGTCTTCAATATGTACACTCTAATGTGATTCTCCTTATTTTCAGAGATGAGCTAAGTGAAATAGAACCGCTCGCCATGTCTAATATGGATCCAAGTGATGTCCGCAGTACCGCCCAGCTCATCCTGTCCAACGCTCGGCCGGGAAACAGCGCCTACAACATGCAGTATGATATGTGTGAGTAGCAATGGCTAAATCATTTACCCCGTGCAAGCCATAACGATCTCCCACCGCCTGCAGCACGGGCACATTCCATTAACCTGATTACGGAGGACTTCTTGGCCGGTTACATGCAGGATGGCAGGATGTCCGTGGTTCGAAGATTTTTCTGCCTCTTCGTCACATTCGACTTGGTCTTCGTTTCGTTGCTGTGGCTCATTTGCATTGTGGTAGGGGATGGGGGTATTCCAATAAGATTACGATGGGATTCATCATGCATTTCCTTCCCCAGATCAATGGAGACAATATATTCACTGCCTTCCACAAGCAAATCGTGGAGTACACCATCTACAAATCGCTCTTTGATGTTGTGGCCGTCGCAATCTGCCGCTTTGTGGTGCTCATATTCTTCTACGCCATATTGTACATCAACCACTGGTCCATCATAGCGGTATGGATTGCTTTCCTATCTCCAAGAAA
Organism: Drosophila santomea; assembly: GCF_016746245.2. Lineage (NCBI taxonomy): Eukaryota > Metazoa > Arthropoda > Insecta > Diptera > Drosophilidae > Drosophila > Drosophila santomea. Next base: position 21,938,224 of record NC_053017.2, read on the forward strand.
TTCCAAAGAACTAGCTCTTCCTATTTCCGCAGCTCTCTACAAGTGGGTCTTGCTTGTTCCTCATCTCCAAGGTGTTTGTGTTCGATGTAAGATAGAGAAACCAGCCACCTTAATGTGCTCTTTGATAATTTTGTACTCATCTTTCAGTGGCTGGACTCGAAGCAGCAGGTATTTGAGGTAATCCTCATAATAACCTCGTTCATACTGGCTTGGGGAGAAGCCTGGTTCCTGGACTGTAGGGTGATTCCTCAAGAGCGACATGCCCAACACTATTTTCGAAGTAAGTTACGCAGACAGCTTCCGACCTCAAATTGCAAATTTATTGGGTTTCTCTTTTCAGCTATGACTTCAAATGATCGCACGCCCATGGACCAGCCTGCCATTTTGATTGAGCAAGAACGACCTCCGCAAAGTGTAACTAATTTTTATTCACCCATGGACACGGCGCATCATTCAGACGAGGAGGATGAGTTGGTATGCTATTCATGAATGCGCATTTTTAAGTCTGTTCAGAATAAGAAAGTGAATCTAGTGGCAATATAAAATGAAGAACAATTGATTTGATCTCCACATCTCCTAAGAGTGTGCTACAATGACATCGGTAGTTCTTGGAGATTATTCCACCTTACTTATATTTCTTATGCGTTTGCATTTCAGGATGATGAGTACACACAAATGGGATTGGATTGCCTGCGAAAGGCCTACGAGATCATCGAGTCTAGTGATTGGAAGGTGGAAAAAGTTACCCAAAAAGGCGACACCATCCATAGCACCCAGCGCGACAAGATTGGAAAGATTTACAAGTTGACGGTATGAAAAGAGCAATGATGAGGGAATATTTAATCTTATATGGTCACTTCACAGGCCCGCATCAAGTATCCCGCAAAGGCTCTGATGGAGGACCTGTTCTATCGCATTGAAGACTGTCCCAAGTGGAATCCTGCTCTTTTGGAGTCCAAAATAGTGCGCGTAAGTGGGCACCCTGCGTACTGATTAAAAACCCCTGATAACATTGAGCATTTATCGCAGAAAATCAACTCCTACACCGATATTACCTATCAGGTATCTGTGGGCGGAGGAGGTGGCATGGTGAAGAGCCGTGACTTCGTGAACTTGCGCTCTTGCAGGCTCTTTTATAATGGTCAAATCTGCGATGACGACGAGACGGCCCAGCTCAGCAGCGATGATGGAAACAGCAATCTAAATCGCTCTTGCGAGGGTAGTGTTAGTACCATTTCCGATGGTGACTCAAACACCCCACTGCTGCCGAGTAGCGTGTCCAGTTGCAAGGCAACGTTTCCCAGTTCATCCAAGGGAGCACCCATGCCTTTCGACACTCTGGGCAACAGCTTGGGCGCCAAGAGCTTGGGTCCCATCGTGAACTTTGACGAGGAGCCACCGCCACTGGACCAGGACGAGTTCGAGGATGCTAGGGACAAGGTCGACGGCGAAGCGAATAACATGACAAAACCAAATGTACCCAGCGTGGGCAAAACCAAGGACAAGGTTTGGGTCACTTCGGCGATTAGTGTGCAATATGCAGCCGTTCCGCCTACCACGAAATACACAAGGTTGGTTGGAGACTATAAAATTGGATGACAGTACATAAATATTACAGCTGACTCTTCAATTTTCAGAGGGCAGAACATTGTCAGTGGGTTTGCGTTTCGAGAAATCATTGGCAAGTCCGATAGCTGCATTTTGGAATGGGTTCTTTGCCTAGACCTAAAAGGCTTCATTCCTCGCTATGTCCTGGATGCAGTAAGTGCTCTTCTAATCCTACTTGCTCCTTGCTTGTTTGATAACTGATGCGATGACCATTTTCAGGCTCTCACCTCCTCCATGACCGACTACATTAGCCATCTGCGCAAGCACGTCAACGAACTGAGGCAGAGGGGGCGTGGCCGAGCCCCCAGGACCCACTAGGAAATGAGTAAAGCGTATTTTAATTTAAATCCCATTGTATCTCAAGCGAGTGCTGTCCGCAGCCAGGTATCTAATAGAAAAGTTGAAACATTTCAATAATTTTGAAGCAGGAGAGCGAGTTCAGTGCTATAAGTTTATTGAGTATTGTATGTATATGTATGGCATAAGTTCTATGTACCTATATGCACGGCTTACATTATAAATTTTATACATGACTTTTTTAACGTTCGGCATTTCCACATTCCACATTCAGTCGCACGAGCAGGCACAGCATCTGCCCACCTGCCGCTGGTGTGTTAGTCGTAGGCTCGAGATCAGTTCTTGGAGGCGGAGTCGCAGGGCGTGTTCCTATTTGCTGTCGTTCTGGGGAAACCACATAGGACACGCCTCCATGGCCACCTCGCAAACGGCGCTCATCTTGGCGCTGTCGTAGTCTGCAGGGGAATATGGATGTTTCGAATACGGAATCTCTACCGGGATACGGATTTTCAGCTTACCCAGGCTGTTGCGTTTGCCGAAGATACTGCCGTTGAAGGGAGGCTTCCTGTAGGCTGCCTCACTGGAGCCCAGAAGTATGGCTGTGACCAGAATGGTGACCAGGAGCAGAGTGAGCGTGAATCGCAGAGCCATCTTGCAGTTTTCGGTGAGCGTTGTGGGCAGTGAGCGAAGGAAGGTCTGAGCACTGGAAGATGCCGGATGATTCTGTGGCCAAACAAGACGAATCCACGACTTTTATACTCGCTAACCGAGCAGAAGGATGCCGCCGCCTAATCAAGTTAACGCGGGATAATTGAAACTAGATTGCTTGGGGAATTCTTCGAGTGAGACCATAAAATGTAATTACATTCCACTTATGTACATTGCTGAGTTATGCTTAACCTAGGCTGCTTTTGGTGCGGAATGCGAAAGGGTTCACGTCTTGGCATTCCAGTCGAGCACCTTGTTGAACTCCTTCTCGCCGAATCCGATGGCCGCCGACTGCTCCAAGCAGCTGGTCTGGCGCTTCAGGTTGTCGATCATGTACAGCTGCTTCTTGTACGCGTTGAGCAGGTCGCCCCGCTGGCGCTTTATGGCCCGGATCCGGCCGTCCCGCAGCTTCAGTTCCTTCCGATGCGCCTCCAACTGGTCGCGCTGCTCCTCGCGCAGCAGCTTCAGGTCCTGGCGGGCCACGTCTGCGTCCTCCTGGACGCGCGACAGTCGGTTCTCCAGGTTAATGGTCGTCTGCCTGGAAACCTTGGCATCCCGCTTCAGCTGCTCCAACTCCCGCTGCTGGGTGATGAACTCGAGCTGGCGCTCCTTCTGGCGACGGTTGGCATCCTCGCACTGGCGTTCGGCCCGCATCAGTTGCTCGGAGAGATGCTTGTTGGAACTGACCGTCTGGTCGCGCTGGTTCTCGGACTTGCGTTGCGCTTCCAAGGCGAGCTCCAGCTGCTCCTTCTGTCGGGTCAGCTCTCCGGCGTGGTGAGCATGATCCTCTTCCAGAATGGCCACCTTGGCCTTGAGGAATCTAAAAGGCGCAAATTAGACTTTTATTATTTTGTTTCGGATTCCCCACTTACTTGATAAAGTTGTCCTTGGTGACCTGCTTCTTCAGCTGGCCATTGACGACAGTGGTGCTCTCCCGCTTCTGAGTGACCTCCACTTCGACAACATCCTGTTTCCGGGCCGCCTCCTCGGCGTCGATACGCAGCAGTTCGTCCAGGGAGGGACTCTCGCTGAAGTTTGGGTTCCGGTATTTGACAAACGTGGCCGTCTTGCTGCTCACATCGCGCGTGAAGGTGCTAAACTTGGACATTGTGCGGGTGGTGGGAGAGGTGGGTCCGGCAGCGGGCTTGGACTTGGCCAGCGGACCTGTATCGGGCAGCGGCGACCGCGCTGTGGGCGCCACGTCTCTGCCGGGCGAAGATTTCGGTGCTATCTTCGTGGGCGCTGTGGGGACACCTTTCTTGCGGAGCAGGCTGCTCGGTCCCTTTTGCTTCTGGAAGGTGGCGTAACGCGGCACCGTCACCGCAGTGGTTCCGGGTGACCCCTTTGAAGGGTACATGGCTTCGACGGCTGGACTGAGGGTGAGGAGATTCAGCTCCTGGTTAATCTTGAAGAGTTCCTTCTCGCGGGACAGAAGCTCGGCCATTACGGTGGGTCGATGCGGGGACAGTGGCTAAGTTTCTTGCAACAACGATTCTGATTTGATAAAAGACCTGAACAATCTACACACATTGAATTTTTCTCAGTTGAAATTTGCTGGTAGCTCCACACGGCTATATCAAGGCTGACACTATAAACTCGCCTGAAGTAAATACATTTTCCGGACGCCAAACAGTGACAGTTACCCCGGGCTACGTAGTCCTGATTGCCCGTCCGCCTTCTGGGAATCGGAATCGCGTTCTTCAAAAGTCCATGTCCTGTTGCTGTATAGTGGCTGTTTATGGGGTGGTTTTCGGTTTGTTCGATTGTCCCCCCGACGACTGTCGCTTGGACTTCCCCTCGGGAACTTAAAATTCCTCGACCAGAGTGGGTGTTAGTAATTCACACACTAGATAGTGCCTGACGTGGGCTGAATATGCTCTTCAGAATGCATTTTTTAGCCCTATTTTTTAATTTTATGGAAAATACCTTTAATGCCAAACAGTGGTAATTGAGGGATCCTTACCCACCCCAGTCCTTAGAAATTCTCTCACGTCCTAAAAGAATAACTCGTGCACCTAATCCAAGTTTTCCCCACACCCCTAGGATCGAAGAAGAGGAACACGCATAATAATCATAAATATTGGTATAACTAAAGTATAAACAGAACAGCACAGAACTTCAAGGGAAATACGCCCGAAAATAACAAGTCGAGGCCTCGGAGGTGTCACAGCTACCTGTACTCGCACCTGGAATCCCGAGGTTGCAAGGGCGCTGGGTTCACAGAATGCAGAGGCAAGTTCAAGATTTATGTGCCTGCCGAGTAAAACAAAAGAAGACAAACATGTGTCCCACAGAGCAGCCTCGTCAATCCGAGCAATCAGCCCCACCAGTGGCTATATATGCCGTCATCAAGGTGTTCTGGTGACAGCCCACACACTGGCCATAATTGCAGCGATCTGCTGCCAAGTTTGAGCAGAACCTGACTTCCAGTTGCGAGCGCACAGCTGTGGCCAAGAGCATGACGCTGGCCTGGAGGGGCTCCATAGACACTTGGATACCAGCTGGACATTTTGTCTTTTTTGTCTCTAAAAAATGTATTTCAAAATGCTCTGCTTTTGAGGTTTCCAGTCCAATGTTTTTCCATGTGCACACTTGCGATATGGGATGACCGCCGCCCGAGCCTCTAATTATGCCGCACTCATTAGAAAGACAATCTGGACCCGCAGCCGTAGGTGTATTAAAGGGAGCCAGCGGAGCGTGGCCACCACTCCCGCCGGTCATCAAGTGCAGCTCAGCTGCTGAAAAACTGAAAAACTGGCAGCGACACCGCGGCCACCGCAAACGGAGGCGATACTATATTACTATATACTACACTTTAGCTTAGTGAAGAGATCGTCTGAAGAGTAGACATATAGTAGACGTGCCAATTGCTCCGAAAAACGCAGAGCGCCGCCACTCCGAATCTTGGCAAGACCGGTTGTCGGCCATCGTCTTGGCCGACGTCGATTTCGTCGGAGTGCGAGCGCCTCGCTTTCGGGCCAAGTCAGTCTTGGCCAGGTCGGTGTGCGAGACACATCCACAGCGCTCAACGAACCTCGATTCCAGCGAACCTATTCCGTTTGCTTTTCCGATTCCAATTCCGATTCGCTTCGATCCCGAATCGTGCGTGAGTTTTTCGAGTGCCCTAGCTGTGCGGTTATGGCTCCGTTTACCCGGTTCTAATTGGATCGTGCGTGCGGATTTGGAACGGCTTCCCGTGGCTCGAAGAGACGCTCAAGGGTTTCCGAGATTTGAGATTTGAAATAGTTGCGGTTGTTGCTGTTGTGCCTGTGATATTTCTGTCGTGATTTTCTCTGATTGTTGTTGCCCTTGGGAAGCTATTAAGCTCGGCGGGTGGTTGAACCGGGCCAGCAAATACGTGCTGAATGAGTTGTGAATCTTTTGAATATTTCGCGTCGTTTTCTGGGGAAGTGCAAAAGTGTCGGGAAGTTTGTTGCCTCAGTCTTTTGTGTTGGGACGGCGTAATCGCAGCAGCAGCCGCAACAACAACAGCTCGGAATATTTGCCACAAATCGCCAAAGAGCCGCTCTTAGCGTCTCTTTAACGCTCTTGGCCAACTCTTAAATGTGCAATTCCCGCAGCGTTAACATGTAAAACGAGTGTTGGCCACAAAACGAAATAATTATAGAGGAAGCACGCAAAAAAGAAACACTAAGGAAGTACACAAAATAGAAATCAAACTAATGTGAAACCAAATTTCGTTAAAATACTTAAAATCATCATTCGTTCCGGACAACCAGTTTAAAGCACAGCGAAATCGCAAACAACGGACACATAACGAATTGGATTACGCAAAAAGGGCGAATTTGGATAGAGGTGAGTATTGCGGAGTTGCTGTTCGAAAACCCATAACCAAAAAACAAAAACCAAAAACCAAAAACCAAAATGCCGAAAACCGCAAAAAGAAACAGTTAAAATCAGGCAGAAAATCAAAGCTGTGCCGTTTGCAAAAACACAACCAAAACAGCCTTAAAAGATGACTTCATAAATCGCCCGACGCTGTGGATGTGCCAAAAATCCATCAGCCAAACCGGTTGCCCTCAGTTCGCCTCGCTCGAAATTCGGAATTCACGGAATACACTGGCATGGGACTTGTACTTGCGGGAATAAATTTGAAGAAGCGTTGCAATCGGTTTTCTGTGCAAATGAAATGGGTCTTATCTGAAAAGCGGCCGAAGAAGCCATCTGTCCGGGGATCTGAACCTGTTTGCCAAGGTTGCCTGTGGCCGAAGTTGGCTGCCAAGTTCGCAGCCAGTTGCATCACCTGGGGACACAAATATGGCCGGGATGGGTTCGCCTGTTGGCTATTGGCTATTTGAGTAGCCACATCACGGACATCCGTCTTCCATCCGCTTTTCCTTCCTTTTCTCCCGGTTTTCAATGCCCATTTCTGGATGCGCACCGCATATGTAATGTGTCATCGGGCTCTGGGAATCAAGGGTCCATTCACATTTTACCCACTCCGTGTGCGGCCATTATAAGCCAGAATCTGTTGCTAATTGGCTGACCCAACATTACCCACATGAGCTGGGAGCGGGTTCTTCTCCTTGTGGAACTTTTAGCACTTCCACGGATCACACAGCCATAATTATGTTCGTTCCATTGTGCTTGGGTTGGCGTCTAAAGAAGCAATTAGAAAAGTTGATTGATGGAGAGACCGGGCCTCAGCCCATCCCGATCCGACACTTGCATCATCTATGGGCTATGGGCAATGGTCTATGGGAATGGGAACCTTTCCCTTTTCGCTGATGCATGGCCTATTAATTGGTTAATTTGTGGTTTGTTAGCCATCAAAATATTGTAGTTGGCCAATGTAATGGTCTTCATATGCGTTGAATGCAACGCCTTGGCTGGTGAGTTATGGCCCATCCGTCGAAGTCGTTTATCTCCGACTTCTGTTGGATATTCCCCAGTTCTCCGGCATTCTCGGAGAGCTTTGTGTTGAGGAACGCCAACGCAAGCGTAAAATTTGTATAATTAAAAGGCGAATCCACGCTCGAGCTGCTCGAATACCAGTTTCTGAGCCATCGCGTAGTTAACTTGTTTATATAACAGCCAGACAACAACGCGAAGTGACCTTGAAGCGGGTACAAAATAAGGCAAAGACGGAAAATATGATTGTACGTATAATTTCGTATTATTTTGCTGCCTGGCGATGTGTGTGCGCTCAGCTAAGTGAGAGAAGTAAAGACAAATGGCGGACTTTCGGGGGTTTATGAACTAAGCCGAGATGTGCGTGTGGGCTTGCCAAAAGGTGTGTGATTGATTAATAATCTCCCGCCGAAGAACTAACAAAGAAAGCGCCAAATATGGTGAGTTCATTCAACCAAGCCGAGACCTTTTCGGATTTAGATTTTCCGCATGCTTGTTGGTATTAAATTACCGTTGAAACGAAAGACTTAGGCAACGAACTTCGCTAGTGCATTACTCATACGACACGTTGGCGCTCACCACTAATTATGCAAAAACCCAAATGCTAGCGAAAGGCGTGCCCCAAACCCCGCCGTGAGTCATAAGTCGCACAGCCCCCCCGCAAGACGGACACTCTCCATTTGGTTGCCTGTTTGTTTGCGGCCAAAATGAAAAGTCGTCTGGCTAGTTGATACCTCGCCACCACTCCCCTGCCTCCTTCGCCACCACTGGCGAATTAAATCAACATTGGCAAGCTCAAGCGGACTTAAATGCAGGCTTTTACCTTAGACCAACCCCACGCAAAACCCCGCGACTGCAGTCGACCACGATCTTGTTCAATTCATTCCGAAACACTTTCAAATCCAAGCCTTAAATGGGGAGTGGCAGGCCAAGACTTTTGAACTGGCTCAAACTCTGTTCAGAGGAAGTGAACACAGAACTGTTTCACGTACTATATGTCTAAGGTTCTCAGATGCCAGGGTGCCAGATAAATAAACAAATATAGAATCGTTTATTATTTATACGACAAAGTCTAGCATTTATGACTACAACTAATTTAGCTCCGTGAAGTTCCACGCTCATAAACTTCAAGTATAAGGTATTTAATGGTTCAGAGGAAATCCTCCTAAAAAGCTAGTAACTAAGCACTGAGCTGAGGAAAACTTGGATAAACTTATGATGGGAAACGTAAGGTCAGCGTGGCCAGTCATTAATAAGTAATGCCCACTTCTCGAGCTCATAAGTCGGATGCCTCATCACAAGCGGGAATTAGCTTCTAAAGAAGAGGGCTCAATAAATAAGTTTTAATGACGGATTTGGCTGATGCTGGCCAGCAGTAGCTGCCAATGTACTTAATCACTTCTAGACGCGAAACCCCAGCCAAGCCAAAACGGAACTACAAAACTAGTTTCAGCTCTGCCTTTGGGCTGAAAGCAAAAAAGCCATAAAAACAGCGGGTAACAATGGGCGCCAGTCAAAGGCAAAAAAGCAAAAAGCACAGCAACAGCAAACAGCGCAAAGTAAATGGCTTAAACTGAAATATTGTAGACCCGGCCGATAAAAATCAAACACATTCATGTCTACAGCTCAGCTCAAGTCACGTTCAATGCGAATTTCTTTGCCGTTTGTTTTTTGCCTTTTCCTACATATTTTGTTCGTGGCAATAAGCCTGCAGCCACCAAAATTAGGCGTCAAACTGGGAGAGAAAAATATATTTAGGCATCGCCGCGGGCCGAGCTATTGTGGGTGTCCAATCAGCGGTTTGCATATTGGCCAGTCGGTTTGAGCCCAATTGGACATTGGACGTTGGACAGTTTGGCAAATGGCAGGGAAGCGCGTCATTTGCAGAGAACTTACATAACTCCATGGCAGCAGCAGCAAAAGCTGAGACACGCAACGCATTGGGCAGTTTTTGGTCTTAGAGCCAAACTTGGTTCGCACAATGTGTGGCAAGAGCCGATGTCTCCACGCTCCAGTTTGCTGCGTGTGGCAACAACCAGGTCAACGCATTTGGCCAAGCGGGTGGAGTTGCGTTTTTCCACTTTAAAGTCCCCTAATGATGCGCGATTTTCGAGTTCTCACATTGGCTTAATGGCCAATTGCTGCCGTTGGCCCAATCTATTAAATCTATAAACGGAATCGGCGTTGGCGTTTATTGCAATTGGCCAATAGCCACAGCAAATTAAGCATTGTTAGCTCATTTGAGGCGAACAAAGGCGACGGCAACGGCGAGACAATTGCACTGACCTTGAGGCAATCGCCACAATGGGAGGCGATAGGTTCGTTCCGATCCGCTGGCCTTTGCCGTTTGGCTACCTGGCCAGCTATCAATCCCCCATAAAGTGCCAGCTAATTGCTGCATCTGAAGTCGAAATTTGAAATTCTAATTTCCAGAAGCGACGCAGAGCCTGCATACACAAGCAGGTGAAAGTCGATGCCTCAATTGCCATTGATCTCCGGCGCTTGATTAGCCCCAGCCCGCTGGCCAACTAGAATTTCGGAGCTGAGTAAAAGTAAAAGCTGGCTATAAAGCCGGTCTGACCCCAATCGGCGAATGGCCTAAGCTGCCCTTTTTGTTCGACTCGTTAATTGCCGTCATTAAGAACAATGCGGGACAATCGCACAATGCATCTTCAGAGCGGCTCTTCAGTCTTCAATCTTCTGTATTCTGTCTTCAGTAGTCAGAGGTCGGTCTTGAAGGCCCTAACCCTTCCCAACTTACTTTCTACGCCAGCGGAATTGCAGCGAAATTAGCTCTACGCATCGCTATGCTACACAGAACAAAAAAGTTGATGCTCGAATGCCATTTGCCAAGTAGAATGTGGAAAGGTGTCAAATACAAAGTATTTGGTCTTTGCGGCTACACTTCCCCTCCTTAGCTTAATTCCTATTTAATCATCCTGTGAAATCTGCTAGTAGAAGTCACCACCTGACATGCCATTTTTCTCCGAGTGTGATTGATCACACTACCGCCGCGATGTACGACGGAGATTTCCCATTTTAATGGCAATGGCAAACCGCAACCGAAAGTCGCTAGAACCCCCCTCGAACACATCCCCTCCAGCTCCAGCTCCAGCTCCAGCTCCACCACCAGCATCATAGTTCCAAATGGGTCAGCCACGTTATGGGTTTCTATGGGTTTGTGTGCTTAGCACAGTTTTTGTTTTTGTTTTTGTTTTTGTTTGTGATTTGTGAATTGCGATTTGCCAATGCCCGCGGCCATTCAGATTGGAACCAGATCTGACTTTCGAGATGGGAGTCGTCAGATATTCTAATTGACTGGCTTCCCGAGATGGCCGAGATAGCGGAGCTGGCTGAGATAGCCGAAGGTTCCCAGCTGAGCGCCCAGTTTAATGTGGTTCACCCAGATACGTTGGTAGATCTGCGGGAGGTGCGTTCCCTTTAATTAGCCACTTCATTGGGGATTAGTTCCGACGGCCGTTAGCATTTCATTTTCAATTTCACGCACAGTTACGCGCTTTTTTCACGCTATTCCACACATTTTCCACATTTCCCATTTTCCCAGCGATTTTGCTCAAGCAGAAAGCCGTAAAGCCAAGTGTGCATTTCAAAACTGTTTTTTGCACACCCGCGTCGGGTGTTTAAGGCAAGTAAACTACGGGAAAATGGAGACACGCGAGGTCACTTAGCCGCCACATTAACATTAGCAGAGCACACACTCCAATGAAACTGCAATTGTTTAAACTTTTAACAAAAAACATAAAGCACATAAAGCACACAACTTTGTGGCCCGCCTGGCACGCAAAACCCATTTAATTTATTCAGTTGCTCGGCCCATTTTGTTGGTTTTTTGTTTTTCCTTTTTTTGTTTTCAGTTTAGTTACCGAATGTTTGTTTAGTTACCTCGCTGCTATTTGCTCTGGGAAATGTGTGTCAAATGAATTCAAATCGACACTTGCAGCCATTCGTCACATTCGAATGCACACGATTGATTGGGTCGTGAATCATCAATGCATGATTCTTATTCTGGTCAGGAGTTCTTGGGCTGCAAGTTGGGGAAATGCCACAAAGTTACAGGAAGCGGTGTCTTAGGTAGTAACGTTTAATATCAATCCTCAACTGTTTCAGTAACAGGGGTTTCTGGTTATTCCCCGCTTTGTTGTATAGGAACCTTTACTATGACCATCATATGACCAGATAGCTGCAATTTGTGCCCCAATTTCGCGCAATTTCCCTTATCGCCGATGATCGCAATTGAAGGTCGGCTTGCCATTTCCACGGGGAATTTGGCATCATGCTTGTTTCCTTTTCAGTTTTTTAGCCCCAACTGGGTAACGAGAGCAGATGCCAATCAAAGCATTATTCGTTATTCATAATGCTCGTTGGCGTGCTCCGCCGCATTTTTCCAACTCATTTTTTTGCCTGCATGAGGTGCGTTTTCAATCCGGGCTTTTTACCTGTGTATCTCGCTTAGATTCGCTTGCGTCATTTGCTAATTTTAGCTAATTTATTGCAATGCCAGTGGAGGCACGAGTACGCTGGTGGGATGTGTTGCTGGCTGGATGTGAAGCTTAGCTGGCGTCAGTTAGTTGGCAATTTGCATTCGACGCTGAGCCACGATTGTTTGTCTACTTACGGATCGCCTGGCGTTCAGGAAGTGTGGGCCTCGAGCTTTGACAAATTGACGTGTGCTCGCCGCATAATGCCAACAATCTATCAATTTCCAGCGGATCTATTGACCCAATTCCGTGCTTCTCCCCGAACCAATTTCAATAGCAGCCAGAGCAGCCAGACTCCCAGCGAGATTACACCTCTCGGATAATAACCGGCCGTATCTTTGAGTCTGTATCTCCATCTCCATTCGGGGTGAGTGGATGTAGCTGGAGTGCTTTAGTGTTGGTCTTGTGACATCATCACTCTGCAGTTGTGTGTGCCTGTGTGTGCCAGTGTGTGTGGTGAATGTAATGTGTTGGCAGCGGCAGCGGTAACAACAAATCATTATCGCCTCTCGGCCATCAGTGTAAGCCGCATTTGTTGTCTTGCGACGCCCAAGACACGGATCCACATGCACGGCGAGAAATGATCTCATTTCGTGTATCAACTGGGGTGTACTATGGCCAAAATGGGGTTCTAAAAGATCTCCTGCATATTTTTAGTTAAGCCAAAGACCTGAATTCGAAATAGAGATTGAAATAGAGCTGCAGGGTATGGAAGAGTATAAGTGGAGCACAGCGTACTGTAATTGTGATTTATCTTTAATAAACCTAATTACATTTTTAATGGCTTGGTAGTCAAATACGCCATTCAAACGTATGTTGATCAGTAATGCTCTTTAAGTATTCATTAATACTCTACTCTGGAAGTATCAGATAGAGCAAAAAAGTATTAAAAAGTAATAAAAAGCATATTTATGACTCAGTTCGACTCGACTCCGATCGCCACGTAACTGGTCACTACACACCACTTGGAAGATGACTTCCTGGCGTGGCGTGACTCGCCTGCAAAGTTCTCAGCGATCGGCAGGAAGTGGAAAACCGTTTGTCACGGGCTATTGATATGCGCTTAATACCTCGTAATGCCGCAGCTTCTGTTGGCCAGAAGATGCGGAAACCCGAGTCATGATGCCATGCTGCCATGATGCCATGAGTTGCACTTGGTGGATGGCTGTTTGCCCAGCGCTCGACTGCTGGCACCTGCGAGATGTGGAGTTTCTCGAGGAACCAGCAACAACCATCCACTCGATACCAACGATACTAACCCATTTGCAATGAGCCCGCACGCGAACCCAAACCCAAACCCAAAGCCAAATTCGCCGCTGTTGACTTGACCCATTTGGCAGCAGAAAGTTTGCCTTTGGGCCACGATGTTCATTACAGAATCGCTGTGCTCAAGTGATTTAGCATATTCCTACATGTGTGCAGTGGGTGTGGAACCGGTTTGCGGCGCGCTTTCAGCTTATATATATATATTCGGTTTTGACTATTTGCCAAGGTTTTAATATCCGTCATTCGGTCTTCTCTCACTCTTGCAGCTCGCACCATGAAGACAGGCACTCGAATGGACGCTTTCCACACGGCGCTGCACTTAATCGTAAGTACTTTGTACTGGGTTCTCTTCCCCATCGACCACCCATCGAAATGGAAAATTGCCGGAGTCGGATTGCCAGAACAAATCAATCAGGCAGAAGGCAGCAGACAGCAGACAGCAGACATGAGGCAGCCCGCTGAATGACAATTGCATGCCAATGCGATTAACCTGGATGCGGGACTGGAGGCCACGGCTATCCAGCGACTGTATGCTAAACGCGACTCCGAGCGGCCCAAAGTGGCCAAAAGTGGCACACCAGCGCCATTCTAAGCCGCTTGGCCCCAAACCTCCGAGATCCCAGATTCAGGTTCGGGTTCAACTCTAACCCAGACTGGCGAAAGTTGGCCAGCCTGTCCAAAGGAGCCTCAGAATCGTGAGAATGCAGCGATTCTCCTAGCCGCCGGCAACACGAAATCGAAATTTCCCCTTTAATTAAGAAGGCTTACTGGCGATGGATTAGACCAGGGACTTAATGTCGGCTTGTCGTGATTTATGTCAACGCTTTGTGTTCGCCAAGGGGCGGGGGATCCATGGATGGCGTCCATGGTGGAGTCCATATGCCACATATGCTAATGAGTGACTTGTCTCCACTTTCTTTGCAGACAATCGCAGCTCTGACGACGCACGCGGCGCAGATTCCAACGGCAATGAGTGAGTACATAAATCTGTTCATTAGCTAGCTAAACCCAATTCTATGGATTGGGGGTACCAAGCCAGTGGGGGCCCAGTGAAAAATGGCCAGCAAATTGGTAACGGAGACGCGGCCAAGATTAAACTCAGTTGGGGGCTTTGTTGGTCTCTGGAAACATAAAGCAGTATTCAAATGAGGCTTCGGAGCCAAACTTATCAACTGGTTTGCGCTAAAACAGAAGTAAACATAATGGAGAATATAATTGTTATTTTTATTGTCACAAAGGAGTTGAGATTGGTAGCTTCCATGGCTTTGGTAGTCAAATTGGAAATATATATAAGGAAATTAGATCTAATTTGCAGCAGTAGAGAGGGAGTAGAGTACCCAAAGTTATAGCTCCATCATGACGTAAGAAGCAGCTTACAAATTTATTTATAAAATAGATACGAATGCCTGATGAATTGGTTCCCCGCCAAACGGTCACCCATTACCTAATTAGTTACAAAGGCACTCCACTTAATCCGCCAGCGCTTTTTGCCATTGTTAAGCAAACCCGCTAAGCTGGCTGTTGTCTTTCTGGTTGCCAAATCTCTGTTGACTCTGCTGACTCTGTTTGCCAAAACCAAAACGAGGCATTATAATCGCGTGGCACACAGCGGTCCAGTGATGGCGACTCTTGTGGGGACTCTTTGGAGCTGCCTCATTGCGAGGCGACTGGCGAGGCATTGCGGCACACTTCCTTCTGGCTTTCACATTGCGTTTTCGGCTTGGCTTGCGCTTGGAGTGGAATTGAATTTGGCTAAGACCCCGATGACCTAGGAGCCATGCTTGGGCAGCGATTGGTGCAGCGACTCCAGGTAGTTGAGAAATTGCTGATAGGTGAAGAACTGACCCTGGTTTCCGCCTGGTTGGCGGTGGTAGGAGCAGCGACTGTCGCATATCCACTTCCGCTGCACCGGGGGCCTGCGATCCTTGCTCAGGCCGACGACGTCTTTTGACAGATCGCAGAGTTCGGAGGAGGTGTATCTGCTTGGAGATCCATGCAGATTGAATCGTATCTCATAGTGAGTGACCAGCTGGTTTGGACTTACACGAAGGCCTTGCTGACTCTCTCCCTGACTTTGGGGCTCTGGCAAATGCTGTTCATGACCCGGGTCTGTTGCTCCCCCTGCAGGAAGCGCAGGAAGAGCGGAGGCAGCAGGCGGAAGCGGACGCATCCCATAATCCTCTCCATGTGCACCTTACGTCCGCTCCAGTCATGACTCAGCCAGCGAACTGCGCTCATGAAGATCTGTGTGGTGGGGTCGCTTAATTCCCGATCTCAATTATCCCCGATCGTCTTACCTCAATTTCACTGTTCACGCCCAAGCTCTGGACGCTCAGCAGATCCTGCACCCAGTTGATGTCCAGCTCCACAAAGTCCTTGGAGGCCACCAGGGGCAGGAAGAAGAGCTCGATGCGGGAGAGCATCAACTGTTGGAATGTGTGGATCGCAAACCTCTGCGCCTCGCGGAACAGCTCGAAGGCCAGGCTTCCGCAGACGGTGCTCTCGTTGAAGCAAGCGAAGGCGTACTCCACCAGCTCATCGATCTTCAGGTAGAAGGCTGCACTGTACAGCTCCACCAGGAAGCAGTCCGCCTGTGGGCACCTCTCGAGGTCCAGCATCCAGTTGTAGATGACGTGGAAGGCAGTCGGTGTCACCATGTCGCTGGCCAAGTTGGCAGTGACGGCTGCATCGGGCAGGTCCTGGAAGAACCTGGAGTGCGCCTGCAGGACCTGCAGGTGACAGCGGAACTTGTAATTGCCCACATAAACCGTAAAGGAGCAGCACGCAGGGTCAATTAGAAGTCGGAGTAGCTTGGCATCCATTGGCACTTTGGCGGGTTGTCTGCAGTTCAGGATTTCTCCGCTTGGACTTGTCGTGGGCATCATGCTGAAAGCGGAGTTCAGGGGTTCCGGTTCCACGGTTTCGGATTTTTCGGAACTGTGTGATTGTCAAGTATATCGTGTCAGATGGGCTTCCTATAGGTACTCACCTCTTGATATCTGTTTTAGAACTGGGGTTTGTAATAATTTCTTTCTTACTTAAGAGCAGCTGCAGATGATCGTGTGAGGAATGCCATTTAAATGAAACCATGAACCATATTCACTCACCTGCTTATCTTCGGAGGAGGACTCTAGAATTCGCTTCCCAGAAACGATTTCTCCTCTCCTTGCCGTCATATATGAGCTGGATATGGCCGCAGCCAGATCCGCGGCCAGGGCATCGATCTCGGCCTGGTCCATCTTACCACCTTTCCATGTCTGTGCTAACTTATTTGCCTGCTTCATCTCAGCCATCTTTGCACTTTAAATTTGCTCGAATTAGATCTTTATCACGAAGTATCCCATAAATTTTTGGAACCATAACCTGAAATTGGGAAGTTGATTTGTTTTTCCTGCCAACTCGGTGAACATGTATTTGGGCTTTGCATTTTCTGTGTTCGCCAAGTGCCAAGGGAACAGCTTGAAGAAGAGTTTGTTCTATTTGAGGAGTGCAGCTCTGCTCGCCTGCGGAGGCCGTAAAATTATACATAATAGAAAGCCATTAAATGTTTTATGTGCCTGCCAAGCGGCCGAGTGGATGCCATTCCAGTGGAGTAAGAAAACCGGCTCTGCGACGGCCGTGTTGCATGCAATTACTTTGCCCAGAACCGCAGTAAGTGATGCGAAATGCTGCAAGGTTCGTTGAACCGCCTCGACCGAAGCCATCCCATCGCATCCCATTCCATGCCATCCCATCCGATCCATATACACACCACTGAATACACACCGCCAACTGGCAGGGCGAACGTGCCTGGGCAGCTCTTCTCTGGTCTCTCCTCTTCTTGGTCTTGGTCTTGGTCTTAGTCTTGGTTTGGTCTTGCTCTTGGTCTTGCTTTGGTCTGGGAATCCAATTGTGTACCTTCACAGAGGTGACAGCGGGGAGTTCTCTGCGTTGGCTGGCTAAAAGCAGGAAATGCCAAGAGCACCAAGAGCACCAAGAGCACCTCCAAATCCCCGGCAGTGCATCGAATCATCGGTTGCAAAGTTCAAGGAACTTGCGGCGTGCCGTCTTTCTAATGGCCCCGAGCTTCTGTGGCGTGTCTGCGCCCCCAGTTGCTGCTTCTGCTGATTTTCGAAGTTGCCGCTTCAATGGCTTCTCAATGTCATGAACGTGCACTGAAAAAAACTTTATTTGCTGCTTAATAATCGCACCTAAAGTGGAACTTTCATTCTATATCAATTAGAGCTAGAGAATCTTTGTGATTCTTTCTTGATATCCACATATTTTAGTATTTATTAAATACACTTTGTAAAGCTCTTTGAATTTTTCGCAGTTCATTGTTGTTTGCTAAAGTCTTCCGCATGCCAGTTAAAGTCAGGTCTCCAAATACTGCTCCCATGGGCCTTTGTCTTGGTTTTGCTCATGACTTATGCTAACGGCTCTCGAGGATGCCAAGGTGGATGCGGCGTCCATTGGGTCGTCTAACTGTGCTTTTTTTGGGAGTGAGCCTGTTTTGTTTCTGTTTGCATTTCATTATTTTTCCGATTATGATTTCCCTTGCAGAGGATGCGCAGAGCTCGCTGAGCGAGGCGATTGCAGCGGCGGAGGCGGAGGTGGCCTCCACCTCCAAGCCGGCGGTGGAGCCGAGTGTGCGGATCAAGTGCCTCTCCGGATCGATGCTGATCACCATCAAAGACGCTCCTCCGAACCACGAGACGGGGCTGTTTAGTGGCATGATCTACCCGAAAGGCCTGTCCAAGAACTCCACCTGCTTGAGCGAGTACAGGTGAGTCCGCACTTTAGGCACTTCACTCCTATCTGGATTCTAATCCACATTCCGTACCCCTCCCCGCAGAGATCATGTGGGCTCCCTGCGGTACAAGCTGCCGCTGAGGTCTTGCAACACGATGCCAAAGGAAACGGTAAGTCTAGAACCCCATCCTCCCCAGAAAAACTCCCACACAGGCAGTCACCTACGTACATAGGTGACGCCATGTGCCGGCCAACTGGTTCCACCATTTTGGCATGCAAATAAAAACGAAATAAAAATTTAACATTAAGCTTAAGCACTTATAAGGCAGGCAGACCCGACTCATTGGTTACAAGGTAAAGTCCATATGCCAAGATGATGAGTCCATTGAAAGGTTGAATCTCAAATGGCCAACTCACGCACCTTTTGCGGCTTAACTAATGATGCGATTCTATCTAAAATAGCAGTCTCTAGATGTGCTGGGTAACATGGGCACCATTAGCAATGGGCTTGGCTATTGTAAATGTCTGTCGCTTGCTTAGAATCAGCCAGAAGTGATTGAGTGACTGTGTCAGAGATGTATTTTTGTTTTAATTACATTTGCAAGCATATTACCCAAGATTTCTGAACCAATCAAGTGTAGTGCTCGACCAGCCATGACGAGCTGTCTCCCATGTCCCTGTAAGCCATATCGAATGATCCGAAAGACGGACGAGACGTGCCATATAAATTACATCTCAGTCTCACATTGGGCTAGTCTAATACCTATATGGCTCGACTTATTTATTGGCTCATTCACTCGATCGGTTGGGGTAAACAACGGGCCGCGTTGTGCTCGGAATCATTTGGAAATCTCAATTAGCACTTAACCGGGCGAATGTGGCTGCAGCTCACGCACCGACTGGCATTTTGTAGCCAGTCGGACTGAATCGGTCCGATTGTGATACATATTAATGTAATTTCTCGGCGTTTATGGGGCCAGCGTTTTGTAATCGCCTGTGCGTCTGTGCGGCTGCTGCTCATTTCTTTCGCTCGATTGGATTGACACAATTTCTGAAATTACTAATGTTAATTGCAGTTACGATAGTCGCCATAAAGTCGGTGAGGCAAGAATCACAAGATGTGATGAGGCTAGCTGCCCCATGATCTAAGAAGATAGATATCTGAAAACGTGTGTTTAAGTGTGCTTTAAAGTCATTATGGTGTTGTATGCTGCTGGTTAGTATGTAAAACTAGTGTTTAAGAACGATAAAGCCAGTAAGCACTACTTAAACGCCCGGGCATTTGCATAACTAAGTTCGTTGCCTAAGTCGTTTGTTTTTAATTTAACTAATACAAAATGCACAGACTTCATTGCAATGCTCATCATAACGAAACTTTTAGTGATTACCAATTTGTATAATCGAACTTATAACTGGAATGATCTTTTAACTGAGGTCTACCCACCATATATAGCACATGAGTATTCTTTTCACTTAGTTCGTTGCCTAAGTCTTTCGTTTTTTACGGCTTTGTCCTTCGCCGCTACGCCTTTTTTGTTGATCCAAGCAATTCACGTCGAGTGTTCAATAAGCCAGAATCAGTAAACATTATTTACCCCCCGCAAACACTGGAAAATCAACATCGGCCAAGGCCCGTCGGTACATGTCTTAAATGTTTGTCATTAAACGCGATGAGCGGGTCTCATCCAGCGTGCAGTCCCCTAATGGAAGCTATCCTGCCTTACGTCATGGTGATCCGCGTCGAGATGAGCTCATTGCAGTGTAAAAAGTCGCGTGACAGGCCGACACATCTGCTGCCATTGGGCGACTGGTACTGGCTCCGCTGGAAGTCGAGGGTCTTGGCTGTGCGCATGTCAGGCATAATTAAATGAGCCACGAACAGTACGAGCAGCACTCGCAGCTCTGGCAGGGTCGTCAGAGATTTTTAATTAAAAATTAATTGCTGCCATCCAAACTCCAGAGCTTCAAACTCCAGAACTCCCAACTCCATGCTATCGACTGATTGTTCACAGCTCCGCTAGTAAGCCATCTCGCGTCGAAATCAATTTGTTCTGTGCGCTGGCAATGCGTTCATTGGCCACCAATGCCGTCGGATGACCATGAAAAGGCCAAAACATTTCGGACCTGTAAGCGGTTTATGGCCGATATTGATATTTAAAGGCAGCTACCGCCGTGTTTGGAGCGAAGGTCAGTGCGGCGACTGACTCCCACGCATCCGTTCCGAACCTGTTTCCCAGCCAGCCACCCGATACATTTACACTTGCTCCGGAGCAGAGCAGCTTCGAGCTCCATATTTACGCGCAGAAGTGTTATAATGACATAATAGGGTTTTCTACCGTTAGAACCTCCGCTGGCCGTGCTTTAAGTCTTGAATGTCACTTTATTATGCTTTTTATTGGCCCATTGTCCCGAGATGATGATGCCCAGATGCTGAGAACCGACCCTCCAACATAACTGTCAACGCTTCTCGGTGACTTGGGCAACAAAAGGAAGCCCCATCTTCTTAGTTTCCTAACAGTTTCTCGGCTTGTTTTAGGCGGAAACCGTGTTGGGCAATAAATCGCACTGACCAGCGTCTAAATCCACAGAAAGTCGGCTTCTTTAGCCGTCGATTACACTGCTTCAGTCAGCTTCAGCCCGCTTTGGCAACAAACATCGGCGCTGGCCATTAAGAATGACCGCCTGAGGAGGGCCCACTTAGGCGAAGAACTTCCGTGCCCAAATCTGTGCAGACCCAATTACAAAACTTCCGAGCGGGCGGCGTGCATGGCATGGCATGGCATGGCATGGCATGGCATGGAGTACTCCGTCATTACCTCACCTTTCTTCCGCGGAGTTGGCTCTCCGTGGGCAAAGCCAAAGCCAAAGCCATCGAGTGTGTACTCGATTTGTTTCTGCTGTCCGCTGGAATTAGCACAATCACCGATGGGCGAATAACCCGTTACCAGTGCACAGAGCGAAAAACTTTGAAAGTTGTCATGTTCAGGCGGAACACTATAATCTTTGGACTCAATATAATCATGTTTCAGGAACCTTCATTGGAATTACAAAGGGCTTTTATAGTAATTATCTACTAGAATTTAATCACGAATCTCTGCAAGTGTGAATAAGTAGTGGATATCCAATTAAAGTTTCCCCCAAGGGAAATTGCATCATGATGATGGCACTATTCTTGGCTCTTCCAAGTGCCCAAGTGCCAAGCAAGAAGCTAGTGAGATTCATCATGCAAACTTGGCTAATTCGCGAGGAGATAAGGCCCGCAGATCCCCGACTAGACGTCACACCTGGCTGATCGGCTCTAGCACCATTCTGAAGGCGACTTGGCCACTTCAGGAAGTGCTCCACAGCCCCCATAGCTTGGGCATATGGCATTGTTTGACTTGGATCGCACATTCAACTCTGAGGGGCGATTTCTGGCTGCAGCCAAGCGTGAATCTGAATGCATAATGAGAAGTCGCCATTCTAGTTGGGTTAGGTGTATGATATGGCTTCTCGGCTTCGGTATCCAGTTTTCCAGTTTTTGAAACTCACTATAAGTGGAAGATGTTGGACAGCTCAGCTCAACTGGCGGATTGGGGCGAACGGGCTTGTTGCCTGAGTCTTTTGTCGATGGGTGGTGATTTGATGAAAAGTTCCCATTTTAATGGTAATAGCTGGTAATAAAACGCCACTACCAATTTATTCCAACATTCATTCGTTTGTAGTAGAAGAATCCATAAAAGCCAATTGTAGTTGTACCTAAGACGCATACAATCTTTCAGGATGACGGTGGCATTGAGTTCTTCAACACCATCGTGCTGCAGCCCCACCTGAAGCTCATCACTGACCTGGGACGTGGCTACCACGTCCGCTGCGCCTACAAGAGTCGCGACGCGGCCATGAAGCCCAAGAAGTACCTGCGCAAGCACGCCCAGAAGCCGCAGGCCTTCCGCAGCGACGATCGGCGGGAGTACGGGCGATCGCTGGACAAGCAGCAGGACGACGACCTGGACGAGGAGGATGTCTACGATGCGAATGCCCCGTCGCAGGAGGAGGACGTGACCAACAACGAGATTCCCATGCCGGGCTGCCACATGAAGATCTACAACGACGAGCACAAGATCGCCGACGATGTCAAGATCGGCGATCCTCTGACCATCGTGATCAGCATCGATAAGCAGCAGGTTTACGGACTCCATGTCACGGACTGCATAGTTCGCGATGGCCTGGGTTGGGGAGAGCAGCGACTGGTGGGCGAGGATGGGTAAGATGGACTTGAATCCGTTTGGATATGGTATATACAACGGTCTGTTATTTTAGCTGCCCCATGGACAACGAGATCATGGGTCAGTTCAACTACACCCTGGACCGACTGGCGGCCAACGTGACCTTCCCGGCGCACAAGTTCCCCTACACCACCTCCGTCTACTACCAGTGCAACGTGCGACTGTGCGCTCTGGAGGATCCCACCTGCCAGGAGGCTCCCCAGTGCGTTGGCAAGAGGCCCAAGCGCCAGACTGCCGTGGACAGCAAGGAGGAGGACGGCCTGCCCGCCACCATCGAGGTCTTCTCTGGCCTGTACGTGAACGAGAACGAAAATGCCAACGACAGCGATGAGGACGCGGTTTACAAGGAGAAGGTTAGTAGACAGGAATATAGGCTTACAGCATCTGATTAATAACCCTTTGCTATAGACTCTGGACGACGCCCTGTGCGTGTCGCAACGCACCTTCGCCATAGCCATTGCCATCGCCGGACTGATCCTTATGCTGGCCGTGGTCGCCGCCGTGCTCTGCATCATGGCGCGCAGGAGCACCAAGACGGTGTCCAACTCGGGCAGCTCCATCTACAGCGGACCCTACACGAACACCGCCTTCTCGCACAGCAGCTAAGCGCGGCAGGAAGATGGGGCGGATGATAAGTCCCCCAGGAGGAGATTCTAAATTCAACGTTTCCAAAATGCAAAACACTCAAAGTGTTTAAAAAATCAGAGGGTTCCCAGGAGGAGATTCGGTCGCGCAGGTGCGCTGCGGTAGTCAACGATTGGTAGGAGCGGAGCCACTTAGTTTTAGGATGCCGGAGCAGTCAGACGTCCAGCGGCTGTTTCTTAGATTAGGTCTAGCCTTAGTTGCAAATGATGTGCAGAGATTACCGGGCAATGGCAATGGGGTCCATCCTAATTGCCCGCTAATGTCGCAGAGATCTTGGTGCCCCCACCCCCCATTCGGAAACGGATATCCAAGGAGCTCTGTTCCGCACAGTCGGTGTTGGACTCGCCCCCCCCTAAGCGTGTTTCTACATCCCTGACCCCTCCTCCAATCCACTATAATCTATAATCTGTCGAACTAACAACGAATGCAGCAGCCGACGCTCAGGTGATATTTGTACTCGTATCTACTTAATGTCCAACCATGGATGTACTATTCGTAATTTATTTACCCATCGGATGACCAACTGCCCTTCTAGTAGAATTTCCTCAATACTTTCTTGTCATCGATTTACGTACTTAATTCCCACGCGGCAGGCGCCCTTATTAGTAATCAGCCGTCCGGATCAGCCACCTACTATACATGGTATATATATAACATACTCGTCGTATATGAAAGCAGAAATGAACAGTTCTCAAACTAAGCTCAGCATTTGCACCGCTTCAATCGAGCATTCCCACGTCAACCACTGGCAGGGGGAATGCTCCTCTGGAGCCGTCCAAGCCACGCGATTCAAGTTAGCGTACCTCTAAGTTAATATTAATCAATGAACAATAAACTCAAACTGACCTAAATAGCCGAAAGTGAGTGGCACTACCTGTCGGGGACTACACTGCACACGCTGCACAATTTCAGTTCGTGTCAGTAAAGTTTTGAGAGTAGAGAAATGGAGTGCCTTCCAATGGCACCCATCCTGTTTCTCATGTTCACCTATCTGATGAGTCCGACAAGGTGCTCCTTGAACTGTCCCACTGGAAAGTCGAACCCCCTGCAGTTTCACCTGGTTCGCCAGTGCCAACGTGCCGCAGCCGATGACGCACTGGCCCTGGAAAACACATCCTCTCTGCAGGAATGTGCCCACTTGGCCCATGAGCTGCGGGGCCTGGCCTTGAACTACGCGCCAGGAGGACCGAAAAGGAGGCTAAACTCATTTGACCAGAGGTCCTTTGGCAAGGCGGGGGAAAAGGAGCAGCGCAATAGAAGTCGATTGAGTGTCTTCGAACAGCCCGGGGAGTTCTTCAACTGCCATGTCCTGAAGTGTCCGCAGAATAACACATTTTCAGGGATGGTCAACGACAGTCGCTTCGACTATTACAGCTTATATGGAAGGCCCACAGGTTGAGAAGAGTCTCCAGAATATCTGTTCAGTTAAGTAATGTTGTGGTTCTTGTCAGTCGTTGGGAACTACAGCTGCATACCGGAGGTTGGACTGTTCGTAGTGTATACTCAGCCCAGTGCCTACTTGAATGCCTCGCTGACCTGTTCCAACTCTTCGGAGTTCACTGGCAGTCTGGCCCACATCGCCTCCGAGCAGAGAACCAACTTATTGGCCCACTGGTTAATGGAATTCAACAGAAAATCGGAGTCTCAGGCAGAAAGCAATGTCTATCTGGCCTATGTGGGTTTGGTCTACAACAGCTCTACGTCCTTGAGTCCACTGGATTTCAGGAACTCGCAACGGGAGAGCTTGCAGTGCTTTCTTTACAGAGCCTGGGAAGCAGGTCATCCTCGCGTTGGGTGGGCAGTTTAGATACATAGCAGTTATCTTAACTAAATCTCTCCGAATTTTCAGTGGCGAGCTGAGCCACGCCAGCTGCGTGGCCTTGACGCCGCAGGGAACCTGGCAAACCCTGAACTGCGACCGGGAGCTGCCCTTCTTCTGCGAAATCCACACGGCGCGCTCAACTTTCGCCTGGGAGCGCTCCGGTTCCGAGCTGGACATCGGCCCAAATGCAGCCCTCGAGTGCGGCAACGACTGAGACTTGAGTCTATGGCAGCATGGATATTCGCAGCCGTTTTATTCACTTAAGCAGTTTTCAAAACACAAAAGCCAAATAGATATAGTTTAATGGTGTTCGCCCGCCTCTCGCACGCCTTGTGGAAAGTGTAGAATCTGTTGTAGATGCAGGACCACCGGGCAGCGCCGCTTAGTGGTACTTGTAGTTCCTGTGGTGCTTCAACTTGGTGTAGTTAATCAGATAGAAGAACGTCATGCTGGCGACGGTCAGCTGGAAGAAGGGAGCGATCCCGGCGCGCTTGGGGAACACGTACTTGTGCTGCCAGCGCCACCAGGCACGGCTCACGGCTCCGGCCACCGCGTTGGGGGTCTTGTTGCGGCGTCCCAGCCAGGCGCCGATCTCGCCCAGCTTCACCTGTCCGAAGGGCACATCGGCTGCGAATCGCAGAGTTGTTTAAATTATGTAAAACGCTCGACATTTTTGGGCATTGCAAATGTGCTTTGCGCCTGCCGCAAAAATTACGTAATCTGCTCACCTTTGCCGTAGAAGCGAGCGGGGTCGTAGGGCCCGTGCACCTTGGGGTTGTACTCAGCTGGATAGTCACCGAATGCCATCTCGCTGGTTTGGTTACAATATATTCTTAAATCAGATTCTTATGAAACATAAAATTTCGCCTGCTACTTACTTCCTTCGATACCGACAGTATGACCAAAGCGGCGACGGCTGGGATTTTCAGCCACTAATATACCGAAATATACTGTTCAGTTTCAGGGTGGGCGTCTCCGCTAGCAGCGGAGGGAGTATTCGCTAATATATCGATACAGCGCATACATCGAAGCCTGATGCAGGCCTTCTCCCATCACTAAGCTCCAGTATATACAGAAATCAAATACGATTTTTGCAAGCCTGGGCATTCGAATCAGAATCCAGCCAAAGGGAATCCAGTGTGTAAACAAAAACAATGAAACTGGAGGAGTTGCTGACCAAGGGATCCTCCTCGCCGCCGGAGGACGACGACGAGGACGAGAAGGTGGATCTGAAGCCGCAAAAGTCGAGCAGCGCCACCGCGGACGAGGGGGCGGAGAACGCGGAGGATGCGGCCGAGGATGCTGGCGAGAAGGAAGGCGCGGGTGGCAAGAAGAAGGGCACGCGCAAGAAACGCTCCCTCAACTGGGAGGAGGCGGAGAGGGGGCTGCTCCTTGAGGTCATCAAGTCCAAGGTGGCCTTCGTGGAGAACCGCAGCGTGGACGCCAAGAGCATAAAGGCCAAGCGTCTGGCCTGGTCGCAGATCACCAAGCAGTAAGTTGCGCAATCGAGCAGAGATAGGGCTCCTCCTCTAAACATTCCGTTCCCGTTCCAACCCCCATCCAGGTTCAACGCCCTTAACTTCCGCCATCGCCTGCTGGAGCAGATCCAGGTGCAGTGGCGCAGCATGAAGAACTCCGCCAAGCGGGAGCACCAGCAGAAGCACCCGAAGACAGAGGCCCTGGAAGGCATGCGGATGATCGAGTTCCTGGAGGAGATGCAGAAGGATCCGGTCACCTCGCGCAGCCAGACACGCAGCGCCAACACAAACGGCGCCCTAAAGAAGGAGCTGCTGGACATCGACGAGGACGAAGACATGCCGCTGGCCGCTCTGCCCAACTCCACGAACGCCAGCGAGGACACGCTGCAGACCTCCACAATAGCCATCCCCTCGCCGCCGCCCTCCACCGCTGGCGGAGATGGGGACTCCCAGCAGGAGGGAAATCCCGCCCAGCTGCCAGCCCAGCGACGCAAGCGGACCAAGGCCAAGCAGTCGCCCTCGGGCGCCAAGACAGAAGCGTCCGGCGAAACGGGGGAGGAGAACGAAAAGGGCGTAGGCCCGCCACGAAAGCGGCGACAAAGGAATGTGAGTTTGAACAAAATCCCCAAGTAATTAAGGTTAAGCACTGCAAGCCGAGTAGTATTCTGAAGAGGAATCCTAATCTAATGTTCCTGCGTTGTTCGGAAATTACTAATACTTGAACTTTTTCGTTTACCAGCTCTCACAGGCCCAGTCGCTGCTGTCCGACGAGAACGAAGCCTCCACCAACGTAGCTGCGAGCGCCACCCCAGTAGCGGACACAAATAGCCAGCCACTAGATCTGGTCGCCGCCACGGAGATGGAGCAGAAGTACAAGCAGGACCTGTTCAAGCTGCTCAAGCAGGCGCGCCTGGCCGAGATCGACTACGCCCGGCGGGAGCACGAGCAGAAGCTGCGCTTCGAGCAGATGGAGCAGGAGGTCAAGATGGCCTACTACCGGCAGGAGCAGGACCTCAAGCTGCGGCACATGCGCGAGGAGCACGACATCCGGCTGCGGCAGCAACGACGGGAGCACGAGGCGCGCTTGGGGATCTACTCGCTGAAGAGCGGCGGCCTGAACGGAAGCATACAGGATCAGAGTTCAACAAAGTGCAATGCCAAAGCGGACTACAACAATGTCCACGAGGTCGGGCCATCGACCAGTGCGGAGGGGGCGCTGGCGCTCAATGCCGCCTGCAACTAGGGGCGTGGCTGTTGGCTACGCATATATGTATGCGGATGCAATACGAGGAGAGCCAGCAATTAGGGTGTAAGGCATTTAGAGGAAACATCAACAGTACTTTAAAATTTAGCTTGAAATATGTTTAGCGAAATGTAGCTCTTCCGGTCAGCCAGAATAGCCGGAAGCGGAAACACCGGACGCGCATACTCATACGCGAATGAATACTCATCGACACACTCAAGTTGCCACTCGGACGAATGGACTGGACTGTTGTTTATTGTGCGACTCGCACCAGACGAACTCACAGGCATTGCATTTTCAAGAAATTAGTATTATATAATTGTATCCGTATCTGTTAAGTACTCCGGGCGCAGAGATCAATTCAAAACGCAAATCGCGGTTGTGTCCTCGAAAACAAACTCGAAAATACTCATGCACAGACTCCGAATAAGTTCCCTTTTGCCGAACGCATCTACTCATCAGTCAGTATTCTCTATGGCCACTGTATTATTTTGATACATTCATTTTTTTTAGCCTTAAGTTTTTTGTACACAACTACTATTTATACATGCCGTAGTTGTAGATCAATGTATGTTGTTCATACATTACGAGAATCTTTTATAATTCGTGTAATCATAAGTTACTGTACGTCGTGTTGTATAGCGCTGTAATATCCTGTCACTTGCTTCAGCTTAATTAAAACCGTATATCGGGCGAGAGATAACTAGATAATGAAATACAAATACAATACATAGTGTATAAACCGATGGACGTGCCTTTGAATGCTCCCCACAACCACAAACACGAATCAAAGTGAGCAAGTCTGCCAATGTTCAATGTTTAAAATCAAGGGTTATATCAATTTATTTCAAGTATTAACCTTTGGAACGCGCTGTAACTCGAAATGAAGGACCTGGACGGTACCTTGGATACCCTGGAGAATGCGCGCTTCAACTACGTGTATATGAAGGATGTTGCTCGCCTGGCCAAGGACTCGATATTCTCGCATAACGAGCTGGTCAGCATCGTGATGCTCTACCACAAGTTTGTCCTGGTCAATGGACCGAGGGCGAAGTACATGACCATTCTGCAACTCACTGCGCTGATGGAGCTGCTGTTCGAGATCGTGGACCGGGATCTCATTGCGACCATTGTGTACAGAATAGCCCATACCCCAGGCTCCAGGGCTCCTGACTTCTTTCCCGACAAGCACATTCATTTGGAGTCCTTTGTGAGGCTGCTCACCCTGTACTTCACCAAAGATCTTCAGCTGAAAATGGAGTTCGCATTCTCGGTGGGCATTTCATAGTCTTTCTGCTAAATTAGGTTAGACCTGTGGCTTCCGTTGCAGGTCTACGATAAGAGCGATTCCAAGCAGTTGAATGGCGAGCAAGTGGGGTTTTTTGTCAGCAAGTTCTTCGAGAGCGAGGACGAGGACGAATCCATTGAGCTGCGACTGGTGAGGCTCCATCCTCTTGATACACTGATACACTTCCCATTCCCATTCAGGATATGAAGGAGATGCTGTTCCTCAAGTTCGACCTGGACAAGGACACCAACATTGGGGTGGACGAATACTACGAGGTGGTCCGCCGACAGCCCATGCTGCTGGAGTGCTTTGGTCGCGTGTTTCCCCCGAATCCCCAGATGGAGGTCCTTGCTCTTTGCGCCAATGTAATGTCTTGGTTTGACGACTGCCCCAATCCCAGGATTATGATGAAACCAGACGCCGGGAAGACCGGCTAGCTAACAGGACGTCCGGGAACGCATGTCTATCTTACCAGATACGTAAATTGTGAGACGTCTAAAATTGAAAGTGCATTAAAATGAAGTAATTTACATTTTTATTACATTTATTATTTATAACGGTTTATCCGTTACTTTTCAATATTATATTACCGGTAAAGTCGCTTCGTTGCGGCTGCCTCGATAACGATACCGATTAGTTGATATGTCGGGATTGTCTCATCCCTATTGCACGCGACCCACCAATCCAGTCAACCAAAGAAACGGCAGCGAAATGGCCACGGAGGAGCACCAGCGCCTGGCCAGCATCGTGAAGAGCTGCCACGAAAGCCTGCGCCAGCTGACCAAGGAGTATGGGGCCACAGCGGCCTGGCAGGAGCACACGAGTCCCAGAAACGCCAAGCAACTGGCGGAGTACGCCAAGGCAATGAAGCAACTGGCGGCCATATGGGAGACCAACGATGGGAAGGTGGAGCTGCAGGCACGCAGTCGCATCAAGTGGGCCATCGACTACATCACCAAGTACTTCTTTACCGAGGGCATATACTTGCAGAAGCGCCAGCGGGAGCAGCGTCTCCTGGAATCCTACAAAGCCGAGGGAAAGCTGGGCGATTGCACCTGCAGGCTGATGGAGGAGCCGCCGGACAGGCTGCACGTGCTGGATGTGGGCAGCTGCTTCAATCCCTTTTCCAGTGCTCCGCACTTGGAGGTGACCGCCCTGGACTTGTGTCCCGCCACCGAAGATGTGCTGCAGGCGGATTTCCTTAAGGTGGAAGTGGTACCCGGAATAGGGGAACCTGAGCTGGAGAATGGCAGCGTGAGAAGGCTACCAGCAAACCACTACGAGTGCGTCATTTTCAGTTTGCTACTGGAGTACATGCCCAGCGCCGAGCAGAGACTGCAGTGCTGCCTCCAGGCCTACGATCTGCTGCTGCCCGAGGGCATCCTCGTGCTCATCACACCGGACTCCCAGCACGTTGGCAAGAACGCCCACCTCATGAAGAACTGGCGCTACTCCCTGGCCAGGATTGGCCTGCTGCGGGTACGCTTCGAGAAGCTGCCGCACATATCGTGTATGGTGTTCCGCAAGGCCATCAGCCGGGAGCTCTCGCAGCACTGGGCGAGCATTCACCGGGAGGAGGGGATGTGCGAGGAAATTCGGATACCGCAGGACGATAGCTAGATGGCTAGATAAGATTTAGCCCCCATAAATCGATGTAAATATATGTCCACGTCTACTTATTTATGGCTTAACTTATCTGTGTTAAGTGCGAGTTAATAATAATGGTTGATGATTTATCTACTATCTATGGATGTCGTAAATGGACAAATGCTATTGCTTCTGTTCCGACGACTGTGGGAACAGAGCGCCGCTCGCCTGGCGCTTCTTCATCGCAGTGGTGGCACCCTGCGAAATCTTCATGATGTTCGGTGGCAGCGGCTTCTTGCGATCCGCCTCCCACTCGGCTCGGTGCAGCCGCTGGCGGTGCTTGTACATGTTGGCGTTGGAAAAGAACGTCATGGGGCAGTTGGGACAGGTGTACAGCACCTCGCCGGTGTGGGTTGATGTGTGCTCCTGTAAATTGGGTTTCTTAATCTTGGATTTCTCTGGAAGGAGCCCAACACTCACCCTCAGATCCTGTGGACGCTTAAATGCCTTTTCGCACATCCCGCACTTGAACTTTCGCTCACAGAGGTGGTTGTGGTAGATGTGGCGCTTCAGGGCTCGGGAGTTGGTGGATGTCTTGTTGCAGATGTGACAGCGATGCTCGCCGCCCGGCGGCTCGTGCACCGTGTTCATGTGCTGCTTAAGTCCGGACAGGTGGCGCAGCCAGGTGCCGCAAATCTCACACTGCACGGGATCGGGCTTGGGACGCGGTTCCTCGGAATGTTCCAGCTCGTGATGCTTTTTGAGATTCGTTTGTGAACGCAGCGTTTTGCCACACTTATCGCAGATGATGGCCGATTCCGGATCATGCATGTAACGCAAGTGCTCCTTTAGTTTACGTTCCGTAGGAATCCTGAAAGCATTAAGGGATTAGCTGGGGGTTGTTCATATGCAAAACACACGATAGACAATTACTTCTTGTTGCACTCTGGACAGGAGTATTTAAACTCGGATTTGGGGACATGCTTGGAAACGTGGTGGTACTCTATGGCCGCCTTGGTGGTGAAGCTCTTGGGACACTTCTCGCACTGATAGACCCGCTTTTCCTTCGGCTCCGCCTTGACTTCCGCACTTGTGTGTGTTTGTACGTGTACCTCCAGGGAGCGCGAGTCCTGGAACACGCGCCCGCACTGGGAGCACGTAAAGTGTTCTGGGTTCTTGTGGACCAACACGTGCTCCGCCAAAGTCTTGCGCAGGTGGAACTTTCTCCCGCAGCATTCGATGAAGCCAGATTCGATGTTGTGGGAAACGCGTTGATGGCGTCGCATGTCCGCAAAGTTCTGCACCAGTAGATTGCAGACGGCGCACGGAAACTTTTTAAAGAACTCCAGGATAATCCCATCGTATTCGTCTTGCTGGAGCTTCCTCCGCTCAATCTCCTCGCGACTCAGGCGAACGGGTGGAACCAGTGGCTTTTCCCGTTTCTGGTACTTCTTGGGCTTAACCACTGGCTTCCGCTTGGGAATCTCGGCGTAGCGTTCCTCCGGCTCTATGTCCGGTAGGCTGTGGTCGGAGTCCTCCCCACTGCTCTCGCTGGAGGAACTGGAGCTGTCCTCCGTGCCCAAGACGGCGTGGACTCCCACAAACTCATCATCGGAGTCCACTTCCCTCTTTGGAGAAGTGGGGGATTCCGGCTTAGCTTTGGGCGGGCGTCCTCTTCTCGTGCTCCTTCGTAGCTGGCGCCCCTTGTTCGTCTCGCTGTTTTTCGCGGAACTAATTGAACAGCTCTTTGTATCTGAGTTTAGAAAATCGGCCAAAGGTGCATCCGAATCACTGTCCATTGGCAGTTCGTTTTTAATGCGCCGCTTTGAATGCGGTGAGCCTTCGCTTGGGACACCCAACCGTTTCGGAGCTGTTCTGGTTTCCGTTTTAACTGGGTCTTCCCAGAGTTCCACCTTCGGCAGGGGTTCCAGTTCGTTTGCCTCTACTTTGACCTCGCTGGGCGCAAAGAAGCCCTCCGCCAAAGCGTCCAGCTCCACAGAATACAGCGGATTAATGGCCTCCTCCGTCTGACCACAAAACTCAATGGGTTCGCTTTTGGAATCCCTGCTCTGCTGCTGGTGCAGGCAGGATACCCGCTGGTGGAACTCCTCGAAGCTGCTAACGCAGTCCCAGCACTCCCGACAGACCTCCGCATCACTGCCCGCCGTAAGAACCTACGAATAGCGGAGAGTTTAGTCCGGTGCATCAAAAACTTGCGATTATGGCGCAGAGCTTACCTCGGAAAACGAAAAGTGCTTGTTGATGGTCGCCCTAATGTTTAGACGGACGCCCTCGGCGGACTCTAGGCCGTAGCCGGCATTGGAGCTGGCCAGGCAGAGCACGCAGACAGTCATGACGTAACCGGATGCACTGGCTCAGTCCTAATCCTGCCTCATTTCCACACAAAGTTTTGTTTACGATTTTGCAAAAATTTGTTTTCCAAAGCAAGGCAGAGTTGCCAGGGGCGTGCGAAAAGTTTGGTGAGCCGATAGTATCGCTCATTAACCATTTGGGAAATAAAAAAACATGTTGAATGTGCTGATCTTTGTATTGAAGAGTACTAAAAGCAACTTTCATTTTGTGTGAATAAAATAATTATTTTAATTATTAATTTTAGAGGCTTTTATTAACTATAGTTACTCTACATTATAGTTACACCCTAACGCCTTTTAGCTCGCAGCTAGACGCCGTGGAAAGGTACTAGTGCTTGGAAAAATACCAAAACATAACGCACATTGCAATATCAGCTGTTTCCTTGGTTTTGAAAAGTAGTTAGAGATCGGAGTTTAAACAATTTTACTGCATTATTCAGACGCACGTGCCCCAAATGGGCAAAAGCAAGAAGAAGTGGGATCCCAAAAAGGCCAAACTGATAAAGCAACATTGGCACAAGCGCGGATCGGCCTCCAAAATGGCTTCAAATATCCTGCTGATGCTGGCGGCCGAGGATCCCAAAAAAGGCGGCTATCCTAAGAACACGGTAAGTTCCTTGTTTTATAGAGGAAATGCGTTTTGGCGTCGCTTTGAGCTCGCGTCGACGGCACGCGCAGTTTCGGTTTTCCCGCGAGTGGTAACCATGTGGAGGTGGGGCTTCTTTGGGCAGTGCGCAATCGCCAGCGCCCTGCACCCCACATTCCCAGTGAATAGTGAAAAGTTCCAGAAAGACCAGCTCCAGCCAACTGAATCATCGCTGCCGAAATCAGCAACTCCGAATCCAAGAGGCCAAAGTATCACCTACAACCCACCAAGTATGGAGAAGATCTGGAAGAAGGTGTGCGAGCACCACGATGTGCCCGAGCAGGTGGCCAACGAGTGGTTCGCCCGCATCCAGCAGCACCTGAGCTCCGAGGATCCCGCTCGCGCCTACCACAATTGGGAGGAAATGATGCGGCGCAAGGAGCCGCACTTGGCGGGCGTGGCCAATCCCAACATTGTGCTGGCCGCCTTCTTCCAGTACTACCACTTCGATGGCAACCGCAGCTGTGCCGAGAAGAACTGCGAGGTCTTTGAGGAGTTTTGCCACGATGCCGTCATCGAGGATGTGAGTAAGCGTGCGGGATAACTGAGCCTCTATACTGGGAGTGTTTTTTGCCTTGAACAGGACCATGCAAAAAGTCTGGTATGCAATTTGCTAGGGCGCAAGACCCCGGAGAACCAGTTGACCTGGTGCCATGACGACGAGGCCAACTTGCTGCAGGACGTAGACTTGGTGGTCCTGGCGTGAGTATCCTTACAATCATCTATACATCATTTGTGTATCTCATACTCACTTATACAACTGAAGTGCTTCGCCGGAGGAGTACAAGCACTATACAACTCTCCTGCGCTCGGAGTACGCCAATCTGGACGATGCCACCTACAAGGCCATGCGCATGAAGGTGCTGGAGACCTTGCTGATGATTCCCTCCATCTACGCCACTGGAGACTACCACGATAAGTACGAAGAGCTAGCCCGCACCAACATTCGCAACGAGATCAGCGAGCTTAAGAAGCAGTAAACCGGAGTTTGGAGGATCGGGATGCGACGGGGCTGCTTTGTTTACTGCTATTGAGTTGTGTACTTACTGGCCGTTTTACCTCGTTTGACTGCAAGGCACTCGTGTATTGGTTGAGAAACCTCCTCTGCCGAACATCTACTTAATTTTACTCCTAAGTGAAGTGTAATCAAAATCATTTTCCTAGTTAGTGTGTACGCCTAGATATATACGTAAGCCCTGTAGACTCCAACTCACAATAAATTTGATGTAAATGATGTACCAAAAAATGCAGTATTACTCAAAGCACTTAAAGAACCACTGAAACTAACTTCGCAGTAAGTAGGAAAAGTAACAATAGAGAAGCTTTTCCAAAAATATGATAAAGTCACAATTCGGTTAAAACTAATAACATCAAATTTTTCCAAATAGGTTGCACAACCAGAAACAGGGGCCTCCACTTCAAACACCAAAATGCCCAAACCAGCGGTTAAGCCCAATGGCTTCAAGAAGATTCGAGACCATAAGCAAAAGGTAACAAATCGAAATATATATATTTGTTTTAAGGCATGCGATATTCCACAGAACGCACCGAAAAGACTGAAGCACAATGCAAATCAGAAGAATGCACTCAATCGAGAAGTGATATCCAAGCTCTTAAGCTCTATTAAAAAAAAGTATGCAGCGCAGAAAAATCCTCATATCAAACGCAGGTTGGACTTCCGCAGAAGGGAATCGCCAGCAAAGAACGTCGTGCTTCCCAAGCCGCGGTTCTTCAACCATAAGGTAATGCTTTTATGGAATATAAATATAAAATTATGGTCACTGGAATTTCTACCGAACATCAGGACGACAGTATAGAAGAAGGAGAACTCATCGAGGAGTTGGAGAGCAGCGACGATGACGACTGCGTGTTGCTGGAAACTCCGAACGAATCCATTCGCATTCTAGATGACGACGATGATGAGCCCAGCACAAGTGACCAGCAACCAAAAGAGATAGTTACAGATTACAAGGGCGAGGCTGCTTTGCGGATAGCGCCGAAAACTGAAAACCCAGTTTTGTACTCTACTATCGTAAAAGGGGATTTTTCAGAGTCCATCATCAACTTGGATGAATCCTCCGAAGCAGACCCAAGTCCAATTGTTGAAAACAACGACTCAGTTATATTTATTGAGGACACGACCGGAGAAGATTTCATCCCGATCCCATCGTACTCGCCGCCGTTGCGGAGAGGAAAGAAGCGCAGAAGTGCTAGGATTGCGGAAGCGCCCAAACAGAAGACTGCGCGAATGAATGACAGCCTCTTCACCACTGCAGAAAAGAAGAAACTTGG
Organism: Drosophila santomea; assembly: GCF_016746245.2. NCBI lineage: Eukaryota > Metazoa > Arthropoda > Insecta > Diptera > Drosophilidae > Drosophila > Drosophila santomea. The sequence goes on from NC_053017.2 coordinate 21,973,843, forward strand.
AGACTATAACACCAACACATTTAATCCGACGGAGGAGGCAGGAGAGACCAGTGATAAGCCGAAGACGAGTAAGAGGTTTATTATCATCGATGGCAGCAATGTAGCCTTTGCGTAAGTTTCTGCCATAGGCAAACACCAGACTGGCTTTATTATTTACTTCAACTATACTCAACAGCCATGGCAACTCAAACGTCTTTTCATCAGAGGGAATAAAGTATTGCTTGCAGTATTTCGAGAAAATGGGTCACGAAGTAAAGGCTGTGATTCCAATGTTTCGGAAGAACAACTTCAAGTCTTCGAATCCCGAGCTTCTCGATAAGCTGCACAAGGAAGGCAAGATTGTGTTTACGCCGTGCAAAAACATTCCCGGTCAAATGTCTTCTAGCTACGATGATCGGTGAGCTTCCTAGAAACACATTTGTTTCTAGATTGGAAATTTATAACTCCTTTTTTCAGTTTCATTTTGCAACTGGCATACGAAAAGAATGCTGCCGTGGTTTCCAACGACAACTACAGAGACCTGATTAATGAGAATCCTGCCTTTAAAAAGATCGTTGAGAATCGAGTCCTTGGTTACTCCTGGTGCGACAACATATTCATTTTACCCAAGGATCCCTACGGCCGCTGGGGACCTACGCTCGACGAAATTTTGAGGTGCTAATGCACGAACCCCTATGTTTATTTATTTTGAAATTATTGTTCAGTTCTTTAGTTCTTTAGTTAGTAGCTTTAGTTGCGGATCATCCATCCATCTTTATTTTCCTGATATTATTTTTCAAGTAGCGTTTAGTTGGTCAAAACTCAAGAAATATAAAGCAGTGTTAACTTGTTAGATTTGCATAGCATAGTTTTCGGCCAGAAAAGTGTTTTCATATGCATTATAATTTTAAAGTCCTGCCAAATTTATAAGTTTTCGAGGAGCAAAGTTTATTCATTAGGTTTGCATAGCATACTTTCGATCTGAAAAGTGTTTTCATATGCATAATATTGTACAATCCTGCAAAATTCAGCAGTTCTCGAGGAGCAAAGTTTATTTACATAGGCAAAACTGTACAGTGTCTTGTAAGGTGTATAAATAATAATAAATGTCAATTCCTCAGAAGTCCAATGCTGAGTTACACCACCGGTGGGTGGCCGTTGACCAAGAATACGGTGGTGGTGGTAGACGTGGTCGTTGTGGCCACATTCGCCTCGTAAACCGGCGGTGGTTCGTTAGTTCCAGCCGCCAAATTGGGATTGCTTGCTTCCAAGTTGGTGGCTATGGTCAGTGTGCTGTCCTGCTTTCGCTCGCTGAACGCAGCCTCGTCGTAGCTGGGCGGCAGATCCAAGGTTTTTGGCAGGACACTGACTTCATCCTGGCTGTTTGAGCACACGTTTCCGACTCCTCCGGAGCCGCCGTTGCAATTGTTCGTCACGTTGATCTCCATTTGGCGACGGGCTGCGAAAGACAAATTCAAATTGAGTGAACAAAAAAGCTTTAGAAGATTTAAAAAAAACGGAAGCTGGCAAGTATTGTTTTTAAATACACTTAACATTTACCGCCCTGTTCTGTTAACCGCTAACTGTTAACCGCTTTCGGCTGAGGGAAAAGAAGTAACTACAGTCTGCTCAAGGGGGGTCACTAATAACTTTCAACATACTTCTTTAGTTATTCTATGTTTCAAGCAACATTTAATATTAAGGTTATAATTTTGATAAAAAAAAGCCGTTGTGATATTGTAAGAGCACTTAACCCCCTTGAGCCAAAACAACTACGCCCTTGAGCTCCGCTGTTGAGTCAGCTGCTCTGACGTCAGGCCAACAGCTGATTGCGCCAACTGAGGCCACAGACGTTGGAGCGCATCAATTTAATCACAGACTTTGGAATTTCAACACCTACGCGCCGTCGAACTCCGGCGCTACCTTTAGTGCACCTTATCGAGTAAGTGAAACTATTGGCAGTCACTCCGAGTGAGCCGCGGCTCACCTTCAGTCAGGTGTGTTTACATAATGGCGCAGCCGAAATTGCTGAGGTGAAAGTTTAGCTACATGTGAGCGTTGGAAAATGTAAATGGGGAAAAAGTGAATGAACATGCTTGCGGAGATGCAACAGGTTTAGGGCGCTGCATTCGCCCAAAATCAGTTGCCCGAGGGAAAAGTTCAAAGAGCCTCAGTGCCTTAGTTGCGCGTAAAACGAGCTTAACGCGCGTAAGCAGAGGTGAAAGCCCAGAGGTTAATCGGCATTGACACCTGTTGATTTTGCACACCAGACTGAATGCTCTTCACTTTTCAGCCGGAGGAATGCTGCTGCGACGCGTTCTGGGCTACGGAGTAGTCGGCGCCGGACTGGCCTCCGCCGGCTGGAGCCTGCACACCAACGACTACGATCCCAACTCACTGGGCATCGTACGGCTGTCGCGATCCGCCGCCGCCGTCGTGGACGTGGCACTCACCTACAAGCGGGAACTTTACTACAGGGAATGGGACAAGGAGACGCCCGAGTATAAGGCGGAGAAGAGCCGGGTGCACAAGATAGCCGCCGAGAAGCTGCTCCAGCTGATCTGCATAAACAAGGGTGTCTACATCAAGGTGGGTCAGCACATAGGTGCCCTGGAGTACCTGCTGCCTAAGGAGTTTGTGCAGACCATGAAAGTTCTTCACTCTGATGCGCCGCAAAACCCCATTGAGGACCTGTACAAGGTTATCCGACAGGATCTGCGCTGCAATCCGGAAGACATTTTCGACAGCTTCGAGAGGGAGCCCTTGGGAACCGCGTCCCTTGCCCAGGTACACAAGGCGCGACTGAAGACCGGCGAGGTGGTGGCCGTGAAGGTGCAACATCCCTACGTTAAGGGTAACTCCCGCGTGGATATGAAGACCATGGAACTGGCCGTAAATGTGCTGGCGCGGATATTTCCCGACTTCAAGATCCACTGGCTGGTTGAGGAGTCCAAAAAGAACTTGCCGGTCGAACTCGATTTCCTAAACGAGGGACGCAATGCCGAAAAGGTAGCCAAGCAGTTCGAGAAGTACTCCTGGCTTCGGGTGCCCAAGATACACTGGAAGTACAGCTCTTCCCGAGTCCTAGTCATGGAGTACCTGGAGGGCGGACATGTCACGGACTTGGACTACATACGACGAAATAAAATTGACGCATTTGCGGTGGCCAATCGCATTGGACAGCTCTACTCCGAGATGATCTTCCGCACCGGTTTCGTGCACAGCGATCCACACCCAGGAAACATCTTGGTAAGACGCACACTGAAGGACAGTCTGGAGATAGTTCTGCTGGATCACGGGCTCTACGCAAATCTGACGGACAAGTTCCGGTACGACTACTCCAATCTCTGGCTGAGCATCCTGAACGTGGACCGCAAAGCGATGCGACAACACAGTGAGCAGCTGGGAATTAAGGTATTGACGAGACTTGTGAAGTGGATTTGAATCTAAACCCTCTAACTTTCACATTTCCTTGATCCAGGGTGATCTGTACGGTCTTTTCGCATGCATGGTGACGGGACGACCTTGGGAGACGGTGATGCAGGGCCTGACCAAGGTCCAATATTCCAAAGAAGAGGTGAGTTTGTCCAGGAAATTCTTCCCTTCAGTTACTCATAGTCTATGCTTTGATTCTGCAGAAGAACACGCTGCAAAGCAACACGTCGCTGGTGCTGCCGCACATCTCCGACGTGCTGGAACAGGTGGACCGTCAGATGCTGCTCATTCTGAAGACAAATGACTTGATCCGCGGAATCGAGTCCACGCTGCGCACGCAGAACCGGATGACAGCCTTCTGGGTTATGTCCAAGTGCTGTGTTCAATCCTCCTACGCTGAACAGCGGGCCAAACAGTCTGGCTCCGGATCCGGATCCTCGCGAATCCTGTGGCTGCGGGTGCGCGAGCGATGGGAGCTTTTCAAGCTCAACTGCTACTACCTCTACCTGGGACTGATTAATTTTGGTTTCCTCGAAGCACTCAAGCAGGTTATTTAGGCTAAATGTGGTCCCCGATTAAAAGTACAAAACTCTTGACGAGACAGGAAAGGGAAATTACCTCGTTGTCTCTGCTGGGCGAGATTCCGCGCATTGGCCTCTCGCTTGCGTTTCGCGCTCTTCGGGGAGAGAGTGAATCATTAGCAGGAGCAGGAGCAGAAGGTGTCCCATTCTGACTTGGCTTACCATGATCATGGCCAGCGGAAAGGCGATGACAAACAGGAAGACCAGCACGATGTAAATGACATAGCTGGGATAGAAGAACATGTACGGACCATCGTAGCCGCCGTCGATCCAAATGGTGACGGGTGTGGTGTTATCGTACTGCCACACCGTACTCGTACTCTCGGTGGTGTTAAGTGTAGCGTTCACCACCGACGTGGTAGCGTTAATGGGGCTGCTCATCGTCGCGTTTATGGCAGGGGCCATGTTGAAATCGGGCGTTAATTCCGCGCTTATTGCTGTGATTTTGGGTCCTGCTCGGAACTAAACAATGTCTCGAAGACAGACTGTTCCCTGACGAACAGACAGACCCGACTAACCTGAACTACTGGCCACCGAATTGACGGGACATCCGGGCATGGGTCAGACTCGAAGCTGACAACGAAGAACGCACATATTTGCTTTGTAATCATTAGCTGATAGCTGATAAGGCGACAAAACCAGTGTCGAGCCAGGGCTTTGTGTTTTGTTCGCATTCGCAATTTATCTAATGAGGCGATATGATAAATGTGCGCAAATAGATATATGTTCGAACACACGCATAAATATATATTAATGTCGCCCTTGATTTATGGCGCTCTCGCTCCCACTCATCTCGAGAACGAGTTCAGTGGCCCAAGCACGGCAAATATTTATGTTTGCCCTCCTCAAATGCTTGGATAACTCACCTTGCTCCTCCTTCGGGCGCAGCGACTTCGCGAACGGGCGACAGGCAATCAGGAGCACCTGGAAGACGACACGGGGTACAGCGGTATGAGCATAGTATGGGCTCTATATAGAACACTCACTCGCAGGAAGAAGAGCAGGAAGCTGAGGGCGCACAGGACCAGGAGCACGACTCCTAGATTATCCATTTCGGTTAAATGACCCGCAAGATGACCCGCCGAATGAGCTGTTTTGGCCAAAAACGGAGTTCGTGATTCACTCTAAAGCCCCGGGCACATGTCAAAGCGATAAGATATGTATCTAAGATATGGCGAGTGGCCCGAACTCTGATTACATTTTAAGCAGTTGATGGACTTTTTACCACCTTTGTCTCCGGCCGCAGGGGATCCCTTCAAGACTAATGAGCGAACTGGGCCAGCTGCCGGCCGCTCTCCAAATGGCCAAATCCCGGAGTGAGCAGACACACTTATCTCGGCCAGATTGCATTTATGTTTGTGTCGGTCGTTATCTCCTCCGGATTCTGTCCGTCAGTCACTTGTTAACGCTTAATTGAAGCAAATCTCTTGGTCGTTGGCTTTCTGCATCCTCGAATTCCGGCCAAAGAACGACCCTTGACCCCTAACCCCACCCAAACAAATCGCAGAGCAGAGTCTGCGGGCTTCTTTTCCAACACAAATATATTTCCAATGTTTCTCCTTGATTTGAAATCAGTGAACGAACAAAACAAAAGCATCACACTAAAATTCTTACATACTTAGGCGCTAACAACATAGACCCTTTACAAAGATTAGGGATAAATATTTCATTGAATTTTCAAGTAGTTGAGTTGTCAGATTACGAGCCGAATAATCCCAGTGAATTCGCTTTCGGTTTGCACTCATTGCAGCGCGATAACATTCATATATATGAATATGAAATTGGCACAGTTCGTTTTGGTTTTTCATTTTTTTTGCATATGTGGTTTGTGTTCACTGATAATCGCCATCGCCGGAACGCATCTGCTTTTCAATTAAGTTTCCGCTGCCTTTAAATTGAATCGAAATTGCAATTCGCAATTCACAATTAATTTATTTGCGATTTGCTGACCAGTTCGTCACGCTCGCCAACTATTTAGGTTTGCACAATGGCCATTGCGTATTTATGCAGTTTATATGCCAGCGGAAGTGTCCTGTTCACCAGTATCAGCAGCTCTATTTGCATCGAACTTAATTGAAATCAAAATAAGAAAATAAATGGAAGGCAAACACCAGCGCTGTGTCCGCATACAATTGGCAGCCACTGTGGAAGGTGTCAGTTGCAATTAATGGGCTCCAACCTGACCGATGTTAAACTTTAATTAGCTGCAGTGTGCGGACTCCTGATTGGGGGATATCCCACTCTCCGCCGCCTTCCAGCTCGTCGCCTGTGCAAATAGAAAGTTGATAGGTAAATAAAGGCGGGGCGAATTGTTTACTTTGTGGCTGAGTGGGAATATGTATATGCAGGCTCACTCTCGCATAAAAATCACACAGAATTTATTTTAATTTTTATGCACGCTCTGTGCTCATCAAAAATTCATAGACCCTCCATATCCTGCTGGCTTTTTGTGGCTTTCAGCCCAAATTATGCCTGCCTCCTTAGAAATGCCACCCACACCCGGGCAGCTACAACTTTTGTCGAGTTGCGCAAACACGAAATGGCAAAGATAAAGCCAGGTTGACATTTTAATTAATTTATCCCCGACTACACACGTCTTGTTAATAGTTTTGTATTGCCTGCGAGTTTACAATGCAAACTCAAAGTGCCAGCCAGGCAGGACCTTTGTCAAATAACTACATATGAATACGCCCACGCACGAGGCGAAAGTGGGTGGAAATGGAAAATTGTGGCAAGAAGACACGACGCAAATCAATTTGCATGTGGCTGGAGCTTTCTAACTTTCTCCAACGAGGCAAATATATATACAGACATATGTGCTATCAGAGGAAAATGTCAAATATTTTAAATAGGTGCCTCTAACAACTACTTAATACAGACTAATGCCAGAGCCAAAAAATTAATCTCTGCTGAGCATAATCAAAAACTAAAGTCACCCCTCCACTACTATCATCCCCCCCTTTGGCGTCAGCAACAGGCTGGAGATAGCATTTCACCTGTCAGGCTGTCAGCACGTGAATATGTTGATTTGTGCTAAGTTGCCTCCCCCAAGATTTAAGGCGCTCCCCAAAATTTAATTTAAGGTATCTGGGAGTCGAATCTGCGGCATGTGAGCACTAAATTTGAAATTCAAATTTATGAAACTGCAGTGGAGGAGCGTTCGAGTCTGACTTCCTTCCTCGCAAATCTGAGGCAGTTGCTCGATGCCCCAACAATTAGATAGCATACATTTTGGGGCAGCCAGGAAGGGAAGGGGACTTAGTCCTTTCGTCCTTTCGTTTGGGCACTTTTATGTGGTGTAGGCCACTTTTGAGGGCCGTTGTCGAGTGTGGAAAGTTGCTCAGCTGGAATCAAGTTGTCGGCACAATTAGTAGGGGCGTGAAGGGGCGTGTGGGGGCGTGGCCGTTGGCGGCTTTCATTATCGAAACGTGCTTTCACTTTGTCAATGGTTGGATGGATGTTGGGCGAAATTAATTGCCGGCGGGCTGGAAGCGAAGTGAAGGGAAGGGAAAAAGCCGCCCCGGCGATTGCAGAAAAGTTTTGTTTGCATAATTTCATTAAGATTAATTTTGGCAGCAAAGGATCTGGAAAATTATAATTTATAATTAGCAGCCAGCAAAGCGTTTCTGTTTGTTTTTCGCCCTGCTAACGCAGATTTTATTGAAAATTGTAATTATGATTTTGTGTGCGTTCGCTCGGGTTTTTGTTTTAGCTGTTTTCGAATTTTTCGTGAGTTTGGCCAAAAAGTTTCGTGTACATGGGCAATAAATGAGGTTTTCCTGCCGCAGAAACAAATTAAACTGGAGTCGAACTCAAGGCGAGGTCAGTGAAAAGCGCTGGACAATAAAGTTTAATGAATTACATTTCACTCGGCGGCGGCGAAGGACGAGCGCAAGGACGAGCCAGCTGCTGGTAATCCTTGGACAAACAGCCAGCGAAGGCGGCGCAGAGAGCCGAAAGGAAATGAAAATATGTCGACGGAAATGAGCATTGACGCCGTTGTCGTGACCCAGACATCCACTTTCGGGGTGCCTTCGTCCTTCGTCCTTCGTCCGTTTGGTCAAGTCACATGCGCTGATTTCCCGGCCGGGCGGTGGGTGAGTCCTTCGCCCAGGCTGCCATTTCATCATTGTCAACGGCCGCAGAACATCGAACAAACAATAAATATTGTAAACAATTTGTTTGGCCTGGCTGGGGAAATAGAAAGCCATGGCAAATATTTGCCCACGCCCGAGGCAGGCCGGAGCGGAAATCGTTTCCTCCAAGGAGCCACCAAGGATGCGGGGGTCCTGGCAAGCGGGCAAAGCGGGGTTGTCTGTAAGCCCTTCGGGGCAATAAATTATCATCATCAGCAAATGGCAATGTGGTTCATCCTGTCGCCGCCGCTTCCCCAACAGACGCGCACAATTTCCAATTGCCATCCGGCCGTGCGATTACCCATTCCCGTTCCCATTCCCATTTCCATCCGAATCCCCATCCCCAACCCAATCCCTATCGGAGTCCCAGAGTGCCACCAAAGGCGGGGACTGCGTCCTGCCACGTAGGTAATGCGGCATTAATTAAATCAAGCATCATTAAGCGGGGCGTGGCTGTGGGCGTGCTGCGGTTGGGCCCTAATGGCAATTGCATTCGGATTTGCCGTGCACCGTGGTTAGGAGCACTTTGGACTAAGGATTGCTAAACTGGCAGTCGCAGGCCGCAGGAAAAGTTTGATTTGGGTGCTGCGGTTCATTAAGTGGGGCACCACTTGGAATAGAGCACGAAATAGTTTTCCACTTTCTGGGCGATAAGGTTCTGCCATTTGTGTTAAAGCGTTGCAAGGCTATGTGAATGAAAAATGATTGTATCTATTTTCATACTTCACTCTCCGTTCCTTTGCTTTTACACGCCTTTCTGTGCATCCACAAAGTGCAGGTTTTCTATTCGTTGGTAATGAAATTGCACCAGCGTCCGAATGCTAAATTGAAAATAAAAGCTGGCCCACAAAATGTTCTGGCTCTGTGGCCATTGCGTAAAATTTCATTTGCTGAGCGGTTTTATGGCTGGCGCTTCCATCTAACTGCTTTGTAGTCGGAAGTGGGGATGGGCGTAGGGGGTTGGAGATTGGGGGGGTGCCCAATGGGCCATGTCGGAAAAGCGAAGGTAAAATGAGTTTTCAATAAAGCCCAGTGGCCGTGGGCAGCAAGTGCATAAGTAGCTCACACGGACAGGGCGCTGAAAGCCATGTTTTTGGGCTAACGTCCTTTTTAGTGCATTGTCTTTGGGCCAAGCGAAATTCCACCGGGTGCCTGGCAAATGGCCAACAGCTGGCGCAGCTCTGGGATGCTGCTCCTTCGGGGAGGTGTTGGCCAACACCAAATGCACTTGATGTGTTGGCACGGCCACTCCCTCGCATTCGAGCACACACACACTGGGCCACATGCTACACGGCAAAAAGTTGCGAGTGCTTTCGCACGCACTTCGTGTTTTCAACTTGATCTTTCTATGGAATACCCATCTAGCTAACTTTTCAGCGCCATTATTTCTAATAATCATGGTTATACTCTTTCAATTTTCCAGAGCAAGAGAATTGGTAGCCTTGGTAATGTGTTTTTCAAGTATAAAACACAACGTTGGCTTAACAACGGGATCAGCATCTCTCCCAGTGCATCATTGTAGACACTAAGCCTCCGGGGCTTAGACGGTAGGCTTTGGACGCTTTGGCTGCCAGCGAGCAGCGAAACTTGGCCAAAAGAGACGGGTGAGCGGATGGTGGGGATGGCGGGGGAACATGGGGGATTGGCTGGCGAGGAGCATCCTATTTATTGCCACCGCTTGTAACAGTCATTACTCAAGCGGCGGGATTGGCTCTTTAAATTTCATTTGGTAAATGTAATTCGATTTAAGTTGCGCTCTCGACTTGCCATTTTTGCCGCTTGCCATTCTGATGGCAATGAATTTTTCATAGTTTCAGGCTCAGCCTGGCTTTTGAGTCCTTTGTTGGACTGCATTTCAATTGAATGGGCGGCAAGCGGCAAACAAAAAGTCCTGCAAAATGAAACGAGTGCAGCATGGAAAGTTTAATTCGCAAAAAGCGGGTGAAAACAAACGGAAGTGCATGTTTTGCATATTGCTTTGAGCCCTCAACAAATATGGAAAATTTCCTGCTGTCGCTAGTGTGTGTGTCTCTATATGTAAGTGTGTGTGTGTGTGTGAGTGGATGGAAAATCAAATTTGCCAGGCTCCCCAACAGCCAACCTCCAAACACCGCATTTCATTTGTTGCCAGCAATCGTGCACGCAAACAGCGAAACTTGACTAAATGCAATAAACTGACCAGTGCCTGGCCATTTCGCCACTGTTGCGGTCCGTAACCATCCGAATCCCAATCCCAATCCCGATCCCAATCCCCCCGCAGTTCGCTCGCCAAGCTCTGGACTAAGCTTTGCCAACTCAGCAGCGTAGTTTGTACCCCGCATTCACTGATTTCAAGGGTGCTCATGATTTGTGAGTCCATACGAGCGAGGACTGTTGAACTTGGTTTATGGGTTTCTATTTCTATATGGAGAGATGGAAATCACTGGAGCCAAATGAAATACTTTTGAGATAGTTATAAGAATCTGCACATGAGCCCTAAAGGGTATCCCTAAATCGAGAGTCACGCGCCGCAGTTTCTTTCCGTTTCCCCAGAATAAAATGCAATTTGCTCATTTTTGCATAAACCGCCATTTCAGTTTCACTCTCGCTGCCAGGAAAGGAATGAGAAATTGCTGTAGCCATCTGCGAGTGCGAGTCCGCAGTGGATTTCGGACAGATTCCGGATACCCGTTCCCAGATCCCGGATACCCGTTCCCGGTTGGTGAGGAGGAACAAAGCGCTTTGATCGCCGACAGGTGAAATCAAATCGGCTCTGGCATGGGATATGCTTGTCATACAGCGCATAGGAATGCAATAGAAATGCCCCACGAACAACACACGTAGTGTGTTGTGGTGCGTTGTGTTGTGTTGTGCTGCATGCCGGACACCTACCTGGATTTACGTGAAAGGACGCTCGGCTCCGGATCCGGCGGCGGCGTCTAGCAGACTCAAATCGTTGAATGTTTCACAGTTTTGCAGCACCTGGCTGCAAGTGGCGTTAATTAAATCAAAATCGATGGCCACCCGATGGCCCAGGGATTCCGATTGCGGGGGGGTGTGTGCGGCCGGTTGGGAGTCCTCCTTGTGCGGCAGGTGGGAACTCGCACCCAGCGGGCAGCAGGGCATGCGGGGCACATCCTGGTGCCGGGCTGCTGTCATCGCCGCCTGCAGCTCCTCCGCACCGCAGTCGAACTCCTCGTACTCGTCGTCCATCAGCGATTGCTCCGAGTAGCTCTCATCGTCGTCGTCGCAGTCAAAGTAACCGCTCTGTGGGCGAATCGTTGGTTGGTTAACACTTGAGATTGGGATTTTGATTGGCCGGGAAAGTGGGAGTCATCATCACTTCACCTGGACTTCATTGTATCTCTATTAAGTTGTTAAAGGTCATGCTTTTCTTCTCTCGAAAGAGGTATTCTACAGGGCAAACCAACTGTATCGAGACCTAATGAATCATAAACCAAAGTCCCAACTGGGAGGCAACTGGCTCTACTAGCGACGACTCCCCCTCATCCCCAGAGATACTCACCTGGCAGTCCAGGCATCGGCAATTATCACAGAGGCTGCAACTCAGGCCCAAAATGTCGGCTGCCTCCTGGTAGAGCTCGAAACTCGATTTCACCTGCTGTTGTAGTTGGTGGCTGGCCAGCGGCGTGCTGGTGTCCTCATTATGCATGCTCCAGTTGGTCGGTTTGTTCAGCTGGCCCCCACTACCAGTGGCACTGCCATTTCCAGCTCCAGCCTCCCGACTGTTGCTCTGATTTTTCAAGTTCCCGCCGTTGTTGTTGCCGCCCGGAGTGGGTGGCTCCGCCTCATTGCTGTCGAGCATGTTAAATGAAAGTTTATTTAGCGTTTGGTTGACTAAACTAAACGCGTATCAAATGGCTGCAAGTGGCGTGGAAGGACTCGCTGCGATTAGCAAGGACGATCGGGGGCGCCATGCAAATTGATATAGAGTGGGAAACGAGCTGCTGCTAACAGGGTTATGGTAAGTGGTGTGTTCGGGAAAATTAAGGCTCTATCGTACTGGAAATTATAAAAATGTACTACACTTCTAAGCTAAAAACCTTTTGCAGGATATCGCAAAAATCAGTAAAATCAGTAGCAACATGTGAATATATAACAATAATACACGATGGTTTCTTATATGAAAACAAATTAGTAATGTGAATATATATTAATAATACACGTTGCTTGTTTTGTAAATACAAAATAGTGAATAAACGAAATTGGGTGAAAACCAAAAGCTATAAGAAGTGGAACCACAGAATTCATTGAAATCGAGCGATAACAAAGGCAATCCGATCGATAAAAGCGATAAATAGCCGGTTTGCAGCTCTTCGTTCCCCAGCAGCCGCCCGCAAGTTTAAGTTCTTGAAATTGAAACAATGATTCCCATTTAATTTGTGGCGACAGTCGGACTGGCAACTGGTACCAGCAGCATTTGCAGCACTTGCAGCCTGTGGCCACAATGAATTAAGCCACCTTTGGGGAGCATTTAAGCCGCATAGGCGGAAAAGCGCGGGGGCGGGGGGAAAATGCAAGAGCGAGTAACTTTGCACAACAAACTCGCGCAGTTACTTGGCGACCCAAGTTGGGAGTCATGGCTGTCAGTGCGCTGGTGTCGCCATCCAGAAAGTTGATGAATGTGCGCCGGAGTAGCGGAGAGTTTCCGCCGTGGAAATGCCTAAGAAGGAAGAGGGCTCTGCGTTTTTTCCCTGCTGACGTTTACTAATTAAATGTGCACAGGGCACTAATAAATCAAAGCGAAGCCGCCCTTTTCGCGCGGTGCAATTAATGAAATTTTCCCAGCCGCCTTTGCCAGCGAAAATGTGCAGTGAGCGAACTTCTGACATCATTATTGCAAGGAGGATAGGTCGCCCCACCCAAAAGGGCCTTCCGAAAACGGTGCGTATGAGTGATGTCTGGAGGGGGTATGGTTGTAGCTCGTGGCTCGTAACTTGTAAGTGCAACTTGGGCGCCAAGTTTCGCGGAATGTGATTATTGCACTTCAATATGTGCATGTACTCGTATGGGCCAAGTTTTAATCAACTTCTTAAGTCCTCCTTAAGCTCCGATGCTTTCGTCTCACTTTATGTTTACGGCGACCGCGTTAATTTTTCAATTTCGCAAATGACTTGTGGGTGGAAAAGCGGGCGGAAAATGAGGGTGGAAAATGCGGTCAGCAACTTTGCTCAGCGACGATGATCGGAACTTATGACTTCGCGAACAACGCCGCAAAGTTTCTGCGATGCAACAAAGTGTCCGCTGACAGATAATTGAAAGCGCTTAAAAGCCGCACCACAGAAAGGCGCCTTTGGCCCCTAGGAAGCCACCAACGCAGCCAAGAGGAATGGCCAATCGATATCAGAAGAATTATGGCAAAGATGGGTGCAGCAATTCACTGGGATATGAATGGCAACTAACGACGATTGCTTCAATAATTAATTAAGAAATAATCGCATGCCGGAAAGAGATGAAGATGGAATTTGCGGTCCTCCTCAGTCAACTTAATGAGAAACCACTTCGGCATGGCAACTAGGAGCACGGAACCAGCACTTGTCCCCGGATTGCCGTCATAAAACTTGCCACAGTTTGCAGCGCGTTGCACGACGCCCTATAACATTTATGGGAATTTATAAGTTTTTGCGACGGCTAGAGGAGATTGCCCCACTGACACAGACGCACATACTCGCCGGCTGCACTCGAAGAAAACCAACTCACTTACAACTGATCGAAAATAGATTGTAACAAGTGCCTAAACTCAAGCTGCCTGCTACTCACTAGGGTTATGAAAGTTCCTCAACGAGTGAGTACAATTATATAGAGCTCAGGTGTGCTCGGATTTCTCCGAGTGTACGGGTGTTACATACCTGATGGCACCAGCATCTTCCGGAACTGCCGCGTTGCTGCGCCATTTTTCTTCTTCGAGATATTTGAGAAACTTTGTCTTCTTGGCAATAAGCGCTGATTTGACAGTGGTGCATTTCTTCTTCGGGAGCAGAGGAAGGCCACCTGCTCCTCCTCCTCCGCCTGGCGAGGTAACCACTCCCGCTGCGCCATCGAGGCATTCGCCGCCACTCCGGCTCCGATTCCGGGCGCTTTGGAGGCCCACTCCGCCTGCCGCCGACAGGCAGCTATTGTTATGGTTGCTGGCGGCGGCATTGTTGTTGCTGCCACTGATGTGGATGTGGCTGCTGCTGCTGCTGCTCCTGCTGCTGCTGCTGATGTTGGTGCTGCTGCTGTGGTTGCTGTGGGCGTGGGTGACATTTTGGCAGGCGACGCCGACGCTGCAATTGAACAGTTTTTGCAGGGCCGCCGTTGCCGGTGAACACATTGCGGTTGACATTGATGTAGCGACAGGATTTACGTAGTTTGCTGCGCATCCCGCTGCTGCGTCCATGGCTGGTGCTGCTGCAGCTGCTGCTGTTGCTGCTGCTGTTGTTGCTGCGCCACTGCCGAAAGTTTTGAATTTATGCTGCAGGACGCCACTCGAGCAAGTTGCCCCAATTGGATTTGCCGCTCTGCTCCGGCTGCCATTTATTTCACGCTTTGTTGCCGCATATGTGCCATAGTCCTGCCAAGATGGTGGATGGCGATGCGGGAGGAGGGGGGAACGAGGAGAGAGGGTGCCGAAAAAAAAGGACGAAAAGGAGCTCAGATAGATGTGCAAGTGGACTGGCAGAGGACTCACCCCATAGGAACCGTAGCTGGCATTCAGCACATAGATCGAGTTTTGATTGCTGCACTGGAAGACCATGTCGTCCATCGTTTGGGCTGCGCGGACAAGGAGAAGGATTGTGATTTACTTCGATTGTGTGCCGAATCGAATCAATTTTAAATATTTCATTTTAAGTATTTTAAATCAAGTAAAGTATCTTATCTGTCTGCCTCTTCGGAAGCAAATACATGATTATAAGGAAAGTAGTACTTGAATGCTGTTGAAACAGTTTCGCCGTGATAAGAAACCCGACTGAATGACCCATTGAAATCCGTAGCCCAGCATAATATGAGTATGAAGGCCGAGTCGAAAATGTTGCTTAACAAAATTATGCAAATTGAACTCTGAAATCAAACAGCAGACGGCGTTTCTGTTTCAACTTTCCGCATTCGAAAAGGGAAACGGGAAAAAGGCGAAAATTTAATTTAAATTCTTATTGCTGCCTGCTGATTGTGATTGTTTCTGGAGGAAGGGGAGGGAGGGCGTGTGGTTGCTTACCCATTGAGCATTCAATAAATTTGGTTTCGTAGATTTCCCCGGCCCGTGCCGAAGAAGGTGTTGACTGCTGACGGGGTGTTGGGAGGCCGGGATGACGGATCCTGTCCAGCTCCTGGTGGCAATCAAAGCTACAATTACCGCCGCCGTGCACGTCCAACTGAAGCGGAAACTTATGCGGCTGCTGGAGCGTGTAAACGTTGACTGCGCGCTTCTCGTGGCCTCCGCCTCCGATTCCGATTCCGATTCCGATTCCAATTCCAAGTCCTTTGCCGGTGCTCCGCTTGGTCCTCCCGCTGGTCCTCCCAGAGCTGAGCCAGCTCGTTAGCCACAGGGATTGGATGTCTGCGAGGAGTAAGGAGGGGTAGAGAAGAGAATATGAGGCGCAGGCATAAGCAAATTTCATTCAAATGTGCTCTGTTCACGCATTCGGTTTACTGTTGTGCTGCTTTTTGGGGCGAATGCCAAATGGTTGGCTCGGCCTGGCCAAGCATGATAAAATTTCGTTTGAAAGGCAAGTTCATTGAAATAAACAGCTGCCCTAACCACCCACCCACTTTCGCCGGGAAACAAGCAAAATAATCAAAATAATCCTTTTTTTGTTGGCTCCGGCTCCGAATCCGGCTACGGCTTAGTTACGCCATCCGGGTTTCAGGGACCCTTCCATTGTTGGCTTAGAGCGATTGCCCGACTTAGTCCGGCACAAATTCCGACAATTACGCATCGCACACTCAATATAATCGCCGTTGCCAGGACAATTGCCGCATTGCAAGTCGTGCTCTTCAAATCCTTGGAATTGGGAGCGAACAATAACCGAAAAGGATGTATGATTCCCACGCAACTTACAACCCAACAATGCAGAATGCACATCCATCTCTTTTTGGCCTACTACAAATCAGTATTTTGGCCAAAACAATTGATTATATGGGTCAAATGTTGATTTCTGTTCTTCGGCAAACCCCTAATCCCATTCCTAATGGATTGGCATACAAATTTCAAAATAATTTTTTTTTTAATTTTTTGCAAATTTTGATGATGTAACTAACCCCTTAAAAAAAATGCAAAAAATTTCAAAAAACTGATTTTTGAAGAAACTCCAGATTGTGATAGAGACTTATAGTTTAGACATTTAGATATGCAAAAAAGTATTTTTAAGATGATTCTGACCCTTTTTGGCCAAGTTATGAAGGTTACCCTCTTATCTTCAGACCGAAAAATAGGTATTTTGGCCACAAAAATCGAATGTATGGTCCAAATGAGGAATTTTCTGCTTTGTTTAGCTCCTAATCATATTTCCAATCGATTGGCATTTCAATTTTAAATTTTCATTTTTTTTCAATTTTTTGCAAATTTTGCTGATGTAACCCCTTACAAAAAATGCGAAAAATGGCCAAAAATTGATTTTTGAAAAAACCCAAAGTTGTGATAGGGATCTTTAGTCTGGACCTTTAGCTATGCAAAAAAGTATTTTTCAGAGGATTCGGACTCATTTTGGCCAAATTATAAAGGTACCCCCTTATCTTTAGACCGAAAAATAGGTATTTTGGCCACAAAAATTGAATTAATGGTCCAAATCAAGAATTTATTACTTTGTTTAGCTCCTAATCGTATTCCCAATCGATTGGCATTTCAATTTTAAATTTTCAATTTTTTTCCATTTTTTGCAAATTTTGATGATGTAACCCCTTACAAAAAATTTGAAAAAGGGTCAAAAATTGATTTTTTGAAAAGCCGACCAACTGTGATTGGGATCTTTACTTTGGACTCTTAGGCTTACAAAACAGTCTTTTTCAGATGATTCTGACCCTTTTTGGCCAAGTTATGAAGGTTACCCTCTTATCTTCAGACCGAAAAATAGGTATTTTGGCCACAAAAATCGACTTTATGGTCCAAATGTGGAATTTTCTGCTTTGTTTAGCTCCTAATCATATTCCCAATCGATTGGCATTTCAATTTTAAATTTTCATTTTTTTTCAATTTTTTGCAAATTTTGCTGATGTAACCCCTTACAAAAAATGCGAAAAATGGCCAAAAATTGATTTTTGAAAAAACCCAAAGTTGTGATAGGGATCTTTAGTCTGGACCTTTAGCTATGCAAAAAAGTATTTTTCAGATGATTCTGACTCTTTTTGGCCAAGTTATGAAGGTTACCCTTTTAGATTCAGACCGAAAAATAGGTATTTTGGCCACAAAAATCGAATTTACGGTCCAAATGAGGAATTTTTTGGTTTGTTTATCTCCTAATCGTATTCCCAATCGATTGGCATTTCAATTTTAAATTATCAATTTTTTCCCATTTTTTGCAATTTTTGATGATGTAACCCCTTACAAAAAATGCGAAAAATGGCCAAAAATTGATTTTTGAAAAAACCCAAAGTTGTGATAGGGATCTTTAGTCTGGACCTTTAGCTATGCAAAAAAGTATTTTTCAGAGGATTCGGACTCATTTTGGCCAAATTATAAAGGTACCCCCTTATCTTTAGACCGAAAAATAGGTATTTTGGCCACAAAAATGGAATTAATGGTCCAAATCAAGAATTTATTACTTTGTTTAGCTCCTAATCGTATTCCCAATCGATTGGCATTTCAATTTTAAATTTTCGATTTTTTTCCATTTTTTGCAAATTTTGATGATGTAACCCCTTACAAAAAATGAGAAAAATTGCCAAAAAATGATTTTTGAAAAACCGACAAATTATGATAGCGATTATTAGTTTAGACTTTTAGCTATGCAAAAAAGTAGTTTTCAGATGATTGTAAGGACTTTTTGCTTATTTTTGAGGATGAGCCTTTTGAAAAAGTTGTATGTTTGCCATAATTCTAGTGCTAATTTTTCGACCAAATCGGCATTTTAGCCAAAACAATAATTAAGCTAATCCGATTTAAGCGTAATCAGATTTCAAATAGACTGGCTTTTAAATTAAAAGTTTTAATTTATGTCACTTGTCTAGCTGAAGAATAATTAGAGTGCGTTGCCAATAAAGCCACAAATTTAATATGCGGCTATTATTCAAGATTTAATCGTTATAAATTCTGCAAAATCAATTACCCACACTGCATACACTGAAAATAATAAAGCCTGTGCCAGTTGATATGCATTTAGTTTCCACCATTAAGGTTTCGTTGTGGCAAGTATAGCTAGATGAAAATAGGCTTAAGCTGTGATCTAAGGCGGAAATGTACATTTAATGCTCTCATTGACTTGAAATGTATGGCTTTGGAAGCAGTTAAGAAACTTCAGTCCCGAATTGCGGACCACTTGGGTTGAGAACTTGGGGCGTGCATGTGAGTAGCTGAACTTCGATCGTCGGAGCGTTTAACATTTGTATCCCATGAGGCAGAGCCGTAAATCCCGGAGCCGCAACTCGGTGACCCCATTCATCAAAGTGTCGCAGCAGCTGGCGAGCGGAATCTTTTGTCATTTGCTGTCAAATCGCAGGGATTTGATGAGGGGAAGGAAAAACTAATACGTGCTGGAAGTCAACAGAGCAACATGTAAAACATCGGCAGTGGCAAGTCGGAAAGGAAGGGTGATGAGGCGGAGTCCAGGTGGAAGGGTTCACCCAACGCTCGTCGAGCGTCTCTAATGGGTGGCAATAAAGCAAATGTGGCAGGTGTCACACAGCACTACGCACACGTCGAACAATTTGCGCAGTATAATTGTTGACACTCCCCGATGCGTGAATACTCGTATATAAACGCAAATAAAGCATGTATGGGTTCCCATATTTATTTGTGACTCTGCGTGCGTGTCATTAGTGGCCGTCTGAATGGAGCCAGGAATCCTGGCAGTCGGCGGGGAGGAGCTAATAATACAGCTTTTATTTATTTTGGGATTTTCCTCAACTGACCGACGGGCCATCAAAGCGCCTGCAAACAAACAGGCCCACTGGAATAATAGGCCCCCCTAGAAAGAGGTGGAAAGTGGGTGGAAAGTGGGTGGGTGGCGTGTTCGGTGGACCGTGGCATATTTGTCATAATCAGCGTTTAGGCATAAGCATAAATTTGAATGAGTGCACACAGTGGAGGAACGAGGAGTGGAACGAGGGTCAAGGCCCACATTGTGTAGGCATCCTTATCACATTTTAGGCATTCTTTTTCGGCCAGAGATGCGCAGAGCAGGATTCTGGGTAAAGGCTATACAGGCCAGTGGTTCGATGCCTCCGAAAGCATATTACCAACTCTGTAACTCGACTTTTTACTCTTTAGTATTTAAAGTACACTTCTATAAGTTTCAGTTCTAGCCTTGCGGTGCATGCACCAAACTCCCATGTATAGTATCTTATATTTTATGACATTTCCATGCCATGACAAGAAATTCCGCAAAAGTGCGAGTAAACTTTGAACTGAGCTTCGCAGTTGTGTGGAATCTGGCCTCCATCGACGAGCGGATAGCTCCGGATGCCCCAGTGCACGGGTATGCGCACAAAGCAGGACTCATCTATGCGGGGACATGGCTGACCCGCACCCCGGGATCAGGAATTTGCGATTAACAGGAGTCGCGTTGCCGGCGGACGGGCTCCGTGAGCAAATATTTGAGTTCCGTCGAACTCCGGGGACTGCAGGAGCCCAAAATGGAAAGGGGAGGAGTGGAGGCTATCTGGCCAAGTCCATGTTTTGGGGGAGATCGGCCTTGTTTGGCCATAAATTTGATGTGTGCATAAAAAATGTTTTTCGATTTCCTTCGACACACATAAATTCCTGGCCCGAGTCACGTGCGAGCAGGTGTTGGCCGCTTGGCAGCCAACTTGGCCATTGTCTTTTGGCCACTTTCCTTCTGCGAGATGCCGACGACAGGGCGGCGCATCGGGCGGAATCAATAGGTGGGCAGGGAGGTCGGGGCATGGGCTGCTTTATTTTCGTACAAACATTTATTGCATTTTGTTGATTTTCGGGCGAAAAATCTAGCCAAAACGGTTTCCGTTTGTCATAAATTCGAGGGCCACGCCGCCATAGAAACACATTTAAACTGAAACTCGGCCGATTTGCTTTGAATGTTCTGGCATTTTTCCGGGTATGTTTTGCCAGCGATTGCATAATAACATCGTTTGTGGAATGGCCCACAATGGCAATAAATTAACATTTTATATGGAATGTGGTTTCGGCGCGTGCGAGTGTAAGAGTGTAAGTGTGTGTGTGTGTGTGTGAGTCCTTTTCCACTATGCAGTTGGCTAAGCCTTTTATGGCGCGATTATCGGGCAGCAACATTTTTGGCATTCCAATAAGCAGTTATTCAAAGCGGATTTGCCCCAGCGCAAGGATCCGAGGATCCGAGCTGAGGTCTCCGAGGAATCCTTGAACATAACTTAATTCAGGTTGCATACTTTTCGGGGCCGCCCATCTTTCCATCGAAACTTGTGAGGTCCTGCTTTTTGTTTGTTTATCTTAATTATAAATTATAAACTCATACAGCAGGGGAGCATACATGGCAGGATAACAGGCACATACGTAGACAGACATCTCGTAGACGAAAACAATGGCCAAGTGTTTGCCTCAAGGCGTTTCGAGAGCATTTCAATCGTGCTTATATAAATACCTTATTAAAGTTAACACAATCCAGGCCCAAAGCGTATTACATAAGTTAATGATGCTATCATAAGACATCCCATAACATACAGAGGTAAAGATGAGCCTTACATTACATTTTATACTTGTTTGATTAGACCTACATCTTTATATTTCTTGTAAAAGCACTGGTGAGTTCGATGTTATGAGCTCGTCCTTCGTACTGCTTTCTCCCACATCGCATTCTACCTACTTGGGTGGGTAGTTATGGGGAATGCAAGATATATGTCAAGTGCGCAGCACCACCCCCCTGTGTCCTTCGTGTCCTGCACCACCTCGTGTACACCGCTGTGGGCACTCAAAATCACACACACACTCACTGGCTGGGCAAATGTTTGCGCTTGTGTGCGCGGCCGCGATAGCGTTATTATCCGTTTGATTAGAGAAAACACAACGTTTTGGCCTAATTAGAGTCAGAATGTCAAAACATTGACTTTGGGTACTTGGGTATTTGGACGGACATCAAAGAGGATCCCACTTAGGAGCACAACTTGGCGGCACTTCAAGCCCACTGGCGAACGGACGGAAAGGGAAGCGAAAACAGACTTGCAAACGGCCAAGTCAACAGCAACAAAGCCAACGACGAGGTCGATTGCGAGGACGAACGATTCAAATGGCCCAAACCCATCGGTTGCCAATGAAGTGCAAAAAAAGCGTCTTCAAGTACTTGGCCATTTGCGCCACCCCACTCCACTCCTCTGTACTCCACCTCCCACTGAACCCACCCATTTTTGCCAATGTAAACACATTTGATATCCAGCAGAAACAAAAACGATGGAGCAGCACAGTGGCGTAGGTAAGATTTATGAACAGGGGCGCCACAGAAGTCTCATTCATATGGCAAGCTCACATTAAATATCGCTGATGGTATACTATGAAAACAAGGACATTACTGAAGAGAACCCCTTTTTCGGGACCTCCAGCGCCTCTGGCCCCAAACAGCAGTTACAGTGGCAGGCAGACTTAGTGCCCAACAACGAGGCGGGTGAGAACTGGAGCTCAAAGGACGAGCGAGAGATTGATTCTGCTCTCATTTGATATTCCTGACTGACCGCTGAATCAAATGGGATTTTTGGCTGCCAACCGATTTGTTGGCTTTTTGTCTTCATCATCCTTTCTGGTCCTTGCCAGCGCTCCCTCGTCCTGCAAGCAGTGCAATAATTTCCCGTTAGCCTCGCACTAAATGCAAGCAAATTTTGTCATTTGCACGGGACGTGCGTTGGATGCCCAAGGACTTCGCACAGGACCTCTCGGATTAGAGCGAGTTAGAAACTAAACTTTTCCCAAATGCTAACTGCAAGCAATTGCATTATGCTTTCACCACTAAAACTCTCGAAATCATATAAGGTTGTACTTCTCAGAAGAATTCCAAGCCACTTGAAAAAGTGATTTTGAAGAATTGTAACCTTTTGTTGTATCGTTTTCTCAACAGATACCGATCACTCCGCCTAATTGCCATTTAAGCAATTTATTTTAATTGTACAAATATACTTCAATCCTGCCCGTGACTTTGCCAGTGTAAGATGCAGCGAGGGAGATTGAGTTTGAGTTTGAGTTTCAGTTTGAGGTCGCCGCTGCGGGAAGATCCCAGGCACGTAGTTCCCCTTTGGCTCCTTAAGCAGCCCCAAGCTCCCACTCCACGTCGGGCTGTCTTCGCTAAGTCCTTTATAATAAATAGTTGAGTCGCTTTGGGGGATTAGTGCTGAAATTAGTTTATGCCAATGAGATTAGGCATGACATGCCGAATGCCAAGTTCAACTCGGCCGAGAACTGAATCTAGTCGCACATGCTCAAGGACTTCAGTGTGTTTACTGCGGAAAAGCAGCCAAGAAGCTTTCCCCGTATCGTGCTTAGTCATCAGATTGGAGTTATCTCTTTGGATTAATCCATTTTGTGTGTGTGTGTGTGTGGTGGCATCTTGCTGCCATTTAATGGAATATTTCGATTAGGATCTATAAATAGGTCTCAGTTACGTCATTGGTTTTCCCCATTTCACAAGATGTTTGGCTAATGGGCTTTGCAATACAATGCAGATAGTTCGGGTGAATATACATAACTCTATAATGTTCATGTGACTCCCAATGCTAATTGAATTGATAAGCAAACCCACTCTCTTAATGTTTGGCTTTTTCGCTCAATCAGGTAAACTCAAGCACACATGCACACACTCACACATTTCGCCGGTTCTGGCTCTCCCGCTATACATGTGTATATGTGCATACACCTCTCTCCGAGATAGCTTATATATATGCAGAGAGAGCGCACATTGTTTATTTCAGTGGCGTTCCGTCTGTTGACTGGCGAAGTCGCTCTCTGAATTTCTCGGCAGCTCCCCGCGCTGCGCAGCTGGATTAGAATCCCCGACTCCCTCACCAAATCCCCAAAATTCCGTCATGGTTTTCGTGGAGTTGTTGATATTCGTGGCCTTCGTCGGTTTGCTGCTGTACAAGTGGTCCGTCTATCCCTTCGGGTACTTCTCGAAAAGGGGCGTGGCCCACGAGAAGCCCATTCCGCTGCTGGGCAATATTCCGTGGTCGGTGCTGATGGGCCAAGAGTCGTACATAAAGCACAGGTGAGTAAGCACAGGTATGACCCTACTCCAGTTCCTCCTAAGCCCTTGTTACCGTTCTCATTAGCATTGACCTGCACTTGCGACTGAAGCAGCACAAGGTCTATGGCGTCTACAACCTGCGGGATCCTCTGTACTACCTCGCCGACCCGGAACTCATTCGCCAAGTGGGCATCAAGAGCTTCGATACCTTCGCCAACCATCGCAAGGGGATCACCGATGGATTCGACGATTCCAGCGTGATTTCCAAGAGCTTGCTCAGTCTGCGGGATCGTCGCTGGAAGCAAATGCGCAGCACCCTGACGCCCACGTTCACCAGCCTCAAGATCCGCCAGATGTTCGAGCTCATCCATTACTGCAACGTGGAGGCGGTGGACTACGTGCAGCGCCAACTGGATGCGGGCACTTCCGAACTGGAGCTGAAGAACTTCTTCACGCGCTACACCAACGACGTGATCGCGTCGGCTGCCTTTGGCATCCAGGTGAATTCCTTCAAGGATCCCAACAATGAGTTCTTCTCCATCGGTCAGCGCATTTCGGAGTTCACTTTCTGGGGCGGACTCAAAGTATTGCTGTACATTCTGATGCCGAGGCTGATGAAGGTAAGTTATGCACTCTCCATTCTTTTAGAGGGTGTAAATCCTTTCCCTCCTTGCAGGCACTACGCGTACCCGTGATGGACATGAACAACGTGGACTACTTCAAGAAGCTGGTCTTCGGTGCCATGAAGTATCGCAAGGAGCAGAGTATCGTGCGGCCCGATATGATTCACCTGCTGATGGAGGCACAGCGACAGTTTAAGGCAGAGCAGGAAGGATCTTCGGATTCAAGGAGTGGAGCTCAGGAGGATAGGGCAGAATTCAACGATGACGACTTGCTGGCCCAGTGCCTCCTGTTCTTCTCGGCAGGATTCGACACGGTGGCCACCTGCCTGAGCTTCACCAGCTACGAACTGATGATGAACGCCGATGTGCAGGAGAAGTTACACGAGGAGATCTTGGCCGTGAAGCAGCAGCTGGGGGAGAAGCCACTCGACTACGACACCCTGATCGGCATGAAGTATCTGGACTGCGTGGTCTCCGAGTCGCTGAGGAAGTGGCCACCGGCATTCGTCTTGGATCGAATGTGTAGCGCTGATTTCCAGCTGAAAGACGAGGCGGGCGAGGTTGTGGCTAACCTGCGGGAGGACGACCTGGTGCACATTAACGTGGCGGCGCTACATCACGACCCGGACAACTTCCCGGAACCGGAGGAGTTCCGGCCGGAGCGCTTTGACGAGGAGCACAAGCACGAGATCCGGCAGTTCACGTACCTGCCCTTCGGAGTGGGCCAACGTAGCTGCATCGGCAACCGGCTGGCTCTCATGGAGGTCAAGTCGCTGATCTTCCAGCTGGTCCTGCGCTACCACCTGCAGCCCACGGATCGCACGCCGGCGGACATGATGAGCAGACTCTCCGGCTTTCAAATGCTGCCCCGTGAGCTGTTCTGGTGCAGGCTGGAGTCCCGTGGAGCCGCTTAATTAATAACACGCCCCCAGATACACACATAAATATTAATAAAGCGAGCGGTAACGGCAACGAAACAAAAGCTGACAATTTATTTCATCTGGACACCCTTGTGCTGACAAATTTGTCGCGGCCATGTTTCATTCTCCATTCGCTTTGTTTTCCCTGGCTCCTCCGGCTTTAAGGTCCATGTCACGGGCAGAGATTGCGGGCTGGGAGCGGGCGACGAGCCACGTCATAATACTGTCAGGACATGATGTCCTCGTCCAACCACCCAGGTTGTATGTGTTGCGGTTACACCGCATAAAATAACAACGAGGTGTGGGTGGTGTGTGTTGGGTGGTGGGCGGTGTCACCAGCCACACATACGCCCACCCGCACACTAGCACACCAGCATACCAGCACAGCCACCCACTCTCACACACGCGGGACATTAAGGATTATTTATTGGGGGGTATTTTTCAGGCGGCATTAAAATTTTTCGGCACAGTATGAATTATATTACACTCGTGTCATAAACTCGATTTCGCAGGGCAGGAAAAGCGTTGGTTGGCAAGGGAAAAGCACCCCTCCTTCGATTTTCCCACCCGCAATAGACTGCCAAACATATGCTGTAAAGCTAAATCTAAATAAATAATTAACATCAAACTGTGTTGCAGCCTGAACTGAAAAGGCTTTCCCCGGCTTTCAGTTTCCTTCTTCGAGTGAAACGTTGTCCAAAACCCTGGGAAACTCAAAGTGGGTTGCTTTTGGTTACAAATCATATTCCGGTATACTTCATCTACTTTACGGCTTTACAACTGCAGTAATTCTGCTAACCTGCTTAGTTTCATCGCATTACGTTTAGTGGTACTTTGTAAGCCTTGTTTACAACGTACTGGCCATTCACTTGGCCCGTAAGTCTGATTAGCTGGAAGAACTTGGCCCCAACTTTCTGCACCTATTGACGGCCATGGTGACGGTGGTCAAATCCGGAGCACGCCTATGGTCATTAGGCTGAGACCCCAGGGCAATTACCAGATATGGCCGTGCAAACACCCACGCACCCACACAACCATTCGCCATTCGCACAATGTAACGCACGTAATTAGTTGCATATAACTTGGGGCCTCGAGATTCGTAAAACTTTCAACGCGCTTCAAATTAGTTGGATGTTTTTTATTGGCAGCCTTGTTGTCGTCCTCGCTGCAACAATGTTGCCCATGCAAAACGGGTCTGGTCTGGTTGGATTGAGTCACATGTGGAGGAGCAAATAGGCCGGCGGCAATCCCGCATGGACGTGGACGTGGACGTGGAAGTGGATGTGTGTGGAAGTCTACCACAATATTTGCTTAAAAATGAGGCAAAGGCAGTGGAAAGTGGAATTAAAGCGAAAAGTTTGCGAGATGCTGGCGGGGATAACTAAGCAAACGCTTTGCGGTTCTGGCCCTTCGTTTTATGGCCCAAGTTTGTCCGTTTCCCAGCATCCCAGTTTGCCAGCTTCTAAGTTTCCCAGCTTGCCGAAGGCGGCGTCAAGTTTCGAGATTCTCCTTCGCTTTTTGGGTGGCTGCATTCGAGTTCCGCCCGCCCGCCTGCCTGCCTGCTTGTCAACGCTGCGTATGCGTAATCTTCAGATGCCAACGCTGCGTATGCGTAATCTGTAGAACGTCATAAACTGTGGCGACACCAGCAGAGCTATTTCTACAACTGCGTTCTGTTGCCACTCCTGTTTTGCGTTTTCTGTGTTGTTCGCAGCAACCTTATCAATCAATTCACCCACACAAATGTGGCCTTTATACTATATATATATATCTATATATATATATATATGTTTTTGTGGTATGTGTGGGGTGTTATCCTCGATACAGAGCAGAGGTCATAAAGAAACTTTGGCGCCGCGACCGCCAGACGCCAACAGAAGCATTACATTTTCCCGGCAGACGCAGAATATAAAAAAAGAAAAACAGAGAAGAAATAAAATGGAAGGGTGCGGCAGAAGTAGGGAAATAGGAGAAAAACAGCGATGACGACGATACAATGATAATGCCAGGAACAATAAGACGAGGCAGCGGCCAAAAGGAGAAGGCGAACCGAGCCGAGCTGAGCTAAGAATGCTGAGCATTAACAATTTGGCACAATGGCAAACTGTCGCACACGAGTTTTCCCTCTGGCTTTCCTCTTTTCCAGCTTTCCCGGCCTCTCCCACGCTTTTCTTGCCCTTGCTGCGATGCGTTTTGCGATAAGCACGAAGCGATAGCGTTCGCATGGCTGTGAGTCAAGTGTTTTCCCTCGTGTATGCGCACATTTTGCTGAAAATTTCAAGTCCTGGCGTTCAATCATCGACCAGAAAAGCGGTGACAAATGGATAATTATAAGTATTGAAAAATTGTCTTATTTGTGTGCCGCCTGCTTGGAAAATTTGTTGCTGCCACCGAACCGAAAGGTTCTATAAATTACTATGTGCACCTGCATAATCAAATCCCAGCTTCAGGATGCCGTAATGGCTTACAATGTCACAATGGGCCCGAAGACCAGGACAATAATGATGCTAAAAGTCCCTGTACTTCGAAACTATGTAATTGAATCGCCTGACATTGTTTGTTCCCTCGTAGTCAAATATCTGAGCCCCATCTGAATGTGCTCTCCTTTTGCTTATCGCAGCTTGTGGAGCTTGTATATAAATACGAGCCAGCCCCCCTCTTCTCCAGTCCCCCCCTGCGTCCTCAGTTGGGGAAAAACGTTGTTAACGTCTCTTGAATTCGGTGTAAGCAAGTTTCCCCCATAAGGAAAACAAGAAGGAAAAGCATAATTTGGAGAGTGCTCAAGAGAAAGTTTCTTGTGTCGTTGGCAAGTTTTTGAAGACCTCCTCCAGAAGCCACACACAAGCGCACACACACACACACACACACAGAAACACATGCACACACTGACACAATTGCGTTGGGATGGGGAAAATAAACATAATTTTATTTTCGGTTTTTATTTAATGCTCCGCCGCATTACAGCAATTTCTGCAACATTTTTGTTTATGCGATGGCAATCGAGTTTCTGTGGCTTGCTCCTGGCTCGTCCTTGCTGCTTTTGCTTCTTCTTCTGCCAGCTGCAAGATCCTTGCGAGCATATTCGTTGCATCCATCTATGGGTGCAACAGCACAGTACTCAGCATTATTGTCTAATGCACATTCGGCTGGCCAAGCGTGAATTTGCATTGCTGGCATTGTCATAACTGAGCTGCTGCACATAAATCGCTTTGGTCCACATTTGTGTGACATTTTTCGGTTGGGATGCCTCGTGCTGGGCTGGGGATCCCCACCACGACTGGGGATGTGGCATGTGGCAGCTGGCAGGAAGCCGGAGGTAAAAACTTTTAATATTTCTCCGCCGCCAGCTGTTGCCATTCCTAAGCCCGCGCCACAACCACATGCAGCGCAGTGCTGCCAGTTGCATCCGGGCCTTGGATTCCGGATTCCGGACTACCGATTCCCGATTCCGCCCGTAGGTGCGGCACTAACAAAGGCGGATGCTCCGCAGTAGGCCAATTGTTTCGCTTGAACTCGACCAAGCACACGCTGTGAAATTTAATTAGCCGCCCTCGACAATTGTAAATATCTGCTGGATGGGAGGGGGGATGGAAGGGTGGAAGGGTGGAGGGCGGAAGGAAACGGCTTGGAATGCGGGAACTTGGCTCGGATGAGCGGAATGCGAGTGGCACATCCGCCTGCGAGTTGAAACAATGCCACCAACTGGCCAAAAGCACAATCCTCTTTGGCTTTCTCCCACTTTTGGCCTTGGGGCCACGGGAACTTCTACATGGAGCAAAATTCGGGGTTTCGCCGTCAAAGAACTTCTGTCTAAGCCAAATCAACTCGATACTTTCACTGGCGCGCTGAAACTTGAAACTTGGAATCACGTTGTGCTCGAAACCATTAAATTACGTTTCATTCCACCAGGACAAGTATCCTTTATTTAATTGCTTCAATTTAATATTGATTTAGAGTTTGCCTCGCAGCTTGGAAAATATTGTGTGTTCGCATTATAAATCTAAACTGGAAACGATAATACAGCATAGGCTATTAACTAAGAGGGAAATGTGGCATGAAATATTATTGCATTTTTCACTGAGAAAACGCAGATGTGATTCACTCATGTTTATGGCTCTATAGTGGTGAATTATAACCCATTGGATATTGCAATTGTATTGCTTTATTATTTGCCGTGTACAAACTTTCCCAGCTTAATGAGCTGCTTCGGAATGCCGAGGGCGAGTGCAGGTGAGGATTGGCGTGACTGGTGGGTGGTGGATGATGGGTGAGGGATGACAGGTGGTGGCGTAGGCTTAACTTACTTTTTAGGAAATCCGCCAGTGTCGTGAAGTCGTTTATTTCAACTGCGTTTCAGACGTAAATGAAGTTGGCTTTTGGACCGCCCGCTGGCGTTGTTTCTCGCTCGCTCTTCAACTTGGCTTAATTCTTTCTTTCCTTTTTCGCTCCTCGGGCTACGCTTTCACTGCTTTCACCTGCCGCTTTTGCGCCTTTGCCGCTGTCCTGCAGCAGGAAGATTCGCATTAAAATTAAAAAGGAAAGCTCGGGAATCTGGACGCGGCGAGTCTGGCGCGGAATGCCTTTGTTGTCCTGTGGGAAGGGTAATGGCGTGGAGATGGGGCCGTCGAGATAACAAACTGCAGGCTGCCGTCCCCGGGGACGCTCAAATCCTTGGCTCTGGCTCTGGGCTCTATATTTCTGGTGGGGTAATTCCGGGATAATAATCATAATAAGTGCGCATAATGGCTCTGGCAGGGTGCTCCTAATCTCCTAATCTCCGCCAGCGAGCTTTGCTGCAGCCGCGGCTGTATTGCACATGCGGATAATGTGGCTCACTAGCTGAACCATATTGAATCTAACATTCACTCGGAACTAAGATGGTAAATGGGAGGCGAGGCAGCGGTTGGGGAGCACTTAATAGTTGCCCGGCGTATCCATTAAGTAAACATGACTCGCTAAGCCCGCTGGGCGGATACGGATGTGGATTTGGTTTAGGTTGTGAATGTGGTTGTGACTGTGGATATAGATGGCTGGCGACGTGGCCCAGTAGGAGCTCCCCCTTCGACCACACTGTCAATGTACATTAGGATTGTTTTGCTAGCCAGCTTGAGATTCGGCGAAAAGACGAGATAGATGGTAACAAATGGGGGCAAAGGGCGAAAGCAAGAGCAACGACTTCTTGTTTGTTGCGCATAAACGCTGAATATTTAATAATGCAAAGGGGATGTGTGCTCGCCCAGATACCAGGATACGCGGATACGAGCAATGAAGTCAACGTCAAGTTAAGCATCGGCACACCCGAGAATTGCCTTTTGCTCATTCGCGATGATAACGCCAG